>NC_137644.1:13050467-14250467 GCF_963383615.2 Lipophrys pholis | reverse complement strand
GGATGGGGGGAGGGGGGGCATGTAGAGGTCAAGTCCCAGTCGGCGATGAAATGTACTCAAAATATCATACAGAAGTACGTCGTTTTAGCGCTTTGAGCTGCTCTAAACTTGAACTGCAGTTACCTTGTGACTTCAGCTCGATCAATCGGGTTCTGATTTATTGCTCGAGGTCGGGATACGACATTCCCAGGGGAAAATCACAAACCTACCACTTATAAAGTAGTTACAATTAGCCCCGTGTTTATGAGCTCAAGCACGGAAGTAATGTATGCGTTACTGCTTCAATAATATATTCCAATAAAATGATGCTCATTATTGTGGAGTCGGTCACTCCGCATATAAATTACTTTTATTTTTGGTCGTTGATATTTTCGTGCTGAGACTTTTGTGGAGCGTGCGGAGCAGGGGTGTCCAAACTTTGTTCCGATGAGGGTCTGACTTCACTACAAGGACGTGTCTGACCCTCTGATTGCATTATTTTAAACAATAAACACTTAATTACTGATGAAAATTTGGTTTTGGGGTTTTTTTGTACCAGAGTTACTATAAATGAACAAAGCCTGTGATTGGTCCACATCATTTGCCTGCAACACAATCATGTACCAATGTTGCACGAAAAATATTCAATTTTCAGACAGTGGAGAAACATAAAGGGTCAGGTTTTTTACACGTGCCTGATATGGCCCATGTGTCATGTATGTTTCTAAAACCGCTTCGAAACTACTGATTTATTTTCATTTCATAATGTTCAGCTTCAGTGAAGATGGGGAACCTCATTCCCAGACCTGTACACTTTATGAACGCTGCATTGGTGTGACAGCCGTGTCATTGCGCGCGTTAAACCCGTGCGATAAGAGTTGGCGTACGCTCGCACACAACACATTGACATTAAACACGTCCAAGTAAGCAACAATACTTTCAATCGACGGTCTAAAAATACAATTCCACGGTTGGATTTTACCCTCATCCAACACCCTCTCTTTCTCTCGAGCTAAGCCTTGACATCCAGACCGAGCCGGTCTGTGTAACCTACACATGAGAGTGGATCTCCATGCTATTCCCCGGTGGGTTTTTTCCGTCTGTGTCCTGGAAAATAAAGCAAGAGGACCCAGCGTCACATACGGGTTGTAGGGGGTTGGAGGAGAGGGTGTCTTTAGTGTTTAGCACAGTGCATTCCAGTTTAGCAGGACAGGCCACAGATCCATTAATACCAGATAATTTGGCCTCTCCTTTTCCACCACTCTACATGTTCATTAAAGACCACGCTGTTAAACGTTTCTCTCCATTTCTTTTTTTTTTTTTTTTTTTTTTTTAAGGCATACATGAAAGGAGGAGAAAAAAAGAGGTAGGAAATTGTCAAATTATAAATTAAGCTGCTGCTTCAATTATTTGCTTGGTTTGATAATAACATGTGGTTAATTTTTGAACGAGGTTAATTACAAGAGGGTTAATGATATTCTTATAAAAACCAAGAACTCATCACATTTCCCTGCCTAAATTACACTGGCACATACGGACCAAATATTTTCTTCAATTAATTCATAATTGTTAATAAATATCTTACCATTCGGGGTCACGCGGGCTGGGGCCGTGTTTTGGAATGACATATTTGAACAGTTTCTTGACACATTCTGTAACAATAATTGCGATAGCCGACTTCTCACCGGAGGTAATCTGACTCTCGCTGTCTTTGGTAGGTGGCCAATTTATTTCATGAAGTGGGCAGATATTGCGCTTGCTGCACACGGTGTTACTTAGCGCGTGTCTGTGTGTCTGTGTGTGTGTGTGTGTGTGTGTGTGTGTCTCTGTGTGTGTGTGTGTGTGTGTGCGTAAGAGGAAGCGAGGGGAGAGGCGGGGAGGGAGGCGGCGAGCGAGCGAGGAACAAACAGGGGGCAGGTAGGTGCGATCGCTCATTCACACTAGAGCTGCTTGACGTAGGGCCCTACGGGGCATGATTACTAGGCCCTGGGTGATCCTTCAACTCTCCGCCTGACACCTGCAGCCTGTCCCCTTCCCTCCACTCTGCTTGCATCCCACCACCTTTCATTCCTTCTGCTCATTCATCTCCCTATATCTTCCTTTCCCAACTCTACAACTACACTTTTTTTTTCCCCCTCCTCATGTTGCCACAGTGTTTTATTTACTCCCGCAGCCCCGTGTCTGTCTTGATAATGTCTCCCTGCCAGTCTGATAAATAAAGCAGTTTGTCTTTTTTTTCTTTACAGTGCCCGCGACACTTACAGTTAATGTCTCTTCATGCGCCTCCGCTATTTATCAGGCTTCAGACATGCATTCACTGTGTATGTGAGTCCCTGGCGGCACATTTCAACAAGGCTATTAGATTTCGTGTGCAGGGAAATAAGTGGTATCTACACCGCAAGCTTCAGGGGAAAACGTTTCTTCTTTTTAATAGTAGAATTAGCATTTTTACATTCGTAGTTTAGGAATTTAGTTGAGGCCTTCATCCATAACAACTTATGACAGAGTAAATAGATGGAGCTCGCTTGCTTATATCAGTTTCACTTTAATGCAAGAACAATGCAATGGCTTTAACGCACCGACGATAAACTGTGTGTTTTATTTTCATTGGGCTGTTTTTTTCTCACTGCGCTCGGCTATAGGACCACAGGGCGACATATCGCAGCGGTAGTTCACTTTCCGGCACTCTTCAACTCTTGTGCCATCGTTTTACTGATCGTCTGAAATATTCAGACAACTTCATTCGTTCACAAGCTCAACAGAAAACTTGGGTTTGCTCGTCAACAAAAGGAGCCGGCCCAGGTCAATTCTCATCCGACAAAGATCACAAAATAGGTTGTGTCACGGCGGTAAAACAACAAACGTGACAACAGAGAATGTTAAACACCCACAAGGTCCCAGTTTACATGAAGACCGGTCGTGGTGAGTTGGATCTACTGCAGGATTTTCACCCTGCTTGGCTTTTATTGCTGCCTTTGATGAGCGGTGACACACCTGATAGGTGGAGTGATGCATGCTGTGAAATGTCAAAGTGCTGGTGTGCTTCATACTAGCACTCATACAATGTCCCCTCAAACTCTTCAGTCAGAACTGCTGTTTAACATAACACATTCATGTTCCATATTTGATTAAATGTGGGGTTTTTTAAGTGGTAGATAAGTTTGTTTTTGATAATCCTGCAAGCAACTTTTCTAAATAAATGGAACTATTAATCTATCAAACACAATATAATGTTGCAAACAGACTTTCCTGTACAAATACTTTGGAAAAACCAAACGAACCAAAGAAAATCCAACTTCTTTTTCTTTAGTTTTTAATGGGGAGTAAAAAAAAAAAAAGAGAACTTTCGAAGAGAAGTGATAAAACGTCACCTGAATATCTCAAATGAAACTACCAACACATCGAGAAACTGCTGGAGCCTTTGTGACAAAAAGTTTGACGGTGAGCGAGCCGCTAAAATTCCTCGAATTTGAGCTCAGACTCTATGGGTTTAATCTCCCCTTGTTAGATGGACACGAGGGAATTGTGGTTACTTTTTTAAGGGGGCTAAAATATTACCACGATGGGCAAGCAGCATCCTTTCATGCTCTATCCAACAGAGTTCATATAGACATGCTTGACTTAAAACCACCTTGTTAACAAAAAGAGAATGAACAAAAAAAAAAATTGCACTCTGTTAAAAAAATAAAGAAATAAAAAAAATCCTGACACTTTTGCCGTGTGCGCACTTGAAATGTTCAAACACTTGTCTTTTCTTTACCATAATAGATGTCAGTTGTCTCTGATGTTGCTCAGAAAAAGGGGGCGCAGCACGTAGGGTCTCACTCTTTCTGCATTTGAAGCTATCACTCAATAGCGGATCTGTGTTGTTCGACATCAAACAAAGGAGACATTCGCGGCATCACCTGCAGAGCGCTCCAAAAGGGATGAAGCAAAATATCTTCAAATCACTTGTCCAAGACATTTCCCCCTATTAAGGCAGCCTCCACACAGGCTTTAAGGCGGAGACAGGCCCTTTAGATAAGCTAACCAAACCTGAGTGTTACAGCTGGGAGATCAGACACCCAGTCTGTGTTCTATTACAGAGCTCCCTTGCAATGGCATAACATTAAAAAAAAACAAAAAAAGGCTCGATGCTTAGCAGTGTTAAATGAGCATAACGATCATGTGAGCAGCTGCCAAAGAAAAGAGAAAAAAAAAAAAAAGATTATGTACAAACAGCTACGGATAAAAGCAATAAGTAAAGATCCGGTTTGATCAGTTTCCTTTAGTTATATTTGAATGACGGGGGGGGGGGGGCTTGAGACAATAATCCGAACAAATCATTTTGTTTCGGCTCTTTCCTCACAGTTTTAAAGGTATTAAACTTATGAGGGTTTCTGTCTCTTACCACACTGTGTCAGCTTAAAAAAGTGTGTTGGCATCTGTGCCTTATGTATCTGTATGAATGTGTATGACTCCCACCACTGCACTCCAGTGCAAGGTGTGTGTGTGTGTGTGTGTGTGTGTGTGTGTGTGTGTGTGTGTGTGTGTGTGTGTGTGTGTGTGTGTGTGTGTGTGTGTGTGTGTGTGTGTGTGTGTGTGTGTGTGTGTGTGTTGTAATCTCAGCAGCAGATCATGTTTTCCAGGCCTCAGATGAGGCAAAGCAGCTTTGGCAGCGGGCCGTTTCATCTCAGGCACTGGGGCCCAAAACAAAGAGAAAATGATTGATTGGATGATGAATTATTTAGAGGTGGAGAGCTGAGGAACGAACCAGCCATGCTGGAGAGAGAGAGGGAGAGCGGGATAGAGAGAGCAAGGAGACAAGTGAGAGAGCGCGAGTTCAGCTTCCCCTTATCGCTCCCTCTCCTCGCAGAAGATGGGAATCCAAGTAAAAACTTGCCCCTAATTGTACTAATGCATGTCACCGCAAATTTGCTAAAATAAAATATTGATGCGGATGCAGTGACAGGGCTGCAGAGTGCTGAGAGCTGATTGGAGAGGAGAGGTGTTTGCTCAGGGATCTATAGGACGTTTGAACCTACATGTAACACCACACCAAAGAGAGAGGGGGAACAACCTCCTCGGCTGCAGACATCCATCTCTCACCGCAATCTGTCTGCATCTTCCCGTTTGTAAACTGAAAGCCACCGAATATTTACCCGCAAATGCCCCTTTGGTATTAATTCAATGACAGTTTAAAAAAAAAACAAAAAAAAAAACGCACGTTTCCTTGAATGCCAGGACAGAACCGGGTGAGTGGAGAGTTTCAAACCTTTATGTGATGCCCAGTTGGACCACAGGGGGCACTGATGTGATATGTGAGAGAGAAAGAGATGGGGAAGAG
Organism: Lipophrys pholis; assembly: GCF_963383615.2. NCBI lineage: Eukaryota > Metazoa > Chordata > Actinopteri > Blenniiformes > Blenniidae > Lipophrys > Lipophrys pholis. The sequence goes on along the minus strand of NC_137644.1, from coordinate 14,245,162 downwards.
AGAGAGAGAGAGAGAGAGAGAGAGAGAGAGAGAGAGAGAGAAGACAGTAGGGGAGAGAAAGGAAGGAAGAGCGAGGAGGAGAGGGAGGGAGAGGAAGAGAGATGCAATGAGGCAAGGCTACAGGGATGAACGCAAAGCGTCTCTCTCTCTCTCTCTCCCTTCATTTTTTCAATATCCCCTCCTCATGAAATTTCATTTGGATTGTAAATGTTCAGTAATTTACCATCATAAATGTGTAATGGGCCCCTGAATCCAATGACATTGTGCTGGCTAATCAACTCATTTGAAAATGAATATAGATCTATTAAAGGGAACTCAGCATTTCCCCTTTGTTAGGACTGGCATGCTGTCAAACATGGGAACACTTCCTAAAAGGGGGTTTTCTGGAAAGAAGCATCCTCTTTGAGGAGGGGAAAAAGAAAAAAAAAGAAAAGAAAATCTACTCATCAGAGATTTTGATCTTAACCAGAAATGATTTCAGATTAAGTGCTCGCGCTAAATTCTGATTTGTTTTGTCATTAGGAAACTGACGTGTAATCGACATGAGAGAATAAGTGCTCTTTCAAAAGCTCATTCAAAAAAATTAAAGTGGGGACAGGAACTTAATGACACTTCATTTTCAGCTGGGGAAATATAGCAAAATTAAATTCATGAATTTTAAACTGCTTCTCGGTCCCGTGGCGTGGAGCCACAGAGTCCTTCAAAAAAAAATAAAAAAATACACAATAACGCACATACACATCAGGATTACTGCTCCTTATCTATGAGAGACGGGGCCCGAGGCGCTACCTACAAACACTTAATCAAAAACCAAGTTCAACTCGTGGCAGCAAGTGACTTAGAAATAGAGAGTGATGGAGAGAGCGTGGAATGTAAATTGTAAACGCCGGCAGTCAGTCAATGCTTAAATAAGGACTTGAGTGCGTACAGTAAGACTGACTTGTGAAGCCAGTAAATAATCCCCAAAGAAAACACCCCCCCCCCCAAAAAAATTATAATTTGAAATAGATGAAATTCGGAGTTTCGAACAACCTTAACATCTGTGGAACGGTAAAGCTGTGAAGTCGTTTACAGGTGAGCCAATGACATTTGAGGCATTTTGTAAACGAAGCCTAAACCATACAGCTGTCTTCTCTGACCCTGTGAGAGCACAACAGGCCAAAGGCAGGGAGGGAGGAACATGCAAACTCCACACATAGACACACACACATAGTCTGGCTGTCTTTTCTTCCGAGTAATATTTGTTAACGTAGCGAATTTGTGCGTCTTTATACTGGTTTATTGGTCCAGAAAGGAAAAGTAAATGAAAGATTTCCAATGTGAAGCCCGATTAAAAGAGATTCTACACCAAATTCTGCCACTGATGCCCTTTCTTTCCGGCACGACTTTGTGTTTTTTTGTTAACTTTCTTCTGTCTTCTCACTTCCCTTCAGATTGCCCTACCTTCCTCGTCCATTGCCCCCCCCCTCCCTCACTCCCTCTCTCTTTTCTTCCTGCCCATTTCCCACTCTCAGTCCTGATGCGGCAATCAAGGAGTAGAAGTCATTTATCAGGACTGATGGCGGCGGGGGGTGTATTGTGCGCTGGCGGGGGGTGCTTGGTTAGCCTGAACGCGTGGCTTTAGGCGAGTGCCCTGTCGTAAGGTCATTGTAATTAAGTCTCGGCTCGCAGTGGTGGACTATGCCTTTGAGGTTCAAATGTCTTTGCCCCTTCTTTCTGCAGAAGTCCTTTTTCTGCACAATTTGATTATGAGATCATACAAAACAGCCTTATCCCACACCAAATATTAGGCTCTGTCTGTGAATATTGATTTATCTGTGGACTCAGCTGAGTTGAAATGAGTTAGATTCCCCTAACTTCCTCGGTGATTACTTTGTGGAAATAGAATATTAGAGTTTCAGTGATTGCTGCGGTTGGAGAGTACAGGGCTCGCCCCAACACTTAAGATTGCTAATCTAGGATCCTAAACTTGCTCGAACTTCAATTACAGGATTCCAGAGTGAGAGAGAGAGAGAGAGAGAGAAAGAAAAAAAGTGGTGATGACCTATTGATAAATTCACCGTATATCTTTGCCATCTTCCTCCAGCTCCTTTCTTCTTTTTTTTTCTTCCTTATAGGCTAAGACGTGGAGAACAGATGCTCGGGTCAACCCTCCCCGCTCTGCATTCAGGACCAAAAGTTACACACCGACTCCAAGTCCAGACCAGTGGAATCGGCCTCTTCTGTCAGGCCCCTCCTTGATGGCAAACCGGTCCAGATGTGGCTGCTGTTGGCCGGTCCCCACTGCATTTTTCTGTGTGCGTCACTGTGCTGAGTGGCCCCAGGTGTTACGGCCAACGTTACATCCAGACCACACCACTCTCCCCGGTGCTGCTCGGTTTTCTATTGCTGCTTATATATCTAAGCAAACAGGTTTTTCCTCTGACTACCACTCTCAGTCCTCCTAAACATCTTCCAATATTTATTTTACCATCAAGAACTGCTGACTCAAACTGTCTCATTGTGACTGCAGAGTGTCTTTGCACTTTATTTCTGAGGGTTTGTTGTTCTCCCGTAAAAACCTCAAAAGCTTACGTCAGGTATTTCCATTGGCGGGAAGTTGGGTGTTTTTGCTGATTGCAGTTTTGTAGTCTTTGAACCCCTTTGACTCTTTTCTGACAAATTCTTGGGACACATAAATGACCCAAACTATTCAAAACTTGTCGTCGCTGTGATGTTGCTTCATTTAAAATACAGCAGAGATGAAATATGGTTCCAATGGGATATTAATGCGAAGCCTTCTCGAGGTGAACACAGATGAAAAACTTGAGAAAGACACTAACATCACTTCCAAAATTCAGAATGTAAACAGCTTAGCAAAAAAAATTTAAAAAACCTATAGGACTGCAGTACAATGAAATATACTTTTTCCAGGGCGAATCACATGGAAAAACTCACATTGTTACGTAAAACCAGGGGTCCAGCAGAGGAGCCACACACGGGTGAAGTTCCACTATTAAGCAAATGAGTTGTTGTTGTTTTTAAGCGTAGGCACTCACAAAGCTGTGTTTTTTTTCCCCCCATCACTTTAGTGAACTTTCATTTGTGGAAACTTATTACCCCTTAATTATAACCACTGGTTATCTACCACTATCCTGAAGTTAGAGAAAACCATCAAGGAAGATGTGTTGATTAAGGATTTAGGACTACTTTAATGTTTGTTCCAAACTATCTGTTCTGAGAAAAAACACCCAAAAAAACCTCCCAAATAACAAGAAGGAGCCAAGAAGGAGACAACTCGGTGACCACAGCGATAACTGGGATCGTAAAGTTCCCACATGTGAGGCAAAGGCCTCCAGCTGAAGCACATGCTCTGTTTCAAAGCTCAAAAGGATCTTTCACAAAAAAAGAAAGAAAAAAAAAAACTTGACCTGAGCCTCTCTATCACGTCCTCATTTTATTATCGTCTCCATTTTTTTAAGAATTTCCAGAATCTCCATTAAAGGATTTCGCAGTCAAATTTCCATTGAGGAGACGGGGAATTTGTTGGTCAGCAACATGCCTGGTTGAAAGTGGTCGAGCAGAGGAAAAGAAACAACACATGTGTGCAGTTAGAAGAATCCCACAGCTCCTACTGGCGGCATCTTTGCAATGCGTCCCAATAGAAGTGATTTAAAATAGGGAGCATATGTATTTAGTGCAATCATGTTGTCGTGTATTCCTTGGATTGTTGTACTTCTGGCATGCTCTTTATCCCTTGTCTGACAAAGGTACACATAATGAGGACATATTGGAGTTTGATACAGGCAAGTCTATCACACACAAGTCAAGTGTGGAAAGTTCCATTTTTTTATTTTTTTTTTTTTACATTTATCAAAGGGAAGCTTTCCGATCATTTGTGCACCGTTTGATCTGTGTGACATGATGAACGCAGGCACCCGACAATATACGAGGCGCTCACTCCACTTACATAACATAGAAGGGATTAAAACTTCTTTTTTTTTTTTCCTCTCTCTCTCTCTCTCTCCCTCAAAATGCTCCTCACACGTCTGACAGTGGGCTGAGCTGCATTACAACTAGCGGTGTACTGTGGCGTATCTTTGAACAACCAAACAACTCAAGTGAAGTGCCTGCAGTCCTTTAAGCACTTTATCCTCAGAGCTTCATTGGGCAACAGACAGGCAAAAAAAAAAAAAAAGAAAAGAAAAGAGAAGAAAAGAAAACAAGACAAAAAAATGCAAATGAACTCTTCAACACTTCCACATGCCATTCAAAACCATGACAAAAAAAAAAGGCAGAGTACATTTAAAATGTTTCAGAATGCCAGACTCATAACTGCACTTTACAGCAACGGGAAGGAGAAAAAGAAGAGAAAAAAAAAAGATGGGGGGGGGGGGGGGGGTGATAGAGAGAGTTAGAAAAGATATGTTCTTTTATGAGGCTCCTTGGAGTCGCGTTGGGGATTCCATGTGTCTCATCGTCTTGTTTAGAGTGCATTAGCAGCCAATGACACAGCCTCCCTCCCTCCTCATCGCTCTATTTTTCTTGTTGTCGAGGAGAGTGTCCTGAGGCAATAAAAGCAACCATCAGCACTCCTCCTCCTCCTCCTCCTCCTCCTCCTCCTCCTCCTCCTCCTCCTCCTCTTCATGCATAGATATGCCGAGGCCTAATTTTCCATCAGCAAAGCATGAAATCAAGAGAGAATGCCACACAACAAGCACTCTTCTGAGGGGACACTTTGCCAGTTCATCCACCCACACAAGTGTGTACACACACACACACACACACACACACACACACACACACACACACACACACACACACACACACACACACACACACACACACACACAAACACACACGCACTCACTCGTGTGCGACACACCGGCACAGGGACACATCCCAACTCCTGAATAAATTATGAAATCAAGAGGATGCTGAGTAAAAGTGACAATCAGAAGCTTGTTGACGGGAGCAAAAATGTCCCGTTATGAGACGGCTTTTAGAAAATTTCATAAAATCACATGATGTTTGTTGAAGTACTTTGTATTTCTTTCGACATTAGTATGACGCTCTTTTCTAAATAGACTGTAAATATGTGATGCAGCAGAAGGGTTGGTGAGGCTTTTTTTCACAGTTTTACGATTTGCATCAGTCTGTATGTCTGACAAATTAAAGTAGAAAACTATTATTCACACAATATACAACCATGATGTACTCTGAATCCCACCCATATAGTATTAATGTTTTCATTCTAACTTGTTACATATCTTAAATTAACTGTTAAGTGTATTCCAATGACTAACTCACCTCAACAATGTTTATGTGCCAAAACTCTTTACTGTACACGAGTGGAAATGTCATTTTGTGGATTTAATAGTGTTTTTATAAGTAAAGACGAGAGAATGAATCTCATAGCCACAATCAATGTGTCTCTAATCTAATATGTGTATATATTTGTAAATATTGTAGTTCCATGCTAATAACTACATAATAATCAAACAACAAAGTGAGTTAATATAGCACATACTACTCTTTCCTCATAAATCCCACACTGTCTCTCTGATTGTGAAATGACAGGCTTTTGAAACACACTATATGCATTTGAGTAATGACTTCAGAATTGTTCACCTCACTCCAGCGTGCCTTACTATCGACGACGTGCATCATGACAATGTTAACAATAGTTTTCAAGGCACTGCTGGGATGATGGTCATTTTAAGCAGATCTGAAGCAGGTATCAAGTGAATCTGTTCCAAATCAATGTATTGCTGAGTCCTCTTTGTTCATTAAGCTTCCATAATTCTCACAAATCCTTGTAGTGAATGTGCTCCATCACATATTTGCCCGCTGGGAGTGACAAGGAAAATTCGTGGGCCCTCAAGGTGATCAAACTCGCACATCCCTGGTGTAGGTCGTCAGTAGAATCAAGTTTGTGTGTTTCTGCATTAAGTTATTCACATACATATACACAGCTGGGAATGCTAAACACTTTGTGAGTTCTTTAAAAAAGTGATGAACTCTAATGTAATTGTTATGTCAGTAAAATGAAAAAGAGCAGTGCTGTGGTTTGCGCTATCGCCTCATAATGACGTTCTGAGCTTTTCTGGGTGGACTTTGCAACTTCTCCCTATGCATATATGGGTTTCCTCCCACAGTCAAAAAACATGCATTTGAAGTCAATTGGTGACCATAACATGTGACCACAGTCAGCTGGGATCAGCTCCAGTACCACAGCAGTATGTTTACATGGAGGTATGGATGGATGGAGCAAGAAGACAGAATAATTGTATGTCTGAATTTGGAAAAACAACATATGATGATGGTGTAGGGGGGGGGGGGGGGGGGGGGTGGCTCAAGAGGACCAGCGTTGCTTTTTCAGGGATCATGCAAGCAAGTTGAGACACTGAATTCGATGTTATTAGACTCCGACTGTCAGGCTAAACTGAACAGTAACGTTTCTCAGCTTTCTGTTAACCGAAAAAAAAAAAAAGAAAAAAAAAAGCAGTTAGTTATTAGGACAGTTGCACTGACAAACACTACAGAGAGTCGAAAACTCTTTCTCTTCTCCGCACACAAACAGGGAGCGAGAAGAAAAAGATCTCACAGTGCTGACTGACAAAGATGCCCTGCAATATAGATGACGAGAACAAAGCTTCCCATAACAAACTCCAGTCATATTGAGACGATATCCTTTTCAATAATGAATCGCCATCAGCATTGCGCGTCAATACCGCCTCTGTGTGTTGTGTGCGGAAAAATGTGCATGTGTGTGTGTGTGTGTGAGTGGAGAAAGGGGGGGGGGGGGGGAAAAAAATCTATTCTCAACGAGAACAAAACTTCTATATTTAATCTGCGCTGAGAACAAGCAGGCATGCAAAGTCAAAAACAAAACGGGGATGGCAAGCCGAGGCTTTTCTGTAGCATGCAAATCACATCCGGACCAAGCAGCTGCTGTGAGCTTATCCCTCCCCAACATCTTTGTGATTGACAGGATTTTTAAAATGTGTAGATTATAAATATTTATAATTGACTTAATATTGACTGTATTCTCTCTGTTTGGTTGAACTTGTATGGAGAAAAGAAAAATAAGGGGCCACCCAAAAAAAAAAAAAAAAAAAAGGCTTTAATTTCTCGCAAAACACAAACCAGTTCGTCTGAAGCTCCCGTCTTCACATAAATAGCGCTCCCTGTGCACCTCGCAGTGTGCGTGCGTGCGTGAATGTTCAGTAGCCTGTTTTCCTCGCTGAGCATAATTAGCATCACATTGAACTTTCTGTAGTTGTCAGATCTCTTTGGGAGTTTGGAGTGTTTGCAGGGAGGTCAGCGCGGTCACTGTAAAGCCCCGCTCGCTTTATGAAAGGTGGCAGTTAGAAACACAGGGGCAGGATGTCCAAAAAATTACCCCAGTGAAAGCAGCACGAGAGTCGGGCCTAATCACGCCTGGGACGGGAGCCCAGTCTGTAGGAAGGGCAAGCATTTGAACTGCCTGTTGCCGGAGCCAAGTCATTTATCATCTTAAGTCAGAGGCAAACACACAGGATGCCACAAACACATGTACACGCTGACTCCAGCATCCCCCACTGAGACTTTCAACATCGATACTCCGCAGCACTCCTGTCCTCTTGTCGGGCTTCATGAGGCTTTCGGCTGTGCAACATTTTCCAGAAGGCAATCTGAAGCCGAGCAGTAGTTGGGCGCTTGTTCGGTTGCTGTGGAGGAGGACACTCTCAGATGTTCTGTTTGTGTCAGTTGGAGACTTTAAGATGATAAAGATGAAACCGAAAAAGGTGTCGCGGCACTGTGTCGATCCAGCAGGAGGAAAAAAAGAAAAGGAAAAAAAAAAAAAAACTCCTACAGCTGGGTGGAAACACCACACCAGTGCAGAAACGGGATGGGAACACCTCTAAGAAATTGAAATAGCTTTTGGCCTTTGATTGAATTGAGCCATGTGAACTTGCTACACTGTGTAAAGCCCTCTCTGTTTCTGTCTCACCCTCTTTCAGCTCCACATCAAAAAGGCCATCTGCAGCATAAAAAAAAAAAAAAAAAGGGCCAGCCAACACACCGCATGCTCCCATCTCATTCACAAGTTTCCTCTGCCCAGCATCCAGACACGGCACTGCCCACCGTCTCATCAATTTTCCCCTTTGATTTCATCACTGAGTCAAAGTGGCATTGCAAAGTTTTATTTTTGCCACAGAGTAACTTTTACAAGTGAAACCACCTTGGAAATCACAATCAGATGTCCAGAGACGTGATCGAGTGCAACAAAAGTTCCTCATTAGACGAGGGGGGGGGGACCAAATTTTTTTTTTTAAATGTGGTGCCAAACAAATACACAAGGATTTATTTTACAGTCGCAATAATGCAAACTGCTTCCAATCCCACAGAGCATTAGGATTTAAAGTGAGCATGAAACACAAACCCTTCAAGCAGATTAAATTTCAAATCAAGCAGGCCATGTAAATGATGTGGTGACAGGGGGCCCAGTGCAATTAGCATGCCAGGCTAGTGTTAAAGCAATTAGGCAAAACAGACGGCAAGTGCACCAGGGCTAAGCATGGGAAGGGAGAAAGGACGAATATTTCCATATTGTTCTTCAGGACATCAGCGTATGAGAGCGTGTGTTTGTGAATGTGTGTATGTGTGTATGTGTGTATGTGTATGTGTATGTGTATGTGTATGTGTATGTGTGGCACATCTGCGCATGTACAGTTTGTTTGAGGTCGTTCGACACTCAACTTGTTTGTGGATTTCTCAGAGGGAATCAGAGGTTAATGGGAACTAGACTTTGTTTACTGACAGCGTATCCAAGTCATTTTTGGAGAGCAAAAGAAGGGGGCGGGGCGGCATGGAGGGAATACATAACCATTACTGTGCCGCTTGTAACTTAAAAAAAAAAAAAAAAAGATATATAAGAGAAAGGAAAAAGAAAACACAGAGTCCTTTGTTGCTTAGGGGGAATCACAAAAACATTTACTGGTAAACAAGCCCAGAGCGGAACCCACTTTGGGGAGAAAAAAAAAAAAAGCAGACACATTTGGGCAAATCTCTCAGGTGGAGCCATCAAAAGCACTGTCGGCTTGTACACAGAGACGTGGCAGTAAGGACCACCTGGAGACGGGGAGTGACATTCGTTTGAGCGTAAATTACTCAAACAAGCATGCCGGGGAATGGCATTTAATACTTGATGTTTCCCCAGTGGGAACGGCGGTGGATGCTTCTAATTCAAACACGCAGTTGCGATACGGAGACGCCGCTGAAAAACAAACAATACACTACACTGCACAGGAAGTTGTGTACGGTGAGACGAGGGCCTTTTGGGAAGCAAAGCGGGACAGCCACTCATCACTGTCTCCAGCGATGATGAGAGGCGACGCAGAAAAGCTGGATTTGATCATTTTGCTCTAATTGCCACGTTTGTGGCTCTGTTGTACCGTGTACACTCCAGTAAGAAAACACACAGTTGTTGGTGCTGCAAACATCAGATATTAACCCTGATGATTATATTGTAACTTTGTGACCAAACTAAAAAAACATGGAGTGTATTTGAAGAAGCAAAATGCACCTTGCAGGTTTTGCAGTTTGTTAAACACGCCGGCACAAGTTCAAATACCTGTACTACATCGAGCCTTTCATACATAATCAGATTTGGTTGTTACCAAATAACTGAGAGAACACTCTCAATACAGACGTGAACTGTGACTGATTTATATATTTTGGAGAGTATTTCAGCTTATTATGTACAGCAACATTCTGTATAATATACAAACAAATGATTTCACTGTAAATAGCAAAGGAAGATAGGAGCGTACAGTAGAAGACAGCTCTGTTGTAGTGTATTGTAGTGTATTCAGTGTATAGAGTTTACGACTGTAAAATACAACAGTTACAGCAGACGGCGGCTCTATAACAAATAGTGATTATCCCACTTGAAAAAGAGAGAATTTTCCTGTCTCTTAGTAATAATTTCGTCAAAATGGAAAACTAAATACAAAATTTCTTTCTTATTTATGTCAAACTCTGAGATTATCCTTTGCTATACCTATATCATATATTATACCTATATACATGTTGCTTTTAGACACAGGGCCATACATTGTTGTATTGGTGAGCGCTCTTACGTCACAGTGAGAAGATGAATTTGAAACTGGTTGGGGGCCTTCTCTGTGTGTTTGCATGTTCTCTCCATGCATGTGTGGGTGTTCTTCCATGTACGCTGGCCTTGACTGTCTGTTTCTCTCTGTCTGGATGGATTGGTCTCTGCTCCGCCTCCACCACCCTTGTGAACCTGACTTGGATAAAACGGCACAGAAGATGGATGGAATTGAACAATGAACAACATGTTTATCTAATAAATTAGTGGTCATAATTTAATATACTGTGGTGGATGTGGTCGGTCACAATTTGGCCCCATGCTAATGAAGATGAGTCGATGCCCGTCCAAGCTGTGGATGGTAGATGTAGAATAAGACCAAATTATCACAGCTCAAAAACTCCAAAGTTTTCTCTTATATTTTATGACAATGTTATTCTGAGTATTTTTACCTTATTCACATCAGTTATTGTTCCTCATAACTGCAATACAATGTTTTAAGTAAGTGCTAATGTTGCGATTACATTTTCAACAATGCAGTGAACTGAATCCCATGCATGTGTTATTATCATTATAAATGAGCATCCATGGCCACAGGGACAATTCTATAGAAATATAAATGAGACCATAGCATTGACCCAGTTCTGATAATAACTTATTATATTATGGATAATTCTTTGTTTCAAAATTGTTTCTTGGAAAACATCTTATACCATTAGAAAGCTTGATTTCAATTGAAACTGTTCATATCAATATCAAATTGCGCCACTCAGACCTCAGTATACAGGCTGTTTCTCTTCTTAGACTCTGTCTGATGGACAGGACAAAAAAAGGCTGAAGAAAGAAGACAAATTCAACAATTGATTCATTAATCATTGGGTTGAGAGTTAATACCATTGAAAGATTTATTACCAAACACAAATGTCCTTATTATTAATGTGTTATATTTATTTTTGGAGAAAGGATGAGGTGGAATAGAAAATGAAAGTATTACTGCAATGATTACCTTTACTTTATATTCAAAACATTCCTAGAAATGTTAATGACAGTGAATGACTGCATCATTTTTGGGGGTCAAGGGTTAAAAGGGTCAACAAAAGCACTGCCAGAGGGTCGAGAGTAAGGAGGCGACTAAACGGTCAAAGTCACAGCTGAAATATTTTCAATTCCTGCCAACAATTTACAGTCGACTTGATACTGTAAAAAATGTCACATGAGCAGCACAAACAACCAACATAAAACCAACGGCTCGCACTAATCGGAATATTATCTTCCATCATCCGTGTTCTGTGCACACAGCGAAACAGGAGAGGACTCGAAAGGAAAAAAAAAAACACATGCTGGCATTGCTGTATCTGCTGACTGTCAGAGTTTCGTTCTGTGCCTCCTGTTAGTCATTAGTGTTTTTGAGGAAGTTCTGACAAAAAAAAACCTTCGCCTTGCCGCCACATTTTCTGACCGTTAAAGCCCGTGGCCACAGACAACAGCCGAAACAAGACAACAATCGAGAACATAGGGCTGGACATGTACCATACAAAAACTCTGTGTGTGCCAGGGGTTGCTTGGATACCACTTTCCTACCGCGTGCCGAGGTCACACCTAATTACAGAACTAAATGTGGACTAAAGAAAGGTAAACAATACACTTCAATTGAGGCAAACTTAATGAGCCGACAGCGGTTTGCTTCAAAGCACGCCACAGACAAACAAAGTTATAGAATAAGAAGGAAAAACAAGCACTCTTGTCAAGTTGATTGCTTCAGATTTACCTTCTCATATAGGCACAATTAGCATTTTAATTCCTTGTGGGAATAAAAGATGCATGGAGCTTAAAATGATTGCAATTGCTGCAGCGATCATCTGCAATATTTTCATTTATTTATTTTTAATCTCTGTAACCAGTGAATAATAATAATATAACCCTGTGCTGATGTACTCACCCACTCGATAAACCAAAATTCAGCTTTCCCTCTTACAGTGGTAATTAGTTCCTGTTCAAGTCACCACCATGAAGGTACACTGTGTTGTACAACCTATGAGACTTTTTTCGTGCCATATGGTCGACATGGCCTTTGGGCTTTGTGAGAATTGCTCCATGGAAAGAATTGAAGCCGAGCAGGTGAGGCGATGCTTTGTTTGCAGCACAGAAGCACATTTTACAGATAGAGAGCCAGACAGACAGAGAAAGGAGGAGGCTTCAATGGGAACACGGGCAGAGATTCAATGAGTGAAGTATCAAAAAGTAAGGTCAAACACAATGGAGAAGAGACAGGAAGACATCATCCTCCAATCAGTCAAAACTGTCCGGCACAATGAAATCGGGCTTGTGGCCAAGTGAAACAAGTGGCATGATGTAGGTGACGGCTGTATCCTAGTAACACAAGACCCAAAGAGAAAAAAGAAAAAGCGAGGGATGAATACAAATCATTCCCAGACTGGGCAATATTTTCCTGCAAAACAGGAAAGGTGGCGGTGGGAAAAGAATGTTTCATGAGGCGTAGAGTTGTCTCGAGTTCAATAACTTGGAATTTGAGTACAATAAAACAGAACATTCGATAGATGATGATTCCAAAGTGTACAAGCAGATGAACGGCCACAAAAACACAATAACCTGAAGCACAGCATTGAAGTCATACTGCAAGTAGGGCATATTTGGTTTAATGTGTTTGTTACCGGGCTTGTTTCAATTGAACACCATTCATTGTCTATAACAAGTTTGTCTAATGGGGAAGAAGGCCGAGGACTTTGTACGGACAAAGAAAACATGCAAACTCCACACAAAACAACCCCAAACCATGAGTATCATCATTGATCAAAAGGTTTTTCTACCTTGTTCAAACACAGGAAGGTAGAATTAAGGTATATGATATAACACAAACAAAGTGGTTTTCAAGAAAGATTTACACATTGCTGGGTTCTTTGGACTCGCGTAAACTTACCACGAATCGGATAGTTTTTATAACTTATAAATCCTCCAAACAGGATGGCATCTATAAGTATAGATACACATTTGTCTCTCATTTTCAAGATCAGCTGTAGCGAAGAGCAAATAAGGGCACCGTCGAAATGCCGCCAACAGTAACCACGGAAACCAGTAAACACTGGATCTGTCACACCGTTCACCATTGTCACCAGCTCCACCACACAGCTCGTTCTGCAACGACCTCCTGACACAACAAAGTGATTGATCCTTTGGTGATTTGGTCATTGGTCTCAAACTAATGCCCAGTACATTTCTTTCCGGGTAGACAAACATTTGAAGTATTTCCAGCTGGTAGCTGCAGTCAGCAGTCTCAAAGGAATCCACTCTGAAGAAGTGCAGTAAATTAGGAACATAATAGCACAATGTGGCTGGATACTGTCGTCGCAGTGTGAAAGCTACAGCTGAGTTGTTTATGAGGCATAAAGAAAAGCCGACTAAAGTCCCCCTCAACTCCCTCTCAATAACTACAAAATTGCAGGGTAGTGTGCTTATAAGCGTTTCAGTGTGTAACAACTTGCCCTGATTACACATCTTAAAATTTATGTCTATTTACACATGAAATGCTTCGGCAAGGTCTAAAACCATTGGGTCATTACTGCAGACAACAGTGTGCCATTTGTCAAGCTGACTGGATTTCTTGCCAGTTCAGAACTCTATTTGTGGGCAGCGATATTTTGTTGGTAACTACACAGAACGGTTCCTCAATTTTAGTTGGACTTTGAGCCTGAAAGACCTCCATAAGTAGTATACATCTAGGATGGAAAAGTGCATAGTTGAGTGTAAACCAATGATCGACTAAGAGCTTGGCGGGATTATATTGTGGCTTCCATGACTGTTTTATGACATGAGCTCTTTCATTTCAAAGAGGAGGTTCTGTACTTCAAGGCACGACATGGTGCCACGCTCGAAACAGAGGAGCGGACTTTGAGCTCCGCTTTCCAAGCCAATAATTCTTAAAAAAGGCAACAGTTTTAACCATCATACCAGGGTTTGATTACACAAGACCAACAGTAAAAGCATTACATCACATACTACAAACAAGGGGGGGGGGGGCAAAAAAAACAGAGGGACTTACACAATCCAAAACGGGCGAGACAAAGTTTTAGTGTCATTACGCAGTCGGCGAGGGGGAAATAGTGGGTGTTTGCTCTCACCTGTCACATGCAGCCATTTCCTAATTTCCAGACTATCATGAACAAGGCCCAGGCTCAGAAACAAAGGGCCCGCTAACAAAGCCTTCCATGGAGGATTGGCTGCGGACTTGGTTTCTATTTACATACAGATGCACTGGCAGGAATTTGCATAATGTTTTTTGTAGCTGGGTGCTCAGGGGAGCAGCATTGTAACATATTGGTGCCTAATGAACTCTGAAAAAAATTGATTTTCCACAGAGTAAATTAAGAAATGCATTATAGCTGTTAAAGCAATCTTGGGGGAAATCGGAGCCTTCCTCTGCTAAACTACGCTTGATAAGTAATAAATTACATGTTACACTTATTTGCTTTAATTCATGCTAATTTTGCCCAATTAATGTATCACTGTAGTTCTGAGGGCAGTCACTGGAGATTTAATTATTTATTGCATTTTGGTGTGTGTATGTGGTTGTGTTGCATTTGTTGGCATATGATGCATGTCAGAATATTGGCGAGAATAGTTTGTGCATATTGAGGGGGCACTCCAACGCAACTTTATTTGTTTCTGCTGGTTGCTGCTATAATTAGCAATAGTCTGTGTGTGTAAATGTATGTGGATGTCAGAGTTAAATCCCGTGTCTGCAGGGACTTCCTGACAGAGGCCTGATTGTCTGTGGCTGCGGACTCTCAAGGCTCCCTCTCTTTCCGAGCCTCACATGCACAAACATATGCACACTCGGACTGGTTCGGGCCGCCTTCCTCCTCTTCCTTCCTTCTCTTCGCCGGCTCTGCTAGCCCAGTACGGTGACTCATTGTTTACAGGCCTTTCACTCTGCTGTCCTATCACCCGGCTCTGACGCTGCTTTTCCATGTGATCACAGCCGCTGCATGTGGTGACATGACACTCAGCCTGGCCTTGTGTTTCCTCCCTGACTCACCTCCATCTGCTTGGATCCACATGATAATCTGGCCGCAGCTTGGAGAAACATTTGGCCATTTTTGGTCTCTATTGCAGCAAGCGAACTGATGTTTGTACTGAGAGTGACTTTTAAGACACATTCATAGTAGCAGGTAGAAGCTTCAGTGAGTTTCTCAGCCATCCAGTAAGGAGTTGTGATAGTATAACGGGACTTAATCTGCAATTTATGTATAAAATAAAGAGAACACATCATATTTGGAAATGTAAAGTAACAGTAACTGACAACCACGACACTTTGTCATACGTTTATTACGTCAAATGGTTTAAGTATGAACGCAGTTCCGTACCCACTCACCTCACTGGAAGAGCCAATGGAATCTGCTACTAAATGTTCCTTTTTGCAAGCATCTGGCGAGGCCGCTGGAAAAATTTACTGTTGAATTAGCCTTTTGTTTCAGGCGGCTGTGGCAGAGATTAGGCCTCTGCTTCTCATAACCTGCCTCAGAAGACGCTTCTCCCATCGCGGAAATGCGCTGAGCGAGTTCATCCAGGGAACTTGATACAACTGCGTGCAATCACAGACTTTATGCAAATACAGGTTTTACGGAGGAAATCTGCAAAGCGTACCTGTGATTGGGGGGGTGAAAATCAAAAAAACAAAATGCTTCAACAGGAATGACATGATGGCCTAGTTAGCTATCAGCCAGCTGTCAAACCTAATAAGAATTAAAAGGAGTTAACGCTACTTTGTTTCTCTCCCCTTCAAGTACTTCT
This sequence comes from Lipophrys pholis, assembly GCF_963383615.2. Lineage (NCBI taxonomy): Eukaryota > Metazoa > Chordata > Actinopteri > Blenniiformes > Blenniidae > Lipophrys > Lipophrys pholis. The sequence goes on along the minus strand of NC_137644.1, from coordinate 14,229,276 downwards.
TCTACCCCTGCACTCACTTCTGAGGCATCCACTAAGTATCCACCCCCATCAGACCAATATTAAAAAGCTTAGCTGGCGATGGTTTTTCAAGTAAATTAGAGAAAACAAAATCTCTCAGATTAGTCAATTAAGTGGGACATTAGCCCGAGACTTAATTAAAAGATAGCGGGGCATACAGTCTTTAAGGATATAGAGAGGCGACGGGAGTGTTTAAACAGCAGATTGAACAAATGGCACTTATTAAAAACTTGACTGTGAGTCACTTGACACCTCACATATCCCCTGCACCTTGAGCTACATAAACAGAGTGTCAGCTCCCTGGCTTCCTGCTATGCAAATCTCGGGGATGAGGCAAAGAGAGGAAGTGCACTCGTCATACAACATCCCTGCCTGGAACGTCAAGATGCCCTCCTACAATCAACGGCTTAGCAACCGCAGCAACCGAGGCGGAAACGTTTCGCGTCGCACAGTTCGAGCGCCACTGATGAGCGGTAATCATCAATGTTTTGGAAAGCGGACGATCAACTCACCGAGAAAAAAAAAAAAAAAAAAAAAAGAAAAGAAACTTAAGTTTCCGTTAGGATGCGTCTTGTTCTTTAACACAGCGTGTGAGTGCGTGAGTAAGTCTGGTTCCCAAGACAATTTCCCCTCGCGAACATAAACCCCTTCTGAGATAATATGTGTGCGTGCATGCTTAGTGTCAACCGCTCTTTGAAAAGCATCCTTAATTAAACCTTTTGTTCTTCCAAAATGACAAAAAAAAAAAGCAGAGCCAGGCGAGCAAAAGGCAGTTATTGTGTCAGAGTGCTGAGACTGAAGGTACACTAAAACATCACAGTTCACTGCTCGTGTTGCCATTTCAGCGTCACTTTCTCTCCTGAACAATGCGACAGCTGACAGCTCGCACCCAAGAATTATCACGCTAAACTGAATTATTTCTGCCACGTGTTAATTTATTAACAACCTGTGCATGCTCTAATGTAGCCTGCATTTGCATATACATTTTTAACCTGCAAGCTCGATCATCTTGAATATTCTTTTGGAGCCTGAGAATATTTCAAACTCCCTTTCGTTGCACCATGTTTGAATTTTGAAGAATGGGCTGGAAGAGGAGGAAGAAAGACACATAAATCTCACACATGTCCGCAGGGCACATATTCTTTAAGGGCAGATATCTGCACTTCATCACCTTGCAACATATGAGATGTGGCGTCTCCTATCTGCAGCCTCCTCCTCCTCCTCCTCCTCCTCCTCCTCCTCCTCCTCCTCCTCACTTGTTCTGTGCCTCGCTCGCTCCCTCCCTGCCTCAAAGACGTACCTATAACTTCTACTGCTGCTTTCTGATGACTTCAAAAACTCCAAGCTGGCTTGTTTTGGTGGCTCCCCAGGACTACGTCTGTTAAAGGAGAGCAAACATACAGTATTAATAATTGCCAATTAACTATTCATATTTGGCTTCATACACCAGATGGAATAAGTAACAACCCCAAGACACACCAGGCATGTTATTCACACTCTGATGTGTAAACCAATGCAAGGATGTGTTGTCAAAAGTTGGATCATGTACACTACAGAGGAGGAATATTCATTTACACAACAGCCATGTTCCATCAATGTATGCTCGCAATGTCAATTATCACCAAACAGACTGAGATTAACAAAATGGGTAGACAAGAAAAAAACAAAACTATGTTGACATCTTTGTTCTTCAGATAAATTATAGCACGATATAAATACAGCATTTTCTAACCAGCCAACCCTCCCACTGTTAACGTACATTAGAAGTTGCCTCCTAAACATCCTGTTGTTGAACTGCGTCGGACAAATCTGCAGTCTTGTGCAGACTACTGTGTACATTTAAATTCAATTCTTTTTTTTGTCTCTATTTGCATGTATCCGTTAACCCTCTATATGGCAAACAATCGAAAATAAGAGGGAAAACAGAGGTGTGTTTGAATTTTTAGCAAAACATCTTGAAACATAAACCCATTAAGTCTAGTTAGTCATATTTGATATTTAGTGTACCTGTAAAAATGCTAATACTAATACTAATAATACTTTATTAGTCCCTTGGGTAATTTCCAATGACACACTAATGTAAAACAGTAGAACTCAGCATATTTAAAGAAATAATAATAATAATCTAAAAATGGTGAGAAACAAGCGATTTTGATCTGTTTTATTTCACTTTGCAAGAGATTTGTCATGTACTACGATATATGTCCTAATTGCCATCTATTGATAGAAGTATATATTTCACTTTATAAGTAAACAACAATCGAGGGTTAAAACATTTAAACTTTTTTTAGTGATTGCACGGTAAAGAGTAAATATTTCCATAAGATAACAATTGCATTCTTGTTATTGTTCATAAAAAGAACTTTATTTGTTGCGGTCACAGCTTGAGCCCTTGCAATAAAAAGCGGGAACAGCTGGTTTTCTCAGTGAACAATGAACCCTGGGATGATGCGTGTTAATTGACAGTAAAAGTACTTTTCCTGAGGATGACGACGGGAACAGGTGTTGCCAGCACACACCTGTAAACTTCTCCCCACGCATCAAAGTCCCTGCGGCGTGTGTACAAAACACCCCGCCGCTGCCTGGTTATCTTTTTTTTCCTCATCTTTTGCAGCGCACATAATCAAAAAAAAAAGAGAGAAAGAATGAAAAAAAAAAAAGAAGAAAAAAAGCAAGAAAAAAAAAATAAAACCTGTCACCATGACGGTTTGTTGCCGAACAGCATGTAAACAAAGATGCAACAGGAGATGTGTTTATTTGCAGCAGATGAAACAATTAGGGACATCTGACACGCAAATAAACACGTCGAGGCAAAACATCTGGGGTTTGTATCGCCGCCGTGTTGTTATTGTTGTTTGTGGATGGGGGAGCTCGGAGAGACGAGCCTCGCAACGGAGTCACTGTATTACAGGGAAACGTTATTACAGATCTAACAACTAACTCCGTGTTTGTTTATTTGTTAAAGGAAAAGAGCGCTTTGAGAAGCGCGCTACGGCGGCAAATCACTGATCTGTGCGTGTCTGTTTGATCTTGTTTTTCCTCCTGTTGTTACTAAGCATCCCAGTGCCAGCATGTTGACGATTGTGTGTGTGTGTGTGTGTGTGTGTGTGTGTGTGTGTGGGTGTGTGTACGTGTTTGTGTGTGAGAGAAGCTTTGCCTGTCAGTCATGTTAACTCAATGTGAAGAGGCTGCGCCAAGCGGAAAGTTGAGTCCTATATATTTGCCACAATGGCTGACGTTATTAAGACCTTGATCCGTGTTTTCTTTCTGCATGGAGGGAGGTAAGCTACTGGATGCTCTTTCTCTCGCTTTTCCTCTCTTTGTCTGGGCTGGTTGACTTATTTGAGTCAGGTTACGAGGACAAAAGCACAAACACATCTATGCTTGATAAACATCCCTCTTTCAAACCAGTTATTTTTGTTTTTTTCCATTTGTGTTCATGTCTATGCCCAATTTAAAGCATTATTTTTTTCCTGGTGGAAAACTAAATAAGGTTTGATGAAAACAAAATCTTAAAAAAAAAAAAAAAAAACCCTATGAAAAGAAGACTTTTATGCAACAGAGCAACTGGCCTTCGCCACTTTGCATCATGAACGAGTTTCACTTGGCAGCACGAGGAAATCCGCCAAAATTGCAACTGAAGTCTTTATTTCAAAAAAGGAAGGCATGTGGTCTTTCTAAATAACACATCTAGGTGATTTGTAAGTCGTCAAACGCAGATCCAGCAACCGCTTGAATCGTAAACACTCCCTGTTTTGTATGTTGTTGTAAATGTCCGCGAGAGCCAGAATGGAACAAGCGCGCCCGTCAAACAAGCTGCCAATCACTCACGAGCTCCAGATGACTGCGGGCCAGCGGAGGCCCCGTTCATTTAAGTGATGTTAAGAACAAACAATCAAAAGTCCTGCTTGGGAGACGGCAACACACCCACATCAGCAACTGACATGTAACAATGGTGACATCTAATTTATAGCTCAAGGAGCGTGTACAAGCAAATAAACAGGCAACCCCGATCCTCACGTCCCTCTCAATTTGCCTCTCGCACGGTCCATTGGCTTTTCAGACGGAGAAGCAAAGGGAAAAATGGAAACGTTGAAAGTGTGCAACTTTGAACTGATGTCTTATTTACAGGTCCGAGACCCCCTCTCTCTGGGAAAGCCTGTGCAGACAGCCATAAAACACAACCCGTCTTCAAAACAAGCACACCAACACGCGGCGGATGCCGAGGCCTCATCCAAAACATTCCTCTTTGAATGTAGCGTTTACAATGCCACAATATCCGGGGGGATGCGAGGAAGAAGGGTGGGGGTGGGGTTGTTTTCTGCAATGTTGAGAACGATTGATCTCTGTGTCTTTTCCCTCCTTTCATTCCTCTCCGATTCTTTCCTTGTCTCAGGCGCCGTCTTCTCGGGGCACAGCACATGGCAGAAACTTTGAACCTCACCGTGCCCCCATCCAGGGTTTTTTTTTTTTTTTTTGTCGAGCTCGTGATCTCGCTAACTGCCACATGTTATCTCTGCATCACTGTGGTGACGCCTCCAGGTAACAAGGAGATTAGAAGCAGTCAGAGGCCCATGTACCACAGCAAAGCTTTAGCAAAAGGGGGTCTTTAAATATTTAGGGTGTGAGTACGATCACACATTGTTACTCTAAGAGGAGAGAGGAACAAAGGACACAAATCTTTCACTTGGAAATCATTTGCATTTCATTTTCAAAACTCTTGTTCCGGGACTGATGTCATTTTATAGTGTTGAATTTGACTTTTAGTTAGAAAAAGAAAAAAAAAAAAACGCATCACTAACATGCACCATTTTGAACCCGGCAACCACAAACATCCGTTCTTTTAGCAGCTTTCTGTTGCTGCCAAAACAGATTTCATGCAACGTCCAAGTCAACAAAGGCATCAGTGATCAGTATGAGACAAATAATAAGCAAACAAATAACACGTGGTCTAAGAAGGCAGCCTTCTTCGGCCGCTTGTCAGAGTCAATTAGAATCCTCAGGTAATGACCCTATTTGCATTGTAAACCAGGCCCATGTGTGAGAGGGCTAATGGGGCCACTACCTGAGGAGATTAATTGAAAGTGACATCAGCTGAACTCTCCTCCTCTTTCTCATGCACAGGCCCTCTGAAACACCACCTCATCTTATTTTAATGCTGTGCCACAAGTCTAAACACCGAGGTCAAGTCTTTGCAAACTTTGGCACGAGTGAAGAGGAAGGGGACAGAAGGTGGGGCATCAAAGTGGGTTTGCCCTCCGAGGGCTGCTTTTACTTTGCAATCTGCAAACAAAAGATCAGAGTGGACACTTTTTTTCCCCTCTGGCGAACACAGCTGTAAAACAGTAAAGGAAAATTGTATATTGAATATTATAATATAAATAAAAATAGGGTCATGGTAGGGATTTCACAGGATTTTTTGTACTCTGGAGAAGCTCAATTTTATCAATTGATCTGATCATATAAAAGGTTGTTTCACTCAAGTTCTCATGGAGCTGTCAGCAATGTGCACGCAACCAACAACCACATTGTGGCACTGATCAACATACCGACATACAAACCTCGGATGTCCATTGATCAACACGCCACCAAAGTGGCAAACCCACTCAGCTTTTCTGTAGTAAGAATCGTTCAAGACGGCGTTTCGCTGCACTGAAGTCACAAACTGCACTGCAAAAATCTATAAATCGATGCTCCTTGACTTGCGTTATAGCGAGCACTAAAGGGTCAAGAGGATTTACTTCATCGGAAGTAGTTAATGGCTATTAGTTAAACAACTTTTCCGCGTCGCCGCAAACTTCTGGATTGTGTGCTTTACAAATTGAATTGTAGTTTGAATCCACCGCCTCCCTGCAACAACCCGTGTTATTTTCTGTCCGAGATGCAAAAATTGTGCAGAGATGCTGACAGTATCCGTGTGATTAGCTTTAATGACTCACAACACAATATTATAAATATATCAAAAGGAATAACCCCCACACACACACACCCTCTGCTAACAGCCGGGTAATGAGAGCTATTTTAGATCCTATAGATTGACAGGGGGACCGCACAGTTTTCTGCTGTTTGACATAAAAGAGCTGATGTTCTACCTGGAAAAGAAAAACAGATGGCGAATAAAGAGAAGCGTAACACATTACTGACACCCCCTCTTGTCCCGTTTAATTAGTCATATTATTTGTAATTATAATATGGTTATAATCTTAACAGTACACAACTCTCAAGTCCACCTCTGATATGAAAATGAAGGAAACAAAACACCATTAATGTGCCCATCTGTTTTTTTTTTGTTGTTTTTTTTTTCTCCCACACATAAAGCAACAGCAAAAGCAGTAATTTGTTCTCGCGGCCAAGGGCAGGAGACTTTCATTTTCTGAGTGAAAGAGTATCCTACTCAATTGAGCAGGCAGAAGGGATGGGTGGACGGATGGATGGGTGGATGAATACAGCCAGTCAGCGGAGGTGGACGCAGCCTCAATCTAATTTATTTAATATTGTAAAAGAAATGACCTTGAGATCAGAGAAGTGCTGAATTTCTCCCCAGATGGCAAACAGAAACAATGGAGCAGTCCTAATTGTGACATTACAATCCGGCACACGGGGAGCGATCAGAGGGGGATTGATTAGAGGAGAAGAAAGGTGGAAGACTTTGTGAAAAGGTCATTGCACACTCTACCTGGAGTTTTTCAAATTTCTCAGCCATCCGCTTTCTCTGTAAATGCAAACTAAAGTGTGTGGAGGAGGGGGGAGAGGGGGGAAAAAAGTATAACTGCTGTGTGATTACAGACTTTCTGGACAGTGATATTTCCCCCCACTGCATTAGTGAAATAAGATGGTAATTCACTGGGGTCGGGGGTGTATCCAGGCAGAAAATTATAAGACAAAAATAAAGATAGAATAGAAATGGGACTCTTCTCTTTGCTCCTCCAGCAGAGGGGCTGATGTGGAGGTTAATTGAGGAGGTTAACAGGGGGTGGTGTCTGGCAAAAGGTCAGACTGCTGTTGCAGCCAGCAGGAGGTCCCTGCTCCCTGATGACCTCCGCCAGTGTTGCTGGCTGTGTTCCCATGTTAATGCTGATGCTGTTCCCAGGTTAGCACCCTGTCTAATAGAACCAGAGAGGGACCGTGTATGTCAGATGTCAGAGGCGAGAGGGGAGCATTTGCAAATGTGGTTTTCACTATATGGTTTTATACTGCTGTTGCTGCATCGACAAAGAGCTAAAAAAATAAATAAATAATACAATTTTGGGGCATTATCTTTTTCAAGCATGATGTCATAAATGACAATAGATGATGGAAATATACTTATCCGACACCAAAGTCAACACTCGATACACTTTGTGAAGGTGTTCAGCAATACCAGAAGATATTTGACCTATCATATCACTAATTCGAAGTCATTCTTCTTCATAAATCCACAAAATCACATGAAAGAAGTCAGCACAGAGCCATTCACCGCACATTCAAACACATAAAAATCAGGACTTCTAGTTTTATGTATCAGGTGAAATTACATCTTACTTCAACCCATGACATTGAGGTGTTGAAGTTCACTTTGATTTTGATAAGTATTGTGATGTCATGAAAAGATCTAAAAGTTTCTCCATGAACGCTGATCAACTGAACAAGTCATTTGAAATCTTTCCCTATTATTAGAAATTAAGAAAATTGCATTGGGTAGACTGTTGCTCACGGGTGGCATAGGTGCAGAACAAGTCTGCAAAAAACCCCATTTTGCCATCAAAGGGCATGTTTCCACAGTCAGTCAGGCAGAGTATGGGTAAAGTGCCAGGGAGAAACCTCCGCTTCCAAAAAAGCTCATACTTCACAGAAAAAGGACCTCCCAGCTGATGTCCAACATGGGCAAAGAATAGCTCAGATTCTTTAGGGATACTTGGTCACTTTGTCAAGTTTCCATTTTAACCACACACACTGTGACTCATGTACAGGATTAGAGATGTGTTTGAATCATGATGAAATGGAGACAAGCAAGTTTATTTAAAAAACAAAAAAAAATCAACAAAGAACAATCATTTTTAATAAATGTTTTATTTATAAAAACAGTTCTCTTTGATATTTAAGATAATGTACAAAACTAATAACATGAGCTGTAAACTCTAAGATAAGCAATGATGCATCAAGATGAAAATAAGGAGGATCATATTTCAGGCACAGCGAATCGAAGCACAATTATAGAAGACTACTATTTATAAGACATTTTTCTTTTAGATTCTTCACATTATCTATATAGTGTTTTCTTGACACTCTTTAGCCCGTAACAAACTTGTGTTTGAGTTAATCATAAACATGAAAATGAGGTTTACTTTTTGCACATTATCTGCTGAAGAGGCGCCTATCCAACCTTCTTATGCACTTAACAGTGCACTATTAAGATGGGCTGTACATGACAGCACATTATCTTTGATGGCTTTAGGAAGGGACATTTTTTTTTTTTGTTACCATTCAGTAAGCAGTGCTAATGAGGGCCAGCGTTAAGTATCATCTCTTAAACAACATCAAAGCGGATCCCCGAGACAAGCAAGTGACTCTTGCTGGTGATTCACCACAAAGTCGTTTAGTGATACACAGAATTAAAGAACAGGGAAAAAAGGAAAAGAAAACTGCCTTTACCCTGCATTGGTTTACAATTTCTACATGACAGCTCATGATTCCTTTTTTTTTTTTTCTTTTTTTATTGTGAGTCAGTGGGCTTGATACCCAAAAGCCGCTTATATGGCAACAAGGGTCAGCATGGTTTTTTTTTTTCTTCAATTCTTTATCACAGCCCAGGGAAACGGAGTGCAGTTCAACTAGTCACACTTCCACAGTATGTACTGTATGTAAAAACTGCACACAGAGAACCCTTATATGCAGCTGACAAAGCCTACAGGCAGACATTAAAGGGAGGAGGCTCTTATGAAAATACAAGACATAAGCTGTGCAAATTGTTTATATCTATGTGGAATACCATACAGCGAGCTGATCGGGAATCGTGAGTACTTTCACTGTATTTCCAGTAAACCCGAGGCTTCAAATACCGGCAAATCAAAAGCCTGAGATGATTTTCTTTAGTGAAAAAAAACAAAACAGTTTCACCAAGTAATTTTTCCAAACAATTACATGGTTCTCAGTGATTTTGTGCAATTATTTTCAGTAATAATTGGTTTCTATAAATCCTACAGAGTAAAGTTCCTACTATGGTCTTACCTTTTTGTGTCAGAGAGCAGATGTGATTCACCTTCAAATATTTCACCAGTTTTACAGTGCTACAGTAGATATGTCTGGAATGGAAGTATTTGTTGCAAAACTGTCGAAAATTAGATATGTATGAATCAACACATAACCCTTTTACAGTGTTGTACAGTATGAAGACTGCAACCTCAGATGTGGAGCATCGAAGAAACATGCTGGAAAAATAAAAACAAGTTAAATGCTGTGGAGTGTGTGGAATGTGTGTGTGTTTAACAATGTTTGTCATCAAGTCATCTAAAAAGAGGCAGGATGAAATACAATTAGACAGCATTCCAGATGTATCAAACAAACTTTTAAGACAGTCTGTGACAATATTTTTCCTCGCCGGATATAATACTTACAATAAACTGAAGGCTTAACTGACAGGTCCATATATCTGGAGTTACCTAAAGACCCCTGCTGAGCTGAGTTTGATGGAGAAGCCCAGTGTCAAAATACATCTTTCAAAGCATGCTTTACACGATCTCACCATACTGCTTCACATGGAAAAAAAAAGAGGAAATAGACCTCCGTGAGCACGTATGTCAATCATCACGCACTCACGGACACACACACTTTTCTGTCTGTTGCTGAATTCAAAGTGACGACAGCAGCAGCAGTTTCCTTCAATATTTTCAAATTTTCGTCCCGGGTCCACTTATCTCCTGCAGAGACAACCTGGTCCACGCCAAACGCAGGTTCCCCTATGTGGGGAAGCATATGCCGCAGCACTCCATGCAGATTTCGAGGCAATCCGAGGATTCGCAGCAGGCATCCATGATGCCGCAGTCCATGTCACAGGGGCAGTTGCAGTCATCGCCCAGGTCTTCGGTGCAGCAGCAGCAGCAGCAAGCCTCTGACGTGCAAGCGCCGCATGAGGCCTGGGCCACCACCATGTTGCAAAGAGTCAGGAACTCGCAGAAAAGGCAGGCCAGGATGCAGTGAACGCAGCAGTCTGGGTCCGTGTCAGAGTACGGGACGGGTTGGGGTGTGAATGAAATAAAAATGGATTAAAATTATTGCGAAAACAAAAAAGAAACACACAAAAAAAAAATTAATTCTGTGAACAAATCCAAATAAATTTTTGACCAAAATGAGGGAAATAGCGTGAGCGGGTGAATGAGGCATGCACAGCAGGCCGACGATTGGAGCAGAGGAAGTGCGTTGCAAAGGGGTGATGGCCACCGAGGCAGGGGGGCCCCGAGGAAAATAAGAGAATTCAGAGGAGCGAATTCGTCCCCCGCAGTTTTGATTAACACACTGTTAAATAATTGTGGCATTATCATGCAAACTGCTGGGTTGATCAAACAAAGATGATTAGCAAAGTCCAAGAGTCTCTCCCTGACAAATAGGTAAATTAATGCCGGCAACGCTCACACCTCTGATTAACATCTAACCTTGTCCCAGACCCTCTCCGTGTGCCCGGTGGCAAGTTTCCACATGTTGTTTCGCAGCAAACGAGAGATTACCGTCAAGTTACTAATGCGCCTATTAACCAGCATAAACGTGCTTCTAAATGCATTAAATGAGCGACACGAATCATTAAACCGCTGGTTTGAAAGAGCATCGACTTTGCATAAATACGTTATAAATAAGTTTTGCTCAGAAACTTCCTCTGAGAGTTTGTTTGTGGTATTATGTGATAGTATTTGTAACTATTTTTATTTCTCAGGAGTAAATTTGCATTGGGTTTTTTTTCCCCTTCAATATAGGTTTGAAATAAAGTGAGTTCATCAGATCGTCAAATATGGGATTAGCCTCATCTTGTTATTGCGTACAAGATTTTCTTTTCGCTGACAAAACTTTTGCATGACTTTTGTTTTTTTTTTTTACTTCAAAAGTCGTTCTTTGTTACCAGCAGCAGTGGATGGAAGACCGCCAGAGAGGAGGTGCACCAGGAAGTTAGCAGGATATAAACCTTTGGGGAGCTTTGATTCTACTTCCTCACTCGCCAATTGTAGCAAATTTAATTTCCCCTTTTCAGATTGTAAAAACATGCTCGTGAGTGTTTTGTCGTCGTCAGTTTTGCAATGTGAAAACCCAAAGCAAAGATTGCATCTCTACAACTGGTTGTCGCTGAAGTGACTTTTTCCATCTTAATGAAAGTTTAATTTGGTATATTACAGGATGCAGCTAATGCATGACATTTTAGATGCGCATCACTGATCACTTCTACTTGAGCACATATGCAGCCCACAGACACAAACACAAGATGAATGCACACACTTTATGTTGTCTTTAATCAAGACGTCCCCCCGCTCTGGAACTTGTGTTGTTGAATGCAAGTCGCCGGAACACGCGGCCGTCTCCCTTTTGAAGCGAGACCAGAGCTGCGCCGCAGCTTTGCAGTATTAAAAAGACATGATGTGGATGGATGCAGAAAAATAGCATTACAAACAGGGCACATTTGCATAACTTTCATCACCCCATCTTGAGCTGTCAGAAGGGGCTGTTACTGATTGGGTTAGAGGGAAAGCGAAAGGAGGAGAGTGTGGAGGACGGAATGGGAAGCTGAGGGCCGCTGAATGCTCATGTTTGATTAATCAAAGTAGAGGTTTTTTCTCTCTCTCTCTCTCTCTCTTCCTAATTTTGCAGTGGTAAGGCCTGCAGAGCTGACCAGAAGCACTCGCTGACTGCGATACAAACAAGATAGCGGAGGGAACATGAAACGGGGGAGCATGTGCGTACGTGTGTCTGTGAGGGTGCCTGAAGTTTGAATGCATCTTATTATCCTTATCGGAGGCCATAACATTAGCAGTGATGGAAGATTCATGAGAATAAACCCTTCACTATTGAACATCTGGGGTGAGCATGCAGTAAACTGCTTTCGGGCAGATTGTGGATTTGATTCATACTGGCATATCAAAACTTCTAACACATTTTATACTGGCATCCACAGTAGTGCTCTGCCATCAGAGTGTTACAAAATGCCAGTGAGAGCGATGAGTTCAGCTCGACCACAGCTCCATGCACAAAACCTCAAAGTTCAGCCTAACAAACTCTGAAGGACCCAGAGGGTATAGCCATGCCAGCATTGAGAATGTAACAGCACGCTGTGAATACGATACAAACACAGTACATAGGCATTAAGCAATGGCCAGCCAGCTCAAGTATTCACTTGGATGTATAATTCAACACCAGCGATTAGTCTGGATCTTACAGAAGCCAACAGGGAGGAGGGGAATGAGGAGGCGGGGGTCGTATACTGTACACAAGAGAGCTGGACGGAAGGCACATCTCCATGAAAACACAGAGAGACGGACAGAAAGGCAGACAGAGACGGAGTGAAACCAACCAACAGACAGACCGAACAGCATACACTGACAATGCTCCTGTTTAATGTCAGTGAGCGGAGATGAAGCCCAGAGTTTGCAGGCCAAAAACAGCGTCCGGCGCCTCTGAGGAAATAGTGTGAGACATCTGGAAAGCCAACATCAAAAAAAAAGAAGGGAGCGGCATGACACAAAACAAGCTGGATGGGCCTCAGAGCAGCAAGCTGTGCAAAACATTCAAACTCACAAAGAGGGAGAGAGAGAGAGGGCGAGATAGCTAGTCAGTCAAAGATAAAGAGAGGGAGACTGATCAGACAAAGCCTTGGTGGCCATGGGAATGCACAGAAGGCACACATGGGTAAAGAGGGCAGAGGATGTGGGATGGATAGTGAAGGTCCACCACATGCACATGAAAGCAGGTCTGTTTATAATGCATGACTGAGGGAAAAGTCAGACTCAAGGAGTGAAGCTTACAAAACACACACCCACACATCTAGGCTTTCTGGCTTTGGCAAAGGCTTATGGCTGTGCTTACAGCCTTGGCCTGAAATCTCCAAATGAGGCTCAAGCCGCTTGAAGGCCTTAATTGATTACACACAATTAACACAAACACAAACTGGATGAAAAGAGTTGGGACAACCCACCGCAACGAACAAAAGGCAGCGCGGTGAATGACTCCTCTGAAGCGGTGCTGTTATCGCGGATTGGCTACGGTGCCAACGGCATGTGCCAAGAAACACAGAATACAACAGAATCCCCAGAGCTAGCTCCTGCTAGCTTACGCCTTTTATTTCCTGTGTTCAGGGGACTGTTTAGGAGGCTAATTTCACAGGCAAACAGATTATGTTAATCCATGTAAACATTCAAACACAACAGCTTGGCTGTTTTCCGGGGGGAAATAAATAGTTGAGAGCGAACATATTGATTCTGAGAGCTCTCGCATCTGCAAATAAGCAACACAAAAGCCATAATGAGTCTTGTTGAGCGGCTGTTTTATTTTTTATTTTCTCTCCCCGGCGCCCGCTCTTTTCTGTTCTTTACCAATTAGGATGCTGAAAACATGATGCGTGCGGAATATCTCTGGTGGATGCATCCCACCTTCATCCCCGCCGAGTGTCGAGGATGCGCGCTTGCCTTCTTGTTTTGTTGACGCGCGTTTCGATCTGACGCGCACTTCAAGAAAAACATCATCAAATAAAGATCTGACAGCCCACTTTTCTCTTTCATTTAAACTTATATCTCGGCCTGACCATTGTGAATCTTTTAAAAACACATAAAAGCGCATCTTAATCTTCTTACTCACCTTGGAGCAAATGCACACATAAAAAGCCCAAAGAGCAAAGACCTTGGTTCGAGTAAGTGGGGGCGGCCCCGTCCACTTTAAAGAAGCATGTCTAAAGCCGTGCAGGGGAGGAACGAGGGAAAACACAAGCAAGTCCGCAAATACATGCACAGCCACAGAGCACAGCGGTCGGAGCAGGGAAGCGACGGGGCCCTGTTAATGAGGGCCAAGGCAGTGCTGACGGGATGTATCAAGAGCCAAAAAGGGCCTACGGAGGTGTGAGGGGCCGTGTGGGGCCCGGGGAAGGCTGGTCACGACTTTTAATAGGCACCCCATGCTCTCAAGCCTTGTTAGGTGGTCACACCTATCTACCCAACGGAAAGGGACCGGCAAAGTGCCTTCATTACTGGACTCACCTCAGCCTTGCACCTGACAACGTGACGGCTTCCCTGCACGGCAAACAGACTCTCTGACTTGTTGTTAAAGAAAATAAAAGCCACGGGAGCGAGATAAGACATCATTTGCTTGACGGGAGTGATAAATATGAGAGGTCATGCACTGCCATCATTAAAAGGTGAGAGACGGGAAGAATTTATTATCAATACCTGCCAAGGTATCATTTTGTGGCTTCCATTTTGTTTGATGGTATCCCGCGTTCACTGCAGGTTAGAGATTATTCGATGAGGCATTTTGGCTTCTGATCAGACAAAGTATTCATATTTGATAAAACTGAGAACCAACTCCCATTTCATTTGACAAATTACTGCAATGGTCAAACAAACATGTCACTCAAGCTACAGACAAGGGGATCCAGAAAAGGGTAAGATGCAGAGACAATCATGCCAGTAATGAAGCGTTGGAGAGGTTAGTATGAGCATGAGTGTGTACAGGTGTCAGTTCCTCACCGTTACTCTGATCAGACACTCACCTTCCGGTAAAGGAGGCTTCTGCGACCCAGTTGAACTGCCTTTGCTGCGTCGGCTGCTGTCGCTGTTGACCGACAAGCTGGACCTCAGCTTCCTCTGCACCCGCTGCGACACCGGCATGGATGGCTGCTTCCTGGGCTGTTCCGTCGTCGGTGCCGCCCCCCCTGGTTTTGGGCCGGCACCAAGTCCGCCCGTGGTTCCAGCACTGACGTTGGCACCGCAGGAGCACGTGCGCCTGGCCTCTGCCCCGACGCCAGGGTGGATTCCATTGCCGTTACTCAGCGCGGTTGTGCCAGTGCTGCTGTGACGAAAGCCATTTTGGTCCTTTGTGGCGCCTCCGTCGGCAGGCTCTGAAGGGACCGGCTTAGAATCCGCTCCAGACTTGGGCTGAGCTAGTGAGACAGAAGAGATTCCATTTTCAAAATGGTTTCTTGAAAAAAAACAAATTTAACATAAGCTATAAAAAAGTGTTCATTAAATACAGTTTAAACACTAATGATCAGTATTTGAAGGTAAAGCGTGACATTTTTAAATTGAGCCACTTTTATGTATTTTTTATGTTAAAGTTTCCCAGAAGTTCAACGTTTAAGGACAGACTAAATGCTGGAGGGACTGTTCTTGTTTTGTTTTTTACCTCTATAGAATGCATTGAGCTCAAATACACTGTGCAGGAATGCAAAATGATAACCTCCAGAGTCCTCCAATTCAGCAGCAGTTAAAATCCTATATGGTTGTTGAAGATTGTGATAAAAGGATCAGAGGACCTTAAATACACAAGACAATTCCAGGGATACTGGTAGAACAATACTTTTGTGTTAAATTTTCCTTTTTAAGTCCAGTCCAACAGATTTTTCTTTTGTTTAGTGAAGTGGGAACATCCCAAGAAAATGTCTAAATACACGTCACTACAAAAGAACTGAATGCAAGAAAAGGAAGAAAAAAAACAAGTAGCCATTTACTTTACTAAGTTACTTTGTGTTCAAAGAGTCTATTTTACCAGTAGAGAAGGAGTTGTGGATTCCTTTAACTTAACTTTATTTCAGCTGAGTGACAACTTTGTCTGCACTCCCTGCACCTTACACATCATATATCTCATTCACGTAAGAAGTCGCGGTAGCCTGTGATGTTTGGTTCTCGCCAGCCGAACCCAGTAATTGAGACACACCTTTCTGTGCGAATCCACTCTCGGCAAAACGCGCCACCATTTCCCAACATGATAATATCGATCATATGGCGAACATCTCCGCCCGGGAATGACAGAGGAACCTTATATGTGACAGGATCACAAAAGCCATTGCTTAAGGCAGACAGACATTTGTGCGAGCGGTACCTCGTGTGAGTTCAGATCAGCGCGGGGAAAGGGAGATTAAAACTGCAAGAAAGGGAAAGACTGCCTGTGATAGTGTACATATACAAAATGGCTGCTGTCTGCAATGGTAATGATCTCCTCCTCTCTGAAAGCTCAGAGATGGCCTCAACTAGTTTTTCTAAGTGCATGTGTGACAGCGACAGAAAGTCAGGAGACAGCGACCTGTCTGATAAGAAAGAAGGGGAAGGATGTGAGTGAGCAAAGGAGGTGGCATTTTCCTGAGAGGAACACCTGCACATTCAGCTCTACTGGGACTTACTCCTGCATTACCTTCCCTCCACATCAGAGCTGCGGTGCATGTGCACACGCTGCCAGATTTTCTGAATTATTCATCTCTTCTTAAGTTTCTCTGTGCGAACCATACTGATTCTTCCTTTCCCTCTGTTTATTACTTCCTTTCTATACGTGGAAGACACATTGTCTTCGCGACCAAGCTTCAACTCTGGCTTAGTTAGCAGCTGTGTGGCACAAGTGTTTCGCAGCTGTCCACAAATCAACATTTTTTTTTTTTTTCCAAAGTGGATCCAAACATAGAGCTTAATATGATGCTGGTAATTTCTTTCCATCTCTTATTTTCGCTCTGTCAGTGCACCAACAAGCGCAATTACAGTTAACAAGGGTGGGAGAGTGAGTGTGGGAATCAGGCCTCGCGCTTTTTAACAACACATCACCCTGGGAGAGGCCGGACGTGAATGTGGATGTAAAACAAAGCAATTAAATACACACACTGGGTTTTGCCTTCTCCTCATTCAGGCTTCTGCATGCTGCTCCGATAAACAAATATAGACTTTAGGGATCAGGAATCCATGCAATTTGAATTAGACAACTGGGTAGCACACGATAGAATTCATTATGCAGTGATTTAAGGCCAGGTTGATGGATTTTCTCCTCCAAAAGACAAAAGCTTTGCAGCCTGCCCATGCCAGTGTGGGTAGAGGCGAAAGCTTAACAAGGAGGCTCGGAGAAGGCTGCGTTTGTTGCTCTCCTTCAGTTTTACACCCGACAGCTGACATCTTTAATATTATGTACGGTCCATTATTTCATCTTTTTATTCCAGCCAGACAGGTTTACAAAATAAAAACAGTCAATCCTTACTAGGATGGACGGAGATATATTCAACAGAATATGAACGCTTTAGAAAGGTTATATTAAGTGTGGCCCTCGCACGTGACGAGAATGTTTGACTACTAAGTTGAAGAAAACAAAAGAACCACTAAAGAAGCAAACTTGAATCCAGCTGTTATTAACCATCAACTCATGTTGAATTTGTGCATATATACCTTTTGGAGCAACCGAGGCGCAGTATGTAAAGTAGGATCAACTTTCAATCTAATGGTTGGTGGTCCAATCCCCATTGTGCCCTGTTCATGTCTCAAAATGGTCTTGGAGAAGACACCAAGACCCACAATTACTCCCAATGAAACAGTTCACATAGGTCACATGCTCAACAGACATGTGAGTGACCGTTTATGCACGAGGCAACATTATTGTCCTTATCTATTACACTGTTTTTACCGTTAACTACAATTGTAGTCCTGCGTCTGTGAGAGCCAGAGCCACACTCGACACAATATTTCCTATCACACAATTGTTTAATAGATTCTGATCTTGCATTTATGTTTGTATTTTCTAGGCAGGTTTTAAAGGCAATAATTCCAACCCATGAGCTGTCATATAATAAAATAAATAGCGGTCATTTTTTATTTCTGCTTCACAAATTCACTCCAGACCTTTTCCATTTGTTCAAGCCCAGTGAAAACAGTCACAATGCTGCACACAACAAATTCACCTTGAAAAATTTTAAAAAGTACAAATACAATCCTTGTGAACTTTGTTGGAGAATGAAGATGTGAAAAAAAGTCAGTCAGCTTGAACTGGATGACGTATACGGCCCAGTGTTTTTATTTCTGAATCAGTTAAGTCAAGTCAGTCATCCAACAACTGTTTTAGGCAACAAGAAGCACCAGGCAACAGGACTGAAATGTACAGGGTTTTTTTCCGATGGAACAAATTACACTGTTAAAATTGTAATTTTCTGCTCAAAAAATAAACAGAAGCCAAATACAAAAAAATTTAACTCAACGCCGTCGCATTGTTCCACATCGTTGGTTTCCTCTTGTTGAGCTACATTCTCTGATGTATAAACATCAAAAGCACAGTCTGAAATTAATAAGGTCAATGGGGGAAAATCCCATCTGCAAGCAATGACGAACTGCTCCAAACTCATTCTGTCAAGACTCCATAAACACACAAACATAGCATGACTCACTTTTCATTTACGTGTTTGAAAGTTTGAAGGCAGTAACAACATAGCAAACCCTGGAGCAAAGTTTCCTAGCTCGCTTCAAGTATCTCACATAATGCCAGTCATTTTTACCCCAGTTAGAATAAGCAAACTGGCCAAACAGAGTCTCACAAGCAAACACGAGTCCATGCACAATAGTAGACTGGGAAGTATAATTAATTACCTTTCCTTTGGAGGAAGTCGGGCTTCAGTTTGCCAAAGTATAAATAGTTATTAGGAAACCACAAGGCAAAAACCACAGCACAGTAATGGTGACTCTGTTTGTGACACATTGTAAAGCTCTAAAAGGTAGTTCAAGGCTTAGAAGTGGTGCAGTTTAATGGCAGGTTCTTCAATAGTCTTTATTTTTATCCCGCTGATAAAATGGTGACCGAGATTAATGGACACGATGTAGTAATATTCATAATCATTGATCATAATAATGACGTTACTGTCAAAGATGGCAATGACAGACTTGTACAGTCACCGTAAGACAAATGGAGAGATAATGAGAAAAGGCAGAAATACTCTTTAAGGTCTGTCAGAATTGAGCTAATAAGACTGGTACGACTGAAGGCATTAAAACCTTTTAACATGAATGTCCAATATGTGCTATTAAATGGCAATAGGGCTACAATTGATGAGTATTTTGTCACCTAAATAATTGACGATGGAATTGATTAGTTGACCCATTGGTAAATGAGTCATTATATTTTAAATGCTTGTTGTTTTTTTAATTGATTTCAGAATAAAATGTTAATTAACAAGTGCATTAAAATATGCTAATTAATTGTTGTTGACCATCTAATGAAGTCTACAGGCGTGCGGGAAACGTCTTACACTTTGGCCTCACACAACGCTAGACTTCATACTTTCTAGGTGATATACTAGTGTCAGAAAGTTTGCGAACATACCATCTGATTCCACGTCGAAAGATGAAACTGATTTATGCAAATAAGAGCTGAGCCCGTTAATAAATCCTTTACAGCGTAACAATGAAACTGCACCACCACATCGGCCCCATAACTCAGCAGGAAACACAACCAGCATCAGAATTTGATATTAACTAATCCCGGCAAGTTGTGCAGTGGCAACAAGCCTGGAGAAAAATAAAAGGGAAGGTGTCCTGAGATAACCGAATGCACACGAGCTGACAGGTTGCATTAAAACACCATGTTTTGGAGGGAACACACGCTGGACACACGCGCATACACACTTCAAATTGGACTTATAACTGCCCTATTTCTAGCACATCAACAACTGTTGAGAGTGTACATTTGTAGTTGAATAAAACATGGTATTCCCCTACACACGCTGTCACACACATCACAGGGGAAACTAGGGGGTGAGTGGTTCTTGACTGTCTAAGCAGCATCCCAATTTGGTCCCAGCTACTAGTAGCTGACAGCCTCAAATATCTGGGGAGCATTTTTAAAAGGCCAGTGTTTGATGGATTCATGAAGAACACACAAATATAATTGCCATTTGTCACAGAGTCTTCAGTGGCTGCGCCACCCAGGGACCAAGCAGCAGAGTGCCTGGAGAGTGCTGGAGCTGCGGCAGAGCTGTGCAGGGGGAACGCTCTGTATGTAAAACTGAGCATATAAACACCTCCATTTTTGTCACGGAAAATAGGTCCTACAGGAGGGAACTGGAAATTGCACCCAAAAGACATGGGGAAGAGAAGGAAGAGCGCATATACGTCTACTGGATATCTCACACTCATGCGAGAGAAAACACACACACACACACACCTCGAAGAAATATGCATACATGCATGTCAACTGAAACACAGCTGTATAAACAAGAATTCTAAAATAGTCGGGAACATGAAAATATAACACAAAAGGTCAAACAGGGCAGTATAAAGATACTCATTTGCACACCGCTACATCAGGAGTCGCAGGTAAGGCATAGAGCGGATTGAACAATCACGCAATCTCTGTGTTTCTAAAGCTCAGTCCTTTTTAATATTAATGCCCCTGAGACAGAGAGAAACGGGGAGAAGAGAGACGAAAGGTGTTTGCCCAGGCTTATTAGAATGCCCATCATAGGCGAGCATAGAGTTATTCAAATGTCACATCATTCCCACCAAATAAACACCACAATCGATCTTGTATTCATCTCCTAATAGCCATTATTACACAATGCTGCGAGTCTGTACGTTAACACTGAATGGAATAGGGGAGTGGAACGCGCACCTTTAATTTAAGTGTATTAGCCTCAAACAGAAACAGGCAGAATACACAGTGGCAGTTAGCTCTGAAATGCTAATTCTACTAACACGGTCAGTGTTTTGTTTATCTTTTTTGTGCCTCATATTAGAAAAACATGTATATTTTCTGCTCGACTGGCCATGTACCTGCATGATTGAAATGCTAATTTGTAAATGTGCAATGACCTAGCCAGGCTCCTCTTACCACCACCACCCCCCCCCCCCCCCCCCCCCTCCCTCCCTCTGCCAAAACAGCCTGAGGTATCATCTCTCCTCCTAACAAACAGCAGTGTGTGGAGCAGCCCCTGCCTTTCAATCCAAAGGGATATATTTTCTCATTAGAAATTATACATCTTCCCTGTCCATATTTATAGACGCAAAACCAGGGGAATTATACTGCGGAGAGAGTGAGAGGGACACACATAGAGAGAGGAAAATAGTACACTGAATGTTATTACAAAAGGGCTCTGATTGAAAATTTCCTTGGGCATATCAAAGCCTCGTTTACCGTTTGACCTTCTAAACTCCCGTACAAGGACTTTCTTTATTGTCTCAGAGGAAGAGTTGGAAAGCAACACACAAGCGAGAATCAACATTCAGATGTCTCCTCACAACAACAATATCCTAATTTTAAGGTTGGCGTTTTGAGAGGCTTTCAAAACGCAGTATGTTATTAGTTTATTTCTACCACTTTGTCAACATTTTAAAAGTGAATTAAAGGGAGAGATATCAGTATTTGGTGTGACCGCGCTTTTTCTTCAAGCTTACATCGGTTCCTCTGAGCACACTCGCACAATTTTAAAGAAATTTACATGGAGGTTGTTTTATTTTAAAAACGAGTCAAAGATACTCTTTGGATACAGTCTGGTTCAATTCCTAAACCCACACAGATTTTGTAATGTTAAAACCAAAGCCCTGCGGAGGCCACGCCATCACTTGTGGGACTATTTGTTCTGGCAACACACGATGGATAAGTAGCCTTACATTACACCTGCCGAAAACTTTAGCTGCATGTCAGTGGTGCGGAATAGGAGTGAATTGGCAGTGTTAAACAGCAAGCGAGGACTCTTGCATTTGATAAGAAAATTTGATTCCCCACATTTTGACAATGTGGGTGTCATGTAAAAGTCAGTGGTCTTGTCGGGAGCGTTTACACAGAGTGGATGGCGACCTGACACGGGCTAACAGAAATGTCACTTGTTCCACCAAATACACACAAAAAAGACGACAGCTGGACATCACGCAGCCATCCAGGCCCTGTCACTTTGTCCAACATGCACACAGTGTTTTGTGTTTATCTAAGATAAAATGGTGATGATGACGGCCATGCGGATGATGATGATGATGACTGCTGAAGAAAGCTAAATTACCTGCTCTGATATTGGATCCTCATCAGCAGGAGTGACACGCTCTGTGTGTGTGTGTGTGTGTGTGTGTGTGTGGGTGTGTGTTATGGTAGCTGGCAACAGAACTCTATTAACTGTCTTCACCTGTCAAGGCTGATCATATTGTGTTGCATCTCATTTAAACAGGAAAGATCACATTTTGGTCTGTTTTTCTGCTCCATTGCAGCACAGTGGGTGGGTAGTTCTCAACCGGTTGTCCGAATTTCACACAGCTTATTTATAGCGCTTTTTTTTTTTTTTTTTTTTTTTTAATTCGTTGTGACAGCCATTCAGATTTGACTCCTCCAACGTATCTGAAGGGGAAGTGACACTTGAAGACATCACTTAATATCATTTCCATCACACACACCTCACCCACTTCCACCACTGCTGCTGCAGCTTCTGTCCAACAGAACGAGAAGCAGGATATTTGTGGATTTTACTCATTTCAAATTTTGCTGCTGATTGAGTGCTAAAAATAACCCCCTCGGACCTTGTTCGGCTTAATTACATTTTACAGTAGCAAAGGCATCTTGAAAGACAAGAGCCTAATTTGACGAAGTAAACCTCTCAGCGAGGTATGTGCAAGAAGGGGGAAGCTGTGATGGTGAGGTGCAGGGGGGAGGAGGAGGGTGGCATCAATTATTCTTTGATTTAAAAATGGAATATTTTCACAGATTAATATGTTTGACTGCAATCTAAATCATTGAAACTCACAATGAGATGCCAGTTTCTCTTTACATGAATCACACAGACGGACAGGCATTCGCCTTCAGCCAGCCAGCCCTCCCTCCCCCTCTTCCCCCCCTTTCCTCCCACTCCCGAGCTCCGGCCAGAGAAGTCTCTGGTCTCCACTCCTGTGTGGAATTTGGCACGGTGCTAATTTGAGTGCTGCTAATGCGGCAGAGCACAAGGAGTGTTCAAAACCTTACAACTCATGTGCTGCGAGAGGCTCTAAACGGTGCCTTAGTATCTACCTCTCCATATTTCTGAGATGAATTCGTACGATCCTGTTTCTGCATTAAGCTTTGTCAAATGTCTTTCATTTATCTTCATCTGTTTCGTACCATCCAAGAGGGGAGAACGAGTGGAGTGTAAAGGCAGCCGAATGCACAACTGTAGTGTCTTTAAAAAGCTGCACATCTTGCACGGATTTAGACTTTACACGGCTAGCTACCACAATTTCTAGAAAGATCAATTATGACGTGACTCAGAGCAGGCCTGAGGGAGCTGCCAGGCTTCATACTCTGAAAACGTGCTCCACCCTCTCCTCGCCGACGACTCAAAACAAAAAAAAAAAAAAAAAAAAAAAAAGAAATGAAGCAACAGAGCTGGAGTGAGCGGGAGGGTGGAGGAGAGGGAGGGAATGGGGGTATTTTCAGTTTCAGTTACATCGATGACTCAAATATTCCGCCGGCTTCAAAATCTCCTCGCTGAAGTTGTAGTTCCACAGGAAGCTCACTTGTTTGAAATTCAACGGCAAGCTCACAGACGTGCGCATGCGCACACTTGCACTCAAAGACATTCACAAAAGACAGACGGATGCAAAACAGCAGGCGACTCCACACACCAAATAGATTTTGTGTGCTTCTCTCGGATGATCCACTCGCGCAGTCAATACCGAACGCAGAAATGAGGACCTGGCAGTACATCTACTGCTTCTTAAGAGCCCAAATTCAGCTGAGGTCTGACTGTGGGTCAGAGAGGGGATAGACAGTCTATCAAAATACCCCCACACCTAGTTCCTTTATTTGCTCAGTATCAATCTCAGCATTAACCCTCTGCTAATGGGACAGCTGTGGGTCAGCGCCTCGCATCTTCGGGATGCCAATCAAGGCCTTAAGCTGAGAGATCAGCCTTTGGGACAGAGGTGCTCGTCTGCCTCTGAGTGGCTTTTAAAACACAGAGACGCCCGTATCGATTTTAGCTCTAGCCTGAAAGAGAAGGGAGGCAGGTGGGGAGGGGGTTCGTCGTGGTGCTGGTTGTGTCAGCTGTGGCTGTCTGCGCGTCTGGACGGGAGCCAGCCCCTGGTCCCCGGTCACCCTCCGCTGATCAGGAGGGCTTGACAGAATGACCTAGCAGAGGAGGCACTGAACCTGCAAACACGAAGGGGGCAAGGAGTTGGAAGCTCGAGGGGTTCAGGGCTAGCGAGGGCAACATCAGCAGAGATCCAAGTAATAGAAAAGGGTTTTAACCTTAATGTTGGAGCCAAAACCCTGTTAGAGGCCAAGTAATCCCCCCTGCGCTGCTCTCATTTGAACTGGATGATTTTTTTATTTTTTTTCCCCCTCTGCCCCGTCTCTGCGAGCAGCTGCTGAAAGGCACCGACGCCGTCATATAGAGCACTGGTTAGTGATATGATAAACAAGCCAAACAGCCCACCTACCTTACTGGAGCTAAACAGGCTGGGTGGATAAAGACAGACAAGAAACAGAAGGTCCATCTACTGAAATTCCAAAAAATGCACAAGAACAGATGGGAGACTATTTACCTGGACTCAATACTAAGGTTCTTCTACAGTATAAATCGTTACAAAGCTCTGTACATTTTTTATTTATTTTTTTTAAATGCACATGAAACACTCGCAAACAATCTGTGACTGTATTAGCCAAGAAGTTAAATGTTGAACTGCCACCTTTAACTACTGCAATCATTTCTGTTATTATGTGATCTTCTGGGAGCAATATTTTTATCTTGTGGTTTTGCTTCTTTCATTAAATTAAAGCTTCTCGGTCTTTCTTGCCCTCGCGTAGATATCTGCTTAACAATAACCACTTAAACCCAAAGGTCAGTTGGTGTTAAAACAATTTGAAATTATTTCTCTGAAAACCCAAATTCTTTCCACAAACTCCATATATGTTGCGCTGTGTCGAGCGTGCACTTGAAAGGCTGCAGTCCACAAATTGAGGTATGCATATCTAATCATGTGGCTCAAGTATTTTGAATATCTTCAAAAAAAATTAACAGTGAATAGTCCAGGGTACTTTGGGTAAAATATGCTAATTAACACACTTGAAATTTCCCATATGAAATCTATCTCCACCAAGACAATGAGAAAATAATTACAACAGAGGTAGAATTACAATGGCCATTTTAATCAACCCCTACACTAGCATTTCACCCTATTTATACAGTTTTTGATTCCATGACCCACTGCTAAGTAATCACTTGAAAATTACGGTTCAGTTTATAATAGGTCTATGCTTTAGACATATTATTTCTGCAGAGACAGGGCTCGGAGGATTACAATAAAGATATGAATCTTGCATAACAACAATCACCATGCAGTTCTTGTGCTTAAAAAAAAAAAAACATCAAGGGAAAAGAAAAAAACTGACATAAAAGGTTAAAAAGTATGAAAGTACTTAAGGCACTTTGCTAGATATACCAGCCAAAGTGTGACAGTCTGAGAATGTTGATTCAACACTTAGGAAGCAAAAATATTTCAGCACTGATGATGAAAATTATGATGAAGAAGCACTTGCCCTTTTGTTTTATCTTAACAAAATTCCACCAGCTGTCTAGTACTGAAAAACTTTATAATTTTGTATATAAATCTGGATTGGTGAATCTTGTCTGCGAGGCGGGTCAAAGCAGGTGACACTACCCCATTAAACAATCCCTTTAACTGCTTTTATTAGAGGTCACAAAATTCACTTCCGAAAGGTCAATTCTGCACACAGGTAATCACCTTGAAGGTGTGCCACTAAAGAGTCAAATCAGAGATTCACACAAAGGCCAGACTTATGTCTTTCTATAAAAAAATGGAGAGTCATGTTATTTGACCTTCCTTTCTCACTACAGAATTTTCCTGAGATAAAAAAAAAACAGACCTGCTCTTCAGAAGCTAGTAAGGTCGTCTTTATCAACCACGGATGCATTAAAAAAAAAAAATGTATTTGAGAATCTGGTGAATAATGCAATGATTAAACTCCTAAAACTGGTGCCTGGGTGATAGCAATTTATTTCAAGGTAAAGGCTGGAGGGGCGAGGCCGTTTGGAAGAGATACCAGCTGAAAACGCAGAACGTTCTCTTGAGGAATGTCAGTCTCCCCCACAAGATTCTCCCGCCTTTGCTCAGGATGGCTGCACCACAGACCAACTGTTCCCTCAAAGGCCTCACAAGAAGGGAACAATTGTATATTTTTGTCTAACACACCACCGAGGTGTACAATTGAAGTAACTATTTGGTCAGGGCTCAAGACTCATTGTACTTAAAAGACACCTCAAAAAACATTATCGCGTTAATACGAGTGAAACTGGACATTAAAAATACATGTGAATTGTTTTTCAAGGACTAACACACCCGGATAGTGTGATGTGTCACGCCTTCATGTATACAGAGTATTTAGACTGAATCAGGATGAGAGCTCGGCACCGGATCCTGATCTGGAAGTCAAAGGTCACATTTACACCTGGCATTAACGTGCGTTTCTGGACAGCTGATCACCGGTGACGAGCCCGAACTCGAACTCGAGTAGTTAATCGGATCACCCAAAACACATGGTGTGAATGGGTCCAAAAGAAGTAAAAAGCGCCATCGCTGCAAAGAAAAGAGTACGCGATCGACAAGCATACGTCGCCATGGCTCTGGGTGGCTGAAACTGAAAGAGTGCACACCGTGACAACATGGCTGTGGTCTGTGGACATTCAAAGCACCAAGCGACACATTAGAATTGTTACAAAACCACCACCCATGTTTACGTTCCTGCTTTATCGGAACTCGATGATTTAAAACATCAACTTGTCAAAACAGTACATTCATGACTGAAATGGGATCTGTGCTGTTATTACAACAATTCAATGCACTTCCCCTTGTTGTCAAAAGTCACAGTATACATATTGTACACAGGCTTTAAATCACATGGGGGTGCACACTGGGATGTAGGCAGGCAGATGATTTCTTATTGATTTCCTGTTTCTGCAGCGAGGAGGGCTCTCAATTACCCCTGAAAGCGAGCACAGTGGTCCCCCCAAACAAAACCAAATCACAGTGAGATTGTAAGGGGCTGTGACATAAATGGGTTAATCTCAGACGCCCTGAATGAATTTCCTTGTTTAACCACAAACAGACATTTTTACATGAAACTTTCAAAGAGATTATGAAGGCAAAAACTTTCAACTTCTTCCTTTTTTTTTCCACTTAAAGTGGCTACTTTATGTTTATGTTCCCACAATAGCATACCAGCGCAATGGTTTCTTTGCCAGTGTGTGTGTGTGTGTGTGTGTGTGTGTGTATGCTGTCGCCAAAAGAGACACTTGGTGTGTGGATGCTGACGGGAGCGACATCAATTACAACGCAAAACTGTTGTCACAAGGGCTTATCTGTTCAGATGAAAGCGGAGCGTGGCTCCCTCCAGAAGTGCAATACACCAAACACCTGCCAAGCTAGAAAGACCTCCTGACAGAAATTCTTTTTTTTTTTTTTTTCCCCCACTTTTAAACGCTACTTCAGTAAACAAGCCACCAGCAAGTCATTAAGTCTAAATACTTTTTTTTTTTTTTTTTTAAGGCATGAAAAGGCGCCCTGGAAAAGTTAACAACACAGAAACAAAAGAACTGCTGTCAAGAACTGTGTCAAATGAAAACACGATCCTTATTATTGCTTGGCACTTTCATGGATGGAAGCAATCAGCTGCTATTAGCCTATGTTGTCACATCTCGGTCTTCTTAGGAACAATGAAACACACATACACAAAGCGTTTACCCCGAGCTTTTGTGACCTGCAATCCATTTCTCCGTATCAAGTGAAATTACCCAACTAAAGTGCATCTAGGTTTAATTAGACCTGCTAATAACTCGAGCAGCTCACTGGCAAATAATTGTTTTGTAAAACCTCGCTGTGCATCGCATTTGCATAAAACAATGTGATTAGGTCAGGAGTTTCAATTCAGGTTCACAAAGTTTCTTAAGTTGGAAAAAAAAAAAAAAGAACTGATTAGAAAGAGCCAGCGAAAAAAAGTCAACCAGTACTTTGAAATCTAAAACACATGCTCTTGGTATGACAGATTGTTGGGGGAATTAAAAGCCATCTGTAAAGATGTGAAAACGGCACCACGACAAGGTTTAAAGACAATACAGAACAAAAAAAAAAAAAACACTTTTTGAGAAGAGGCTGTCGGCACCTTTTAACTCAAATAGGTAAACGTTTAGCGAGGGATAAAAAAAACACTGCGGCTGAAGGTTCAATCAGTGTGTAAAGAACAGCCACTGCCAGAACCACAAACAGGATTTCCCCACTTCCAAAACACAGGGCTGAGGCTTTGGAAGGAGAGAGAAAAATGGAAAGCCGAGCCGAGCCAAGGCTTGGTCGTGACGGGAGAATAAGAGAGCACGCATGTTACCGCTCAGACCATGGTATTATCTTGATATTACTATAATTGGTCACACTGAAGCCAATATTTAAGTTGGCCAACTGACCCTGCTGCACATGTGCAGACAGAGCAACCGTCACGGCAGCTCCTGCTCCTGACAGGTGCAGCGTGTTCACAAAACTCTTGAAGCTATCATCATCTGAATGCTAAATAAACACTTACTGCGGTAAAAGTTCACCATCACTTGCTGCAATTAAACGCCTCACTGTTGTTTATCATTACGCAGAAATGTCCACCCACGGCCCTCCCGAGTCGTGAAAACTTACTTCTTACGGGCCCCCGATAATTAGGCTTCTCCCCTGGCACGTGACTTCGTCCTTCAGCGGCTGGTTTCCTTAGCGATGGCGTTCTTCCCGATGATTCCGTGTCGCAAGCATCTAGGGTGACAAGAATTTAACGTTTAACAAAAAAAAGAAAGAAAAATAAACCTGGTGCATACAAGGTGACTCAACAAATTATCGTGGCTTTCGTTGTTTGATTTAACTCGATCCGAATACAGGTTGAGCTCCTCTAAATTACTGTGTATTACAGCCGTTTTTCCAGTTGTAAACTTTGAGAGAAGGGCTCGCCACAGAGGACAAAATATCAGGGACAGCTGGATGAGCCATAGGTGCATTGGGCCACTCTGCCTATTTCTGCCAGAAAAAAAACTGGCAAACTGCACAACATGGTGGGGCAGTTCAGGTGAAGGCCTTGCCAGAGCTCTGGATCTCATTTTCTCTCCTTCAGCTCCCGGGTGTGCTCTACCTGCCAAGCGTCTTTTACTGCCATAAAGGCTGCATTCATCTAAATTGGAAAAAGTATGTGGGCAAAAAAACTCCCGGCCTGATAGCTGCACAGAAACACACACGAGAGACACTTTCACTCATCCCTCTCTTGAGCCGGGCTTCCTAACTTCAAGCCTTGCTGACGTTTCACTCATTGCACACTGCTGCTTTTGTTCAATAAGCAAACCTTCCACAATGACTTTATTCACTGGTTTGGTGCCAGACGTCTGCTCGTGGCCTAAAATTTTCCCTCAAAGTTCCTCAGTACCATACCAGTGGAAGGTAGAGCTAACCTTGCCGTGATCCTGAAGAAAAATGGGTGAAGAGTGATTCAGCAAAGCTTACAATTACGTTTACCAACGCTCTGCTCCGGGGCTACAACCCCTTGTGTTTGTAAGCAGTGATCGATGGGGCAGTGGAACGGATGGGTGCAGGCCACAAGCTCTCGACAGATATGGCACATATCTCAGCTCGGAGCTGATGTATGATAGCGGCAGCGGTGCGGCGTGATGCATCGCAGTATTTAGTGATCACAGTTAGAAATAAATTGGCCTGTTCTCAGTACATCCACAGTCCCTTGAGAGGGGAAATCTAGTCTTAACTGCAAGTCCCTTTGAAGGTCCAGCGAAAATCCATTCACAATCCGGCAGCTGCAGTCATTGCTTACTTTGTCCTACTTTACTATTTTTTGACAGAGCCATAATGATGCCTGGTATAAATAGGATGGTTAACGGTTCATTGCTTGTTTGAAGAAAAATGAAAAAGGGGGTGTGGGGGTAAGCTTATTTTACATGTGATAATCTTAGGGGCAACTAGAAAGTTAATTAAAAACTATAATTGGCTGTGGTTGCTGTTAATAGTCACCAGGGCGTTTCTTCAGACTTTATTGAGGAAAAAAGCACAAACATTATCAAGGCTTAACACTGGAGCACAGATACTGATGTACACTAATAGTCGCATGAATATAATTTAAAAAGACAAGGCCCGAGATTGTCCCAAGCAGACTGATAAACGCTGATATGTGCCAGTAATCACTTAATGCATTCACACACTTATTCCCTATATATTCTCTTTTTAAACCGGTTCTCTCGTTTGATTGACCACACGACCGCTGAATATGTCACTGATATTTATAGCCCCGCTTCATTACTACTTCACCGGCAGCATGGAAAAAAAGAAACAAACAAAAAAATAAAAAAACATTCCATAAACATTTACAAGCGAGAACTCCATGTACACATGAACCCTTGCATTATACAGCAGAGATTTCTCAGGGCTACTCGGAGTGCCTAAAGGTATAATATGCAGCTGTTTTTGTATAAAACATTCAGGAATACAAATGAACAGCAGTGTCCTGTACAGAGTGTACCCTGTGTCAGCCGGGATAAGCTCCAGCACTTACGACCTGAACATGGAAAAAGTGTGTGGAACATGGACAGACAGGGTCAACATGAAGTAACGTTTGCCAATCACTTGGTGAGACCTGTTAGTAATTGGCCCAGTAGGACTAGGGGCCACATACAGCACAAGTTGATCTCAACTGGGCCTGACCACTGAATGAATTAGCATATAACACTAAAACTAGAGAAAACTCTTAAGTTTCTCCCGGTTTTCCGTGCAAAATATGCAAATGTTTACATGTTTCAATCGGCAGATTTCAAGCACTTTTAACAAACTTTAACATGAAGAACCAGATAATTTAAATTAGAAACTGCTCGCCTGCTTATTTACATAAAAGTCTGTCTTATAGTATAGCGCTGATGCTAATGAGCGTTGCTGCCATTTGCTGTTCAGTCCTGGTTCAATACTTCCTCTATTCTTACTCATGATTTATTAAAATCACAAAAAGCTGCTTCTTCTTTAAAGAAAAAAAAAACTAATTCCAGTCAATGTAGTAGGCCTTAGGCTGCATGTTTATACCTCTGCTTTAGCATGTAGGCTGTTAGAAGAAAATAATGCAGCCGTTTCATGATCATAAAAATCCAATAACTGGGGGTACTCACCCAGTTGTAATAATCGGCACTGATGCGTTTACATGCACTTCAGAAATGCAGTGAACATGTTGGGAGTCCATTGTTGTATTTCTTTCCTGGTACATACAAAGTGACGTAAGACTCTTCCTGTTAAATCCTCTTAAGACCTGAGATATCTGCATTTTGTTTTTTTGATACAGCCAGGATCAATAAATCCTGTCCGCCGATATCGTGAAAAGAGCGGTATTGGGACAGATTTCTTGTTTCGGGGGTATTGGCGAGAAACTTATACGTGTTAATCCATTGAAAAACTCGACAGCAAGGAGGTCCAAAGTCGGTCCTGGAGGGCCGGTGTCCTGCACGTTTTAGTTCTCTCCCTGCTTCGGCATACCAGAATCTAAGGATGGTGTCATCACCAAGGTTGTGATAAAGCCCAATAACGAGCCCTTCATTGCAATCAGGTGTGCTGCAACTGGGAGAGAGCTACACCCTCCAGGACGCTGGCCCTCCAGGACCGAGCTTGGACACCCCTGATCCACATGTTTATATAAATAATCCGACAACTTCCAAAATACTGGACAACAATCAAATGTTTGTTGTGAATGTATACTGGGTCATCACAATAAACACAACAACGCCTGAAGCTATTTACAGCTTATGGACCTGCAGAGATTTCTTTCTTTATTTTTAATCACCACGCGAGCTGAAATCACGTGACTTTAAGACGTCACGTCAGATTGGACTGTTGCAGGTCAACCGGTTCACTTTTCTTCTGTCATTGAAACAAGAGTGTTGACCTTCCGTGTCACATGCAGGTGATTCGAGTTTTACCTTACCGTGTGGGGGTGACAGCAGGGGCTTGGTCTCCGGCCCGGGGCCCCTCGCAGGCCCCGCCGGCCCGTCCGGAGGAAGGACGGTCTCCTTGGACATGAGACAGGCGTCTTTACGGGAACACACACGCAGCAGCAACCAACTTCTTCCCTTTCCTCAGCCCTCGGCTCTGTGAAAACCACAAGTCTCACCATCAGCACTCAGCGCTCAAGACACAAAGTTAAAAAAAAAAAACTAAAAAAAAAACTAACTAAATCTTTACTTAAGAAAGTGACGTCGAAAAAAAAAAAAAAAAGACTTGGTGGAAATTTCCCTTCTCTGTGGTTTTATTTACAGAAACCTGTTGAAACCTTCCACGTGCCACTTTTTAATTCACCCGTAAAATTAGGTGAAAAAGGTGACTTTTGCTCAGTTTTGTTTATGAGGCGTTCACGTACCTTTCAAACATGTCAACTCGCTCGCTTCAAATGTGACTCGTTCCCATCCTTCCTCTCCTTCTTTCCCCCCTCCGACACGTTCGCAGCACGAGACAAAAGTCCCAACAAAGTTTCACCCACAAAACTTTCCCCGTGGCGGTCCCCGCGTCCAGGTTGTGTGTTGCCGTTGACGCGCAGAGAAACTATCAACAAGGATGATGATAATAACAAACAAATCCTTCGACGCTCCTTCGACGCTCGGCAGTTTACTGAGTCTGAAACATTTTCATCATATCCGGATTCCTGCAGCCAGCGGAGCCTCTCCGCTCCCCTTCGCTTCCCTCGGCGGCTGGGAAGAGAACAAAGCCCTCCCTGAACATGTGTCCAGGAAAATAAAGCAAGAAACAGCGCACGGAGTGACATTTAGACAATAAAAATAAATAAATCAATCAATAGAAACACTGGGTGTGTTTCTGTTTTAAGAGCGCCTGGTTGAAATATTTAAGTTGAAACTTTCTGTTCTGATTTATTTACCCTCTTGAGCCACTGAGTTGTGATGAACTTTAACCCTTTACCGTCCTCTCAAAGTTAAAAATAAATAAATAAAAGCAATGGAAATTGCTGCCTGAAGTCAGAGCTGAACTTTTCAAAGCAGACTCAGACTACTTAACCCTTTGTCACTTTTATAAGGAGAGAAATTTCAAGGGTATTTGAAATGTCAATTTTTACTCAATTTGAACCACATTACGGGCATAGTGGCCTCGAGTCCTGGATTTGTGATCAAGAGTTTCCAGTTCACACATTTGATTCTCACACCAAAGTCACCACTGGGGATCCCTGACTATGACTATGACATCACCTCTCCGGACCACCCGAATGAGGCTGTCAACCACATTCTACAAATAGGATGAGTGAATGCGGAAAACGGAATTAATTAATTATGATGAGTTAGTTAGTTATGTGACATGTGGAGCAGTGGTCAGCACTGTGTGGAGTTTACATGTTCTCCATGTGCATGCACGGCTTTCCTCTGTGTAATGCTGTTTCCCCCCCGCAGTCGGAAAACATGAATTCAAGGTTAACTGGTGACCCGAAATTGCCCCTCGGTGTGAACATGACTGTGTGTATATGTGTGTGTGTGTTTGTACTGTGATGGACTGGCGACCTGTCCAGGGTGTAATCTGCCTTCACCCATACTGAGCTGGGATTGGCTTCGAGCGCACCGTAATCCTGCACAGGATAAACGTGGGATAGAAGATAGATGAATGAATAAAACGGACTAAAATTCGACAGATTTCACAATATATATTTTACAATGTTTCTAAATGCGCTGAATGTCCTCTAAAAAAATCACCATATTACTCATGTGTGTCTCTTGGTTGCCCCAGGGTGTAAATGTGAATCCGTGTGACTGTCTGTCGTTTAGAATGAGCCTCATGTTGTTGGCTGTTGTTCTCCGGAGCATTTAAAAGTTTAATGAGCGAAAAGTTTCTAAACTATTTATTTGTCAGACACGCAGTCAGTAAGGCGTGAACGTTGCCGCAGCTCTCTTGGCTCCCAAAATACATTGCTGTGTCGCGTGGCCAAAACGTTTTGGTAAAAAGCACATACTTGTTTGTAAATATCCAATAAGTATACGACCATGCGAAGTTACTGTCAAATGAAACAGTTTTGACTTGACTTTGAGATAGATATACTATTCGTAAAGGTTTTGGGAAACTCAAATTGCACTTGACACAGAACTGTGACTATTCAAAGCCTCCGGTGTTTAGGAGTAGCCATGGCTACACGGGAACCCAAACTGCTGCACGTAAGTGAGTCATACAATTTCACAGACGTTTAAAAAGAAACTGTAAGTACATGGCAGGACTATAATATCAACAATGGTTGAAGAGATGACTTCGACATTTGTTTTTCTCCATTCTGATTCATACATAATTTACACTTAAATAAAAAAAAAAAAAAGCCACCGCAGGCCCCCCTGCTGTGTCCTCCGTGTAGTCAGTAGGGTATTGTTAGTGCAGAGTCTTGCTGATTGCCATCATAGCCATTGAACCCTATTGGTAACAGTATAAGTGAGATTTAAGCCTTGGTAACATGAGAGTGTGGAGGTGATTGATGTGAAATATGCCCTCCCTCATTGACTGGATGAACTCCATTTTCTGCTCCTAATGCAGAAATCACTCCGGGTCTCCAGCATAATGATTTACGATGAATCTGTGTCAATGTTGAACTCGGCAAACCCCACGTAATCCATCTTGCAGATATACCTACCTACACCACCCCGCCCCACCTTACCGGCTCTCGCCCAGCCGTCCCCCTGCCTTCATGATGGGAAGGTAAGGAATGCGTTTCCCTCTCTCTCTCTCTCTCGCTCTCTCTCTCTCTCTCTCTTTCTCCCTCTACGTCTGTAAATGTTGAATCCATTACAGAGCTGATGTGTAATCACAGAGGACCTCTGTGCCCCCTCAGACTGTAATTACCTGGATACAGATACTCCCTCACTCCATCCCCTAGAGCTGCTCAGAACCAAGAACTCCGTTAACCGGCATGCAGCGCTTTCAGCTCGCCTATCTGGGTGGCAATGTGGAGTTACAGTTGAGGGATGGGGCCTGGAAGAGAAAGAAAGAAGAAAAAAAATCAGGGATGAAATTGCATTTAAGTAATGAGATTTTGACCTTCTAGTGCGTAATGGCTACAGTTCACCTCAGAGATTGAATCATGACCAGAGTTGAGGTTTTCCCTCCCCTCCCCGCCCCCCCGACGTATGGAAATCTTCTGAGGACTGTACATGCGACAGAACTGCACCGTGAAATCAACCCCCGTCGTCAGTCTTTGTCTCTCTCACAGAGTGACACCGCTGTTGCTGCTGACAAACATTATCTTGTGTGTGATCATGTGCATAGTGTCATCCCCGCACTCCCCTCCCCTGCTCCGTGTGGGTTGTTTTTTTTTCTTTCAAACTAAGTCAAAGTGGAGCTGGCTGTGTAGACACAGTGGGCTGTCACACTGCGTCAAGCGCTGGTGTCAGCATTGCATCTGTTGCAGTCACATCTCAGAAGACACAAGGAAACGTCTCTCTGTTGACTTCATCTGTTTGTTTGGCAGCCTGCCTGATTGCTGGAGTGTGTAGTGGCGAAGAGAGGCGCCGGCTCAGTCAGTGCGCATGCTGCCGACGAGCATAATCCTCCTTCGTGGGGGGGGGGGAAGAAACCGGGCACCAAACAAACACTGCCACTGCAAGCTCCCATGACTTCCTTGTTGCGCAATGCAGTGGGCCAAGCAGTGTAAGTTGTTGTTGCCCATGTTGAATACATTTAAGGCATACATATAATCATGCAATCACACATGTGCACTTGTGTTTTTGCCGAGAAAAAGTAGAGACACGTGCTTTGAAATGAGGGGAAACAGGGACGTGTGATAGAGGGATCACAGTGCTGCATATGAACCAGTTTATAACTCGTGATAGAAACATATCTAGACCACACATGGGGATCTGAGGCTACGTTAATTGATCCTTTTTTTTCTCTCTCATGATATCATGTATATTGTTTCAAGTAATAAAGTAAAACCTTTTACCATTGTACATTTTTTCAGAGCTGATAATGTCATATTAATTCACTTTTATGTTTTCTTTTTTTTTGTTTGCTTGTTTCTTGTTTGAGTATTTGTTGTATCTGCCATCATATTGTTGGTAAAATAAGCAAAACAATAAGCTCCGGAAACATACTGAAAGAAGTTTTATTTTCACCTCGACCTGCCAGAGAGTTTCACAGTTCATATCCAGAGTGTGATCTTACATGGTATACAATAATAAGGCTAACACTATTTATTGACTGACAGCAAGATAAACAGAGGCGATCATTAGTTTTGTGTAATTATTTGTTTTGTCTCTGTCAGCACAGTACTGCTGCCACTAAAGCAATGCTGCTAAGGGATCGCTATCAACAAAGGCCATTTTTCTTCACACTCATTTGTTACTGTATATATCAATTTGAATATTTCGAGTCCATGTCCGATCAGAGAAAACAACAGGCATGTCATTAGTGTGACGCTCGCTTGCCAGTTCGTGGTCATTAGTGTCATTACAGAGGCATTAGTTGACAACAGAAACATACAGTGAAGTAAATAATGCGTTCCACAAAGGAAGACTGTGGACATAAACATTGCTCAATAAATAACACTGACATCTGACACAGAAAGAGTAATGATTATGGGTTGTTGTTTTTTTCCCTGCAGTTTGTAGTATTTAGCAGCAGGACATAAACTGGCAGCATGCGTTTGAGTTTTTGGTGCGACAGTGGAGTTTATATTTCTAATTCAAAGGTAGCAGATTCAGTTCAGTTTGAATGTTACTGGAGAAAGAAAGCTTTCTTAGTTATTCGAGCACAACTCCATTTTTTGATGATTAAGAGGATGGTGGTGACGAGAGTGTTTCCATACTTTTCTTTGTTTTTTTGTTTTTGGCAGTTATCATAACCCTCTTCTTGCTGCCAGCTTCATATTACGCATATGAAAAGACTACAACTCCAAATCTTAGTTCCTAATGGAGTGAAAATGGCTCAACTCTCAATATGATAACCAACTGATAGACCTGTAACATTAACTGAGAATTTCCTCCTCTCACTGGCTCCGCCAAACCACATTTGTTTTTTTTTTATACAAGTACAACTTTCAGAGACACTTATTGAAAAGGAGAAATGGCTGCAGGACAAAGTATCTGTAAGCGTCACTAATGAGCCGACTTCTCAACAGACGGGTCGTTCTGATAGAAATGCAAAAGTTGGCCCGCGCTGGCCCTCGCATCGACTTTCACGGCCAGGTGAAAAGAGTTTGAAGGCGTCGCTTTGAACAGTGAGAAGCGGCACCTGCGCCTGATCAAATCCTAAAACATTTTACACAGAGGTCCACGCAGAATAAGTAGAACTTAATAAGAGGAGCTTTTTGAAGCTGACCCTGACATCATCTGAACCTTGATGCCCCCGCATGATTAATAGCATTATGGTGAGGCTTTTCCCACCCTCCCTCGAAGCAAAAACCTTTTTTTTGGGAGCACGCCTGATCAAAACATTCAGCCATTTATTGGTCCAACTGTCAGAGAAGGCAGATTTTGCTTTTGGGAGTAAGTGTCTGGATGGAAAATGAGCTCATAAATTGATGGATCCATTAAGGATTTCGCTCTCTATGAACAGAGTGGAATCTGTTACAGCGACTGATTGTCCCTCTGCTGTAAATAAACACCCTGTTGCTGACGGAATTCGAACTCCTGGAGCTCCGCGGTCTCTCACTTTTTGCTCGTATAGATGCACATCTGGAATCTAGGTTCGGAGTGAGAGCAGTGCACGTAATCATTTGCAAATGTTCACGCAAAAAAGCACCAGACTTCATAAATATGTATCCCTCAGACAAGGAAGGAGAATAGCAGGTGATTGATGATTAAAGCTGACGTTAAAAAACAAAAGAAGCCCTGGCCAGCGGGTTATCACAATAACCTGAAGGGTCGGGCGATGCGAAATCCACATGTGAAGAAGATGCCTGCAGATTTAGGAGAGGACTCAAAGATGGCTTCCGCCGGCTATTCGCAGAAAATATGAGATCAAAGTTGACACCCATCTGTGATACATTTAACTTTATTGACAATCATCCAAAACCACCAAGACAAGCAACTGGGTCTGACCCATCACTCAGGCTCGTTGCCCTGCCATATGTGGACGTGATGTGAAAACTACAGAACGGTGGACTCTGGTGTAAAACTTAAGTCTGAACACAGACCACTTAGTATAATGAGCACGAACACACACACACACACACACACACACACGCACGCACACACACACACACACACACACACACACACACACACACACACACACACACACACACACACACACACACACACACACACACACACACACACACACACACACACACACACACACACACACACACATATACTCATATAACCTTCTCACACATATGTTTTAGAGCTGTGTGTGGACTTGTAGCTGCTTAATCACCAGTCACATTTAATGCAAAGCACTTGTGAACATTGCAGCTGTCAAGCAAATGTAAAAACTTTAATTCCTTCATGAAAACTTTATGTTTTTTGTGTTATTTTACAAACTTATCTTGGACATCTAGCAAATATAACATTTCTTATTGTAGTAGGGGAACCGTTCTTGAAGGTTCTCAATCCATCACAATAATATCGGTTTGAAAAGACAAAAACAAAAACAAAAAACAGCCCTGGGCCACACATGTACTCACAGAAATATGTTGAAGTTAGTTTCACGTACTGAGGGAAGGATTCAGAATATGGAGAAAAAAAAAATACTTACAGGTGCAGAGAGAACATGAGAACATCATGTGGAAAACCTCTACTAGCCACGACAGGGCGAACCACTATTCTAATGTTCCACTCCTGAAAAGGATTTAACGTGAAGTGTTATGTAAAATATCAGCCCAACATGTTGCGATAGATAAGGTAAGGTAAGATAGTTTACAAAGTGTGCACATGTTTCAGCCATCTGATTTTCATGATACCTGTCTATGGGGAGTTCAGAGCTTTGGCTTCCTTTGCCCTGTCATGGGCTGATGACATTGCCTACATGAAGTCAACTAGTCATTCAAAGTCCGCTGCAATTGATTAAATTGAATTAAAACAAGGGATGCACGTGTGTAACTTGTTGCTTTTTCTTAAATACACACCATTTTATTTTAGTACATTTCTGCATCCAAATATAAGCCTTCACATAAATGACATTAATACATTCACGTAAACATAATTTGCTAATGAAGTTTAACAGTGCATTGACGTTCGGCAGCAGGATGTAGAGCATGTTTGTGACAATTTAGCATTCCCTTTATAGACATCAAGCAGTTGTCATGTACCTATATTGTGTACATGTGTATTGGTATGTACACGTCTATGTGGGGGTGTTTGTTCATTGCAATGGGTGGTGAGCGAGGTGTTTCTTAAGTAATTTGTGCTACATGTTTTTGCATGATTGATTGACTGATTGGTTGATTGACATAGAAGGGACAAAATGTGAGGAACCAAATCAAATCATCTGTACAACTGCAAGCCTTGTGGTAGTTTTACTGGATTCAGTCCACCAACAGCCTGTAAACAACAACTTTCAAGGTTGTGAACTTAAAGGCACCTGCACATTTCTGTGTTAACAGGCCACATCAACTAAAGTATCTCACATGAAAAAGAGACAATCTGATGTTCTTGTTAAGGCTAAACACAGAAACTTGAAAGGGGATATAAAACCGTGCAGAGATTTCCATAATAAAATGCTAAAATATCTTTCAAATCATGTCAAGACTGCTATGTAAATACTTTAAAAGTGTCAAATTATTGGGGGTTTTATGGCCTACAAACAGAATAGAACACAATTCACCCCTGAAAGTTTTGGTTTCTCGTCGTCCTTTGATGCCTTTGTTGTCCGACGTGGAATGATAATCAAAAATGTCAAGCTTTTTGGATTTCTATGATCCCATACAGATTTGCGATTAGCATAAACCATAAGCCAAGCTCGAGCGACACTGGCTAAAATCACAGTGGGATGCTTATTTGTTAAGGCGTGACGCTACGCACCCTGTATGTCCTTCTTTGAGCTCTCTTACATGGTGTCAGCATGTACCCCCGAGTCCTGTTAGTGAAAATCCCCCCCGCCCCCCCCCCAAGGAAGATAACAATTTCCCCCCACAGGCACAGCATAGCCACGGGGAAGCACGCGCACCCAAAAGCACAAATGATACACAAACAAAGCACAAAATATGCTCTTATATTCATCAGCAATGCTCCCACACACATGCACACACTCACATGCACACGCACGCACGCACACACACACACACACTACTCCCCGCACGCTCCTTCACAGTCCACAAACATACCTATTTCCTGATTAATTGGATGCCCTGCCTAAGCTCTCTAAATTATGCTTTGACATAGGTTATAATTAAATAAGACAAATTCAGGAAGTGTATGAAATCTCTCATTTTCCCGGGCAGAAATGTGAGTTTTAATTTACCTCACGCCGAGACAAGCTGTGGTCACCTGCAGAGAGCCAATTCGCCGTGCACGCTCGGCGCATGATGTCTGACTTGGACAGAATGCGTCATTAAAACAAAACCCCCCAATGCCAATTTATGGAATAGCGGTCAAATATTTATCCAGTTGATGAGCTGGGCTGTGTGTTCCTCCCCGACAATAATTAAAGACAAACCCAAGGTAAAGGTGAGCAGCCGCCATGACATCATTTCACAATGCCCTGCTTTGAATAAGAGGTAGTGGACAATGTGAAAAGCACTGCCTTTTGGTTTTTTTTGTTTTTTTGTTTTTTTGTATGTGAGGGAGCGAGGAATGTGTGATGCAGCGACGGCTGTTTGTTCCTGTTTGCATGCTGAGCAAACATCCAAAATGTCAAAGTGTCTCTTTATCCAAACTAACCTCTGCTGCAGCTGTGTGAGGAATAAGAAAATAGATGAGCTCGCCTTGTTGATCTAAACCTTTCGCCTTCCCCTCCGGAGCACAACAAACAGTGTTCACCATGACACGGTGAAATCCTGCGCTCCCGTCTGGGGAAAAAAAATGAACAAAAAAGAGGACATTTATTCTCCATTTTCCACTAGACACACACACACAATAGACTTCAAAAGATGTGCCTGATTCCCCCTATGGTTGACTTCCACTTCCTGAGTGGAAGCTATTGAGACGTCGGTTATGAATGGGTCTGAATGGTGTGTTGTGGGAAGGGCCTGTTGCGAGAGCGAGGGGTTTTCTCAGACTGGGACCACAGCCTGAGGTGCTGCGTGTGTCCTGTCCAATGAACAGCACTCAGCACCCAGGGATAACAACGAGAGCAGAGCAGTTCTGAAAATCAATAAACCACTGGAGCTCTCCTTGGTCTTCTTCATAGAGAAATAACAGCATGCCAGAGTCTATCTGTGTCTCTTTATTTTCCCTTCTGTCTCCTTTAATACCCTCTTTCTCCTCAGCTTTTGTTTTTACACACACACATAAAAAGCACACTCACACAACCAGTGCAGCCCATGCGGTAAACACATTCACGCTTTCAGCTCATGTTTTCTACATATCTCGCGGTTAAATATACTCTTAGAAATGTCACGTCTAATCTGGGGGGGCTCACAGCATTAACGGGAAGATTGCGAGGCGTGCATGGAAACAAGTCAGGACGGGAGAAAAGAAGGATTTTGTAAATCTCCCATCAAAGTTGTCTAATTATGTTAATCAAGAATTCTCCAAACGTCAGCGTTGCTGGAGAGGATGAGATTTGGAGCGAGAATTACTGTAAATGATGAACCAACCAATCAGCTGGACCACAATGATGGTAATGACAATTAATTAAGTTCGACACGCAAAAGAGGCGGGCCCACATCAGCTGGCACACTTCAAGAGTTGAACACATGAATTAATATCAAGAATCAATTTTTATTGCAAGATAAATATTTTTGCGACTCGGAATCAGTGTCGATTCTGCACCACGTTTATGGAAATCTGTGGAGAGTGACACCCACTACAACACGCTGAGGGAACTAAACTAATTG
This sequence comes from Lipophrys pholis, assembly GCF_963383615.2. NCBI lineage: Eukaryota > Metazoa > Chordata > Actinopteri > Blenniiformes > Blenniidae > Lipophrys > Lipophrys pholis. Next base: position 14,187,354 of record NC_137644.1, on the reverse strand, counting down.
CGCAAAGCGAGGCTTTCAAATGTATTTTGTCTGAACATGAATTGACATATTAGGGGCTGTTGAAACAAACTAGACAGGCAGGTCCAGTGCAGTCATGCTAGGAGGGACATTTTCAAAGTTTTCAAGGTCTGCTCTTGTTTTTAGAAAGCGTCTTACTGAGGTTTTTCTGGACAGTGCAAATCTTATTTTGACATCTGAAGAGCTGACCAAACATCTTTCTGTTCTCATGTAATTGAACATATTGAAATGAGAGTTTCTGTCTCAACGGGGGAATAAAACTATTAAAACGGACAAAACTTGTGGCAAGTAAGCATATTTGGTTACGTCTGACAATCATTAGTAAATTACAGCCCCACTAAACATAAAACAATAGGCACTGCTGCTGGTATGTTTTGTACTCTGGCTTTGGTGAGTGAATTTGTACACATAACACTAGTGCCAGTTTTAAAACCCGTCGAATTCTTTTGGTCATATTTAAGGTACTTTCCTTTATTCAAATGATACATTAAATAGTAGGACAGTGATGCCCAATAACATGTAGATAATATTGTTGAGAAAATGACTGAGGAATACAAATTTGAGAATTTTTAAAGCTAGAAATGGTAAATTCTGTGTGATTTTGGTCAGTGTGATAGATTTTGACATACTTTAATATGATTAAATAGTGCAAAAACATTTTTATTTACTCTGATTTTCAAGCAGTGAAATGACATCAGCAAATCATTGTTTCAGTTTTGTTTCTCTGAAGATTTCCAAAGATTCTCTGTGTGGTTGTAAAATCAGTTTATTAAACGGAACAGAACAACAACCCACACACATCAACACTATGAAAGCGCTTTTTTTTTTTTTTTTTTTAAATCCTAATGAAAATAAAATATTACCCCGCACAGCAGAACGTGCTGTCAAAGCCCATAAAGCTCCACGATGTGTGTAAGTGGCAGACATTAAAAACAATCATGCTGTTTATTGTGTTTGCAATAATTAGATCTTTAACAGCAGGAAGCTTTCTCCCTCTGATTCCCTAATTTGATACAATATCGTCTCATCGCTGTGCCACAGGTTAACCACATAGGGAGGAAACATTAATCTAATCCAACACTTTATTCGGAACTCCGGGGGGATCGCTGCTAAGTGTCGCAATATCTGGGCTATTAAATTAATGTTGTTGTTTGTTGCACGATGAAACAAATAGGATTTGCCAGATGAATTGGTTGCGTTGTTCGGCATATTGGTCTGTGGAGTGTTTGCAACCGAGTGGCTGGAAAACTTCCAAATTAAATGCAGCCTTCTCACTTCATTTCGGCACCGATGTCATTCTGTGGAAGTGAATCATTTGGAGCCCCGAGGCCTCTCTGTGATATACAATCAATTCAAAGATACATGAATAATTTGTGAGATATGTTGCCGGGGACATCCTTGTAATTCTTGATTACTGACTGTATGTAACACAGATGATTAAAGCTCCTGCTACATGCATCTTAAATGTAATTGAATAGCAGCACTGTTTACAACGAAGAAAGTTTCCCATCTATTTGAAGGGGTCTTTCTGAAACTTGTTTGTTATTGCCGACAGTTGGTGACATGTCAACCCTTCTTTAGGCATATAATTCCCACAACACCACGGAACTCTCTGGAATGGGCTTGAGACGGGACACAACATTACACCCTATTTGCATGTCATTAGGAAAATGGAAGCCACCTCCCCCTGTGGGTTTAACCCCTTATAAATATATTTAAATATATAAATATCATGAATACATTAATTGACATAGCAACCACTAAAAGCACACCCAGGTCCCACAGTGGAGTGGCTTTGTCTCTTTTTATTTAGGCGTCACGTGCGTGTCGGCGACTCCACACACACACACACACACACACACGCACACACACACACACACACACACACACACACACACACACACACACACACACACACACACACACACACGCACACACGCACACACACACACACACACACCTGGAAACACGCAACAACAACAAAAATCATTACTGCTTCGCTTCGCCCAACTTATCCCCGAGCTTCTCATAAACACACACACTCAGAGCCTCACACTCCACCCTCTATAAAATAGTCACACATCCTTCCTCGCCCCCCCCCCCCCACCCCCACGTGTCACATAACCCCGGCCCTCTTTCTGGCTTTACAACACAGAGAGTGTCCCTCTCCGTCTACCTCTACTTTTACCCCTTTCTTTTTCTTTTTTTTTTAACTCTGCGCCTTTTCTCTCTGTTTTCATGGATCAGCGGAGAGAGCAATTACATCAGCGTCGGTCTGGAGGCCTGGAGATGAAGAGCTGTGCGGCTATGGGCAAACACCTGGCCGTGGTTAGAGGAGCAGAGCAGGAGCACAAGTAGGAGGAGGCGGAGGAGGAGGAGATGCGGCGTCGACAGATGTGCTGCAGGTTCTTTGGGCGATGGGGAGGCCTGGAAGCCCTGTGTGTGTGTGTATGTGTGTGTGTGGAGGGTTGCATAGTGATGGGGAGCAGCGAAGCACAAACGTGAGAACCCACAAGATGCGTGTGCGCGCGCGCGTCTGTTTGTAAATCGTGTGTGTCTGAGCGGAGTCGGCGAAAGCCCTAGAACAACCCCCCCCATCACAAGCGGTTAACATTACAATCCTTCACACACGTCAAAACTCAGCGCCGCCAAAGTTCCAGGCTATCCGTTCAGCGTGCGTCTGCCTTTTTCTGCTTATTGACAGAGTCACGGACATTTGCATTACAAAAGGGAGCTGTTTGAAAATATGCACAAAACATGTCATCTGTGATATGGCTTCAAAATGCTTCAAACATGCCTGAAAACACAGAACAAAAAAAAAAAAAAGAAAAAAAAAGTGCAGCGAAACTCAAAAGTAAAGAGGACAATAGACTGTAAATCATTTGCTGTGGCTTCACTTCTTCCAATCTGTTGCTGAGGGGTATCGAGCTTTCATGTTGAGGGAGAGCAAAAAAAAAAAGAAAAAAGAAAGAGAAGTGTGTGAAAGAAAATAACAAGACTGAGAGAAATGGAGCGAAGGGAGGAAAGCGAGAGGAGGAGCGGGGTTGCGTGAGGATCACAGACCTGCTCTTTGACCTCGCGCTAACCTCACAAAGTCCGGAGACAGACATGTGGTTGCCATCTGGCCGGCTCGCTGGGCTTTTATAGCACTTGATTTATTCTTAAATGTTACCCGGTCCGCGCTGCTTTTAAGGCTGATTGAGCTTTAGTTTTGCTTGTGGCTCATGTTGGTTTAACTCTTTCCCTCGGTGACGACGACTCACAGACTCCATGAACTATAGGAGCCGAAATCCAAGCAGGTTTAAACCAAATTCTGGCCGCACCGAATATCTGATTTGCTTAATTTCATGTGATTTGAAGTGAAACAAGTGGCATAACAGTGGGGAAACTGATATTTACACCGTATTTGTGCGTCACACAATAAGCATAAAGCAATAAGCCTTAACACTCGGGTGTAAGTGAGAAGTGTTTACACTTGCAGGTTTTCAAGTGTGCGAGGATGAGTCACAATGTCAGAGGAAGCAGAACTCTTCTTGTAGTAAGTCTCTAGCTTTTGCAGCTTATGGTTTAGCATGAAAGTTTATTTTATAGCCACGAGTTGACTCCATCAAACTTGCAAACATTTAGTTTAAAAAAAAAAGAAAAGAAAAGTGTTTTAATAAGAAATAATTAGAGCATAGTACATTAGAGTTTTACCCTCGTCCTATTTCTTTTTATGAAGATTTGTTCTCAAAGATGAAAAGGAAACGATGATGCTTTAGTCGTGCTGTACGATTAATGTGGGGAGGCTCTGCCAGGCAAAATAAAAGAAGTAGAATGTTTCACATTTTACATTTAAGAATAGAGTCAAAATATTCACTCTTAAACTTTCCACTTTCCTCTTGTTAAAAGCTTCTTTTTTTTTTTTTTTTTCCCCTCCTCAATATTTTGTCTTCATCCTCAACTTCCTGGAATTTATTCTTAACAATTTTTCGGTGCTTTTATTTCTAAACATTCTAACTCCTCTCCTGCGATATGAATTTGGTCTTCACAATCTATTTCCAAGGTCTCTTCGCAAAATACAATTAAAGCCATGCTGCCATGGTGATATCCAGCTGCCTTTATGGTGCTTCAGTTTGGAGTATGGAGCATTTCAAACACAATAAAGTAACGGGTGGATGTTAAAAGTGCCTACATGATAAACCCAACTAAGGCAGAAGCTCAGGCTGCAACAATGAACTCTCCTACAAACTATCCTACAAGCACTATTCACAAGTTATATTGAATTTGCCCATTATTTTTATTGGTAATTCTGTGATTTTGATAGACTTGGTTGTTCATTTTAGTGGAAGTAATGAAGTACAAATCATGAAAATACTGTTATAAAAGTTTTTTTTTTAAGGTATTTGTACTTTTAGGGCTATGTTTTAGAATTATATAAATATGCTCATGTTTAAGTACAATTTACGCCATGTATTCTACTGTGCTATTTATTTTTTGAAATATTGATCTCTACTGAGCTCCACAATTTGTGTTATTATTCAAACCTTTGGATCGATGTTGTTACAACAACATCTGACTTCATTATGTGTCTTGATTTCTACATTTCTTTATCATGAGCAGTTTTGCCACTATGAATATTGTGGGTCTGAATATGGTGATTGTGTTGCGTGTATTTGACATGTTTTGGGTTTTTGTGAATTTTCTCTCGATACAGTTTCCTCCCAGAGTCTTTAAACATGCATGTGAGGTTCATGGATTACTGTGAATAGGCTGTAAAAGCAAACGTGAATCAGTTTGCTCTGTGCTGTACTGGTGACCTGTCGAATTATACGATTAATAAAAATGTTAAGGCAGTGAAACTGCCAGAGTGTTGTGTGGCTGCTTGAATGTTGAAGGCAGATGATCAAGGGGACAGGTCCACACATGAACATCCCAGTAAAGAGCTTGAAATGGACAGAAAAAGCAAAGGCCACTAGTGGACAGATGAAGAACAGCAAGGATTTCTTTCAAACATCTTTTTTCATCAGTCACCAATCAGGTTCAAATGCATGTTTTTGGACTGTGGGAGGAAACAAGAGTACCCGGTAAACCCAACACGCACAGGAAGAATGTGCAAACTCTGCATATAGACTCCCAACTGTCTCGTCTTCTCTCCATCCGCTCCTGTTTATACTCAGAAAACAATCCAATCTTAAGTTGATCTTCATGCATCGAATAAAAAATGGAGAGGTTTGAAAAAAAATAAAAAACACACTTTTTCTAAGTGTGTAAAGGATCAAATATATATGAAAGAGAATCACTGGCTTATCTGGGATCGTGCTTGTTCGGCCATCTTTAGAAAGTCTTTGCGTCAGCCGTAGATAAGGCTGCAGATGTGGTTGATGCAACTCGGAGGATGCAGATCTTTGTACTGTGCCGCTTGGATCCAACTCAGAGGCACTTGTTGCAGACGGGCATAAAGCCACAGCACGCCTCCTGGCCAATTAACAGCGAAATCAGCCAAAACAGATTTCCAATTGATAAATCTTTAATGATACCAGGGATTTTACACAAATACACACTTGACAGTGCTAATTTAAAGCAAATAGGAAGCTTGATTAAAAATTCCCCAGGCATGGTGGGGGGAGATAAATGTTTGAATAATTTATCAGATTTAATTGACACGACTGCAATGCTGTAAACAGAAATGTTTTGATGTTCATAATGCATTTTGACATGATGAGATTTTGGGACAGTTCCAAGGAAAGAAAAAAAAAAAACAACCTCACACACACACACACACACACACACACACACACACACACACACACACACACACACACACACACACACACTCACACACACACACACACACACACACACACACACACACACACACACACACACACACACACTCACACACACACACACACACACACACACACACACACACACACACAAGGCTGCAATAAGAGTATGAAGCGAGATTCACTCGGGGAGGCAAATGAGGCTGTGGAGGCAAAAAAACTAAAAGAAGAAAGTGGTTGTGTGGAACATGGAGGAGAGCAGTAAATCAAGTCTTGGAACTCCGCATTTGCATATTATCCCAGATCAAGCTTCGTGTACAAGCACCGCTACTTTTATCACAACAAATAAAAAAATAAATAAAGCGGCGGGATATGATAGGCAGCGAAAGTGATGAGCAAACACAATGATACACAAGCCTGCGAGCGAGCCTCAGGCAACAGCACTTTGGTTTGACCCCCAAAAAATGTGACACTAAACAAGGATGCAAATAGAGGAATAGAGAGGGGAGCGGAGGGAGAGATAGGGGAGAATTCTTAGGCGGAGCACATATGGTGTTTGTCGCAGCATAAATACAAGCACACATCAAGATGGACAGCAGCGGCGCGATATTATAAGTAAGCATTGGGCGGAGGGTGGTGGAAAAACAGAGCGACCCCGGTCCCGTTACCGGGGCTTACGTTCCCACTGGGGACGGAGCAGGGGTTACACGGCCAGCAGGTGCAGGGCCACCGCTTGTCCGATAAGAAACCGATCTGCATGTGCCTGTCTGCTTTCCCCGTCTGCCCGTCCCCTGGTAAACATCCCGGTTATCTGCAAACAAACACAGTTTACGACTGACTATGAATGAATACATCAAATTTTGATGGAACTACCATGTTGGGCTCCCCCCGCGCACTCGGAATGCATCTCCAACATGATACAGTGTACACCTGAATACATGAATAGCCAACAAGGAGGCCCTTGCTGTTTGTAGGGGTAATGTCGACTGAATTTTTAAAAGATGTTATTTTGATTTGACACGACTGCCGGCTCGGTGGAGTTCGGAGAGGTGGGGGCCAAATATATGAGACAGCCAGAGGAAGAGACAAGAACATCCGATGTGGTGCGCGTCTGGGGAAGAGGAAGGATAAACAGCAGAGGAAGAGGACAAAGACAAAAGACAATCGGCTGTTCGGGGATGAAATCACCACGCCGACTGTCATGGGGATGGACATTGTGGAGAGAGTGAAGGGGGAGGAGATGAAGATACAGACAGCAGCAGACTTGAAGATGACAGGCTCGCAGCGGCAAAACACCGCACGCGAAGACTTGAAAGCACCAACACATAAAGACACCCAGATGCACAGATATAACGTGGAAAAAGGATGTCAGCATTACAGACAGCAAAAATAAAGTCACCCAGACTGCCTGCAGGTAATTGGCAGCATTTGTTTTTTTTCCTTACGCCTTCAATTTATTCCCAACAATGACAATAAGAGTGAAAAACCACACATACCGCAACACAGCGCTGCACACACAATGCCAAAAAAAAGAGAGAGAGAGAGGTTGTTGGGGGGGGGGGGGGGGGGGGGGGGGGGACTAGGAGCAAAGCTGACATTACAACACGTGCATTTATGTTGCCTGACAATGTATCGCTCCCACATCAAAGGAAGCCTCACCTTTCGCAAAGGAAGCAAAGACGAAATAAGCGGCGGTTCCCTCGCTTTATTAACTCCCAATCAATAAACATGTAGTCGAAGGCGAGGTAATCAGGAAACACTGGCAAATGGCCTGACAATGTATCAAAGCTGACGCTCCGAGGCAACGGCACAAACTCTAACAAGCATTTTATTACCGGTAGCTGTTACTGACATTAGTCAAAAACCAAGAGAGATAAAATAGAATAAGGAATGCAAGCGTGGCTGGCTGCGAGGGCCCCTCGGCTGAGAGGGTGCACCTCCCGCGTTTGATAGCCACACGCCTCCTCTTTGATATGATAACAAATATAAATTGTTTTTGAAAAAAAAAAAAAAAAGAAAAAAAAAGAAGAAGAAATCAAACAGGCAGCGGGGCTGGAAGCGAGACTCGCCGTGACGAACGTCTGGTTTACGGAGCGATAATGTCGTTTGTCTGCGAGCGAGGGAACGATCTGCCGCGAGCTTTCTTGCCCGAGCCGCGGCACGTTTTGGTGCGATGACGATGCACGGTTCCATATCTGCAGAACAACTCAACTGTCCTGCGTTCTCCTGTACCGCTTGTGTCCGACGGGCTCCTGTGGCAGATCCCATGTGTGGCCGACCCGTGAGAGTGATCAATTAAACCACCAACAATTCCGTCCTTGACAAGAACGGTCCTTGAACACTTCAGAAATGGCAAAAGATGACAGATTATCGAGACTCTGAAACACCTCTCAGATGGCGCACTTGCTGCAGCTAAGTGAACTTTTAATGACACCTAAACACAATACAGACTCTCAGGGGAACATCTCTATCTATAAAGACCTTTTGAAAAGGGAAAGAACTGCGATTTCGTCCACATCCAAGCAACTTTAGTGCTCCAGAGTCGCCATCTTTACTGCAAACTGTAGATTATGTAAGGTGCTTACAAAAATGTATCAAGCGTCAACATAGTAATTGATTTTTCTTTAAAATAGTGAATGTTTTTGTAGTAATTTGTCCCCAAATGGAAATAAACAGGCAGTTAGATTTTGTTCAAACACACCAAAATACTCTAGTCAACAACTCTAAAGCTTGCTCATCACATTTGGTCTTGTTTATTTTGTCTTGTCTAAACACAATGTGAAATAAGCACAAAGAGCTGCAGTTTTCCCAGAAAGATTTGAAAAAAGAAAGGAGACCAGATCAATATCATCACCAAAACCCTGCACAGACATCTTAAATGGCGAGCTAATTAGCGACAATGATTGCTAATTACAGCCGCCCCTATTGAAGAGAACCTCACATAATTCCTTCAGCTGCTCTGGTCATCTAAAGATCATATATTCTGGTGTGATGCTGGTCGACTCTTATCTAAGTTTTTTCTAAATGGGTTTCAGCTAGTTCACCTGTAGCGTAGACCAGCATCAATTGAACATCATAAACCCACAAAAACCAGCATAGGGCAGCAAAATTATTCTGGTTATCGCAGTTTTTTCCAGCAATGTAAAGAGCTCACTCAAATCTCTCCAAGAAAAAAGGACCATAAACAGCATCAAAATACATGAATAAATATTGCAAGACATTCTTTCGCACTTGGCTCCAGTCACGCTCCTTACACGCCTCTTTCGGGGATAACAGCTCACTCCGAGGATCAAATCCAGGTGAGGAGTCGAACCCCCCCCGTCCGTCAACTAATTTGTTTGTTTCGTTCTGGGGGGCATAGCTGATATTAAAAGGAGATCCTGAGCAGCGGGGAGAGAGGGATGGAGGGAGCTGGGGAAAGAGGGAGTCAAGGAGGAAGAGGAGAGGGATGGGGGTGATGGAGGGGGGGTGGGGGGGGGGGGGCAAGTTTACAAGCCCCAGGTATGGTGAATGGGTGAGAGAGAAGATGCAGAAAAGAAGGCAATGAGGGAGAGAGAGAGAGAGAAAAAAAAAAATCTCATCCAAATAATTTTCACCCTGTGGGCGCTGAAATGCAAATCACAGATCAAAGAGGTTTGCAATGGAAACTAGCGAGATTGGGAGAGAATATCATCAAGCCGGGGTTATATATGTATGTTCAGGATGTGAGAGAGACATGCTGGACCCAGGTAATGGAGCTGACCTGTACTTGAACACTGCCCCCCACTGCCACTATCATTTCCCTGCTTACCTTCTCCCAGGGTTGTAGCGTGTACAGTACACTAGGAAGTAATTTAGTTTCTCTTTGCAGTCCCCCCCCCCCCCCCCCCCCCCCCCCCACCCCCCCCACCCCCCCACCCCCGCTCTCTGGCTGTGTTCATAAAGCGTGCTTGTGTGGTTTACACAAACCTCCCAAAGCAGTGGCAAAAATCCCCTCTTTGAATGCCGACAGCGGATTGATGTTCAGCAACTACAATGGTCTGTTTACCTGTTGCCTGTTGCCCTTTGCCCCGGCTCACCCGCCACTGTGGAAAACAGCGTCACGTCAGGAAGGAAGCAGAGATGGGAGCCGCAACCGGCAGCTGGAGCAAAGAACTACACCAGGCTCTAAATATAAAGAAGTGTAGTCGTAGAAAAATCTATTTTACCTCCCACACCTGGACTTTATTTCGCTCTTGGTAGATCGACGTGATGAGGAGGTTGGCGGCGGCCATCTTGCCTGTTTGTTATGGTCATGAGAACGTTGCAAACTGGGCAAATGGGATGCTCCCCAATTAGTAACTGTCCCAGCTGCACGAAGGGCAACGTGAGCGTTTGAAATCCGGGAGGTGTTTGATTTAGTTTTACAAGACAGGTGAGGCAAGATTAAATGATCCCAAAATGCACTTGACACGGAACAAAATTGAAAAATCTCCACGTACAGTAGACATTATCGCGCGGCGCTCATTTGCTTCTATATACACAGTTGTGAGAGAACATCCTGTGGGCGGAGGTGAGATGTGCGCACGCACGCACGCACGCACGCACGCACACACACACACCCACACACACACACACACACACAAAGGAAGAGCTATAGATAGAAACTCCGGGGAAGGATGTGACTGGAGGAAGGTGAGGGAAGACTGTACAAGGAGTCTCCACATTAATGCCTAATTAATGTCTGCCTCCCCATTAATGTCGGATTAATAATTTATGTCTGTCTCGGCCACCTGAAGCTGTCATAACTTTCCTTGTGTCTCCAAATGAAAGGCGACAACGTTGACGTGCGGCACTGACTCTTGTTGCGCGCGTCTGATTGAAACTGGCAGTGGAAAAGCTTTTAGGTATTTTCATGTAAACATAATAAAGCCAACTATGATTCAGATTGAGACAAAGCGTAGTTTGACGATGTTCAATTCAAAAATACTTAAAAGGAAGACACAATGTGATGTATGAGCCTGCTTATAGACTCAACATTCAATGGGTGATTCGAACGTTTCTATAGAGTATAATAATCCTGCTGGGAAAAGACATCCCTCAGACCCACACATTCCTCCTGCTGCAACAAGCAGCCACCACTTTTTTGAAGTATTGCATTTTGTGAGTGTTGCACTGAAACAAACTTCAAACTCGAAGCTAAATGCAAATAAGAAAACGTGGTCCACAAAGTGAAGGTCGTTTTTTTTTTTTTCTTTCAAAGCCATTGTGTCTCTTTTCTAAAAAAAAAAGAAAAAAAAAAAAACTGAGCAGGAATTCAGTGACATTGTCTTCAGGTGCCGTCTGCATCAGCACCGAAGCCTTCCGCTCATGTGGATTATTGGTTCGCGGCACTTTGACTCCGACAGCCGCGGGATCCAAAACACAGCTGCTTTTCTTTTTTTTTTTATGGTTGGTCAGCACAACCTGGACACGCTGTTGTGTGTGTGTGTGTGTGTGTGTGTGTGTGTGTGTGTGTGTGTGTGTGTGTGTGTGTGTGTGTGTGTGTGTGTGCGTGTGTGTGTGTGTGTGTGTGTGTGTGTGTGTGTGTGTGTGTGTGCGTGTGTGTGTGTGTGTTCACCTCCTCAAAAAGACAGTTTCTTCTCTGCTGCAATGGCTTGTGCTTTCCTGGTATTTGCCTTTGAATGTAAATCCTTAATCCCTCCCCATCTTGTCTTTTCTCTATGTCCGTCCATCCTTCCAACCTCTCTCTCTCTCTCTCTCTCTCTCTCTCTCCCTCGTTATTGCCAGCTGTCCATATTTTTGCACCCGGTGTCACCTGCTTTGTAATCTGATTACTTCACAGCAGAATTAGTATGTATATTTAATGCAGCTTCTTTTTTTTCTTCTTTTTCTCTCTCCCCCTCTTCTCCTCTCTGTCTTTTATTCTTTTTAAATCTTGATGAGTGATGCGGGGAGGAACGGAGATGGGGTGGGGTTGCTCCACTTGCATGTCTGGCGGATATGCCAGGGCCATGCTAATAAATGACAGCTGATTTATGCGTCTGTATTCTTTTATTTATAAAAAAATAGCAAGCGGGCTGATTTCTGATATTAATAATACAAGTGGATCCACTTTGATTAGGCTTCTGTAGAGAGCTGTGCATATTCAGCATTACAATTAAAGCCTCTGATGTGAAATAGGAATGACACGCTAATGAAGCGAGCTAGCGAGCCTGAACCGCGACTGTCCAACAGCATTATGGCCCATCTCGGATGAAGAGTAATTATACGAGGAACACTGAAATGTCATTAAAAATCTTCAGTAAGTGATTTAACCCACCATTCCTCACTAATGCTAGATATTTCTTCTTTTTTGCTTTTCCACCCCCCCCCCCCCCCCCCCCCCCCCCCCCAACCTCCACACGATCACCTCCCAAGGTTCTGCTCTTTTATTTATTTATTTATTTTTTAAAAGCTTTCTTCTCCATGAAGCCAAAACCAAACTTCCTCCTGCAGAAGTTCCCCCAAAACAAGAAAAAAGGGCATCTGATCTCTTAAACGCAAACATATTGAGATTTCAGACGGCGATGTAGAGATGCATTGTCCTGATTTAATTTCATGTGGTGCCAGTGGTGTGAGATAATTGAAATCATTCCATTAGAATTCCTATTATGAATTGTGATTAAGGCCAGATGTGATTACCGTGGATTAAAGATGATAGTTGTGATTTTTTTCAACATAACCTTCCCACCTGGAACGACATCCACTTGCGAGTGCTTCATTCAACAGCTGAACATGCGAGGAAACAACAGAGAGAGCTATCATGTGGAGAAGAAGAAGGCCAAGCGGTTAATAAAGCCAAGGAGAGTGTTTGAGAGGAGTGTTGTCTCTAAGAGGATTTAGATAATCTGATTTTCACCCCTTTATTCTTGCCTGATGTGCTCATTTTCAGAGGCAAGCGATTTGCCAGCCGCCTCCGAGGGATGTTGTTGTTGTTGTTGTTCCGAGAGCATAAAGCAAACAAATAATGAGCTGTATCGTGTTGCCATATCATATTCATTAGGGCTTTTGTCAAGCCTCTTTGTGCATTTGGGGTGAATGTGTGTGCGTGAGATGGAGGCGGGGGGGGTGCTGATAGGACGTGTGTGCATGTGGCAGATAATGCCATAGGCAAGAATTCATGAATATCAGCAGTTTCTCACCATTTTGTTGGGTTAATCCCTGGTTTCAGTTGGAGAAATAGGCATTTCTCGTGCATACATTACACCACAGCGTGCACGTTCCATCCACACGGAGTGAAAAGTACCCTCGCGCCAGGTTCCTCTGATGAGGGAAGGGTTTTTTTGGGTATCAAGGGTTAGCACAAGGAACTCAAACATGTGGCAAAAGGCCGGGGCAGGGGCAGGAAGAAACCGTGGTGACATGAGAATCCTTCCCTGAAACACACGACACAAAAATACGCACAAATATGACCGACCTAAATTAAAAAAATAAAAAAGATGAGACTAACGTGTGGTGGCATCCGCTGAGGAAAGGCTTCCGCCTCAGCACCGGGCCGCATGAGGGTGGTGGTGGGGGGGGGGGGACCGGGCGCCGGCGTCCCTTCGCCCACCACCGAAACCGAGCGTCATGCCTTGGAGCCATGCAATTATTTTTGCACTGCGTCCAATATCAACTTGAGAGCAATGCAAATTATTTAAGACGCGCTTTTCAGGGCTCGCAATTATAATAATGATGATCTCAATTAGCGTTGCCATTGCCTCGGACTATTTAGCAGGCAATTTTGCAGCCTGGGGGCGAGGGTCTTCCAGGGAGCCGACACGCATCGTCGGGTCAGAGCGGGAGAAAGGAAGAGACAGAGGCTGCACTCTTAATCAATAAGCTGAGACTGGAGATATTTACCACCCGATCCCGCAAGGGCACGGCTCATAAATTGACCTAATTGGTCAGCGTCGGCGATGAAATGAATGATACCAAGATGCACGGTCTGATTCAGAAGTGCCGGGTGTAATGAGTTACCATTGTACTGTACTGAGAGAGCCACTTCTTGGCAGAAAAAGTCCCCAGGAATAGTTTTTTCCCGCTCAAACGGCACTCTTGTGCGCTCCACTTAAAAAGCTTGGACATGAAAACTAATGGACGTCATGTAGTGTAGATGTAATAGGACGATTAGTGGCCAGACCAGTCTGCCTCAGAGCAGTGAATCCTGGTCAATCCTGGTTGGCTGTGGCGAACGCAGGCTCAGGTCGAAAAGAAAGAAGTTGCCCAAACACTTCGCAAATAAGTAAAACTAATGACTAACAAAGCCGAGCCAAACTTAAAGGAATAAAGAATAAAAGGACCTTTCTGCTCATAAATCCAGAGCTGGTATTGCTCATGCTGATACAAAATCTCATGTGCGACGATGACGCTAAACTTCTGCGTTGAGGGAAAGAAGTTAAAGGTATCTCACAAATTATAGGCCACCTAATAAAAAGGACAGCAAACAGTAATCTTGCCTTGCTCTTTATCTCAGCCACAAAAATGACTGTTTTCTGTTTTACACAGTCGCATTAGGGTCGCTGGTCACAGGTAAAAAGAAGTCATTGTGTCAACCGGCAGCATGAATAGACTTCGAAATGCGATGAAATAAACGAACAAACCGGACGACACAAGGGTGACACCAGGATTGGTAGATCGAGACGTGAATGTAAAAGTACTCGGGTCGGAGGAAGTGAAGTCCGCACAGAATAAAACAAAAAAAATGAAGAAGACACGCTGGCAACATGTTTCCTCAGAGTGAAAAAGTATCCGTGGAGACGTCAGGAAATAGTCAGAAGAAGTAAAGAACTACACGTTTAATTGTTTTTCGAGCTTTGTCCCAAGCCTTTGGAACCTCTCACATATTTTCTGCCCACGCCGCCACCGTTGACTAGATTGATGGGTCATTCTGTCATTGAGTTTGGTTCAGGAAGCATCTAACAGTTTTATCAAACACGACAACAATCTAGTTGAAACAAGTATTTCAGGAAACTTCGCCATTAACCTTGTCGTCTTTCGACTAGTTTCAAATGCTCCCAGGCAAGTCTTTAATCTTCACAATCGAATATAATCAACCGGAATCTTCATTTATTCACCTTCTCTTCTGCTTCATCTGACACGGGGGGTCGCAGGATCTGACCCCTTGACCCTTAGTGAAACGCCAATTACCTTCAATGATTCTGACCTATGGGTGAACACGAGAATGTCCATTGAACCTCACATGGGCGGAGGAAGAACATGCAAACTCCACATGGAAACGTCGCCAAGGCTGAAAGCAATCCAGGGAAACTCCTGCCGTGAGGAATGAGCGCCAACCGCCACGCGAGGCTCCTGCAAACTTCATAACGAAATAAGCCGTTTTTACTACTTTCTAAAATAGAGTTTCTGCTGTATAATTACATTAGACATCTCATTACAATTTTTTTTTTTAGCTACTGAAGCAGTTTTACTTTACTCTAATGGTTTTGGATATTTCATTTATCCTTTTCATATGTTTTTAAGCAGTTTTTTTTTTAGCAATTATGGACCATTTCTTACATGAGGAGATAAGATAAAAATGTTTATTTGCATGTCATGAAAGCTTTAGGGATAATTCAATTAATGTAAACACCAATAGTTTTCTCTCAACAATTCAACTTTTTAATAATTTAATTAATCGGTGGCTTCTCAACGCCATCTCTCGGTTTTTATATGGCTTAAGCGCCATATTCACCATGCCAAATTGTTGTCGTGACGTCAGACAACTAAAGTGAAAAGCATGTCTCCCTGAACGTGTAACAAAGCTTTAAAAGCTTTCCAAAGCGTTTGTTTCTTTGACAAATTAACTCCAGTTTGCCAGTTTGGGCGCATTCTCCCGTCGCCAGCATGTCATGTAGTATACTGCCCTGCCACTGTATATTAGAGGCAATTTTTTTTTTTCTATTCCCCGCCATTCATGTGGAAAAGGCTTGCACCACCAGCTACCCTTTCTTTTATTCATCGCACTGTAAATAACTCCACTTTATGAAAAGCAGCCAGTGTGACTCACGGATACCTCTCTAACCACAACCCATTATTATTTCATGGCCTTTGAAAGAAGGGTCTATAGCAGGCGCTCTCACACTTTAATGTCGGAGCTCCCTCTGATGTTGTGTAGTACACAGCGGCCCTTGTTGCGCTCCGTATGCAATCCCTCACTTGAATTCACAAACACTTCCAAGTGCATAAATAGGCGCGGAAGACAAGTGCCTTTGCGGGCTAGCTAATGCTCTGGAACGCCATTGCTGAGGAGATAACAGGCGCCTGCCATGGCTGATGCCTGAAACTGTCATTGGCGGGAGGGAGGGAGGTGAGGGTGGGGTGGGGGGAGACAGCCTTTATGAAAAATGCTGTTGTTTTCTGACCCCCTCATGGGACATCATATGGTAAGGCAAAAAGAACATGCATCAGTGTTACGATTAAATGACCAGCGGATATGATTCAAAGGGTCCCACGATGTCCCTGAGCACACTCTGGAACGTGTCGAAGGCTCTCGGCATACAGACGAGCTAATGGGCAACCTATTGGTCATGGTAGATTCAGTTTGAATCTCAATGAGGGTGTCAGTGTGTGGCTGCTCCATGACCGACAAGGTGTGGTAGGCCTGCTGGAGTTGATTTAGCCACATCGGCTGTCATAGCGCCTTACCAGCCAACATCAATCAGTCCAAAAGGCTAAAAAGCACATTCTTTTTTTCTTTTCTTTTTTTTCCCCTTTTGAAGTGTCAGGAGGGAAACTGCCGTGTCGAAGATGGATGAAAAATGGAAGACGTCTGATGAAATTTCACATCTTTGTTTTCTCTACATGATGCAGAACCTCGATGCTAATAAGGCCGATTTTTTATTTCTTTTTTTTTTATTTTTTTACTCCTTTTCTTTCTTTCTTTTTTAACGCTAGCATGACAACAGACTTAATAACGTGGCTGGTGCTGAAACCACTTTTGCAGTGCGTAGCCCAGAAATGAAGCCTAGTTGGGGAAGTCACTCCTCACAAAAGCCTTTCAAAGAGGTACACAGCAGTACTCGGCGTACACTGGGACACGCTTGTGGTAACACGAAAAGCAGAGAGCTTGAATCATACGAAGGCTTAAAAAAAAAACACAAAAAAAACCCATTACAGGTCCGGAGAGGGTGGGCACTGCAGTGTCTTGTCCCACTCCTCTAAACAAGACTCTAGGTGCTGGAAGCTGGGAAAAAAAGCCTTGTAACATATACATTAAATTTTAATTGTTTTCTCTTTCTTCCTCCCTTCACATCTCCGAAGGAGCAGCTCCTGAAACGTTAAAAGTGTAATGCCAGCTAGATTTTCATGGCTGTGCCTTTGTAGGATAAAAGATAAATGTGTCAGAGCGGGTGGGGCGGCGGGGGGGAGAATAATTTACTCTCTGATGCTGGAGGTAGACAGTTGCTTTTCAAATTCCAAGTTTTGGTCCTTTATTTTATTCAGCAGTGAAATGCCATGAATACAGAAAATAATGTCTGTTACAATTCTCAACCATGACCTTCTAATGTCAGAGAACCTTAAACGTATGGACACAGTACACAGTAATGAAAAGTATCAAAAAAAGTAGCTGAATCTCGATCGAAAGGAAAAAAAAAAAAAAAAAAGAAAAAAAAAAAAGAAAAAGAAAAATAAGTCTTCACCAATTACATAAACATATGTTTGCTACAGTCCCAATTTACTGTATACATAGGGGGATCATATTCTCAATTATTAGAGAAGGATAGCAGTAGAAAGGATACATGACTCAACTGCCAGACATAATGCTTCATAAAGTATGCACAGAGGTACAAGCAATAAATACACACATTAGGTTAAGCCTTACAGCTACGCAAAGCAGATGCAGAAAAAAGCAGGTTTGCTATTCTTAGCGAGCAATGAGAGAGAAACAGTAAAAATTCAGGTAAGTCAGAAAAGAAACACTGAGATTTTTTTTTTTCCTCTTAGAAAAAAAGTCTGGTAAATTTATGGGTCCACCAACATTTTTTTTTTTTTTTTTTTTTTACATAAGTATGCACAGTTATCAAAATACAGACAAAATCAACCCAGAAAATCCAGACAATCCTAAAATCTAGTGGAGGAGCAGATCGCAGTTCTGGAGGTCTTTCTGGTATTATGTGCAAGCAACTATTTTAGACATTTTTTTTTTTTTACTTAATTTATACAAAACCCATGCAAATCTACAGGTAATATGCATTCTGTGGCTGACAGGTTTTATCCCTCCCAAAACAGTATATCTGAGGTAATGCACTCCTATGCATTGTACGTACATTTAGGCCATCGTCCCAATGATTTTTATTATATTCTTTTTATTAGTTCTCGTTTCCAGTCCACCAAATGATTTTTTTTTTTTTAGACATGCATTTTTAAAACACAATATTCCCTTACAGGTAATCTATACATTATCATTCTACAAATGTTTGAGGAAAACCTATTACAATGCAAATCTTCCGTATCTTGACGCAGGGAATGTAAACGTTGGTTTGGAGCCACGTCCTATGAGACAAAGCGTAGTAAAGTGTAACAGCTCTTGTGGCATTCTCTCGTGCAATCTGTTGTAATTGTTCTGAATTTGTTGTGCAGAGGTAGAAGCTTTCAGAAAGCCTTTTTGGGTAAGTGGGAGAACCCTTTTTTTTTTTTTCCTTTTCCTTTTTCTTTTCTTTTTTTTTTTTGTTGAAAGACGCGGCGTCCTCTTTATTTGGTGTGATAAGATTATTAAGAACGTCGTCTTCAAGTCGTTTTTGCTGACTCCAGCTAAGTATTGAAGGGATAAGCTTTGTTCCTGGGCCCAGTACCCTCTTGACTGGCACATGTGTGTGTGTGTGTGTGTCTATGTGTGTGTGTGTACCCTACATGCTGCGGTGTTTGTACAGTACTGCGTGTGTCTTGTGTGTTGAGCTCTTCCAGCCAGTCCCTTGGCTTGGCACGACACTTGAAAACAGCATATGCACAGTGTGTTTCCATTTTGGTCAAAACAAGCAGCCGCGTTGCTCGTTACAGCACGGATGCGAAGCCACGTCGGGCGGTTCTTTGACAGCATACGTTTTTTTTTTTGTGTGTGTGTGTGGTTTTTTTTTCTGCAGCGAGAGATTTAACCAAACCAAGAAAGTCGGCAGACCAAACAAAAAGAGGGAACACCCAGGGGTTTGGGGGGGGTTTGGGGGGGTACTGTGTGTGTGTATCCTAGTTTCTGACCGTGTATGTGTGTGTGTGTGTGCGTTAAGGATTTTCTTTATCCCATACAAGAGGAGGCAGAATTTTGTGTAACTTTGGTTTACTGAAAACGGAAATGACCATTAAAGCAACGACACTTTTCTAGATGACATTGGCTGTGAGGGAGATGGGAACGATTTGAACGTAGCTTTCCATGGCAACTACTGAGCAGGCTACCTATACAGAGTACGCGACTTGCATCTATATAGTCGAAGCTGTGACCCACGCGGGGAGGATTGGATGACGTTAAAGCAAATATCACCTAGAAAAGATTCCCTTTCACCTTAGATACCCTCTTCTGCAATGGCTATAACTATTTGCTTCCACATGGTAACCAAGCCACATCATTTCATATTAACTTGAAATTATGACTTATTTGGCTTCACTAGATATTTTTCATGTTTGGTTAGCGATGTTTTCAGGTTGTTTTTTTTTTTGTGTGTTTTTTTTTTTTTTTTGACGCGGCTCAGAACAAAACCGCCATGGAAATAAGACAGAATTTTGGACAGTCCCACTCAGAACGATACATATTCACCAGGTTAGGAAACAGAACAAACCAAAAAAAAAAAAAAAAGAAAGTAATAAAGAAGAAAGAATGACTTTGGATGTGTGTAGCGAATAGTAGAAAAATCAAAATAAACTTCACGACAATACAATGTTTCTGCACTTTCCATTGAATACACAAATGTTTTGGTCATGATCCACTTTTACAGTTAGCTGCTCTCTACCAGTTTGAACCACCAGCACCAAAAGCATGTAGTTTGAACATCACGTCGCCTTTTCCTTTTTTTTTTTTTTTGTGTTGTTGTTTTCTTCCCCCTACGGTACGTCTGGCAGGAAATCTTCAAAGTGGACGCTTTATGAGTCATCAAATTACACATCAAAATCAGCATTTATTTTCCGCTCTCTTATTTCTCATGAACATCTTTGTATAGGGCTAAATGAAACAATCCCAGAGGTTATTCCAAGGTAGTTTTGCGGAACAAAAGCTTCTCTTTGTACTAGTTTAAAGTCACAGAAGGCGGACCAAGAGGAGTTTGGCGGCTTCTGTCTATAAGCTATTGGCCATTGCTAGTGTTGGCTTTGGTTTCTAGCTGTTGCCTGTGACTGTTTGCAGGTAGACAAAGCTTTCGAACGAGGAGGTAAGGAGGAACAGCGAGAAGAAAAATGATGCAGAAATGCATTTGTTGTGTAAATGGTGCTTTTAACAAACTTTTTTTTTTGTTTTTTTTTTTTAAATCCCCAAGTCAATTCCAGTTTTTTTCTCCTTTTTTTTGGCGATTTTTTAAAAAATTTATTTAAATCACAAACAGGTAACAGACTGGAAGCCAACCTTTTTTTTTTTTTTCCTTTTTCCTGGACAGCTGTAACAACAGTCATGGTACCGCAGTTCTGTTACTGGTGTGATTCAGGGAATGGCATTTACAGTCGGTGGTGCCTAAATGAAATCACATTTGGAGATAAACAATGGTTAAAACAAAAGAAAACTAAGGAAAGAAAAAAAGAAAAAAAAAAAGTCAAGCTGAAAATAATATACTGGATTTCTTAATAGTAGCAACATACAGGCAGTGACACAAATTTCTGAGACTACTCCTGTGCAAATGATAACAGAGCAACAACTTGAATTGAACCAGCAATTGTCTCTAGACATTAACAACTACTGTGGGTTGGGTTATTCACAAACAGAAGATGTCTTCCTTTTTGGCAGTATATGAGGCCGCTAGCTTTCAACGGAACATGATTTGCTCATTAGTTTCAAGGTTGTTGTTTTTTCCCCCCCCCTCCATCCATGAGTCCATCATCCTTGTACTGTATGTGGCCACGCCGTCCCTAACGAAACAGGTCTCAACCAGTTTTGTTTTTGTTGGTTTTTTGTAAATCAGACATCTCATGCCTGACATGTTCAGGGAATCCCAAAGGGCTGCAACAAAGAGTTCCTTTGGACCGGTCTCTATCCAGATACATGCTTAATAAATAGTCCCAGTGGTGAGAGAGAGAGAGAGGGAGAGAGAGAGAGAGAGACAAAGAGAGCGTCAGCTGTGGTTTGCTTGGATTGTGGAGTGGTTTCTAGTCTTGCAGGAGGTCTGTGTGAGGGAAACAGTGCGACTGGGTGAAGAGATACGGCCACCAAAAACGGTATCCTAGTCACTCCAGGTCTTCCGATAAGTTCCCTTCCTCCAGCTCCCGGTCATCCTCAAGCTCTGGACTGTGATTGGCTGTCGTCACAAGTGACATCGGACAGTCGTCGTCGTCCATATTGAGCGGCTCCTCCTTAACGTGAATGGGTGGCCTGTGACACAATCACATCGGCATTAACTGTTAGTCTGCTATATATAAAAATAGAAATATTTGTGACAAATTCCTGCAGCTGAAAGAACTTCTGACCTCCAGCTCATGTTGGAATTTGTCTCGTGCAAACCCCTAAAGGGGCAGAGACAAAGGAAGAATTATTAAAAATGCAATATAATACAGGTCATGTAAAAGGGAGAAAAAGGTGGTTAATTCCCTTTGCTGTCATGCAATGTGTTGTTCAGACAACATAAATATTCCGTTGTATCAAAAAAAAAAAAAAATAACCAGGCATTACATGCATTATCTGGTGGAAGTAACAACCATGTTGTTTGTGAGACGTTAATTCGACATGATGCCTCACGTCTACTGTAAGTAAGCGCATGAAAATTGCATGAAAAACACGGCCCCTGTAAGCCCGATAAGCTGTGATGTTCCAGACATGTTTGGCATTTAAAAGTTTACTGATGACACCAGGTTGAAATACATGAAAAAGGGAAAAAAAAAAAAAAAAGGGGGGGGGGGGGGGAGGCCACATGATAAATAATGGAGAATTTCTCATCCCTGAGCCCCCTGGAGCAAAGGCAGAGGAGAGGCTTTTTTATCTAGTTAATAGAAAGCGCAGCCACTCGTTAATATGCAGGGGCTGTGCGTGTCGCTCCTCAAGAGGAAAAACCGGCAGCTAGGTTCTGCCATTAATCAACTTCAGCCCCGGCAGTTCGCTCGGACACCATGATACATGTTTTTAACTCTAAATGGATGAATATCTTTAGCCACTGTCAATAAGCGCCGAGGCAGGAAGCAGCGGCGGCTGACTGGACGCCGCTTCCTTCAGAACAACAGAGGAGTGGGAGGAGAGAGGAAGAAAGAAGAAGAAGAAGAAAAAAAAAAAAGAAGTACAGGGCGACTAACAAGAATAATAATGCTGTCACACACAAACAAGGCATAACATGATCTGGGGCCCGAGTCGGGGAGAAGGGGTTTGTGCCACGATGATAAATCTGACAAAACCTAATTATTTCTGACACATAGGATGCATCAGAAAATCCCCCAAGACTTTGAAAGAGGAGAGCAGGGGGAGAGAAAGGGGGTGTGAGAGAGAGAGAGAGAGAGAGAGAGAGAGAGAGAGAGACTTGGCAAGTGGTAGTACGTTAGGATGCGTCTCTCCTGGGCTGCCTTCATCAGTGGGAGGGGAGAGGGCGAGCGAGGGGCGGCGGTGTATTGGGCTGGGGGTGGGGTGGGGGGGTTGAATTTGAAAAGAATTTGAAAAGGTACAGATGACTTTAATATTCAGAGGCAAATACTGTAAATTAATATTCTGATGTGGTGGGGATGAGAAGAGGAGGCCCATCTTAGCAGGACGCGAGTTCGAGCGATGAATATTTCTGTGTTCTGCCACTCGGATTCACAGAGGGGGGGGGGGGGGGGGGGGAGAGAGAGAGAGAGAGAGAGAGAGAGAGAGAGAGAGAGAGAGAGAGAGAGAGAGAGAGAGAAACCTCTCTGCTAGAGGTAAAACAGGAGAAACAGCTCTGCTCCATCTGATCAGCCAATAAGGAACCTAATGAATGAAATTACTATGGATGTGTGTGTGTTTACGTATAGAAATCAGCATGTCTTCTTGAATAAAATATAGGAAAACTGTACATTTTAAGGCTGTTGCATTTTATGCATTTACATTAACCAGCTGATTTTTTTTTTTTTTAGATAAATAAAAATACAACATGAAGAAGAAAATGGCAACGCTTTGTTTATGTCTTCATTCATCTTACCTTATAAACACACTTTATTATGGTCATCCGGAATAACAACAAACTGCCTTAAACAACTTTCAATTATCGCTGCTTTGACACACTGACTGTTTTTACACTGATAAAAACATAAAAAAACTAATACCCATGATAACCTGTAAACATTTATTGCATGTTAATTTGCTAATCGTAAGCGGAATTTTTATCAAACAGATTTTATTTTGTAGTATCTGACCTCTACACAAGCACAATTCTTAGTTAATTTCGCGAAAACACCAAAACACATTTCATATGGGTCCTTTTTGGTGGGAATCGCTTCGAAAACAAAAACGGGCCTGTGCTTGAAGGCACCGCATCGATCAGCCGGCAGACCTGCTGGTAAGACCCTCGTGTGCTCTTTGATGTGTGGCTCATTAGTTGTTTGTGTGACTTACAAGAGAAATATGAGGTACTGTATTCAAAGGCCTGAGCCTTCTCACACTTTATTAAAGTATGTGGATGAGCCATTTAGTACTTAATGGCTGGCTGCCATTACCGAGTCACTCAGGAGAAAACGCCGGACTTTGCGGCGTAATAAATACGCCGTGCGCGTTCAGGAGATGCCTGCTCTCACATCAATCGGAGATTAGCGCCCGCAATCATGCAGAGGTATGTGAGGGATGCAAATAAGGTCATTAGTCCGCGGGCCTAATGGTAGGTTGGGGGGGGGGGGGGGGGAGGGGAGGCGAAGCGGCGTAGCGAGGATGGGGGGAGGATGAGATGCGGGGGGCACGAAGGCAAGGGGAGAGGATGACATGTGTGGGGGGGGGGGGGCAATCAAAGACATTCATAATACCTCACTATGATTCATTAAGTAACACCAAAGAGGGGCGGCTGCCAAACAATTACATGTAGACTCATAAAAGGGGGCGACGCTAAATCTCTTTGATTTGCCTCCTTCTGAGAAGGTGATGAAGTTCAGTGAATCAGGAGGAAGACTTTGGCCGTTCCTGGTGCTACTTTAAAGCCCTCGGGGGGTGAACATGAGTGTGTTGCTCACGCGTACACACACACACACATACACACACACACACAGACAGACACCGCAGCGTGACCCAGGGCTACCTGGTCTGCGGTTATCATCAACCTTCAGGGGAAGGGGGAAGTTTCGTCTAACTGTTGAATTGACTCGGCTGTGAAGAGGAGTCCTCTCCTGCGAGAGGCCTTCAAGGTGATGTACTATTTAGTTTAGTGCTACAAGCCACTCCATTATTTAAACGCACGCTTGCAAAAGCCGGTCATGAAAAACACATTTCTTCCATTTTGAGGTTGTCCCGGCTGTTTGAAAGGCAGGCGGGGATGGATGCAGGGAAAAGGGGAGGGAGGGGGACATCTCATCCTCCTCAGCCACTCATGTGAGTATCGTGGTGGCGTGGCCAAAGAGAGGCGAGTAAAAAAATGGGGGTGGGGGGGGGGGGGGGGGGGGGGAACGGAGAAGACAGAAGAAGAAAGAAGTCAATGCTGTCCTGTTACTAAAAATTAAATGACCTGGGGGAGTGGTAACACCAGGATTCTGTCTGGAGCGGGGGCAGATTTGCTCCACTTAACACTCCATTTCAGAGCGGGGTAAACACGTCCAAATAGATTAACGTATAGATGCGTGGCGCAAACGCCTTACTCTGTCCTCTCAGATACACTCAGCCACGAGGAGCCGGAGTGCATCCTTTCTCCATTACAGGAGTGGTTAGAGGCATGTCGACTGACTGCAACACCGGCTGTGATGGACAGCAG
This sequence comes from Lipophrys pholis, assembly GCF_963383615.2. Lineage (NCBI taxonomy): Eukaryota > Metazoa > Chordata > Actinopteri > Blenniiformes > Blenniidae > Lipophrys > Lipophrys pholis. Next base: position 14,162,570 of record NC_137644.1, on the reverse strand, counting down.
GATAAGAAGCATTCGGGTGGTAATTTCAGTGTTTGTGTGTCTCAACGCGAGGCCTCACGGAGACCTGCGTGACATCACTGGCTCAGACGTCACTGAAACTCGCGTGAGATTTAAAAAATTTTTTTTTTTAACTCTCTCAGTTACTTTATAACAGAAATGGGGAAGGGGGAGAATTTTAAAGTAATTAATGCCCCACGTGCTAAATATTAATGGGAACAGCCTTGCATAAAATATAACAGCTAAACCGCTATAATGCAGACAGTGGCGTAATTAAAGACGGATGTGTAATAGAGCCTATTTATAGACCCTGTTACTCAAAATCTCAGGTATAAGCCCAGAGGCGGTGAAATTACCACAGCTGATACAGGAAGAGAAAAGTCTGCTTACGACAGGAAGATGGAACTTGAGCCTTGCCCTCAGGTCAAAGTGAAAAAATTAAATAAAAATCCTGATAGCATGGGTTAAATGTCAGACAATTAAACTAACAAAGGGCAAAAAGACTGAAGTGGATTCACCGGAGGAGTGGACGAGGGGAGGGGGGGTCCCGACATGTGCTTGCCATCTCAGGTAAGTACTCCTAAAAATGTGTGAGGTGCTAATTATCCTGTTCCCATCGCATTTAACATTTCGTGACATTAAAGAGGCACCGTGAGAGATTCAGTTTGGGCTGAGGGGATCACAACTTCACTTTGGTGGTCGTCAGTGAAAAACATGCAGCGGGTTTGTTTTTTATTTAAGGCGCAAGCAGTGCTGAATGTTGTCTAAATGAGCATTAAATGTTAAGTTTTAATGCTTGTTATTTTGGCACCAATTATGTATTGATCCATGCAATCACTTGAAAGTACATGGTTGATCAGAATGAGACTTCCCTGATTAAATAAAAGCTGAATGGAAAAAGCTGCATGCTTATTAGCAGTCTAATTCAACTTGCACAAAAAAAGAAACTGCTTTATCGTCATGCTATCATTTGTATTTTGAAGATCTTGTCAGAGGTAAAACCATTCAGAAATACAAATCTCTTCTACACTTGCATGTTTCCTGTGTGTGTGTGTGTGTGTGTGTGTGTGTGTGTGTGTGTGTGTGTGTGTGTGTGTGTGTGTGTGTGTGTGTGTGTGGACTTACATGTGTACTGGAGGGGAGTATCCGGGGCTGCCGTGTCCGTTGGTGTCCAGGTGGTCGAGCGACCCGTTGAGCTCCTCGTGGCCGGACTGCAAAAGGCTGGGGGGGCTGTTGCTCATCGTGACTGGGGGGCTGCCACCCAGCAAGCCGGGTGGACTCCCGCCCAGCAGCCCGGGCGGACTCCCGCCGGTCAGCACACAGGGGTCTCCACCTAGGAGGCCGTGGGCGCCTCCCATCGGACCGGTGTTACTGCTGCTCATGAGCCCGGGGGTCCCCAGCAGAGGCAGGGAGGTCTCTGCCAGGGCGGCCTGCCCAACAGGGGAAGAAGACACAGAATTAGACTTTCACTGGAACAGACCGGTGAGGAAACAGACACAAGAACAAATGGTTGACGAGCAGAAAATGACGTCGCCGCAAGAAAAGGCGAGAGAATGTATGTGAGGGAGGAAAGTTTTGGAGGCAGAATCAGACGTAAAAAAAAAAAAAAGAAAGGCAGCTGGGTGAATAATACAGTTTAACAAAGTCATTATCAAAACGCGCTCGCTTCGTCTCGTTCTGTTCCGAGCCGCTCAACCTGACGGAGTCACGTTGCTGACAAATACCTCCAATTCCCGTGCCCTTGTGCAGTGTGGCTATTAAACAAAAAGTCCCTCAAAAACTTTATCTCAAAATAATAAAAACTCCTGACATTTTCGCCTGCTGCGCATTAAAGTTATATACAGTGATTAAACTTTTAAAGTTTTTGCCATGAGCACCTCGCCGGCGTACACTATGAAGCCAAATCATTTATGACAGCTTAGATAAATATTAATGCACATGCCCTTGCATTTGCACATGCCGCTATCAATCTAGGGTGGCTGCTACGGCTGAAAGAAAGGAAAAAGAGAGGCGGAAAAAGGAGCAAGAGCTGCTGCTTGATTCAACCACAGGGTGGCCTTCTGAGTCTGAGATGTGCAAAGGAAGGAGGGAGGAAGGGAAGGTGTGAGAGGAGAGATAGAGAAAAACAAAAGCTGAGAAAGAAGCAGTAACATGAGTTAAAAAAAAAAAAAAGAAAAAGAAAACTTGCTCACTCTTATGCAAAGTGGAGGAACTAATATGGAGTTCTTTTGTGCACTGTAGCCACACTCATTCAATCTCATTTGTCAGTCAATCAGGCGGCGGCTCTGTCTGTCAGTCAAACAAACAGGCGGCCGGTGAGTCAGGGTTTCTCCACAGCTTTTTGGTTTCGTACCTGTAAGCTGGCGTTTAGTGCGGTTCCATAGCCGAGACTGGACGGCAGATTCTTGACAAGTGATGGGCTCCTACACACAGGAAGCAGACAAAACAAAAGACATTGGTTGTGCGGACGATGTAATGTTCAGTCTGATGGTAACATGACAAGAGTGAACGGAGGCAGGTGGGATTCAGATTATTATTTTTTTTTCCCCCCACTGATCCTCAACACAGCGTTGAAGCTCTTCATCTACAGCGAGGTGCCTCAGTTCTTACCCTGTGATCTTCTGCGACCTGCGTTTCTGGTACTCCACCTCGTCTACCGTCCACACCGCCCCCTTCACGTTCTCCACCCGCACAAAGCATTTGTGCAGACTGAGATTGTGGCGAACAGCGTTCTGCAGAGAGACGGGCACACAGGTCAGAGGGATGAGGTAAAAAGGAATCATATTCATTCATTATCTGTCAAAAAAAAAAAAAAAAAAAAAAAAAGAGTCCTGGAAATTGATTTTTTTTTTTTTCCTCTTGCATTTTGAAGAAATTCTTAACATTCACACACCATTGATTTAATTAGTAAAAATTGAGTGAGAGCGAATGCTCTTACAAGTCCTGCACACAGTACATATCAATCAGAGTAAGTAGGCTAAAAGGAGGTAATCAGCATAGCGAATGGCTTATGGTGGTGACAGAAGTGGTAATGCCGGGCCTTGATAATGGTGATGTCAGTAACCCTTCCTGTTCCAGAAAAGCATTGCTCTTAATGGACACATCGTTTTCAAGATGACAGTTAAAAAAAAAAAAAAGGAGAGTCATCAGGAGGCTCTGAAGAAAGGCTGGATTTAACTGAACCGCACCTGGTTGTCCATACGTCCAAACATTCTGCAAGTGCTGCCACATACAGTGATGACTATGTACTTACATGACACAAGTGCCAATTAAATGTATTATTAGAGCCGTGTTTAGATTAAAATGTCAAAAGAGAAAAACAATAAAAACCATAAACCTATGCAAAAAAGTGAGTCTTATATTAATATGACCACCTGACCATAATTAAAACATGCATCAGACTCTACAAATAATAACCTTGGCTTTAATATCCTTGCCTTACATATTTATCATCTCCCTCAGCTTGGTGTGTACTGCTCTTTCTCCAAGAAAAAGGGATTCAGAAAAAAAAAAACGGAAAAAAAACTCATAAGCAGATCTTGCATCTGACCTGAAAATCCCAGGATTTGATTGATCTTAATGCCCATGGCTCTGAATATGATAATTTTAATATTAATGAGCAAATGAGCAGTTTTATTATGCATGCTATATAGTTAGAACTAATAAGCTTCTGGGTGAGAGAAAAGAGAGAGAAAGGAAAAGTGAGGTGGGGGGGTGGGGGGGCAGATCCCTCTTTTGAGCTGATGAGACCAAGCTCAGATATTAAACTACCTTTCATTTCTTTCTCTCTTTTTTAAAAAAAAAAAAAATTCTCTCCGTTAATCAAATGACAAGCCCATTGCTGATCGTGGCACTAATGCTTTACAAAAGGGAATTGTAGAGCTTGCAGATGTAAATAGATCACCTTGGTTATTGTGCAGAGGGACGACACATGGAGATGAGATATTTTTAATGTCACTGTGGTTCCACTGCCACTGTGTCAGAGGAACAGAAGGATTTCTTCAGGCCACCAAGAAAGAGAGAAAGTGTAAAACTGCACATGTGCAGATGGCTGTATTGTTTATGTGTCGCAAACAAGCGACAGAACCGCTGAGGACGTCTCCCGTCGTGACATTATTACGCAGCACAACGCATCGCGTACTGTACCTAACAAACTGGAAAAGGGCAACCGATCTTTTTTTTTTTTTTTTTGCATGCCCTCCTGAATTGGTGATCACACGCCCATGTGCTCATTTGCATCCCAAATCCAAATTAATTCACTTTGCTAAATCTAGTGCTGCGACACGTCTTGCATGCTGATGAGTGCCTGCTTTCAGTTTTCCCTCCAGTCCTCTTGTGCCGCCACAAAGGCTAAAGGCAGGCTAACGAATGACGCGCTGGGGCCGCGGGGATGAAACGGCGCGGACGCCGACGCTCGGCGAGGCTTTTCCTTTATCAGCGGGCAGACACGCTCCTGGTTAAAACATGTGCTGCGGGAAAGACATTTTTTACCATCTTTGTGCGGCAGACAGGACAATAAAGTCGCGGGGACAGATATACAAATGGGGCCTTTTGTGTGGGTAAATAAAGCCGTCCATGACAGGTCAATTCTCACTTTCCACCCTGCACTGCTTCCACGCTTAACCCCTGTCTTCCACACAGTTTATGGGTTTGTGCGTGTGTCCTGCTCACGCCGCACACCGCTGTGAACTGGTTAATAGGCAAACAGCCATCTTTCTTCCTAATTAACCAATGATACGCAAGAGAAGGTGGTTTCAGGAACAGGAGGAGGGGTGCATCTCTTAACAAAAGGTGCTGATGATGGAGTGGCTGCTGTATAATTAGTGCGTCAGGGCCCTCTCCTCTCCACGCCGAGCCTCCGCTATTAATTGCACCAAATTAGAAAACGATATCTGGGGGAGAACAATTCTTTCAGCTGTCATTTCCAAACAGAGAAGGCAGAACGGTGGAAAAATAAATAAGAGGAAGAATGGGCTCTATTCAGGAAAAAGGTTAGGAGGAAGGGGGGGGGGGGGGGGGGGGGGGGGCACTGATCGCTCTGTGCTGAGTAAATATATGCTTTTTTAAGGATTTGTGTTTGACTTCAGCGGGGGGAAAAGGAGTTCTCTCGGCTGTGAGAGGAGTGAGAGTGCATGGTGGGGTGGAGGTGGAAGGCTGCGTGGGGGGGTGGGGGGGGGTCAGGGTTCAGCGGGGTTACCTTCCAAGTTGCGGCATTGCGTCTGAAGTAGGCGAACGTGCGTGTGAACCAGCTGTAGATTTCATTAAGCGTTAACTGCATGTCGGCAGAGTCCATGATAGCCTGGAATGAGATGACATCAAATAATGGCTTACTAACGAGGCCAGGTAACACACACACACACACACACACACACACACACACACACACACACACACACACACACACACACACACACACACACACACACACACACACACACACACACACACACACACACACACACACACACACACACACACACACACACACACACACACACACACACACACACACAGCCTGAGAGTGGCAGGAAAGGAGAGTGGACATGTGTGCGTGTGTGTGTGTGTGAGCGAGAGCTGCCATGATTCATGCAGCAATTAATTTTAATCTAATCAGGCAAAGTTAATTTATTTCCCACTCACCTGTCTTATGAGGGTTGCATAAGTAAATGGCGGTCTGACATCTGCGTTCTTATAAAACTCGTAGTTTGGGGCAATCTCTGGAAAAATAAATACTGTGTCACCACCTGAAATAATTGGTAAATTTTATTCCTTTAGGTATTGAATTTACTCAGAGTTTCAACAAATTAGAATGGGAGGGGGGAAGGTGGGGAGGGTGGAGATCGAGGGTGGGGGGGTTGGGAGAAAAAGAGGGAGGGGTGGGAGAGAAAGACAGAGAGGGTAGGGGGGCACATCAAATCAGCATTTTCCATGTCTAACAAAATGCATTTTTAATTAATATCTCTCGTGAGGGATCTTAAACACTAATACATCCATAAAATGAGATCCGTGTAGTTAGTTAGGGTGAAGTTGAATAATTTATGTTTCTTCACACTAAACACAGAGAGTAAATATAAACATCAAAGACGGACCGTTTAAAATGCAAAGCTTAATACACGGGATGTCTTAATGTAATAAATATTGTATTTTCTTTCCCCCCACCATTATTTGAACTTAATTAACATTCATGTAATATTTATGTGCAGAGGAAGTTCTTGTCTATTTACATACAGAGTGATTAAACACAGACTTGCTTTTATAAACCCACCAGACATCTCGCATTGCTAAGACCAACAAGCCTCTGTGATTGCGCGTGTGTGTGTTTATGTCAGAGGACGCGAGTGTGTGCGAGTGCACTTTCATGTCTGCGTGCGATTACGGCAGCAACTATTAATAGTCCACTGCTCAAGAGTTGAGGTATCACATGCAATTTTCTATTTCAACATTATTTTATTCATCGTACTTGAGCAGAAATTTAGTTTAAATGTTGAACTTAAGCGTTATCAGATTGGGAGAGACGGCTAGAATGCCTGAATGGTGTGTGTGTGTGTGTGTGTGTGTTAGAACTACTCATTTTCATTTCAAGCAAATTAGGCTAATTTCCTTCAAAATCAAACTTCATGTCTTTTCCTGATACTTTGATTTGCTTGGAATTTAATTAAGTACATGGACTGAAATGTGTGTGTGTGTGTGTGTGTGTGTGTGTGTGTGTGTGGTGTGCTGAGTAGTTAGTCCTACCTGACGACAAAGGCATGGAGTATTTGTCCGAGTGGCGTCTGCGCATGGCTCCCATGCTGGGCACGTTTGCCCCTCCCAGTACCGACGGCACCTGGGGCATGGCGGTCATGGGTGTGATGGGCGCTGTGGGCGTGGTGGGTGTCTGAGGTAAGTTGGGGGGCGACGCTGAGGGCAGGTTCTTGGACATGGTGACACTGGACACCAAGTTGAGCTGCGGCGGACGGGAGACAAAAAAATATATTAAAAAAAAACAAGCTTGGTGGAGAGGGGGAGAGGAGACAGATACAAGTGGGGGGCAGCGGGGGAGGAGGAGGAGGAAGAGGAGGGAGGCATTATTTTGCGGTTTCTCTGACAGAGCGGAGTGTCTCCTCTCCTCCTCTCTAACACAGCTGTGTTTCCACTAACAAGGCTCGTGGAGAGGAGCCAGCCCATCTCCACTAATTACAACCACCAAATTGTATCATAAGAATTCTAATTAGAGCACGCTGTTCAAGATTATCCAACGATCAGCCTCCGTGTTATCCTGGCCCCATCTCGCTTTATCTCTCTATTTATCACACCCTCCCTGGCTCCCGCCCTCCCTCTCTTCCTTTCTATCCACCCCTCCGCAGCAACCAATAATCCGTATAGACTGAGGAGATGAGCTATTGAAGACTCGCGTTATTGGTGGGATCTTTTTGCCAACACGGGTTATCTGACCTTGTTACATGAGATAGTTACACTTTGTCGCCCCAATCCAAGTCACTATCGGGCTTATTACAATGGTGCAGCTGTTAGCGATGGTGTCAGCACCCTGAAGCCAGGCGCTGTACACAAGATCAAACTACATGAAGATCATTCAAGATAGTAGGGTTTGTGCAAAAGCAACAGATTTCCTTGATTGTTTTGAGTCCGGGTCGGGTTTTCTATGGTTTTCTCTGACAGTCCAAAAACATGCATTTGAGGTTAATTGAGGACTTAATTCAGACATTCTGCTGCAGGATTCTGTAAACAGACGGAATTAGTGTGTATTATAGCATACTATGGTCCCATCTATTAAGTCTTCCTCTTGTGCCAGATTTACAAACTTGTTTTAGATAATTCATGTGGACTACACTATAAGAGGGTGTAAGAAGTTGAAGCATCCTGGCGAGGAGGCCAGCATCATCAGGACAGATTACCAATGATTTGCAATACATGCAAAGCAAGTGTTATTTTCTTGACACTGCAAGCCTCATTTGATAGGTAAGAGTTTGAGAGTATAATCTAAATGACTTCATGGAAACTTTTTGATCATGGGACGTCAAATCGCCAACAAGTCTGGAAGCCATTCCTACTTAAGAGGAGATTACAATCAAAGATGCATCGTCCCTAATTGAGTGAGACTTGCAGTGTGTGAGGAATTATATAAGGCGGGAGTTTGTGTTCATTCTTGCCGTTTAACGCTTCAAGTTAAGAAAATCTGCTCGGACATTTCTGGCCACTCCAGACACACGTGCGCTCCTTATCTCCGTCTCCTCCGTTCCTTCATCATTAGCGATGAGAGAGTCTTGGCTACCTCTGGCTCGAATGCCAACTGTGGCCGCTAATCGTCGGCTTTTCCACCACTTTCGCATTTGCTTCCCAAATCTCATGTGAGAGCCTCTAACCGACTGGAAAATTCCTAACTGACCTTTTAGTCTCTGCGCTAATTTAGCTGGAATGGTAATGACATCGTTACATATTCAAGCCAAATTGCCTTAATTGTGAGTCCACAAGTGGAATGCATCCGTTGCGAGAGTTCGAATTAAAACCGACTTGAAACATGGAGGGGAACGAGGGGCCGAAAGGCGCTGGGAGACAGAGGGGGTGGGTGGGTGGGGGTAGATTTGTGGCATGTGTTGATAAATACGATAAAATGTCAAGTTTGAGAGACTCTGGTGGATGTAGAGGTTTTCAGATGATAATTATGTGCCCACTTAGCTGTAATGAGCCGCTATAGAGACGGGCTGGGACAAGGGCTGGATGCCTAAACAGGCTCCTGCTAAGAACAGAGGACGAGGAGAATAGTTGGTGGACACTGACAAATAGATTTAATGCTATTTTCATGAATAAATTCTTTATCAGAACAGTAAGTAGTTATTAACTGATTTAAACCTGTTTTTTGGAGGGGTTTTTTACCTCCATACTGCAGAAAAATCCCAACTTTTTATCCAATTCCAATGATTAAGTGATTTTTCTCGCCTGTTGTAAGGTCATTAAAGTTGGCAATGTGAAGTTCATAGTGGGTCAGGCCGTCTGAATAGATAAACCAGCCCATAAACGGTGAGAAAGTGGCTGCAGTTTCATGAAAAGGTTGTTTGATAAACACTCACATTCTATACGGTAGGAAAACATCTAAAATATGCAAACTAAATTCTAAATAAATGCCCTCCTCGGTGCATATGGGCATGTATATTTATAATGTTAGAACATAATTTCCACGTCCTTTCTCCAACCTCTTTACCGACGAGAGAGGGCGACGCGCGAGACATGTTTGCGCGAGTGTAATCCCATTTTGGCAAAACAGAACTGATTACAGTCAAACGGGAGGAGTGAGCACTTTGTCACCACTCGCTCATCTGAACACACACTCAAGGTTGGGAGGAGGAGGAGGAGGAAAAGAGGGAGAACTTATTATTCAGAACTTGCATCCTTCCTAACTTTGATTCTCATGCATTCATGGCATGGCCAAAAGGGAGCATTTAATGAAGGGTATAAACGCCGTCTTATTGGAGACAGTGCACCGGTGTGCTGCTCTCTGTCATGGGCGTCACTAAAAAGTGAATAAAAGCACTTAGACCAAGGGTTTTTATATAAAAATGAGCAGCCTATGTTGTACCTGTAATTGTGCCGGGTGTATTTTTACGCCGTCATTAGAAGTATGCCCTCTAATCCCCCTTTTGTTATTCCCTGCAACAAAATTGTCATCTCACCTCCCCTTAAAATCCGGGGAAGGCCTTAAAACTGAGGACTTAACTGTTCGTTTAGGAATTCTGTCTGAATTGCCCCCACCATCAAATGCAATTAGCTGCTCTTTCATGTGTGCTTTATGTAATGCAATACTTCATTAGCATCATTCATTCATATTCAGGCTTGGATTATAGGCTGCAAATTCTTCATTGGGCGAGATGGGACCGAGCTGCTGGAGTTTTGAAGATTTAAAAAAAAGAGAGCGAGAGAGAGCGAGAGAGAGAGAGAGAGAGAGAGAGAGAGAGAGAGAGAAGGGGAAAGAGAAAAAGAGAGAGAGATTGAATAATGAAAAGGGAGTTTGATTCCTGATGGAATTATGGGATAATTACGCTATCTTGTGATTATCTACATTCTATGATGAGCTGATGAGGTAAATTATTCTATTGAAAGTAGGCACTTACTAAGCAGCAGAAACATACTAACAATGTTTTGCTCTCAAATATTTCAAAACGCCTAAAATTGGAGGGAAATAATGTTTGCCTGAATGCATCATCTTAATATCAAATCCAAATAGTGACTGGGAGAGATGCATTGATAATCATTCAATCTGAAAGTAAAAGGCGAGAGAAAGAAAATGGAGAATGACATCATTTTTCTTTCTCAATGACCCCCTTTTTTCACGATTTGGGATTTTCTTTCTCTCTCCCTGTAACCAATTTCAGCTCCTCCGTGGGTATTTATGTCAACACCGCGCCATCTTTGGCACTTGGCTGTAATTTTCAGGTGTTTGTTGTTAAAATGACATACCTGCTCCTCTCTCATTCCACTTTCGAGTGCCGCCGCAGCCAGTGAGCCAAACAGTCATCAGCAGCCAACAGGTTGTTTTGGCTATTATATCTATCACGGAGAAATGACCCGGCGTTTTAGCCAAGGACTCCACCGCTCTGCCATCTAATACACTTCCAAACTCTATTGTCCCCTCGCAGCGCCCAATAACTGATAAGAAGCAGCTGTAACTCGGTATTACAAATCCCATTCACCCCCTCCTCTTTCTCCTTTCATCTTCTGTCGCTCACTCACGCGACTGCTTGCACAGTTAAACTGTTCATTTTCTGTGTGGCCGCCTCCTCGTTCGAGGCCGGGCCTGTTTACGGCGGCTTGGAGAGCAATATGCACTCACTGGTTTGGGAGATGACTTGGGTTCTGAGGGCCGCATGTGCAAGTGGGTCATCATCGCCTGAAGACGCTCGCGTTCTTTAGAAAGCTGTTAAGAGAGAAGGAGAAGAAGGAGAGAGTACATTAGAGTAGATTAGAGAGGAGAGGAGAGGAGAAGAGGACACACACACACACACACACGCACAAAAAAAAAGGCGTGTTCTGCTGGCAGTCTGAGGAGAACATGTGAGGCTGGGGGAGACGCGGGCGCAGACAGGTCAGGCTAAACAAATAGCATTTCATCTTTTTGTCAATAGTAGAATTTAGGTCAGCGAGGCTCTGACAGTAACAAGCTACTTGGGCCATAAATTAGGTGGTCCTGGGTGTCTGCTCAAAGTCCTGTGGACACTGTTAGGGGGATGGAGCGCAGCCAGCAGCTGCCGAGAGGTGAAGGGGTCTTCCAAACAGGGTGCCAGGCGGCCCCGCCTCCCCGGTCCAGTTAGCTGGCCCCAGCCAGTGCCTATCATCAATCTAGTTCACGTGGAGTGACAGGGACTGGACCATGTGAAAGGGTGACCCCCCCCCCCACACACACACCCCCTTCCTCCCCAACACACATCCCAACACACCCTTAATAACCACACATATGGATCTAACATAAAGAGAAACAGACAAGGATGTAGGTGTGCGCACACACAGAGGTGCACACGTACACAGAGCTGGGTCTCATTACTAGTGACGGCTCTCATGGCAAAAAAAACCAAAAAAAACCAGAAAGAAATGGTGGGAGTAAAGACCGAAAGAAAAAAGAAGAGAGGAGAAGAGACAGGACAGACGACACAAGTGCACCGCTGTAATTGGTCACAGTGTTTAGAGCAGGCTTCAATAGCTTTGTGTCACAGTGAAAAACAAACACAGACAATGAAAGATAAATAAATTGCAAAAGATCCCCCCCCCCCCCTTTTTTTTTTATTATTTCCAGGCCAACACAGTTTATTTATTTTTAAGACATCCCAGATGGCTAACAATTTAATACAAACTGTTTATCAGACCAGAAAATAACCATGTGTGGGAGGAAATGCCTGGCCTGCGACTCCGGTGGAGGGTAAGTGAGCGAGAGAAAGAAAACAACTTTTCAATTGGATTTGTTCTTTTTTGTTTCGTTGTCAACCTCTTTTTTTTTCTTTTTTTTTTTTACACAATCCTCTGTCAAACGTTGGTTATCGAGCATACTTTGTCCCTAAAAGTTGTATTTGGATCTAAAACCCGAAACACATTTTCCCATAAGACACAATAAAAAATGGATTAATCCGTTCCAGATCGTCTAAAGCAGACACGGACAACTGGCAACCCATATGTGGCCCCCCTCATCCATGTGATGCGTCCCCTGAGCCAATTTAAAAAAATAATAGTTAATGGTCGGATGATGCTCATTTTAAGCACATTTAAACCAGGTATCAATTCAAATTACTCAAAATTATTACATTGATTTCTTTATAAAAATATCCTATAAATGCATGAGGTTGAAAATACAGCACAGTTACAAGTTTGTGGAGGGGGATTACATTTTGCTATTCAAAAAAAAGTTAATGCGAGTGTATTATATTCTGACATACCTATATATGAATGAGCTATGAATGAGAAAAGTCAGCTGCACAGCCAGAGCCCGGCTGCAGTCGCTTTGTCATACTTCTATATCACCGCTATTGTTCGAATTATTTCACTTTATGACATTCTGCTTTCACAAGTTTTTTTTGTGTTACCAGAGGAGAATATCACGAAAACTATTACCCAAAATCGACGTGGAATACAGTTTGAGTTCACCGAGTGACGCGCACAGTGATGACGCGCTGTTGCCCGGCAACCAGTTCGCCAGCTGAGTCAGTGAACGCCAACCGGTGCATTTCAGAGTTTGTAAAGTGAACTGTTCCAAAACTGAGATTTGTCTGTATCTTTTTTTTTCTTCCCCCAAAACACGTGTGGGGGTAATTACCCGGATTTTAAAAGTGCCCAGCTCCGCACAAATCGTCACAATGAACTCAGGCCTCAGACGGACTGTTTTCCGGCTGGCATTGAGGCGAAGCCCAGTTTAAAACACACACATAGCTATTTGTTTCTAAAGGAAGAGCAGCCATGTCGGCAGTGCTGAGTAATAATGTCGCTCAATCAGCGCTCTCATTATCTAGCCAGCATGACTTCTTAATAAGGTCACGCTCCACCTACTGAAAATAGTTCCCTCCTTTTGAGCTTTCTTCAGGTGCAAAGTGCAGTTAATTAACACAGCAGACTGGGAGAGATGCGCTCGCTATTAATTGGAAAGAAAAAAAAAAAAAAAAAAAAGAGAAAGCAGAGAAAATAAAGCATACGCTTAATTCAATTAAAACAGCCATAATGGCTTTGGTTGTAAGGCCTGAGGATTCCTTTGTTTAGTGGCTTTGTTGAATTCAGCAGGTCCTGCTTGTGTGGAAGTGTTAAGCAGACCACAATATGGCCCCTTTCTCTTGCTCACACAACTTTGAAAAAATTTAAGTTTTGAGTGGATGGCCCGTGACATAAATGAGAATCACATTTTGTATTGTAAAATGTGACAATGGGAAACTCTTACCAAGCATATGACCCCCCCCCCCCCCCTCGAACAGTGTCTTCTCTTTATTAATATTATATAGAGCATGGTCCCGTGTTTGATAACTTCGTCATTTCTTCCTGTTTCTTTCAAACTAATAAGACGTTTTTAAATAGTTTTGCCCACTTGCCTCCACCAAGTATCTTTTCCTTCCAGACAGTTCACCTGATTGATGCATTTGACTTCAAAATATAGTAAATAAACTGAGAAATCCGTGCAAGTATACAAACACAATTTCAGTAGGTAAATTTTAGGGCACTTCTCCTGCAAAGTATATATTATATAGCAAGACAGTGGTGCTCAGTCGCATGTCGCCAGTCTGTGACAGAAATCGAGGGGAAAATTTTCGACAATTTTAAGGAAGAAATTATGATATTTGAGATATTTTGGTCTGTCTGATGCACTCCTACATGTTTTATCTTCTGTAAATGGGACATCAGAGTGTTTTACATTGATTTTACAGTAAATAACCTGGTGTGACACTTTGGGGCTTGATATTTCAATGAATGCCTGACAGAGGGACAAACGCAAAAAAACTAAACAAATAATAAACTCACTTGTATTTCCAGCTGCTGTACGACTTGCATCTGAACTCTACACTGGGCTGTGCTCCGGTCGTCGAGGGCGTGTTCATTGTTTAGGTGCCTGGTGGTGAGAAGAGGGAGGGACACGCAGACAGGAGAGAGAGAAAGAGAGAGAGAGAGAGAGAGATGACACACTTAAAAATATATCAAATGTGTCACAGCTTAAAAAAATAAAAGACAGCAAATTATGCTCATTTTCACCATGATCAAAATTATGGAGGATGATAATTACAGTATCGCCTTCACCACCGTTTTGTTTCAATGACAATATTTCTATACTGCAACAATTATCTATAGGATCCTGTTAGGGACCATTGTTCCACGCTGGAATGAGGTAATTAGAAGTAACATGACGGTGTGTGGTGCCATGTTTAACATGACAATAGGCCTGCCCCAGTTTAGATGGCTAACTTCAGTGCCGCCACGAGCAGCGCTTTCTGCAGAGAATAAAAGCTGCTGGCCCAGCAGAATGGCTTTGTCTCCTTCGTTTACCGAAAACAATACGCACAATTTAACACCAGCAACATTTGACACACAAAAGCTGCACTTCACTTGGAGGTGCATTATCCGGCGGCAGACATATTAAATGTATCTGGTGTGTTCGCCTCATTAGAAGAAAAAAAGGCAGTCAGACAGCCAAAACAGTCAATGAGGTTTTTTTTTTTTTTTTTTGTCTTGATTGGATTTCGTCTGTAGGATACAAAAGCTCCGCCATTAAGATAGACCTTTATTCCTGGTAAAGCACGCACACGCACACACACACACACACACACACACACACACACACACACACACACACACACACACACACACACACACACACACACACACACACACACACACACACACACACACACACACACACACACACACACACACACACACACACACACACACACACACACACACACACACACACACACACCTGCACAAAAACACAAATATAAGGCAAAAAGGGGTTTCCAAAGTGTTGTGATGCTGGGTAATGAGCCTCTATCTAAATGATCATTGGTGACAAACTCACAAAGCAAGCTTTGAGGATGCATGCTTACGAAATGCCAGAGCTGCCACTTTATCTCCAGTAATTATAGGTTAGCTTGCAGACCCTTCAATGATCATTTACAGCTCTGCCTCCAGTGCATTAGAGGGAGTACAAAATCTCTCTGGCTTTCACTTTATCTGAGGATACACACAAGCTCGCTGAGATTACTATGCACTTGCACAAACACCGGCTCCGACACACACACACACACACACACAAAATGCACACTCTCACCAAATATTTCTCTATTGTTTCCCTCACTTCTTGTTTATCTGCAACGTGCAAAACAAGACAACTCATCGAGGCGCCTTCTTCCCAGCCTGCCAATCAACCGCCGAATGGAACGTTTGTAATCACAATAGCTCTGCACCTTTCAATTAGACTGTACACATTTAAAGACTACTCCATCTCCACCCTGCCTCGTGCAAGAATTTCAGGTCCAATGCTCAGAAATATTTCATTATAAATCAAGAATGAGGTAGCATTAAGGAAAAGGGGAGGGGCGGCCGAGAGGGACATATGTGGGAGAGTCGCGGCGAGGGGAGGGACGAACCGGTGGATTTCTTCAGCCCTGTGCCTAATTGCTGTTTCAGAATGCGCATGCAAAAATGGGGGCATTTCATTAATCATTTAATCACGTCCCTCGCAGGATGAGGGAACTAATGTTGCAAATACCCTTTTCATTTCACTGCCCATAATGCTATCTTATGCACTTGATGTATGGCGTGTGTCATGAATTACAGCTGCTTCAAAAGCAGAGAGCGGGGCCTGCTCGCTGTTCCTGAAGATACCTTGTTACAAAAAAAAAAAAAAAAAGAAAAGAAAAATAGAGAGAGAGAGAGAGAAAGGGGCAAATCTTTATTAAGCTCGCCTCTCCTTGACGAGCGGCTTGTTTCTCCTCTGTTTTGTCAGGGTGCGGGCGCCTGTGTGCGAAGGTCCTGCAGAGGGTTTTAGCCTGGTACATGTGCCTCCTCGCAGTCCTGGCCAGTTAGCAAGGTGATTACAGGAAGATTACTACATGCATTTATGAAATATTCAAATGGCAGCATGTCCTACTGAGCATTAATAATGCCACAGGAAGACAGAAGATGGAGGTGGGGGATGACACAGATGGGCAGAGAGAAAACAATAAGGACGGGAGACCTTTATTTACTAAGATGGGGCAGAAACACGAGTCTGAACTCGACGAAAAACAGCTTTCTCTAACAGGACTGGAATTCCTTTGCTCTTATCTTTTGTTCCTTTCATATTTTGTCTTTAGTCACACAGTCAGGAACCTACATTCCCAAACAAATCCTAATAAAATGAAGGAAAACAATGGGATATCAGAGTAAGGATCCAGGTGCGATTATTAAAACTTAGTCGGAGGCTTCCGCTCTGACCGGTAGAGGCCTGGTTGTCTACTGTTTATGTTTACTGCTCCACACTCGCTCTGGACCAACATTGATTTCTGCTGTTGGGAGAATTATGTGATGAGGCCTTGTGAGGACGGGGAAGAAAGGATGAGAATGGAGATTGAGAGATGTAGCAAAGATGGAGAAATCAAAGCAAATAAAGAGACAAAGAGGGCGATAAACAGCGGTTGACGGGAGAGGTGAGACGCAGCGGTTGTTTTTCAACCCCTAGATAAAGACTTCTTCTTTTATTGGATCCTGCTGCTTTCTCTTTTCTCTTTAAGAGCAGGGAGAAAAACATCTCAAAGGTTTTTCCCCACAGCAGCGCACATGAATATGTAAAAGCCATCAACGTCCACTAAGGGCCCAATAATAAATCTACTCAAGCCAGAATATATGGATGATACACTTCTGCTAATTGTCTGTGTGTATTATCAGGGGCTGCAGAGGCCCAGCAGTGAAAGTTAGGCCCCTGAACTGACTGCGCATGGCACACAAACACACACACACACGCACACACACACCAGTTCAACCCAGTACACACAAACAAACAGCCACGACACAGAGTTGTGTGTCTACACATGTATTGTAGAGCAAGAATCATGGATAAACCAGGCGGTGTACACAAGCATGCATATTTACACACACACACACACACACACACACACACACACACACACACACACACACACACACACACACACACACACACACACACACACACACACACACACACACACACACACACACACACACACACACACACACACACACACACACACACACACACACACACACACACACACACTCTCTCTCCCCTCGGTGGTGGTGGAGCGTTAAGCAATGCCCTCCGTTTTAAAGGTCTTGTCACAAGTGCAGCAGACATGTGGAAGGGTAGAGGAGAGCTTAGCTATCCAGGGGCCGGGGGCCTGCCTGCTATGCCTCCGCACTGGGTGTATGTGTGTGTTATAGGAAAGACAAAGACACTCGGCCGCTGCCTTGTGGGTTTAATTAGCAGTGGGTTACAGACACCAACGTTCAGGTTAGCGGCTGAGCTTGCCATTTTAACATGGAGCCTGCCTTCCTGCCAGTAATAAGGAGAGCAGAGTGGTGACATAAAGTGGACGAGTTAAGTGTGTGTGTGTGTGTGTGTGTGTGTGTGTGTGTGTGTGTGTGTGTGTGTGTGTGTGTGTGTGTGTGTGTGTTGGGTGTGTCTTATTGAGGCGGAAGGAAACTGACTTAGAGGGGTATGCAAGGTGAAAAGTGTTCAGAAATGTGGATATTTTGGAGAAGAAATGGCGTGGATTATATGATAATTACTTTTTGCAGTCGCCTATACATAAAAGGGAGAGGGGCAGAGGGTTTTAACAATGAGGCTATGCACGTAAAGTAAATTTTCAAACCTGAATTACATTTGGATTCGCTGATGTTTACCGAAAAGACTCCCACAAAAATAGCTCCAGCACATAACCTACAAGCATTAATTTTCATCCCCCGTCTCCTTTTCTTGCAACTAACACAAATACACACACAAACCGCAACACCCACCACTCAAGAAACATATTGTCTCATTTTGAACATCACAGAGCTAATTCAGGGTGCCAGCCACCTCGCGGCTACCTTTTCCAGGTGAGAACACTTTAAAGCGAACTGAAGAGCTATTAAATGCTGATCTTGACAAGTTTCTTCATGCAACAAAACAATAGATGACTAAACGTGTCACCGCCGCTGAGCCGAGCTCCTGCAGCGACTCCTTCGCCGCCCCCCCCCCCCCCCCCCCCCCCCCCTTCCCCCACATGTAACCCACACCTAGCTACCAACATCTAAACTGTCATCTCAATCTGACATCCACTTTATGTAACCCCCGTTTAAACTGCACCCCTGTGTGTGTGTGTGTGTGTGTGTGTGTGTGTGTGTGTGTGTGTGTGTGTGTGTGTGTGTGTGTGTGTGTGTGCATGTGCAGTTGGCTGGCATCTCCGGAAACTTGAAAAGACTCCCTCTGACACCTACAATCACTGCTCCAAGGCACGCCACCGAGCAGCCATCTTTGTTCTGATGACGAGTGTGCCTTCTTTGTCGGTGCCTGTTTTCATGTGCCGGCTGGGTTACGGTGTGTGTGTGTGTGTGTGTGTGTGTGTGTGTGTGTGTGTGTGTGTGTGTGTGTGTGGGGGGGGGGGGGGTCTGTACCAAGACATGGTTGTGTTTTGTAGCAGCCGATGTTCTGGCAAGTGTTCTTACAAAACCGTCAGCCAACCTGTGCTCTCGCTTTCAAGTCTGAAATCACCCTGTGTTCTCTCAATCTGTCTTTCTTGCTCGCGCTCAGTTTGCCTTTACAACCCTGCATCCTTTTGCATCGCCTCGCCGGCTTACCGGCTTCACAGACACATCGCTTTCCACGGTGTATCTCCGTCCCTCACCTGAATAACCGACTAAGCTACCGAGACACAGTATCCCTCCTGCACACAGACTTGCGTGTGAGCAGAGCGTAGAGTGCAGAGGAACAGACTGATGTCTTCTTTAAGTAAGTGTACAGGGGTGATAGGACAAGATATCAGCAAATCTGCTAATCCGACACAGGCTTGCCTTACCATGCACACATCTGCTCCCAAGCTGCAAGGCAAACTCCTCTACCTGGACTAGTGCACATGCAGTCCAGGTTGGACGATTGATTGTGCGCCGCAAACCGGCTTTTCATGAGGATGACTTCTAAAAAGATTCACATGATGCCTATAGATGTATTCAGCCCGTCCTAGAAGACTCGTATTGACATTGACATGTGTGTGACACATTTTTCATTTGGGGGGGGAGGACACACGTGCATATTCGCCGCACTTGTACGGGACGCCTCGTCAGTGGGTGAAAATGGGGCCTAATGTGTTGCCTGGTTCTGTCTTGGGAAGGCTGGTAAACACCTGCGTCCTTCATTTTACAGGTGCATCTTTTGGCTTGAATCGCTAAAAATGCAGCTGACCCACATCCTCCAGCAGCTCCCTGTTTGCACTCTGGCTTCTTCTAGAGAAATGCAACATTTGTGATTTTTTTTCTTTTCTTTTCTAAAAGCCGGAACAATATTCTGATTTCAAGAGTTTTTCACGAATTCACATGGACATTTGCAGCCCATGGAAAACACTCGCCAGATCGTTATTTCACAGTTAATTACAAATCTAATTAGAATATTCAAATTAAAGCTTTCCCTTTCTTTTCTTCTCTGTGTGAGAGCAGGGAGCCAGGGAAAGAGTGAGAGGAGGAGCAAGAGCGAGAGAGACAGACAGAGAGAGAGAGAGAGCGAGAGAGAGAGACTCTCAGTGAGTGGCAATGTGATAACCTGTAATCGGCAGTGCTGCAAACACCTTCTTCCTTTGATGTCCCTCCACTAACATCCTGGCAACAAAGCCGGCCAATTACAAATGAGCTAATTAACTAAATTGTTGATGGAGCATGAAGAGTTCATTCGCTCTGGTGCCTGCACCATGACAACAGTGAATGAGGGCCTTTGTTGTGGAGGTAAGTGTGCGGCCGTGCGAGTTGCCATTAGCTTTTGACGCTTTTTCACAAACCTATCAGGCCCCTCCATGCCAGGAAGGAAATTTGTTATGGATCAGAGTTGGTTTGAATCCTGCATTGCTGGAGCAGAACCCTGTCAACTAGCTGTCGAGGAGGTCAAAATGTGCTCTTTGAAAGGCAGTGATGTTTTCTTTTGTCACAGCCCCTGTACCCAAGCAGCGAGGAGGCGTTGTGCTCGAAGGGGACAACTCCTGTGTGTTTCACAATAAAATAGATATTACCGCATGGTGTTAACAGGAAAGGGAGCGAGTTGGAAATCAACTCCAGTGTTGCATCTTTGTCTTACTTCAAAAACTGTCCAAAGTCCTCACAGATGTTCTCGCAGCCGGGCCACTTGCAGACACCGTGACCATACAGGGGGTGGGAGCCTCCACTTTCTTCATGTAGTGAGCTATGAAGAGAGACGGAGAGGGCGAGAAAGGTAAAATGAGCAAACACCACATGGGAGGAAGGTCTGAAAAGCAATGACATGGACATTTCACCAAGATAAAGTATGGACGGCAACCAAAAAAGCCAGTGGAACGCAATCAAAATGTTTCGATAATAAGATGTTATTTATAAGCTGAGTGTATTTCATTAAGCATAGTAAGTAAAGTATTTTAAAAGATTTGCTGAAGCAAATAGCAACAGAAATGACATAAGAGCTCATTATTGTACTTTACTCCACCTCCGGAAAAACATGTCCATTGAGTTAACCCTTTACCAGTAACCAGGTCTGGTACGTATTGGTATTTATGTCCATTCATTTGAAACTAAAACCAATACAGTGATAATCATATTCTAACTGCTCTATACTGAGACAAAGCATCTTTTCCTTCGAGTCAATTTGACTCAAATATAATACCTAAAGTATAAATAATAATGGCAAAATATGTGTAAGAATAATACTTTTCAACAAATTTAATCGTGTGAACGGGTGTTTATTTACACCGACTTCAAAGTATTGAAATATCCTCACATAACACACATGACTTCCTGTATTTCAGGTTTGTTATGAGTTGTTTAGCTTACAAACAAAGGCTTCCCACTCTTCTTTAAAGCCAATCAGCATCAATACAATCACAAGACTCGCTAAATCGTGTTTTTAAAGCATCAAAATAAAAAAAGCAAAATCTAAACCTGTCAGTTTTATTTGTAGGAAATCCAGCGACAAAGGCAGACATGACAGATATAAGGTATTTCCAGAACTGTGTCAACTTTCCCGGCTTGTGTGGATTAAAGTGCCGGCAAAAGTTGACGAGTAAGTAGTAAAACATCAGGTAAAAAATAGCCAATGTTATCAAGAATGATCTTTAGCATAAAGAGGAAGAGTGGCTCCCAGCAGTGATAATATGGCTGCAGAGAGGGTTTATCGTAAGAGACTGAAATCTGGATGATGGATGAAGAGATTTTTGCCAGTCTAGAACCAAATGAGGTTTCTAAGATGTTTGGGCCAACTCCCTGTGGAGTTCTTTCATTAAAAATAAAATAAATAAATAAATAAAAAAGAGAAACTAGTAAGAACAGCTACTGTTCTTACAAAGGGTCCACCAGTTGAACTTTCATCTGTTCATTCACTTTGCATTATAGTCTTATTTTCTACAGCACAACACTGCAGATGCACCAAAACTTGGGAGTTGGGAACAAGTGAGCAGCAACCAACTGACCCACATTCAGTCTCAGCAATCATGATCAATAGAGGCTTAACTTTGGGGACACTATGGAAGAACGTCGAAGACATACTATAGGTTGAACCAACTCCCCTCGATGGAAATGTAGCCCACACACTGGAGCTTTGCCTCCACCACAGTCACCGTCACATCTTGGAAAGCTATTACGGGGGAGGAGGGGCGGAGGCTTTCAAGTAAACATTAAAAATCCAGACAGCCATATAATTTTCATCAGGAGATTAATACTCTGTGTAACTTATGTTCTTTGAGGACAAGGGGAGCAGGGGTGTTCTGGCGTTTTTCAAATGGCACCCAAATAAGTTACGACCCTGCCTAGACAGCACATCCTATTAAAGATGACAGTTTAACCTTTAGGCTTGGCACTGGTGTGTGCGTCTGTGTGTGAGGGAACATGTGTTGTGTGTTTGTCTACGTAGAGGTTGTGCATGTATGTGTGTGGTCTGTGGCTACATGCCTGTGTGTGTGTGTGTGTGTGTGTGTGTGTGTGTGTGTGTGTGTGTGTGTGTAAAACAGAAATATGTGTGTTACTGCTGGCAGAGCTCACACACTGTTTTACAGAGGGGGGCTTTCCCCGCATCGATCCATGGCATGTTAGTAAGCAGTGCTCCTGACAATACTCCTTGTTCGATCATTATGAGACACCACACACCCCTCGGGACACAGGCAAGATAAAAAAAAAAAAAAAAAAAAAGCCCGCCCGCTCTCCTCCTCTCTTTCTTCCTTCTCTTTTCATTCATTCCCTACCTCTCCTCTTTCTCTCTGTCTTCCTTCAAAAGATATCTTTTTCAAGCCTCCTTTTAGTGGTACTGGAGAGATAGCATCTACTTTAAACCAATTACACAGCACTTCCACCTCCAGTGCGAGTCTCTACCAAGCATCCACACACACACACACACACACACACACACACACACACACACACACACACACACACACACACACACACACACACACACACACACACACACACACACACACACACACACACACACACACACACACACACACACACACACACACACACACACACACACACACACACACACACACACACACACACACACACACAGCTACCCTAAGTCCTTATTATAATATCGCCCAAGAAAAGCCTTTGAATAATGCATGGGCCAGATAGGCAGATATGTGAACAGTCAGTGTTTCGGTGCTGGGTGCATTTATAAAAGACGCCATCACAAGGATAAACATCCTGGAAACGCCATTCAAGGCATCACATATTCTGTTTACATGACAAGCAAGTGAGGAAGGTAATTTTCAAAAGACAGAGAAAAAAAAAGAAAGAGAGAAAGCACTAAATACTTAATGTACAAGGGGGTTACCTTGTCTTGCCTGCCAGAGAGGCTTGTTGTAAGAGCCCCTGCCTGCTTGGCTTCCTCTCCCCGCTTTTGATATGTGTGCACAAGTTAAGTGTGTTCAATGGCACGCACTGTCCCCCGGGACAGCGAGGCTCTCATTTTTTCTTTTTTCTAAATAATACCAAGACACTAATAAACTATTGAATACATAAACAAAACAGCCTGTTGTCTTTGAAGTAACAGCGCTGCAGATTGTTGTTCTGATGTGTTCCAACACTGATTCCTGGAACAACAACAGGCGTGTCTCGGCTGCCGTCAACTTTTCATCTTGTTGTTTCAGCTTGTTGCTGCATCTACGGTGTGGAAGCGATGACTTTTATTCTACCTTTCTCGCTCCCTTTCCCTTTCCCTCTCTCGTCTGTGGTTGAGCGCGGGGGACTGTCCGTTGGCGATTGAGTGGTGGGAGATGGGAGGCGATGCTTTGGCGGGATTGGAGGAGGAGGAGGTAGTTGAAGAAGAGTTGTTGGTAGAGAGGTCTAAGCCGCCGCCGCCACCACCGCCGCCGCCACCGCCGCCAGAGCCGCTGCCGCCACCGCCGCTGCTGTTATGTTTAATGCCGTTGTCTTCCATGGCGTGGCCGCCGCCACCGCCGCCGCCTCCGGTCACGTCCTTCCATAGCTGTTGGAGCTCAGCTGAGCTCAGACCAGCTAAGATATGAAGACAGAGATGGCAAAACTTGAACTCTAAACATGAAAACAAAAACTTTACTGATAAACAATAGCACAGTCCTCTCTGTCAACTTATACATTTAATGCTGATAACAGCTTTTTCTCATCTGGGTTAGGTTCAGTTGCCTTAATGTGTGAAGTTTTCATGTTTTCTTTGCGCATGTGTGGTTCTTACTCAGGTCCAACAACATGAAGAAGCTTGAAGCTAATCATTGACGCCTACTTCCTGGTATGAAGATGTGCGAGGATCTTTCTCTCTGTTTGCCCTGCGATGGAATAACGGCAATGACAGTGGTTTGCAGATAAACAACTTTTGTCCACTGCTTCTTTCCAGCTTGGCAACTAATTAGGGAATATTCGGTCTTTGATTTGTCTCGAACAGTTCCCTGCCTTGTTGTTTTTCTTCTCCGCCATTTTACTCGTAAACAAAAAACACAGGTGTTTACTTGGCTCACAGGGAGAAAATGGAGCCTGTTCTCTCCTCTCCCTTCTGTCTCTTTTTTTTCCTTCTTCTCTCTCTCCCTGGTTCTCAGAAAAAGGCAGTAAACAAAAACAACAACAACAACTGCTGAAAGAAGGAGGGGTGCGGCGGCGCGGGGGGAATAGAAGCAGAGATGGAAAAACAACAAACACAAACAGGCTGAGGAGAGCTAAGAGAGAAACAGAGGTAGACAAAGAAAGCCATAATCAGACAAGAACAGAGAGAAAGAGAATGGAAGAACAGAAGACTAAACAAAACAATCATGGGGAGAGTTAGGGACAAAGTGGAAGCTAGGAGAGCATACCAATGAGGAAGAAGATAGACAGACATACTTAGAGATAACGCAACAGGGACACAGGTGCATACAAATTAGAAAAACAAAGACGGGCAGGACAGAAAGACGGAAAAGAAGAAGGACAGCCAGGAGTGAAGACACTGGAGGGAAGTCTGGCAGCAGGAAGAGTCGGCGAGCGACAGCGAGGCAGTGGC
This sequence comes from Lipophrys pholis, assembly GCF_963383615.2. Lineage (NCBI taxonomy): Eukaryota > Metazoa > Chordata > Actinopteri > Blenniiformes > Blenniidae > Lipophrys > Lipophrys pholis. The sequence continues at coordinate 14,137,885 of NC_137644.1, read as the reverse complement.
TGACACTTCCACCCGCACACAAAACACAGGAAGTGTGTGACTACTACCGCTGCAAGTCACGTGCTTGAGATCAACAACATCCCTGCTCCCTCTTCCTCCTGCCACATCCTCCTCCTCCTCTTACCTTGTTGGGGCAGGGTCTGTCCGGGTAGGGCGGCCTGGCCTGGAGCGGGCCCGGGCAGCGACAGCAGGCCCTGCCGCTGCATGTTGAGCAGGTGCTGCTGCTGCTGGAGCTGCTGCATCTGCAGGAGCTGCTGCTGGAAGACGAGCTGCTGGGCGGCCAACTGCTGCTGCTGCTGCTGTTGCTATAGAGAGGAGGAGGAGGAGGAGAGGAGCAAGAGAGGAGCAGGAGAGGAGGGGAGGAAGACAAAATTACAGATGAATTAACAACTGAGAGAGTGAGAGAGGAGAGTGAAGATCCTGTGGTGTGTGAGTATGTATGTATGTGTGTGTGTGTGTGTGTAGCCTGTACTCACTTTGCCTCTGCCGTGACCTTAGCTACACCTCTCAGCTTCCCCCTCTGTCTCTCTGTACGCTCTCCCTCTCTGTCTGTGCTCAGTTGTTCCTCCTGATTGTTTCGGGCTGTACCACAGAGCACTTCCCTTCCCGTCTTTATGCATGTGTCCGCGTCCGTCATCACAGACACGCACACACCGACACAAATCTTTGCTGATATACCAGTTCTCACGCCTGTTAGGGGCATGTGGCTTGTGATTGTGTATGATACTAAGCCGCTGGTATAATCTTCCCCACCCAACCATCCCACGCTCACCCTTGTAACCCCCACCCACCCCTTCCTGCCACCTCCAGAAGTTAATTGTCTCGTTCACTGATGGTCCGTTTTCTGCTTATGTGACCAGAGGGAACGCGCAGAATGAAAGATTTACAGCTGCGTGTGCATGTGAACGCATAGACATAAACACACACACACACAAACACACATACACTGAGCCCCCGCTTCCATCCCCTCCCTCTCAGCACTCCTTGCTGTCTCACTGAGTTGTTTATCACTGGGCCAGACAGGCAATTGCATAAGCCCTGTGCAAAACAACAACAAAAACAACAACAAAATGAAAATGAAAAACATCGAACTCAGTCACTGCAGCTGAGGGGAAAAAAAAAGTTGGAGACAACTCAGAGCTGTATTAGCTATATGAGCTATATCAAATTACAATAACTCAGGTAATAATTGGCTGTAAGTGTACTCTATTAGATTTAATGGATATTCTATCTTTCAAGTCTGTCAAGCAAGAAAAAGATGCAAATTTGTTGTGATTCAACAGTGATATTTATGTTTTTCCATTTTGCGCTGCTCTCCGCACACGTGTGTACACAGATGTTTCTGTATGTTTGCATTGTACCTGCACAATGTGGCAGTGGAGGGAGGGGGGAAAAACTTGTGATGCGCTCACTGGAAAACAGGGCTGCATAATGGAGTGGTGGAAGAAGGGGGGGGGGTTTGTCCCCCACAACCTCCACCTGGCCTCGAGAGAAATAAGGGAGCAATTTCTATTCCATATTTGATGGCGAGGCTCCTGAAAAACTCTATTCACAAATCCAAACAGAAACAAAGCCGCCGGGAGGTCAGTTGCGACTTCCTGTAGGGGCAGCATAATGGGCTGCTTGAAGAGACAGTGAGAGGCTTCCATACATAAAGAGTGTTGTCAGGATGTGGCCCCGGACCGGCTCGCCAGGTTCCACGCCAGCGCCGTTAACGCAAATGTGGCGAAGGCTGCCGCGTTCGTCTCCTCGCCTCTGATAGCCAAAGAGAAACGAGACAGAGCCGTGTCTGTCGAGCGGCTGCCTGTCACCGTGATTTATAGCCGCCGTACGTCGTAAGTTTAGCGGTGGTGCATGTTTGTGTGTGTTTTGACGCCCACGGAAACAGTTCATTAACGAGTTGGATGCCGGACCCTTTTGTCTCAGGTCTCCTTTCTATAAATCAAATTCTGTCTGAGCACGTGTGCATATGTGTAGATGTGACCTCAAACAATTCATTAATGGAGCAAGTCCAAGTGTGTTACTGCATGAAGGTAGGAAAAGTATTGTAGTCAAAGAAAGCACAGATATGTTGGTGCAAATGTGGGGAATAACAGTGAAACGTCATCAAAGAAGAAATAGGCATTAAATAGAACAAAATCCTCAGAAATACTCAACTCACAGACAGGTAACTGAAAAAGTAAGTACAGCTGGACTACTTCCTTGCTTTCCCAACCCAATATGAGTCGAGCACCTGGCATGGCAGCTGCCACTATTATCACTGTGTGACTGAATGAGAACCAACAGTGCTTTGAGAGGGCTCAAACAATGAAGATCTGATATGAGCTTCAAGCTTTTTGATTATCATCGTGTCACAATGCAAAAAAAAACCAACCAAAAAACCCCTGGTGAATCCAACTGTTCTGTTATTTACATCTTGACACAAGAACGGTGACGTGGATGTGTTACCTCTTTAGCCTGCTTGGGGTGCTGCTGCTGGAGAAGCTGCAGATGAAGCTGCTCCTGTTGTTTCTTGTAAAACTCCTGCAGGTGTTGCTGAGGTAGGAAATAGAAAGTGAAAATGAGGGGAAACAAGTAAATGTACATTTGTCACATTATCAAATGGTCTTATATCAGATCCTAATTAATCCCCAGGTCTTCTTAAACAGATTTTTTTATTTTTTTTCCAGTGTTCAAAGTTACCAGACACAGGCTTACGTAGACATTTAGAGGCTGCAAAACTTAATTCCAACTGATTTACATTCAGAATACTCAACATGCATCCCTTACAAATCACTACAAATCTCCTCTCAATCTTGCCCTCACTTCTAGAGCGCCAGCTGGAATTCACATGCTTTGTTAAATAGAAACTGTTGCGCTCTGTCAATAACATTTTCTACTGCTTTTGGCATTTGTATCCCTGCTGTCTTTCACAGTTCTTTTCACATGGACTTTAATAGTCCTACAGTTCTGTGGGGACACCAATCCATCATATTAACTATGCGATTGGCTGCCAGAGTGCACAGGCTTCCTTTGGAGTGGTTGAAATAAACAGAATAAACCCTCTCCACGTCAAGTTTGCTGCAATGAACAGATTGTTTGACACACAAAGGGTGACAGCTGTTTAAACTTAGATTTCACGTTTGGGTCGGGCACTCTTAGGATGGCTGTGTGGCCTGAAATAAAAACCCATGAAGCGGGCCGCTGGAAAGCACGGCCCAGTTCTGTGCAAATATCAACATGATTTAACTGTCACTAATGTTAAAAATGAATGGGAGCCGGAGGAGTAATTGAGAAATATTGGGAACTCTCACTGTAGTAAATTAATCCACATACATCAACTATAGACCTCAGCTAAATAATGATGCAGGACTGCCGTGGCTTTTAGAACTAAACAGATTTAATTCAAAATGATAAAGCTGAATTACAAATGCAGGATAGTACTATCCCAAAAAAGATATCAAGTAAAAATGTTGAGTCAACTTTTTCAGCCAGCGCCTTTACTTCCCTTGAAAACGCTGAGCAAAAGGCACGTAATTACAGTGAAGTCACATCTTGAGTTGGGGGGAGCGCTTAATGAAGAGGAATGATCAGAATGACTGACATTCTTAATTAAACTATTCTCTTTTCCTTAATCAAACCCATAAATGAGAAATGCATTTCAATTCCGGCGTGAGACTGAGCCAAGCTGAATCCAAATATTACATCATCCATCACCTATCACTCAGCTCCTGGTGTTCAATCCAACTGTGCCCTACTCTCTCGGTCCCTGATGGATGCTTGTCAGGGAATTGAACCAGCGACACGGTGGAGAGTTAATTAGAGGTGACACGACCAAGTACGTCAATTTTCAGATTCCTCTTGGTAAGCGTGTCAAGGACACAGGACGGCGGTGAGTTGGCAAAAGCCAGTCGTTGCTGTGCTGCACAGGCACAGGAGTGAGTCAGGATAAGCAGAGTTTTGGGGTGTGTATCTTTCTATGCAGACACACACAAGATATTATTGCACCATGAAAGCTTTTGAGGGTTAAAATAAACATGTAATGAGGTGATAAAGCTTTGGATTTAGATGCGTGTTGTGTACGGATTAGTGTGCAACTCGCCTATTTAGTAAGCGATGTGTGTGCTTGTGCATCTACCCCCCCCCCCCCCCCCCCCAGTTCTTCCATGTGCTTCCACAGCACATTGGCTCACCGCTGCCGGCTTACCTGCGGATGTGCGTGTTTGTGCATGCGAGGCGAGGCGATGTTTGTGTCGAAATGTTTGTTGGCGCTCAGGCTTACCTGCTGCAGCATCACGGCCTGCTGCTGCTGGAGCAGGGCCTGGAGCTGCTGCGGGGAAAGCACCTGCTGCTGGAGGATCTGCTGCATCTGTTGCGGCGTGATCACCTGGGGACTCATCATGGCCACTGACACTGGAACCTGGACACATGAGGACAAGGAACGAAAAAGTTTAGACAAGACAGGAGCAAAAAAAAAAAAAGACGTCAAGACAAGTCCATTGAAACTATGTTCAAGCTTGGAAATACATTTGCGGTCTCGTTGAGGAGACGATAGTAAGCATGTAGGTGTGGTGCAGACAGTATAAAAAAAAAATAGAGCATTTGAGATTTATGTCAGCCATGGTGGCATGGATCTACTGGGAGTGTGGTAATTGGTGGTTTGAAAGGTAGGGAGAGCAGGCCTCCCAAGGCCGTGCTGCTTGGCAGCCTGGAGGAGATGCTGAAGGACAGATGGGTGCTGTGCCTTTGTGTTGCTCGTCTTATTTTCTTGCCTTTAGTCCACTGGGAAAAGTAAGGGATTTAAATAGACATAGACCTTAATTAGCAGGACCCTTGAACTCCCCCACTTTAGTGTGCCTATCAGTGCTGCTATTGTGAAACAGCGTGAAAATGCACAACTGCAAAGTTGATTAAAAGTACACTGATGAAGTGGACACGTGGCAGGCCCAATCAGCGTGATGGGGTGGGCTGGGGCTAAGAGTTTGGGGTTCATCCTGAGCATTTCATATATATCTGGGAGAGAAAAAAATATATCACCCTTTTCTCTATGTAGTAGGGTATTTATTTTCTTACTAGATAACTGCGGTAGAGAACATGGCTTTTAAAAGGAGCCAAAAGTACTGTTGTCTCGTGGCCTCTGCCGACATGTCACTTTGAAAAATGTGTGTCATCTTTGGCGATTATCACTAAACCACAAGCTGTCAAACAGCTGGTGGAACTTTGGCAAGACCAAGGATTAGGTATTCTGTATTCCTGCCAAATTCCTGTACGTTTATTTTCAGTCTTTGATTGTGAGTTCAGAGTCTCAGAGTTTCAGATTGTTATGGCTGCGTAAAAATTTATTTGAACAACTTCTGTTAAAGCAAATAAAATCAACATAATTGGTGGACTGCATAATTCACTCTGCAACAACACAAAATGTATTGAAGTGTTCTTTTCCCCTGACCTTTACGATGCGATACAATCAGATCAGACACAATTATTTTCGTGTTTTCTACAAAAAAAAATAAAAAAAAGGGATTAAAGTAGCAGGTACAGCCGTTTGCAGCATCTTGTTAACAAATATTATTGACAGAAAAGCTTTATGTACTCTAACATCATTAAAACATCAACATGTAACGACACCTTTGCTGATGCTAATTGCAACAGTGTTTGTACCGAACTGCCATGACAGTCGCCAGCCTCTATGGTGTGTCAAGGGGCCAATAAGACATCCCTGTCCTCATCGCCAGCTAATCAAGCTGGCTTGATTACTTTCCATGCATGTCTCTCCTCCCTCTCTCTCTCTCGCTCTCTCTCTGTCAGGCCTTGACACGTCCTTGTTTAGTTCTCCTCTCCTCGACGCCCCCCACCCCACCCCACCCACCCCAGGTTTTCCCCCCTCTTTGATTAGCCGAGACATTTGCATGGTCACTACACATTTTTCATTTTAGAAGTCATTATGCATTAGTGGCTCCTGATCGCCCGCCTTGACTAATCCTGATGAACTGAAAATCACAGCTGAAGGTCAACTTCCAGCCGGCCCCGCTGCACATTCATATTCATATTCAAACAAATCCTGCCTCCATTGTTCATTAGGGTCTTAGAGAGAAGGGACTCCATCTAAGGTGGAAGGGATGGAGGAGGAGGAGGAGGAGGAGGATGTTGTGGTACATCTCTTTTCTTCTGTGGACTTCTCTATGCAGCAGCACAAGAGAAATTGCATTCAAAATAAGCGAGGTGCTGAACAAAAGCCGTCAAAAGTTGCAAATTAAACAGCCCATGTGTAATTATGCAAATGTTCTGCTTACACCTTCAATGTTATTAACCCTTAAAGGTACATTTGCTAGGTAAGTAATTACCCCTGCAGTCACTCCTGGTTTTGTGTTGGATGCCATTACAATGGGACGAGTGTGGCTGAGAAACAACATGAGAGATGCACTCATTAAGACTATTAATTGGATGCTGGCTCGGAGAGGGTCTGGTTCACGAAGGAGGAAGCAGGCTCAGATGTGAAGGGTTTAACATAAACGTATGCGCATGCATATGTAAAATAGTGTGAAATATAAATTCTGTGTTGCACTTCAAACACTTCCTCCATTGTGAAAGTGGCAAAACACAAGACAAGGCAGATACTTGTAAAATGAATAATGCAGCATTTCAGTGTCGAATGAATGAAACAGAACAAGACTTAACGAAAGAACAGATAAATAAAAACAGCAAACAAAACAGATTGTGGGAAGAAACACAGTTCTTTTTGCACTTTTATTAGCTTTTAGTGGCGTAATGGGTGTTAATCATCTTCATTTCACCACTGCTTCAAATACACACAAAAAAAAAAAGGGGGAAGGAAAACGAGAGAAAAGGCAGGAGAAAGAAAGAGAGGGGAGAAAAGGCACTGGCCCACATCCATTGTGAAGTGCAGCACAATGCTAATTCCAGCATTTAACTGCATGCTTTTCTGCTTGACGTATCAGAGGCTCCAAGATGAAAGCAGATAAGTAATTGCTCTCCTGGTTCTTATTCTTCACTGACAACCCATAAATTTAATTTTACACACACGTTCATTTACATTTTCGAGTATATGACATGATAATTGCAGGAATATAACACCTCCATTCTGCAGGATACTGCAGGAGGGCTTGATTGACGTGAGCGGTGAATTGAAAGGAACAGGAGGCTGAATTGCCTCTCCTTGAAATGATTTTGCCACGAAGGGATAAAATTAATGAGCATTTAGTAGACGCTGGCAGTGGCGTAAACATCCACGTACTGTGAATAGACCCTCTTTCGTAGGAGAGGAGCCGTGATATGCAATTGGTCTGTGCCTCTGTTCCTCTATAATCCAAAAGGATATATTTCTAGTACTGGTGCACAAAAAAAAAGAAAAAAAAAAAGCATTCATGAGATTTATTAAAATGGTCTGAAATTAGCTGGAGCTGATTTAGCCACTGGGGACCCTAATAACAGAAGGTTACAATGGCAGAAATTTGGAGAAGGAAAAACTGAGCCCCTTTCAAATTACTATTAAAAAAAAAGACTTCTGAATGTCATCCCTACTTTATGGACATTTGGAGGAAACATGCTTGTTTCTTGACTGTGCATGCAATTTGAGCCCATATTTGTTTATGTCCCTCGTCCTAAAAAGAACAATGGGCCATATTGACGTGAACTTTGAAGACATGTGGTTTGTCCTAAAAGTTGGAGAGCAAAACAAAGGACCTTTAAATTGGCTCATGATGTAAAAACACTGGCCGGGACCCTCAACAGAACAAGCAGATCATTACAACCACTCTTGTCACACCAGCAGCCTGTATCCAATGCTTTGCGAAAGGTCAAGCTCTGTTACTGTGAGCTCAGGTATCGCTTTCAGGCAAAGATGGCACCTGAGTCCCTCATTAGGTTTGATTCAACTGGGCATTGTGGGAGTAAATGCAAAAAGCACAGCTCCAATATCTGCTGTTCACTTAGCTGGCTAACAGAGCTGTCCAATAGATCTAAACGCTCCCATGTGACACACTTCATTTTTTTTTTTTTTTTTTTAAGTAATACTCTTTAGGGGGAACTCAGATTGGTGGCATAAGGATTTAAAATAACAATTAGACCAGCAGACTCAATTGTATTCCAAATCAAGCACTAATATTCAGGGGGGACCATGTGGTTAGATGGCAGCCATAAACATGTGAGCAGTGGAAAAATGGGCGGTTATCAACCGCAAAGGTTCCTGGAACACTGGGCAAGGGCCTGAGCTGCACTCCACACACTGCCATGATAAATACAATGAGAAATCTAAGGTGCTGGTTGGTAATTACTAAGAGAGCCACTACTAATTAGGCCAGCGGTTTCATTTTGCACAGAAACTAAAGAAATCAAGAAAAAAAAAATGGGAGGGAACTCCCTCATTGTGACACCCTCCCCCCCATTGCTATTTCATCTCAATCTCCGGAACATCCCACGGGGGGAAAAGGGACAAAACCTCAGATATCCATTGTAGCCCGTGGACTCCTGACCTCTCGACTCCCTCTCAGTTGACACTGCTCATTTACTCGCCAATTACTGCCAAACGTGGCCTCCACCATTATTGATAGCAGGGACTCTCCACCAAAGGACCACCAAGGCAAGAGGTCGAGCTCATCTGGCACACCGAAGTTCAAGTGTGCGATCTGCAAAGGCTGTGTGTGTGTTTACGATGTCAAATCACACATGCATACATGTGAGCCTCATTCAGACGCGTACAGTGTGCTCAGCTTAGGGAGATCAATACTCTAGATTGTCAAGACTGAAGCTAAGTAGATTACTGAATGTTTTCCTAAATCAATTTCCATAGCAGTTTGGCAGCAGTGCAAGGGAAGTGCAATTTATCATAACATAAAGACCCATCATGTAAAAGCCTCTAATAAAAAGCCCGAGGAGATTGGGACGAGCTTAGCACAATTTCCATATTGATTTATCTCTACATGTAGAAAGTCACTGATTAAGCCTCTTGAATTTAGTGTTTGCCAGCGTCGCAGCACAACACGGCTCGTGCACATTGTTTGTGTCATTATCAGCACAAATTGTCACACCTTTATCATTACGCCGGCACAATTCACTCCTGACTGGTGCGTCCCTGCAGGTGCACATAGTTCATGAGCGAATGCGGGCGACAGGAGTGAAAAGGAGGGGGGTTAAAAAAAAAAAAAGAAAAGAAAGAAAGTGCAGAGAGAGGAGAGAGCTGCGACAGGGAGACAGAAAGTGTGTGAGAGAGTACAAGCGAGAGCAGGTGAAGAGGACGATGGAGGGGAGGGTGGAGGGGGGTGCTTTCCTCTGATGTTGCAGGTAATATGGCCTCCACTGGATCAGCCTCTTCATCAGTGACACACAGTAAATTACAAGTGCTTCAAGCAGCTCAGTGAATTATAGTTCATCACTTGGAAAGGCTTTCCCCCTCACCACCGGGGCCCAGGCGTATCAGATCTGCCGGTTAGGATCCAATTAACACCCTGGCCAGAATCATCTGATTGCATGTGTAAGGGCTGGTATAACTCGTTTATTGCACCCATGTATCTTCTGTCACAAGGTAAATTTGTTGCTGCTACATCAAAGGTCTGAGCTACTTTTTTTTCCCCCCCTCTCTCTATCCCTCCCTCTCACTTTCTCTTGATCCCCCAAACTCAGCTGCCTCGCCTTGGGGTTGCATTTCAACTTCTTTTGCATCACAATGATGAACCTGCTCTGTCCTCGCAATTTAGCAATCTTGTCCTGTAGGTGTTGTAAATGCAGGCAGAAAAGAAGAGGTGGGGAGGGAGATGGGTTGTGGAAAAAAAAAATAAAAAATCTTGTTTTCTGGTTACAAAAGCAGTAACCAAGGGTGTTTGACTTAAAATGTGCTGACGTTTTTTTCTTCTTCTCTCTCTCAGAGTCAACAGAAGTTTTCCTCATGAATAACATAATATCACCCCCCCCCCCCCCCCTTCTCTGTGATAATTCTCTATTTTCAGATCCAACCAGAGGGGATGCAGTGGAAAGATATATTCATAAATGTAAATGTGAACTAGCATCCTTTAGCCACGCACGCCAGAGTCAGCTAACCTATGCTCGAGCCTGGCGTCACAGCCCTTTTCCCTGAATCTGCGCTCGCGCGTGCGTGCGTGTTCCGCATGAAAGCCAATAAGCAGATGAGTGCTGCTATTGAGATGATATTGGCTCAGTGGCGAGACGTGAGGAGCTGACCTTTAAAAGTGTGACACTTCCTCGGATGGCCCGGTGGCCACAGCTACCCTGACTGGTCTGAGCTTGAAAGCTGCAAATTTACAGAAAACTCGGCAAAAAAAAAAATAAAAAAAAATAAAAAAAATAATAAAAAAAACCATCATCTCCCACAATCCTTGAACCGACCAGAAAAAAAAAAAAAAAAGAAAAGCTGGAATCTTTTCATTCCTATTTGGAGTTAGAGCATTGCCCAGATGGGACTGAGGTTCTTAGTCTTGTAAAAAGGTATTCACAGCTTGATAGTGTGAAAGGGAGGGAGCGGAGCAGCAGTTGCTACACTTGCTCGGGGCGAGCTTTCAGGTTTTGCATGATTTAGAATTGGACGTTGGGAACAGGGAGGCGGGTCAGAAGGTGCTTTCACACCGTCAAGCTCCCATCTAACAGGCTCACGGTGCGGGGCTATGGGAGGCCACTCGAGCTGTTTCACATGTGGCCTCTGACCCACGGAGGTGGGAGCTGTGTCACAATGGGGTAACGTGTTGTACGGCGAGATAGCGGGTTGTGTTTGGGCCATTTCCAGACCAAGCACATGTTTCACTTTGTGTAAGACTTTTTTTTTTTTTTTAAGCCACTTTCACAAACATTCACAAGATCATTCACTCAATGTGCTCGCCATCGATAGTGATCACGAGGAGGCTAACTACCAAAGAGTGCACAAAGTGACTTCAAGCAATGGGAAACTTTAAGCAACTGTCACTGAGCTCGTGTTTGTGTGTGAGTGTGGGCTGCGTGTGGATGCCGTGTGTATGTGCGAGTGCGCGCGAAACAACTGTCAGATTCATAGGCCTCTGTAATCCTCTCCGCCTCTCCTTGTCCGCGTTTCTTTATTTGTATTCCAAATGTCAGTGTATAAATGCCTTTCGGAGGGGGGATATTGCCATAGAGAAGAGGAGAGCGAGGCGAGAGAGGAGCAGAGGAGAATGGAGCGGAGACGAGAGGGTGTTGTGTGCCTTGGGAGAGCCGTGTAAGCAGCATGGCGGAGGCAGGGGGATTTACAGGAAGAAATAGGTGTTTATTGAGTGCTCCCGTGGGCTTACTGTGTAATAATAGACCTGTCACATTACGCAAATGTGGAGAAGCAGCTTGTGTGTGTGTGCGTGTGTTTGTATGTGTGTTTGGGGGGGGGGGCTGTTTTCTTCTTGCATGCATGTGAATGCCAGAGCTGCTTCCCTCCGCATCATCAACTCCTGAGAAGCTGCAATGAGCAAGTGGATAGAATTAGTCAGGCGAGAGCCTTTAGCCGCTAATACGAGTAATTAAAACTGCAATCTGAGGCACTTAGATGCTTGTGTACTAAATAATTTACATGCCATGATCTATGGATCATTTCTCGCTCTTAAATACCAAAGATGGAGAACAGAAGGGGGAAAAAAGAGACTGGCAGAGGATTTATCAGTATCTCTGCCATAAGCAGGATGTCATGGTAATATTAATCCTTTCTCCACTTTCTGCTGCACTAATCATACAAGGGGATCAATCCGCCTGATTCCTCTGGTGGAAAACATGTAGCTTGATTGCAACTGACTCTTATCTAGCTGCAAAGCTAATAAAATGTTGCACCGCAGCACCCATTGTGGCCTCATAATCCAGGTAAATAATGCAGCTTTATTGGGTAAACTCCCTCAAGACAGTGACAAAAAAACCCCCAAAAAAACATAATCGGCTCCTGATGAGTGCAAGGAAATAAAACAATAATAAACAGCCCTCCCAAAAAAAAAGAGGCATTTTAATCAAGTTTCCATCGCATTAGACTGATATTTGCACAAAGGAGTATTACAGTTAAAATGTCACTTGAAATGAGAGGATTCAAGGGCACACCGGCAGCACATTCCCACTGTAAAAATGAAGGAGAGAATGCATGGGGAGTTGTTTGTGTGTGTCGCTGTGAGAACGAGCGGCAGAAGCAGCAGCAGCAGCGGCAGCGGTGCCTCTCTGGTGACACTCTGCATGGAGACTTTTTGGAACAAAGAGGTGAGGATGTTAATAAAAGCTGGATCAACAAATGGATTAGTTTGGGAGCAGAGGACAGGCCGATCGGCAGGCCCTCTGATTCATATTGATTCATATCGCCAACAAGCCAAGGATGGAGTAAGCAAATGTAAATATTCAATATTTACTATCTGCTGGTGTTATTAGAGGCAGGGGCTTGGACAGGGGGCCGACGGTTATCATGCACCCTCACAGCTCTCTCTCAATATTATTCTTCATGCAACGTATTGTACTTGGTGACTGCAGGCATTTGTAGATCGGGATTCCATTTGTTTGAGCCGCTTCGCTCTGGCATCCTCAAACAGAGGAACCGCAATGGACCCCGACAAAAAGCCCCACACGGCGGATGCTTAATGATTCTCTTTCTCCTCATCCTCAGCTGCACACCACAAGTAGAAACCTCATATTAATAAAGAGTTTTTGAGAATTGGCTGATAATTTTCATGCTTTTGATGAGTCCGAGCTAAATTATTTGAGAAAAAAGCATGACTGAGGCTTTGCCAACCTTATCTCTTCGCCAGTACGTAATTAGGTACACAGGGGTGTGACTCCAATTGAAGGTGTCGCCATTGTTAGACTCTGTGAAAATATCAACGGGTGAGGTTAACGCCAATTTCCCTGTCATTAATGAAATGCACAGAGCTCCTAATGAGGTAAACCATTTGCTCCTTGATAGTACTTATTAGCCGAGTGGAGGGCACAAACTCCCACACTTCAATTTGAAACGACTAAGAATAAATTAAAAGGAAAAAAAAAAATAGTTATAGTGAGAAAAAAAAAAAAAAAAACAAGGAGCAGATGTCAAGGAGCCTTACATAATCTATAGCGGGAAAAACGGAATGTGCGTACGTGAAGAGTGCGGCATGTGTACAAGTCTGACCTTTTTCAAATCACTGACAACAGAAATAGACAGCTCTACGAATCAATAAGGTAAATTAGTGCTGAGGGGTGGAACTGACAGGCCGTTCGAATTAGCTGTCTGCGTAACCCACTAGTCAGGCTGACATATCTTTCAAATAATAACTAACCACTGGATTTTTCCTGTGTCGACAACACTATGGATCCATTGTAGAAAAGCATGCAGGTCAAAGATGTCACCCAATTTGTCATCCACTCATTAAACGCTGTGGAAATGCTTGCGACGCTATTGTCCAATTTGATGGACAATAAGCGCCGCGTTTTGCGAGAGGTGAAAAACCGGTGTGGGGAACCGGGTGAATGGCCCAACTTTGCTCTGAGATCCGCTCCTTCCGTGATTTTCCTGTGGCTATGTGACGCCGAGCTTCCTGGGGAGCGGCTTGTCCAGGTTTAAGATTCCAATGACAGGTCCAAGGATTGCGTTGGCAAATCAAACACACTTTGCGGAACAGAGGAAATCTTCTTTTCGGGGGAGCATGTATTATGGATGGACTTAAGAGATTAGATGGGGAGCTGCTTTACCTGCAGTGGACGATGCTTGTCCTGGCTCTTTGGAGATTTCAGGCCACTGCCTGGCTGCTGCAAGAGTAATTGCCTCGCTGCTTGTAGGGCCTGCGAAGCAAAGAACACAAAGACAAAAGATGGTGTGAAAAAAAAAAAGAAGAAAGGGAGAGAGCAATAAGGAGGAAGGAAGAAATAGTTGAAATAAACTATTAGACTTCCTGAAGCCGGTGGCGAAGATAATTCAAATTTTCACATACAACCCGTCGTCTCTGAAGGAAAAACCCTGTTGAATATCACCTTCTTCATTTTGACATGGATAATATTACGCTGGAGATATATTTTAGTAACAATTCATAGAGCTGTGATGAAGGATAAATACAGTTTGTCTGGAGCAGCCCTGAAGAAGAGTGTGGAGGGGGGTGATGGGCAGAAAAGGAAAAAAAAAAAAAGGCAGAGTAGAATTGACCTGTCTAGTGTGTGCTCGACTGAAATACCCACTTCTCTCTGCAAATTACCGCCACATTTGCATATTCATAATATCAATTTGAAGTAGAGGCAGCACCATGTGAAGTGTCCCTGGGAGCTGTAATTAAAGTTGACAAAATCAACATCAGATTACATTTAGAGTGAATTAACTAGCAGCCCAGGTTTTACACTATGCATTAAGGGTGCTTATGCACGGAGGACGGGTGATGGATGGAAAGACGGAGGTCGGTAGAAAAGGAGAGACCTCTACCCGCCTCGAGAAATGAGTTCACGGATGTTTACGCGCGACATGAAAAAGTCATATTTGTAAATTGTATTTAAAAATAAAAAAATTTAAATCGTCATCAGCGCACTTCGATGTCTTTGCCAGACATGGATACGATAAGAATCAGAGGGGCTGGGATGTGGCGTAATTTATTTCTCTAGGGTTTGATGGGATTACAGATCCCCTTCTGCGTGCGCGTGTGCACTGAATGTGTGTGACGAGCGAGCTCCAGCTTCACAGGTACGATGGCAGCTGGGCCAGCAGCTTCACTACGATTCTTCAAGAGCAGACGGATGAAAGAAGTCTGGCAGAAAAGAACATTGTGCACAGCTGCTACTATTGCTGCTGCTGCTCCACACAACCATATACCTTGTATTGTATCGGGCCCACGAGTATCAAGTGGAAGTGGAGGAGGAGGAGGAGGAGGAGGAGGAGGAGGAGGAAGAAGAAAAAAAAATACTCTGCATGCACACTCACAACACAACAACTTCACAGGAGTTTCGTTTTGGATGAAAAAAAGAAGAGGACTTGTAGGTGGAGAAGCAAAAAAAAAGAAAAAGAAAGAAAAATAAATAAAACTCAGATGGAGAGTGACACTTCCTGAAGAATCGTGGGCTCTCATTTTATTTTCTGGTGCTTGCCAGTATCCATGACAACAGCTGCCTTGACAGGGCGTGCATATGGTGGTGTAGCTCTGCCAGCTGGTGGGAACAATGTTTGAACTAGTACATTGAGATCCTGAGCAAACAAGAGGAGAAGACAGGAGGAGAGAGAGAGAGAGAGAGAGAGAGAGAGAGAGAGAGAGAGAGAGAGAGAGAGAGAGAGAGAGAGAGAGAGAGAGAGACAGAGAGAGAGAGAGAGACAGAGAGAGAGAGAGAGAGAGAGGAGAGAGAAAAAAAAAGTTGCCATGTCTTAACCCCTCGGGGAACACAGCCACCCCCTGATCAATTATGAAAAGACAGAACTGGAGGAGAGGTGGGCGGGTGCTGGGAGAGGTAGGGGTGGGGGTCTGTCTGGCTGCTCAGGAGGAGCCAGGCTTTCTGAATCAAAGTAAACAAACACATTACACTGGCACTGAGTCCTAACTGCATTGATCTGTCTCCTTGGTAAGAGGAGCCAAGTCGCCACCGGTTTGTGTGTGTGTGTGTGTGTGTGTGTGTGTGTGAGTGTGTGTGTGTGTGCTGCAACATCTGTAAGCCCAGCCGCGGCCTTCCTTCAAAAACACACAACACCTGCAGCTGAGTGCACAAACTTTGGTTGCTCGTGGACAAAACGGACGGGGTGTCAAAACATTACTCGACTTCTTCGTTCTGCCGAATGTAAAAGGCAACACAAATTCCTTGAATGCAGCCAATCACTTGGCTAATTAAAACACAGGCCCTAATTAATCTCGCCATGATTGGTGAATCAAAGTAATTATAAGGCTTATTGAGTCCTGCACACAGTAGTTAGAGGAAATGCCGCTTGATGAGTGCAGCTGAAGGTAGCTGTCAGGGGGAAATGTTTATCCATGTGTGAATCAATAATGACTTGCTGTGTTATACCCAAAGTCAAGAGAGCCACTCGATATATTACACACGGTCAAGAGTACAAAGAAAGAGATGTTTTTAACTGCACTGCCAATATCCGGGCCAAGTAAATATCAGGGGAGGCAGAGGCAGGAGAGGTGACGGAGAGGGTGAAGCTGAGACATCAACTACACCCGGCTTATTAGAAAAGAAGTCTGCTCCGACTGCATAAAAAGTACTTTCTCCAAACATAACACGGGGCTTATCAACACCGGGCAAACTTTTCCAGAGTGGTTTGTCATGTCTGAAACTGTCTGTCACATCATCCATGGAAGCGAGGTTAGCCATTTTCCGGAGAGTCTATGATGGTGTGGAAGGTAAGGGAGGAATAAAAGTCCCCCGTCCCCTCACTTTCACTGGGCTGAGTATTCAGCCATTACAGTAAAAAGCACCAATTTGTGCCACCCACTTCCCCACTCCGCAGAGATGGTAAGCTGAAGCCCATATCGAGGCACAAAAAAGCTACCAAATGCCAAGGAAAGTCATCAAAAGTTTGCTGAAGAGCCGCTGGAGCGGACAAAAACACAGACGAGTGCAGACGCACCGTCTATTTAACCTGGGTTGCTATGCACGGAAAAATGACATCCCCGGTCTATTAATGCACACATTGTATAAACAGCACAATGTGACACATTCTTCAGAATGAGAAAGCAAGCCAGACAGAGAGAGAGAGAGAGAGAGAGAGAGAGAGAGAGAGAGAGAGAGAGAGAGAGAAGGGGAAAGAGAAAAAGAGCCAGGCCCTGCTATATAAATAACAAGGCACTCAGAGGCATATTTGATGTTGATATCCATCACTGAGGTTGGAAAAGAGGAAAAAATAAGAGGGGGGAAAATAACACAGAGCGACCAAGACTGCGACACGGGGATCCTTATGAAAATAAGATTCAGCCCAAATGGATCTGGTGTAATTGGTTTCAGATAGTGAGGTCAGGAGAAAGGCGATACAGGCAACTATTATGCGAAACGGACTGAGAAACAAGAATGTTTACACAGGCATTCCTCTGCTACATTAATAGGCATGCAGAGATCACTGGAGAGGGAGGAAACGAAAAGAGTGAGAAGAGGCTGACAGAGAGAGGAAGAGAGGGGGAAACTGGGGGGGAAAAAAACACATCAACCATCCATTCACCTCCTCACCTCCCTCTATCCTCCACTCTCTGAGCTCCATACACAACTATACTTCAATACAGAGTAGGGTAATAAGCAACACCTATCACAATGCACCTTTGTAAGGAGCATGCAAAGATCTTAAACAAGCATGAAATACATTAGCGGGCCCTGTAATGCTGGGCCAAACCATTACAAATCTCAAGATTGCTTATTGAGTCGGGGGGTATTGGTGTTGGTGGACGGGGGAAAGAAATAAGCCATCCACTACGAATGTCACTCCTCCAAATCCACCTGGAGTTTGCATTAGATGCGGCCGTGTCATTGAAATTGGATATATTTGAGAGGCTGTGACATTGTGTTTGGACAGTGCAGATCACTTCCTGGCCCAAGTCACGTCGGGAGTTGTTTGTTATTAAGGGGTATAGCTGATCTTGGAATGACGACACGAGTGTGAAATAAGCTGCACATCAACAGGTATGTCTCAACACGACGCCCCTGTGTTCCAGGAAGCAGCCGTAAATAAGGCTTATCAATTGTTGATCGACGAGAAACGGAGTTGCATCATAACAACGCAGACTTTCCGTGTTGTGCGGAACAGATGTTTTGTGTGTACGCGTGTGTGTGTGAGTGTGTGTGTTTGTTGTAGGGTGTAAAAGGCTACATGTTCAACACAAGCCTGTCGGCCAGAACGACTCCAGTCATGCTGACAGCTTTGACAACTTGCGCACACACACAAACACACACACACACACACAAACACCCCCACACACACACACAAACACACACACACACCAATGCTTAAGTGCATACAGACACACAGTACTGCACCACCAGGCTTATCTGTCGCTGCTTCCAGGAAGCAAAGACAGAAACAAAGGGATTGGTGGGGTTGAAGGGGTGTGCAAAAAAAAAGAATAAAAAAAAAAAAAAAGGAAGGAAAGAGAGTGACTCTTCATCAATCTGGAGGGAATCACATGCCATGGAAAACAAGGCACAAACAGTTTAAGCTGAACAAACAAACATGGTTGATTGGAGCGCGGCTGCTGGCCTGCTGGCGGGGATAATATGCGCCGACACTCCACACCAAAATATTTACACCCTATCTCCTTATATAAGTGGATTCTGGGCAGATGGATGGATACAGATTTGGAGGGGCTGGCTGGAGAGGGGACAAATGAAAGGACGCAGTGGTTGAATGCAAAAGATGAGCATGTATTTATGAGTCTGCCCAGACAGTGAGCCCGTTTACACGTATGTTAGAAATCAGATCAAGAATTGATTTCCGGAGTTATCAGATTATAAAAAATCATCATAATGTATTGTAATGCTTTATAATGGCAATTATCTAAATATTTGTGCTTTTATGCCCAACAATGTGATTTATTTCCTTCTTTTACGTTGTAGAAAACAGAAATGAGACGGTCCCAATGTGAGTGGAAGAGAAAAGACAGAAAGCACGAGTGTAAAGTCGAACAGGAGTCACTTCTGGAGTGAAGAAGAGACGAATTACGTGTTGAATGAAATGTAATAATGCAAAGACAAAAGCCAGCACTACGTTCGACAAGACCGTTTTGAAAATATCAGGGAGTTTAAGTCTCAGTTCACAGCACACTTACATAGTCTGAAAGACATCCGTTGGCGGATTGAACTGTTTCAATGATGATTTTGGAAGTCAATTTTGAATAATCTGAATAACCAGTTGTCAGGTTATTGTGTCGTAATCTAAACAAAGATTTAAAGGATTTGCTGGGCTCTTCAAACCACCACTGCTACCGTTTCTCACGCGTTGAGCGTATATAGATGCTATTGATGGCGTTCGCCTTAAGTGACTCAGACACCGCATAAAAAGACTCCTATCCTTTCATAAAGGTCAGAATTGGCGATGATGCCCGGCGCTTCAACAATGGCGCCACATTCAGGTTCTCTTATCGCCTCCACAAAGCCCCACACCGAGCACAATACACACCTGGGTTCAGTTAACTCTACTTGGAACGAAAAAAGAAAAAAAAAAGAGCACTTCTTCTGACCTCATTGCTCATACAGATAGCAGCATGGGAAGCTGATGCAGGAGAAAAACAAAATAAACACTCGCAAAGCAAACACCAAAAAGTGCGGTCAACAAGTCCTTCGCTCCCTTCCTGTATAACCAAATTTGGGCAGTCTGGCTCTGATAATGCTGGGATCGTGACAGATTTGCAACCACAATACGGTCCTCACAGGTTCCAACGGCACGTTTTCCACCACGGACGATTTCTCAGGCCGCGCTTCTGTGAGCGAGAATAAAGAATGAGGGAACCTCTGGAGAAAGAAACAAGGAAGAAATGGAGAATTTGGAAAGTATGTGGGCGTAATGAGCATTTTAATGTATGACTCAATAAATCAACAGACTGAAGTGAAAAAAAAAAAAAGGAACGGATAGAGAGAGAGAGGGTGGGAGAGGTCCATGGAGAATCTGCTCAGGCCTCAGGACAGAGGTAAAACTATCCAGCAGAACAATGGGCTTCTGTGTCCCACTCTGCTATCTCTATTTCAGTGTTTTCACCGACTTCAGCTCTCTCTGTCGACAAACAAAGTTTCCCGGCCAAAGACGTTAATGGACTTAAGCTCGTTTTGTGCATTTTTGTTGGCACTCGCGTCTAAACTGAACGGGACAGCCTTCCATATTGATCATTTGCTCTTCACCGTCTCCTCGTTGCACTTTATATTCCTCTCTCTCCCCCTCCTCATATCACATTATTCATTTTTGTTCCCCCCTCATCTTTTATTTCTCCCCCTCTCCCTCTCTCACCTCTTGTTTATTGATTCTCTAGATTAAGAATTCCTAGGCTGGAGGATTGTAACACACAAGCATCAAATTATTTTTGGGTGTGCTTATTTGCCTTTCTCTTGCATCTATTTGGCCTGTGTCTGTAGACAATTATGCCTACCCAGCCCCAGACTCAGGTGCTAATAATGAAGGACAAATAGAATCGTATGTGTAAACTTCTCCCACTGATGAAAATTTATATTAACTTTCTACCACAGTAAACAGAGCTGCATAGCTACACCGTCCCGGGAGGATTGACGAGATGAATTTGCTCGCTCCTACCCCAGGAAGAAAGCTTGTATGGGAGAGGGGGGGGGGGGGGGGGGGTTGTGGAGCCTCCATTGTGTAACCTCCCACTTATTTTTTCCACTAACAAAGACAAAACGCGGGTCTGTTTTGCCCATCACAGATAAAGTCTGCATGTTTATGTCTGTGAGAGTCGAAGGGCGCATATGCACTGATATGTACGCGTCTGCACAGAGGCTGGGAGGCCATGCCAATAATAACAGAAAGCGCGGCCTGCTGTCGCTCACTGCAACCACTAATATTCACTAACATGCCACCCCCTACTGCTGTCACCATGGATATTCTGTGCAAATACTATGAAATATGTGCTCTAGCACAGGAGAATGATGGTGTTATACTAAAATGCAAAAACATTTTTTTTTTTATCACAATACCCCCAAAGAGTCTGCACGACTACAGCAAAAAAAAAAAAAAAAAATCTATTTGTGTTGGATCCTGGACCTTAAACGTGGTTTTTCATGATCTCAAATACAAGGATATTGCTTAATATCTGGCAATCAAACAAATGCGGAAGCTCTTTTTTCACTTCAGAGTATTGTCTCACTGCAGCTTTTCAATGCCTCATCACTTATAAAACTCAATTTACCCTCACAATGTGCCCACTTTCTTTGCTCTCGATCTCTGCTGGTGCCTTCTGCACATAGTCTTTACTTTGACCTGCGCTGCACCGCTCCATTTAGATAAGATGACAGCAGGACAATTCAGCAAGGGTCTTTATCTACTGCCGCTCCAAGGGAAGTCCTTTAGAGCCCGACAACTGCGAGCCACCACAATATACTATCACAAAGAGACAGAGGGGAAGAAAAATAGAGACGGACAAAGAGAAGTGGAGAAACTGTAGAGCATATTTATGTGGGTGGAACAAGACAAAGGTGTGTATTGGTGGTTTTTAGAGCCCGTTTGTGTGTTTGTGAGTGTGAGATCAACTCTGCGTGCAAATTCAAGTTTAGTTTAATTAAAACTTTCATCCCCACATGTGCATTATAAGCTACCACATGAATATACTGTATGCACACGTGTTCTCTCTCTCTCTCTCTCTCTCTGTCTCTCTCTCTGTCTGAGTGCCTGATTTCCTCCTTCAGGTGATTACGACCCCTCTACTTTTCACAGTTCCAGGCAAGTGGAGGTCACACAGCTGGATGAATAACTGATATGAAATGTTGCATTGAGGCTAGCCATAGTTCATTTGGAAAAGGCGCTGAGCCCAGCGGAAAAAAAAAACTGGAACTATAGGGGGAGAAGAAAAAAAAACAACAACTCAATGACTTAGACCTAGTTTTTTTTTTTTTTTCCTGAGGAGTGTGCTGATTATCTCAAATCTGTTGTCTAAACACAAAATAAAATAAGAAGTTTATGCCGACTTGCCGTTGTTGCTATTCAGAGAGAAACCTCAGGGTTTTTTCATCACTCTTGTCAGAGCATCAGACAAAATAATTCTGTTCTAAGGAGCTTGTGTGTGTCTTTGTTGACAAGGCCTTAGTAAAAAGCTACTGTTCCCCACCAAAAAAAAAAAAAAAAATGGCCAGAGGCGACGAGCAATCTGATTGCGGCACCGGAGAACAAGCAGCTGCTGTGCAAGATGCCGATACCAGTAGATGCCGCCGAAAAGATGAATGTGTTGACACAAATGTGTGCGTGCAAGCACTGTACATAAAGAACACATGCACAAACAAAGACCTGGGCCGTAGTGGCAAACAAAAAGGTCGGGTAAACCCCAGCTCATCTCCACTGCTGCATCCTGGGTAGGCAAACTGCATTTAAGCGCTTTTAACTTCCACTGACACAGGTGCACAGCACATACTGGCTCAAAGCAAACCAAAAACAGTCAACATGGGAAATGTGGAAACTGCCAAGTGGCCGTTTCATTCTGGTTTAAAAAAAAAAGGGAGGCTGATGTCATTTTGAATGCCCGACTCGTTTTTGTGTAGACATGCATTGACATAAGCAACCCTAGCCTTTAAGGGGGCTGAGTGCATCTGTGTTGGACCCTGTCTTGGGGACTCGGCTGTTGCGGGTCAATAGTACGAGTGTCTGTCTGTCTCGTCCTGCAGAGCTCAGGTTAAGTGTTCAGTGTAAGTGTTACCCTCTTCTTCGGGGTGGTCGATGACAGAGAACACCCTGACCTTAGTTGCAGGAGAGCAAACCTTACTCGTAAATAGATCAACTATTCCATTTTGTTTTGTTTATCCAGTCTTATAATTTTCCACCCTGCATCTATAGAGCGAATCAGGACACTTTTAACAGCCATTAAACAGTTTATGGGGCTCCTTTGTCTTACTATTATCCCCAAGCTTCTCCGGTGAGAATTGCCCTCCATTGTGGGTGATGCATCTTTCAATGAATGCCTCACTTCCCCTAAAGATCAACTCAATAAATAGCCACTGCATCTGCCCGTGCAAGGGCAATGGATCACCCCCCCCCCCCCCCCCCACCTTCTCCTCTCCAATCTCTTTGCTTATGTAACACCTATCTCTTCCTGTGCGCCTCCTTCTCTCTTTCTTCCCTCCGCACTCTGCATTGTACCTTGGTGGTTGTCTTGTGAATATTCCAATTACAGCGATGTGTGTTTGACCTTTAAGTGAGCAGCAGAAGATATAGTTATCTGCCTTCCACTCTGACACCCAGCGTCTATCAATCAGCATTCGCCCTCCACCTGCCCCGTACTAGACTGAACCTGGCTTTGGTGAATGTGTGTGTGTGTGTGTGTGTGTGAAAAGTGAGGTAAAGGGGGTGAGAAGAAGCTATCATGAGCACAGAGTGTGACTTGGGTAAGGTGGAAAAAGGAAAAGGATAAAGAAAGGTAAAAATGCATGTGGTTTGAGCTTGAATACATAAAGCACACACACACACACACACACACACACACACACACACACACACACACACACACACACACACACACACACACACACACACACACACACACACACACACACACACACACACACACACACACACACACACACACACACACACACACACACACACACACACACACACACACACACACACACACACACACACACACAGAAAGGAAAAAGAAAGAGATGTTAAACACTTTTCTCATTTAATCCGCCACCAGCCTGACTGAGCTTTACTTCCATAAACAAAGACTTTCCAACAGCATCCTATATCACGCTTCTGAGAACAAGCCAGCGTGAGCAGAATCATACTCCTTTAGTTTCATTCTCGCACTCGCCCGTTTCCAAAAGGCTAATCTACATCTTTCATTGAATCAAGAATGGAAATTCACAAGAAATGCTTCTTTTTCAATTTCATGCTGAAGTAGCTCAAGTTAGTGGATGTAATTTCTCCTAACAAGAAAATTTATCACTCTGTCGCACACTTAGTCCGACTATGTGAGAGAAGGGGCCTCCTTTCTGATTTTATTTTTTTTTTCTCTTCTCTCTCTCTCTTGTGCTTTGATAAATGCGCCAAAAGCATGATCACTCCCTTCATGGCACTCCATACAAGGACAGAACAATTACAGAGGTTATTAAAAAAATAAAACCTATGCTTGAAATTTGCTTGAAAGATAAATGACGTGTAATTTAGGACTGCGAGAGAAGCATTACAAAATTAAGTCAGAAGCCTAAAGGCATATGGGGGTTCTTTGCACACAGTGAGTGACTTCAACTTTTTGAGTGTAGATTACATGACAGTGCAAAATATAAATAAAGAAAAAAGCCTTCCCTTTTTGGTGATTCTGAGAGGAATTTTCTCCCATTAAAAAAAAAATAAGTATTCTAAGAAGTCTAAGAAGACTAACAGCACAAAAAAAACAAAAAAAAAAACCAAACCCTCCTCTCAATCCATTTGAAGTTTTGTGCAAATTAGAATTATCAGGTTCACGGTGAATTGGATGATGAAGTCCAAACAGGTGAACGGGAATGCATGAAGAATAGTATCGCAGAAACAATACCACGCATGGCCAAGCCACCCGACTAATGTATATTTATCATGTAAACTTTTGATAAATGCATATGCAGAAACAATCAAATCTGTGGGTTTCCATTGGAAGATTTTTGCACTATGGACTCAAGCGTGAAACCAATATCAGCTTAGTGCCTACTCAAGCTTGAAGTATCGCGCTGAGCCCACAAAGCATGTTCTGCATATGCTCATGGGCATCATTTTTATCGGGGTGGAACAAGCAGCTTTCCAGTGCTATCGCTGATCAATTCGTGCGAGTTAAGTCCCCAGTGTGGGTAAATAAGCAGTGGTTAGGTCTTGATGAGGAATGGCAGGCTGTTTCGGGCTGGAAAGGGGGCGGGCCTGTCTATCCCTGTTGCGGTGGGTTCTTAGTGTGACTTTCATCAATAGCTACAAGCTGGAGTACATCGTGCTTCCAAACACTGGTTCAGTCGCCTCTCCCAAGGGACCCTCTCCAGACGCCCAACCGCTCATTATATTTGCCAACTTTACAAAGAGAGCAAATAATTTCGGGAATGACAGTCCACAGCAAAGGGAAGGAAGCGACCTGGTTGGATACACGGTGAAACACAGCGGCTTTAGAACTAAACCCTGCCCTGAAGAGAGCCAAAGCCAGTGCTAAGTGACACGTCAGTCGGGGCGTCTGTTTGGAGCGTTCAATTCCCCATGGCCTGGGCTTATTTACTGCATTTGTATGAAAATCTGAAGAGGAGAGAGGCTGAGAGCCTGGCTAGGTCTGTTACATATGTATACAGTGTTTAGAGGCAACGCGGAAAGAAGCCCCTCTTTTCTACAGGCTGGTGGTGTTACAACTACAAACAACTTGGGAAAAGGATGAAGCCATTTATATATTCAAAAAAATGGGTCAGGGATGAAGGTAATCGGAACAGCAGAGAGTACTTGCACGTGCAACACCCCCCCCCAAAAAAAGGAAAAGAAAAGCTGTGATGATACCTGGAATCTGTTAGAGATTCTGGCTGCATTAGAGGAAAATATCACACCAGTGACATTAAAGATGCTACTTCTTCTTGCTCGTCATCTTCTTAACCAGATTTGAAGTCATTTTAATATTAGTTAGACGAGGGGAGGTGGGAGGGGGGTATATACACAACAAACCACCGGGCATGCGTTTCAGAGTCTGATTTGTTACTATTCATGACTAAAGCAGAGAGGAACTGTAATACTAGACATGCTTGTTAAATTCACAACACTCCAAAGCTGCCTTCTAGCAAATCCTGTCTTTTGGTTGTCAGCTTAAGACACCCCGGCATATGCATATGTAGGATTTTTAAGCTCTGTTAAATGGATAGCGGTGTCGTGGCCTATCAAATGACTGTAAGCCACTTGCCTATTTTTTTTTTTTTTGAGACGGGGGGGGGGTTGCTGAAAAAGCAGGCAGCAATGCGTTACCTTGTATGCATGAGGAAAGCATGGCCCCCTCTCCCGCTACCAACACACGTGTTTGCTTCATCCTCCTCTTAACTCCACATTAGAAGAAAAACACAGGCGTTTACACGTACCTATTCAGGATGTGTGTGACAGTAACACTCCACCCCGCCACATTAACGGCTGGTACGCAGTTTAAGCCGACGACAGGGGAGTGGCAACAAACAATGACAGAATGCCTGTTTTCGATTGTGAGGCCACGGGAAGATGATGCAGCATTCACCGCCAGAGCCTGTTTGCAAATAAATTATTGTGGAGGGTATTGAGCTTGAAGCAATTGCTCAGTCCCTTCATGGTGAACGCAAGTGTTCGGCGTGTGAGTTTGTACGAGTGTGTACGCGTGGCTGTATATGTGTTTGTGCTTGTGTGAGTGGACTTATAGATCCAGCGCCATTTATTTTCCCAGAGCTGGACTGGGGCAGTTAGGGAGGCGTAAAAGGAAATGAGTTGTGAAGTGGCCATTGATCCTGCCCTGTGCTAGGTTAGCTAAAGACTGTGAGACTATTGGCCACAGTATGTGCTGCTGAATGGTTGCCTCTTATTTACACGGAGGTGGTTAACCCTGGCCAGGCCATTTATCACTGGGCCACTGCACAAGGAAGAGGGAAGAAAAAAAAATAAAAAGAAGAGAAGAAACAGATCAAACGTGTCAGGTCAACTGTTTAAGCAAGTCCAAAAAACAGGATTTCGGCTCTATTGCCATTTTATTTTTAAGAAAACAGTTAAGCGGATGGCTTCTGTTTTAATTTGTAATTGATTTTATGACCAAAAAATAAACTGAAGTGGTGCTGAGTTTTTTTTTTTTTTTTTCATACTTTCTTAAACCTCTGACGTGCAACCTATTCTACCCTCGCCAACAGCTGTAAGATAAGATGCCTGTAAGTGTTTATTTCCAGCAGTTTTCACTCTCGCTTTCTCTCTCTAAGCATCTCCTCTCAGTTCCCCCATCGCTCGCTCGCTCTGCCCCTTTCTCCTCGTCTCTCTTTCAAGCCTTGCAGCTTGACATTTCGCCATGCTCTCGAGGGACGCCTGTGCGAAATGGAGTTACTGGGAGAGCGCCACTGTAAATTCCAGAAGGCCACATGTAATGTGTCTTAAACATAGATGGACAGGCCAGGTTTCAAGCAGCCGAAGAATACGAAGAAGAGACTAGAGGGTGGGGGGAAGGCAGGTAAGAGGAGACTGAGGCAGAGTAGGAGGAAGAGGTGGTGACTAGATAATAGAATAATACTGTGTTTTGTCTGGGGAAGCGTGAGCAAACAGTAGCTATGCTGTCATTCACATCCTATATCTTTAGTGTCATCACAGGAGGGGAAACTACAGGCCTATATGTCACAGGCCTGTATGTACTATTCTGCCGGGACTGTCTGCTGATAGCCGGGCTTGAAATAAAAAGAAGGATGGCTTTCATTGTAAATAAGTCAGACACAAGGATTGCCGGTGAAGAGCTCTCAGTCACTGAAAGGGGAAATAATTTCTACAAAGACATACAGCACACGCTGCTTTCCTAATGCGTCTCCTGCCTTTACAGGGAAACCTTATCTTCACACAGACGATGATGGGTAACAAAAGGCTCCTTTATGAAATCGTTCATATTTCAGCGGAGGCCTTTCTCCTGTCCTGAGAGGTGATTGATGCATCAGGCCAGGGCCAGTGTCTTATTTACACAGTTGAGTGGGGCAATCTCAGGCCTGAAAGATAAACCTAATGAGCTTCTTTGTGTAAGAGTGCAAATGAGAGACACCATCCTCCCTCCCTCTTTCCCCATTCCATCCAAAGGGACAGTCTGGGTGATTAGGCCTTTAAATTATGCTCAAGGGCAAAGCCCAGATTTGCATCTTAGGTATGTGTGTGTGTGTATGCGAGTGTGTGTAGCCTCTCAAATATGGTAGGAAGAGACAGGAAGAGGCAGGTGAAGGGCAGCGACTGAAAGATGCTTGAGGCTTGTTTGTGGGAAGTGACGGGAGGTGAAAACTATGTGTCAGGATTTTACAGAGAGTCTCTATTTACCCAGTGTACACTGAACAACAAACTTGACTTGTTATAAGAGGGAAGCAACTCATATGTCAGTCAAATAAGTGTGCGCGCACGCACGCACACACACACGCACGCACACTGTCATTTTGTCCTTTGTCTGTGGGGTAACTTTCCTCCTAATGACTTTCATTTTGGGGAGAATTTTCATTTGCCCCTAAACCTTAAATACTACCCATCACTTGCTGTCAGATTTCTCATCCCGTCTCTTTCCTCCAGCTAAACAGCTCGGAAGGCAGGTTAATTGCTGTCACTCTCAAGTTGGACCACTGCATAGCGCTTGGGTGGGGTGGGGGGGGGGGGGGGGGGGGGGGGGTAGCCTAGAAGTAAAGATGGCACCTTGGCGCACTTATTGTAATTTATGTCAAAATGCTGCAGTCATTTAAATGGGGTTGGATAGTTTGCATTTTGCTGCATCATGCGCCTGAGGAAAACACTTGGATGCATACCCAACCAGTTTACCAACACAGAGACCTCTGCCTCCGTCGCTTGTAAGCTGCATTTTCTTATGCTAAAGTCAATAAATATTTGTCCTACAAACACAAACCCCCCCCCCATTTTACTGAAATTCAAAAAGAAAGCTGAGGCATAGATTGGCTGTATGACAAAGCTGACATTAATATTTAATCCTGAAAGAATAATAAGGTCTGAATTGAATGTCTGAGTATTCCACATAAGTGGTAGGTTGTAGAAGCAGAGGCTTGTCCCCACAGCCACCCAGAGGTCTTTGGTTAAAACGACTTACTCGACTATAATACATTAGCCAAGGCCTCCATCTTACTCTGAATATCAATATACTTCCTACAGTCACGAGCCCATTTAGAGGGGGCAGCGGTTCTGAGTATTGGCTCATCAATCCCACTGATAACCCTGGCAGGATTAAGTCTACAGACCACTGTAATCAACTAACAGGCTCATTATGGAACATTATGGTATAGATCCAAAGATCAATGCATGGCTTCCATGTACATACATACCAGCATATGGTATTAAAACATAATTCTGACTATGCCCAATGTCCAATTGATTAGGAAATGAGCTCAGCACTTTTTTCTTTTTTTTTTAAACAAGAGAGCTTTTATAGTGATCATTTTGCATAGTAATTAGGACTGTGTAACATTCATCATTTGCTCTGATACATATCTGCAGCTGGCAAATTGCAATCAGATACAGTGGGTATCTAATCTGTGATCTCAAATCAAATTAGGTCTATTTAGACAACCTTGGGAATGGGGTGATGAAACCCTGACAGGAATTAGGGACTGGATATTTAATTGTGACAATCATTCAAGATATGTGGAAATGGGAGTGTGGGGCTATCGCATAATGACCTGCATAAAAAGGGGGTCTAAAATTATGCAAATTCGCGAAGAAGAACAGCAGCAGCCAACTTAAGATGAGCCGAATATGTGCATTTTAAGAAGAAAACTGAAAAAAAAAAATATTTGAATAGTATATAACCTAGACTTCATCTGTTTCAAAAGCCTTTGGCCGAGTCTAAGGTGACGAGACCTTAAGATGCCGCTTTTCTAATTATTGCTGCAGGTGGTATTTTAGAGCTGCTGGGTAATGGCAGAACCCATAGGGACAGTGGAGAATTCATCAGTGCTTATTATTAATCATCCCCCCAGCAGCGTGATGAGAGACTGCAGCATCTATACCCACCGGACCACTCAATGTCATTCCAAATATGGGAGGAAAATTACACCCAACAGCCTTCCTTCAAAATGGACTCGGAGCGGCGGTGGGCAGGAATTACATTTTAGTAGCACATGGGTGCAAGAAAAGTGCAAGCGTAGATGAATGCGTGCATATGTGACCGTACACTGTTACTGAATTTATTTTCAACTCTACAATCGCCCGCCTGCTCTCGGATACACACTAGGGTTTAGCATTAACAGATGGAGTTAAAGAAAGTCTCACTCTCCTTTCTTGAACGGCGCCGTTCCTTTTCGAAAGAGATGCAGCGTGCCACAGGAAGTGTGTGTGAAGTTAACAGCACAGGGCCCCGTTTTAAAAAGTCTCCAGAGACCTGTTAGCTGGACTGCTCATTTCAATGTGTCTGTCTCTGGGCTGGGAGAAGGCTCGGGCTGGCCTCTTTACAGGGACACTGTCATGTGGCGCCCCAGCCCCACGCACCCACCGCCCTGGCTCTCAGTCCAACGTCCATCTCAGACACTTAACTAGACACTTTATGCTTACCCCTACTTCTGTGGGCTTTTTAATGAATTTATTATTATACCAGCTTCAAAAATAATTTACAAAAGATACACATCTTTTTCTCAAAAGGCTTCAGTTACATTTACATTCACTTAAATCTCTATCTACTCCTATATAATGTGAAACAATGATTTAATTTTAAAAGCTCAAAACATTTCTACTCAAAACAATTCTACCCAACAAACTAGTCCTGTGAATTCTCTCTACTTCAACTTCAATGTTCCGTGTATCTTTTTCATCTTGCCTTCCATCTTTTTTCCTATCCTACCTTCTATCTGCCGAGACTATTGACGCAGATAAAAGGTAGTTCTCTACCCAACACCGTCAAATGTAGGAGAGCGATGACTGTGAGAGGGAGAGAATTGACCCCAATCACACGAGTGTGTGTGTGTGTGTGTGTGTGTGTGTGTGTGTGTGTGTGTGTGTGTGTGTGTGTGTGTGTGTGTGTGTGTGTGTGTGTTCGGTGTCTGTGTGTGTGTGTGTAAAAGGAGGATGGCAGACCGATGATAAATCGGGTTTTAGGCCATGCTGCCACTGCAGCCACCAGCAGGACCACCACTGGGGTTGTGCTCTAGATGGAGGATGTGTGTTTGAGATGGGGTGAGGATGGTGGTGGAGGAGGGGAGGGGGGGGGGCCCTCTGGGATACGTTTCATTTTGCTACACTGAATATTGCTATCACACACACACACACACCCACACACACACACAAAAACATGTCGGCATCTATGGCCACTGCCCTGAACAAAACTGACCACAGGGCTTCAGCTGCCTCCCAAAACACACACACACACACACACACAAAAATTCCCATCGTGCCGAAAGGACAGCATGCATCGCTACGAACCCGTGGCATTGCCGCCCCCCTACCACCCACCCACCCCCTCCGATCCAGCCCGCAGCATGGCCCTCTGACCTAATCTCCCGCTGCTCTTTTGGCGAACTGTCAAAGCCATCATTCACCGTGAAAAGACACGAGAGACACTTGACTCCTTTACTCTGCTGGCGACTGACTTTCACAACTCCTGCCCCCCAACCACCACCTCTAACACCCCCCCGCAGCTCATTCATACCCCCCCGCCGAACTTGGTCCGACTGAGATGAAGAGCGTCACCACAATGAGATACGGCTTTGGGGGGGGAGAAAGGATTTGCAGGCATCAAGAACAAGAGTTAGGTGTTCCTGATCGACTATTGAAATTGAAACAATAAACAAAGAAACAAATTTAGAGGAAAATTACCCTGATGAAGGAAAGTAAGACAGAGGCTGCATGCAAATGAGTCTTTCAAAAGTGTGCTGGTCAAAGGTTTCTCTGCCGCTGGTGGGTCTGAGAGAGTGTGTGTGAGAGCGCTTCCAACTAGTGCCGAGTTAGGAGGCCCTCTGGTGGAAACAGCATTGCCATGACATACACATACATGTACACACACACACGCTGCCCGTACACCAGTGGTCCGTACGATAGTCCAATACACACTTTCCCTTGAGCTGTGTCCCTCTCTCCCTGCCGTACACACACACACACACACACACACACACACACACACACACACACACACACACACACACACACACACACACACACACACACACACACACACACACACACACACCCTTCTCCACATGGCCTCACATGACTGCTCCATAAACGCACAAAATAAAAAGTAACAAAAAGGAAGAAAATCTGTAAACAGCTTGAAAAAAGGAAAAAGAAAAAAAGAAAAACAGTCACAACAGAAACACTTTTCACAGTCTTCTGTAAGCAGCAGCTTCAAGCAGAAAACATGCCGGCAGCACAACAAACTGACGCAAAAATTTACCAACAACATAAACAGCCCATTATGCAAACAATGTTGTTTTTTTTTTCTCTCTTCTTTCCCCCGCTACACGTGCTAAAAAACACACACAAAACATAATAATGCATGGTGCCTCCTGCCTAAGTAGAACACCCCTGCGCTTGCCTGAGAGGAGAGCACAGCAGAGCACAGGGAGAGAGCGAGGGGGAAAACAGAGTGAGGGAGAGAGAGAGAGAGCGAGAGAGAGAGAGAGAGAGCGGCAGAGAGACGAGACGGGGGGAGAAACACAACTTACCTGCTGTTGTTGCAGATGCAGCAGCTCGACTGTGCTTACTTCGCTGCTTGTGTCACCAGCGCTTGATCTCCCATCTCTACTGCCAGCCTCTAATTGGCTGCTGCTTAGGGTGCTCATTCCATTTTGACTCATTGAACTGTTGCTTATTGTCTCTGTGGCCGACTCCTGCATCATCATGATTTAAAACCTAGAAGTGATTAAGAGGCACCGGTTAGGGCTCTTCTTGTTACATTTCCCCCCTTTTTCCCTCCTGTTTTTTTTTTTTTTAACGCTTCCATTATCAAGCCCTCAGTCCCCCCTCTGCAAATTAAAGCATTTAAAGATGAGGGAGGGGGTGAGGAGGAGAAGGAGGGGATGCAGGAGGAGCAATTATGCATTTATTGTGTAAATGAAGCAATACAAAGAGATGCATGGCCTGGTGCTTTTTGGAATGGGGAGGGGACCCAAACGTGTGTTTTATCCACTGCATTTAAACATATGCCAGAGCAAGCGAATTTATTCGTATTTCACTATTTTTGCTGTCAAGTCATTAAATACAATTGTAGGACAAAACATAATAACAAATAAGCATCTGTTTATTCCCTAATATCTGCATCGGGACAGTCAGGCACCACAGACAGAAAAACAGAACCATGGGCGCTCCTAAAATATTTGCCATCTTGAGGCTGTCAGATTTTTAAGTGCATTTCACATGTGAATGAAGTTGCCTAATGACGCAAAGCTAATCATGCAAAATTAAAATTTGGTGGTGGAGGGGTGAAGAGGAGGAGGAAGAGGAGGCACCAAATCACATGGTGCAAGGCTGGTGATGAACAGTATAATGGGTTTGTCATCCTTGCTGAGGCTAAATAAAATCTGCCATGCAGGCTCCCATAGAGGAAGAATGCTCGTAACGTCATTTATTGTTGTCTCCCCCCCTTCTTCAATGAAATCTTATATATTCATATATTTAGGGTGGGGGGGGACAACCATCTCAGTCCTCGACGAGAGGCAATTAAATGTGTGGGGCGAGAATCATGAGACAAAACAAAATTTTAGCAACTGTAAATAAATAGAAAGACGTGAATTAATTCTGTCAGCATGTATTAGAATTGAGAAAGATGGAGGCAAAAGAATATAGAGAAGAAAGGGAGAAAATTCTATCGCGACTATCACTAATGATTGTGCTAAAAACAGCATAAATTATGCATATTACCTCCTCTCTTTCCAGTAATAAATGTTTTATCATTATCCCCTGCTTTTAATGCTCTGTTCTTGTGCTGGGGCAGGAGAGGAGCCCCGCCAACATCAGTCCACAATCTCACAATGAAATAAGAAGAAGGAAAAAAAAAGACACTCAGACCCAACAAATGGGAGTGTGAAACGCTCTGCACCGTCATGGATTTTGTCACACTTCTAAAATTTGAAAATAGATTTTAAATATTAAAGAAAGTGCTGGAACTGCCATCAATACCACAACACGGGAGGTTTGCCTTTAAAAATCTATAAAGCATAAAATATTTGAAATCCTACCTTTGCATTTTAACACAAAATACCGTAGCAGCTTTTTTTTTTTTTTTTCCTCCTTCTTGTCATTAGAAGCGAGCTATAACCGCAGAACATCCACATGCAACAGCAGAGGGACGGGCGATGATTGTGATCGCGTATGAATGTGTTTTTGTGTGCCCAGCCCACATGGGTGCCGTGTGTATTCTTTGGCCTGTAAATACCATTTTAATAGAAGTGTGTACACTTCCTTCGCTTGTGTTTGTGTGTGTGTGTGTGCTTGTGTGTGTGTTTGACGAGGGGCAGATACGGGACAGGCCTTAAAGGATGTCCACAGCCAGGATAAACAGGATCTAGGCAGGGAGAACAAACAGGGCTGAGCTATTACACAGAGCAGGGCGACAGCTGCCCGGGACACAAGTAAATAGGGAAGAGGCCAGGACGAGGCGTGCTTGTGAACAAACAGGCCCCTGTTTAACACCGCAGCCGCTCACTACTGATGGAGACAGAGGCGCTCGGGGAGAAAAGACAGAGAGGCAAAAAAGAAAGGTGGAGGGCGAGAGCGGGTGACGAAGAAAGAAACAGAGAGAGAGAGAGAGAGAGAGAGAGAGCGAGAGAGAGAGAGCGCGCGAGCGAGGGAGGGAGAAAGTAGGTGGTGGTTTTTGTGCAGGGTGGAGTTGGGTGGGGTGGGGTAGGGGTGGAGGGGGGGGGACTGGCACAATGTGACATCCAATCCGGTGATGAATCTCAGCATAAGAAACTCAAGGCTGCAGCCGAGATCAGCCGGCTAATAAGTATTCAAATTAGGCATAAATTTTACATGCTCAATGTTTAAAATATTCAGAGAAAGACTGTCTGATTGCCTTTACTACGTTTTTATGAACATTCTAATGGAGCTTGGATCTCTTTCTTTCTTTCTTTCTTTTTTTTTTTCAAGCTTTCTTTCTTGTACCGGCGATGGATGTTCAGAAAACTTGAAGATATATGACACAAGGAAATAAGGGTTTTTAATAACACGTGAATGCAATGCAAACTGCTGTGGAAATTGCTACTTTGATATTAACAAACCATTGATTTTTCTTTTACCTCTATGTGCTTACATGTAATTACTTATGTATAAAAAGTAAAAAAAAAATAAAAAAATTAAGAATTAAAACATAAAGTGGTTAAAAAGCCATTTTGAATAATTTCAATGTACCACACAAAGGAAAAAGAATCGTCTTAATCTCACTGCTATAATCTTCTCACAAAATAAAATCGGTGCAATATTTGGGGCTGCAACATAATGATAATGCAGATATATGCAAAGTATATTCGCAGAGATCAGATGGTGCTTTAACCTTAATGACAGCGGTGAGATAAATTAATTAGCCATCTAAAGGCGGCATTCAAATCTGCCAATTAGAATGTCAATTAGAAACACAGCCAGGCTGCAATGATGAGCCGGCGACCAAGCTGCGGATCTGACTGTGGGGGAGATGGAACTGTCACACACACACACACACACACACACACACACACACACACACACACACACACACACACACACACACACACACACACACACACACACACACACACACACACACACACACACACACACACACACACACACACACACACACACACACACACACACACACACACACACACACACACACACAACTCCAGAGAGAGAGAGAAACGGAGAGTGACAATACTCAGCACCTGAGGGTGTGACTATATGAGCCTTGCATCTACATTTGTGTGTATATGTGCCTCCCCCCCCCCCGAGGAGTACCAGCCCTGACCCTGGCCCAGCCTGTCCTGAACCAACTGGGTTGGAAGGAGTCGCGCCACCTCCGGCTACAGCGTCAAACCGGGGGCCCTCGTTGTGATCTGTGGCTGCGCGGGCGGCTTTAGCGCTGCATGAGTGAGGCTGCCAGCTTGCCCGCACGTGTGTTTGACATCCAGAAATTGCCGGTGTCCTGCATTTTCCACGCACCCGCTATTTGATGCCATTTCTTCAAACCATAATCTTCCAATGAGGGGGGAAATCCAGACCACTTATTATCATGATCGGAAGCTGGGAGGAAGGCTGTTATTACCTGGTAATACGCTGGTAATTCTCTGTGGATGTATAGCTTTGGGAAGAGAAAATGATAATGATCCTCGCCGTTTAGGTTGCGGCATGGTGTAAAGATACTGACAGCTGGAGATATGGTTACACGCTCTTAAATTCCTGTTATCAACAATCAATAATGACTCCAACATTTCTATGAAAGCGGAGGCTCAATGGACCGATGGGGCAACGGAAGACTATTTGCAGAGCTTCGGCTTTCAGGAAGCTCCAGGTTTGGTCGTTCCGTGCAACGGTTTGCTATTCCTCTCCGGCTTCAGCAAGTATTTACACTTGAAAAGTCACACGCAGAAATCCACCCGTCAGATATAGAATCCCAGAAACGATCCTGATGGCACATTTGGCCTCAGACATTGGGAGAATTCTTTTCCTCTTTTTCTTCCGAGCAGTGACACAACAAAGGTACGAGGAATATTGAGCCATTCATTGGCTCGTTCGCTCCCTCCCTCTCCCCAGGTTTGCACATACAAACCAAAACGGGCGCGCACACACACACACCTATCATTAAAGGGGAAAGAAGCAGCCCTCCATCTTTGTTTGCGAGCTCTAAAAGCCCTTAATGTAGCCTCATTACCTGGCCTGTCTCCCGCTCTATCATGTGCAGTAAACACACACTATGACACTGGCCATCCATCTAGTGGGAATACACAGCTGTCTGCTGTGCTCCAACACTGTCTGGGGAACACTGAGGAATTTAACACACACACACACGCACGCACACGCACGCACACGCACGCACACGCACGCACACACACTGACGTTACACCGGTTTCATTCAGAGGCTGATCCATTTTCAGAACGAGGATGTTCTCCACTCAGTCTCCATCTAAAACACTGATCCATTTCCTCATTTTATATGCATGAGTTGCAAAAAATATTTTCATTAGAGTGACACAAAAGAAGAGGGGGAGAAGAGAGAAAAGTGACCGGTGAATCTGTGATCCCAGACGTCCGTTCATTATCAGTTCACATTTCAGGTGGCAGCCTGGAATTCTTTACATTTTCTCAGATCAAAAATAGAGGAGGGGGGGAAAAAAATATAAAATAATAGAAATTACATTTCACAGTCTGCTGACTCCTCACAGCTCTCTGATCAAGTCGAAATATGGTTACCATTTAAAATAATCATGGATTCTGTGCATGAGTGAAATTAATTCATCATTGCCATAAGTTACTATGCATACAAAATAAAGAAGTAACTGGGCAAGGGCAAGAGCTCACATATTCAATACTTGAGATTGCTTAATAAATCAAAATGCCACGTATGTGCTGACTAAAAAAAAAAAAAGTGCTTAAAACTAGTGCGATGCAAAGTGATACATTTATCCCAAAGGCCAAATAATGGAGGGGGTAAAAAGAAAAAGTTTTTTTTCTTAAAACTTCATCAGAACATGTATTTATGTAAGACAAGCTAGAAATGAATGCTTACAATAAATCTTTTGATTATGGTAATGTATTTGTTTTTAGTTGAGTGTGAGCTGTATTTTCTTTCCCGTCCTGACAGTGAGCTGTCACACCACAAGCAATTCATTACAGGCTGCAGTGAGTTTGGAGTTGGAGATGGAAAAACGACCACTTGGAAAGCCACGTTCGACAAAACCCAGTACCCCGGATTAAGTAAGGCAAGCCAGGCTGCCATGCCTTAGAATTAAAAGCTTCCTTTTTGGCACTAAAGGGCCACCATAAAAGAGCATTAATGACTACTTCTTATAAACCTGTGTATGGTAATGGTTTCTGCTCTCAGATAGAGGAATTTCAGAAGTGCTTCACCGGTGAATAAAGATTGCTTTGGAGAAAAAAAAAAAAAAAGAAGGGCTAAAGAAATCATATTTACAAAATCAGGAGTGGGGCCAAATGAAAAGAGATGAATATGAATAATGGACTTTTTCGGGATTAACATTATTCAAAGCAACAGAATCAAATGTGGTTATCTCCTGTCCAATGAGCCCTACATTGAGAAAAAAAAAAAAAACCTTCAGTCATATTTCAATTCTTCATTTGAGCTCACAATAAATTGTAGTTCTGTGATAGGAGACATTCAGTCAAGAATGTTCAGAACTTAATTCTCTTCTATTTACAATAAGGAGATGAGACAGAATAA
The DNA here is from genome assembly GCF_963383615.2 of Lipophrys pholis. NCBI lineage: Eukaryota > Metazoa > Chordata > Actinopteri > Blenniiformes > Blenniidae > Lipophrys > Lipophrys pholis. Next base: position 14,100,299 of record NC_137644.1, on the reverse strand, counting down.
GATAAAAGACAGACTATTTGCCACAGTGTGCAAGTGCCCCTGAATGGATGTGTGAGTGAGTGTGTGAGTGAGTGTGTGAGTGAGTGTGTGAGTGAGTGTGTGAGTGAGTGTGTGAGTCAGTGTTCATGCAGAACAGAAAGGAGGGGAAAAGAAATGACAAAGAAAAACCAAGGAAAGAGTGTAAAGTGCATGTTCAATTGTACAGCCTGTACAATGTCTCTTCAGAATCAAATGCAAGAGGCACTCGTGAATAGTGTTCACGATACTACGTTAATACAAATTAATGTTACATCAATACAACCAGTGCTGATTTATGACAATGAAAACTGCTATTGTACACGTGCTATCCAGTTACAAATACAAAATAGAAGAGAGTGGGGAGGAGAAGAAAGAAAGAAAAAAAAAAAAAGGCCAGTGTGAAATTATAGAAAAATATGATGAATGAAATTCAACTTATCATTTTTACGCCCGTGTGATCATTCGGACACTTGTGAACTACATTACAATGGCACAGTGGAGCCTTCACGAGAGGAAAAGAGGAGGGGAGAAAGTAGTTTTCTTCTGCATTTAGGCTCGTCCCATATCATTTACATGTTACCCACCAGACACCACGCGCTGCTGAAACAGTAGGCAGCCCCGCCGCCGTGGGTGAGCGAGACAGTGACGAAAGCCCATCAGTCGGCTCTCATTTGCATATTTGCCAATTCCATTAATTAACTCAGCCCACCTAATCAGGGCTAATTGACCTATAAAGAGGGGAGGCCTCATTGTCTCGTCCAATCATCTTTATCAAGAGCAGAGGAGGTGCTGAAAGCAGGGCACTTCCGACTTAACTGTATTTATAGACCTGGTGCGTGGAACTATTGCCACTCAGAAAAAGCCGCTTTATTCCGTTAGTGGACGCTTCGACATGGAGCAAGAGTTGGATAACAGAAACAACTAAAAGGACTTTTTCTTTTTTTTTTTTTTTCCCCCCCTAAAAAAAAAAAGAACAAAAATGTAACACTGGTTTGGTGTTATTGTGAACTGGAAAGGGGGAAGAGAGAGAGAGAAAAGAAAAAAAAAAGCCTAATGACAGTTGGATGATCGGACTCCTCGGTCCTCTCCGCAGCGTCGCAGATCCAGCGGACAGGCGCAGGGAGCCAGCCACGGCCGGCACAGCTACAGAGACATAGCTCATTGTGACGTTTCCAGTTATTTCTGGTTGATTAGGGCCATTATGTCTCAAGCTCTGATTTATGTTGTCATTCCCTCTCAGCAGTCCTGCATCGATAGATCTTAATGAATTGGTAAATAAGGGCGAAGATTGCAGTTGACAACACCGCAACATTTCTCATTCATACCAGATAAGATTTATGTAACCAATTAGAGGCATAAAAGTGGGGGGTTTGGTCCGGAGGAAAAGAAATAATCTCGCTTCAGAAAAATTACCAAAGTCTAGCCCACAATAAAGAAGATGATGAGCAGCTTTTAAGTTCGACTTGATCACTTTTCACCAAACAAAAGTCTGAGACTTTAGGAAGAGTCCCTGCTGTGCCTCCAGGAATTTAAAAAAAAAAAAAGGAAAAGGAAAATGTACAGAGAGCGGATAACGGTGTCGACTGCATCTCCGTGATGTAAAAACGCAGGTATCCAAACCACGTGTGAGAAATATCGGCACGAAAGGTGATGATAAAATCAACAGATTTACAAAAAATACAGGTGGAGCATTAAGAAGACACTATTGAGATGGAAATATTAAATTCAAGGAGCAGCCTCACACACCTCACACACCCCAGACATCCACAGCAGAGACAACGCAGAAAAAAAAAAAAATTAGAGCAGCAGGAATTGTGATTTTTTTTTTGGGGGGGGGGGTGTGTACAGGTGCACCAGGCGGCAGCACAAAAATCCACAGTTCACTTAATGTTTGACACACAAGCCACGAAATTCATACCAAGATCATCTTTTAATCACCCCATATTTTCATTATTTAATTTCCCTAGATTGTAGTTCGAGGAATCTGTTGGCAGGAAAATAAAGGCCACTTTGTCTTTGAAAAAAAGAAAAAGAAGAAAAGAAAAATTCAGATAAAAGTGCTGATCATCAATAGCCAGCGACAGGCCAGGAAGACCCATAGGGCAGGAGTGAACAGAGGTGGAAAATTAAAGCAGAGTGATATGGGAGCCGGCTCCTTTCAGCCTCTCTCCCTTCAAGCACATGCAAATGAGGCCGTGCTGCTTAACTGCATCATTTATGTGGATAATAGCGGCATCATCATTACGGGAACTCAAATTAAATTACATCACAATTAGCATAACAAAGTGATTGGTTAAACTTTCAAAACAAATAACGCAGCTCGGCTAATGAACAGTGTTAATTGGCCAGTGTGCATTCTAAATAAAACATGTAGGTAAACATGTGTTTTAGTTAAACAATTTTAAAATTCATACCCCCCCCCCCCCACACACACACACGCACACACACACACAGCCTCTACACATTTCTAATTCTTTTTTTTTTTTTTTAAACAAAACCAGACAGACGTTGATAGAGAAAACAGGAAAAAAAAAAAAAAAAGGGACTTAAAAGTGAATACTGCCAGGGGGATTTGTAAGCTGAAATATAAAATGTGTAGCATTTAATTTTATTGCGCTTAAGAACCTATTATATGCCAGACTCTGGAGAACAATGTAAATTATCTGCCTTCAAAATGGAGTTTGGCCAATTCTCCATGTGAACTAATCACATAGCTCATTATGCATTAGGGTATTAAATTATGAAGAGGAGTCCCTTTCGCATTCCTGCACAAAGCCGTATGAAATGTTAATAATATGCCCACAATAGCCCAATACCATGCCTTGCTCACCCTCATCAATATTTAAGTAAACAAATGATCCCGCGCGCCTTTGATAAAGATAATTAGTGCTTCACCAATTATCACTTCACGTGACCTCTCTCCTCTTCAAACTAAACATCTGCTCCAAAGAGTTTGAGTTTTTTTTTTTTTTTCCTCCTCCACGCAGAGAAAAGACAGGAGAAAAACAAATAAGTCAAACTTCCAAGTAAAAGCTTTGCCATCTCAAAACACACATCTCCAGCTGATGAATATTTGATTGTTATTAGCTTAAGAAAGGTTATTCAGTGGCTGTGCCCTTTCATTCTGTTTAATCATAGTGGTGCATCTCCGTCCTCCTGATTTAAATGATCAATGATTAGCTGAGCGAGCGGCAGCATCCGAAAAACACACTGACCAAACAAGAAGCAGAAAATAACACAGCCAACTTCACACGTGCACACACACACACACACACTCCTGCAGACTCACAAACGCAAAGCCACGTCGGAGTGCACACACACACACACTCAACTGCACGCATGCACATGTGCACATGCGCACGCACGCACACACGCGCAGTCCACACACTGAGCCATTCATCAGCACTAATTAAGCAGCAGATTAACAGAGCCCGCAGACCAAGGCTGAACGGTTACACAGTGGGACAACCAACGGGGAAGGCAGGAGACACAGCCCGGCAATAAAACACAACCATTAAACACAGCCAAGAGCCTGGAGTCGACTATGGATGACAGAGGATTGATGGGTGGATGAATGGGTGGATGAATGATGGATGGATAGATGAGTCTGCCTGACTTTTTTTATTTTTTATTTTTTTACCTGAAGGTGAGGAGTGCCAGAGAGCTTGACCAGAGAGAACAGAGTACTTGCCTCTGCCACCGCCGGGGGTGTCTAGCAGCAACGGCCGCAAGTCGACTGGTGTCACCGTGTGAAGAGGCAACACTATCTGTGTCATCACTTCAGTCGTGTTTATGGGGGATGGCATCATAAACAAGCCGGCCCCCCCTCCTGCTCGCCACCCGCCACCCAGCCCCCGCCCCAGTTCCCCTTGCTCCCTCTCTCTCCTCTCTTCTCCCTCTCTCGCCACCTCACCACCACAACCGCTGCCGCCGCCACTGTGCCATTCATGCATACTTAAATCACCCTCGCCCCATTAAAAAAAAAAAAGAGGGAAAAAAAGAAAAAAAAGAAGAAAAAGAAAGCCCAGACGCCTCTCCTGACAATTATTCTATCATTTCCAGTTGTCACCGGGGCAATTACCGACCGGGGGCCCCCTGTGCCGGTTGGACATGTAGGCCCGAAAGAGGAGGCTGGAGTTGGGGAAGAGAAGGAAGAGAATGGGAGAGGGACAGCGGAGGGAGTGTGTGTGTGTGTGTGTGTGTGTGTGTGTGTGTGTGTGTGTGTGTGTGTGTGTGTGTGTGTGTGTGTGTGTGTGTGTGTGTGTCTCTCTCTCTCTGTATAAAGGTGGTGGGGGGTGTAGTGTACAAAATGGAAATTTATGACAGAAGGTGGCTTCTGTCTCTCTCCACATGGGATATAATTAGACTATCATTTCTTTTGCCTGCCACTGATCAAATTTCACAATCACTATAGAACATTAGAAATCAATTATTAGAAACGAGAGTAATGAGGGGATACATCTCTCTTTCCTGCTTTTCTTCTCCCAAGTTTAAAAAAAACAAAAATTCCAAATAAATACAAGGAAGTTATCTCAACTACTTCTTATAAACATTAACTTTTTCAGACATTTGTGTGAAAATATGTCAGTGAGTGTGTGTGTGTGCAGGTACTCTGTGAGTGTGGGTGGATCCTGTGTGGGACCAGGAGAGTGTGTGTATGTGTGTATGTGTGTGTGTGTGAGAGGATCCTCACACACGGCGACTGCTGTGACTCGTCGCAGGATGCTCGGCGGCTCTCCGCTCGCACCTCGCCTGCGTGCTCGCCTGCGTGCTCGCCGCGGAGCTCGCGCCGCTCTCGCTCCAACCGCACATCTGCTTCTCGGTGCACTCTCTCTCACTCGCTCTCTTTCTGTGTGCGAGTGCACACACACACAAGACGCACGCTGAAACACACACGCGCGCACACACACACACACACACACACACACACACTGGACTGGCTCTCTACGTCGCTCTGTGTAGTCGGCTTCGCGGAGGCGAGAGGGGAAACAGAGGCAGCAGCCCAGCGAAAGAAACGCTGCTAAGCGAGGTGCATTCGCCACAAAGGTATGTGTGTCGGGCTTCATACTGGTGCAGTTCATCGCTTTTCTTTTCAGCTCTGATTGTGTGCATGTCAAAGCCTGTGTGTGTGTGTGTGTGTGTGTGGATGTGAAGAGTCTGAATGGGATTAGAGAAGGGTTGAGCGGCAGTCGGTAGCCTCCATACCATGCTCTGACAGAGTGTGCAGAGCGCTTAAAAACAAATCAGCCGTATCCATGCATCACCAAGTTACCCGCTACCACAAAGCACAGCAACGACACCACAAGTACACGTCTAAACGTAAATAGTCCCAGAGACCTACCTTTTAAACAATGAATGAGAAATCCACTCTTCCCGGTAAGACGCATTTGAAGAAGTAGTCTCAGAAGCCTGAAAGCATTACTTGTACCAAAAATGAAGAGAGATGGGGGGGGGGGGGGGGGGAAATGCCGCGAGCAGAAAAAAGTGGTAGGAAAAAAAAAAAAAAAAAAAGGGCAAAAGTATTAAAAAAAAAACAACCAAAAAAAAAAACAAAACAGGAGAGAGTAACTAGCTGACTGGTCCTGTCAAAGACATCAGCGGAGAAGTATTTACAGCGGTATTTACAGTAGTGCGAGGGGAGAGCACCTCTGCCTGGTCACGTCTGAGAGACAGTTGCCGTTTCAGCGCTGCCTAATTAAAACAAGTCAGGCAGCCCCGCTGGATTGTTTTGACGCCTGAGGACCAATAGTACACAAAAACCAGTGGCTTGATCGGCGGGGTAGGGGGGCTGGTCGTGGGGAGCGGAGAGGAGGGGGCGGAGAGGGTGGCGAGAGTTGGCAAAGAAATAAGGAGGGAGGGAAGGGAAGGGAAAGGGGGGGGGGGTTTCTAGAGGAATCCGAGAGGGGAGGGAGACCACAAAGGTTCAAAACCGGGGGAGACCACCACATGCCGAAAGCTTGCTCACTTTTTCTCGGGCAAAATGCTCGGGTGATGCTTTTGGAGACACTCTGAGGGCACGAGACCGAGCATTAAAAACTTGTTTTCAACACGGCGAACAATAAGGAGACATCCTGAACATTTATATGAAGGGGAAAAAAAAAAAAAGTTACATTTTGACGCTTTTATTTATTTTTTCCTCCCCTTTGCAAGGTTGATTCACAATATAGTAGTAAGAACGTGTTACATTCGGATATTTCAAGCCGCTCCTAATGAATTAGGTCAGTGTCTCCGCAAAAAGCTGCCAATCCATACAGGAGTTGAAGCGAGCCGAGTGATGCTCGGCCGTGCAGCAGGAGACGTATTGACATCTTTGGCCGACTGTAAACAATGCACAACAGCCAATGAGACGGAACATTTATGGCTAATGGTGTTTGCCAATCCTTTTGTCAATTTCTTCTTCTTTTTTTTTTTTTTCAAATCTCCTCCTCTCTGCCTTTCTCTCTCTCTCTTGCTCTCTTTCTCTCCCTCGCATGCCACAGATGTTTTTCTTAGTCGCTCCAACAGACAGGAATCTACTGGCAAGAAGAAAGGCTCGGTCTTCCCCAGGAGAGAGGAGTACAAAGCCCCCAGTCTGCACACAGCAGATGCAGAGAGCTCGTCCATCTGCCACCAGCTTGCTGTGCCACATGGGCCTGGGAGATTCAATACAACAGGGGGCATTTATTCAATTTATTCTTTAAAATTTTTTGCACGTGGAAGTTTGTGTCAGACATTAAAGCTCAAATCCAGACGCACAACGAAAATCTGGCAACCCAAACATTAAATGTGTTTATACACTAACAGACGTACACATGCGCGGCCACAGCGTGAGGTTACAGGGAGTGCAGGAACTTCTGTGTTTTAAAGAGAGGCGCCCACAGCAACTGTGACAGATTTATTTAGGAAAAAGATGTAGCCCCTAACGCGGGGTAAAGACCACTTGAACTCAGAGCTCTGAGCGCCGCACTGGTATGATTTAACAGGCTCTGAATAGCACATTATCTCCCTGGCTCCGCTGGAGCATATTTCAGCCGTATGATATCATTATTAAGAGACCAACATGGACCAAAAGACGCAGCATTTTCATTAGTGTCAACCGTCTGAGCTCTGAGGCAGGGAGGGTAAACACTAAACAATCATGGCAGGGAGAGGGAGTCGGTGGGAGATGAAGCAAGCGAGAGGGAAAAGAGAGGGAGATGACAGGAGCAAGCATGGGAGAGAGGGGAGGGTGGGGGGGGGGGGGGGGGGGGTGGGAGACAGCGACGGAGAGAGTCAAAAGAGGCTAACATTAAACAACTGCTGTTAATTGCTCTAAGCATCCACATTATGCCAGTAATTTCTCCCATTTCTCTTTCAGCACTAAGGGCTTCGGGCTAGAAAGCTCCTTCAGCTTCCTTAATAAACTACTCAGACTGCCTCACTGGAAAAGACAAACAAGAGGCCCCTGGCCTTAAAAACATTCGCTTCACGAGGGGGAATGCTATGTCTGTTTCTACACATCTGTGACAATTGTGTGCCTTCTCCCTTCAGGTATTTATTCCTTATGTCTCTTCTTTTTTTTTTTTTTTCCCAGTGCTTTCTACTTGCCAAGGTCAATGGAGACAAACAGGCCCACCAGCGTCTTGATGTGGTGGGAGCAGAGCAGTGAGAGGAGAAAATGGGGGAGTGAGATAGACATGTGTAGTGGGTACAGTGGGGAGGGGAGGAGGGGGGGGGGGTTACGGTGGCAGCAGCTGGTTACCAACCCTGGCAAGAGGAGCAACGGCGGCAGCGGCAGCAGCGGCGGCGGTGGGGGAGCTGTGGATCTGAGATGCAGTGCAGCGGCGTGACGGCGATCGCAACGAATGCTGCTTCCCGTCTTCTACCAACACTGTAATTTCCACAGTTTACACACACACACCCTACCACTAACTATTCATTTTCAATTAAAGCCACCATGACAGGCAATGCCTTCAGGGAACGAGACAAAGTGAAGCGCTGCAATTTTCCGCATTTATGCCACCAACACTTCAACACCACCACAAAGTACTTGCACCGCTACATGGTTTGTCAGTCACAGGCAGCATTCATGTCTCTCTGTGTTTATTATCCCTTGAATCATATTCATGCTCAGGTAATGAGATTTACAAAACAAACAAACAAAAAAAAAAAAACAACACCTTGCATGTTTTAGAAAACAACAGAAACAGTGTGATCCTTTGAATATTCCCAAGTCAAATGAGCACAAAAAGACAAAAGTGAAAGGTGCAAAGAGAAAATGATTTCCAGGGACCGTAAGGAATTTATTCATTAAGTCCCAGTGCCAAAATCAACAAAGATGTTCTCTTTTTATGGGGATGTTATCCATTTCACTTCCCTCCTCTGTTCTCACATTTGAGAGGCAGCCAGAAGATAGCACTAATACCCTCTCTGCCCCTGACAATAGTGATAACTACTATGTGCAAAGATCAGAAAATGGCACACGCATCAGCCCCGATCATTATAGTTCACGCAAATGTTCCACAAGCACAAGTCATGATCCACAAAGTCCAGCCCACAAAAAATAAATAAAATGACGCATAATGAGGGGGTTGGGCTCTTTTTAGCCTTGGGCACGTTGATCACACGATATGTTGCTTCTGGCCACAGAGCAGGGACCATTATGGACCAGTGATTATATAAGTGGTTGGAAGGCTGTACCATTTTAATATACTGTACTTAAGCACCAGGGTATCCATGGCAACTCGCCTTGCACCGTGCATTCAGGAAATCACTAATGAAATGCCTATTAAGTGGACGATAATGACAGTGTCCAAATATATTTGCATATGTATTTCACAGCTCCCCCAAAAAATAAGAGCTGTCAATGAAGGTGGAGGGGTCCCTGATTACTGCAATCACAGTAATAAATATGTGAGGTTTTTGTTTGTTAGCCGTATGAAAATCTTTGGTTATTTAGGGAAATATACAATTTTTAAATCAGTCAGTAATGACAGGCTTGGTCATCTGGTCTCTGAAAAATCAAGCGTCGCTCTAAATAAAAACTTGCACAATTGATTATTATATAGTTGATGGGCGTGAATGGAGGCCTCGCTGCTTTCCTCTGGGAGTCTCCACATGTGACTTCCATTTGCGACTTTGGCAGAGAGCCCAACAGGACATCCCTGAGAGAGTGTTTGCTTGACTCAATATCAACAGCCCGAGTAAGCAGCTGGAGGGGGGGGGGGTTACCCAGGCTAAGCTAGACCTTGGGTTCCTATTGAAAATAAACTAGGCTGTACGATCGCCAGGCCCAGAAATATCAACACGCACCGCGAGGAGCCACGTATAGCACTCAGCAGTGTTCCGCTGGTGCTTCTCCAAGGCTTAATGATACCTGCACCTCCCCTCCAGCTGCTTCTGCCGCCGCTGCTGCTGCACACAGACGGCAGGCGGGCGGGAATTAAAGTATACATTACAGCAGAAAAATAAAAAGAGATCGAAATGACAGAAGTCAGACAGTTCAAGCTGACCGGGCCTCTTGAAACGAAGGAGCTGGTAGACTAGCGACAGACACTCCAGGTTAAATTGGCCCTTCTGTGCCTCCTCTTATTCCCCCCCCCCCCCCCCCCCCCCCACCACCACCACCACCACCACCATCGCAGCCGTCTCCAATGCCCAACCCCCTTCCTAAAAAAAAAAAAAAAAAAAAAAAAAAGGTTTTCTTCAAAAGCGTATTTGAATTAAACGAGTTGCTGAAATCAAAGGCTCAGAGGAGATGGATAAATTTAAACAAGCAAGTGCAGCTCACAGCAGTTTACCTGGTATATAGCAGATTGGAATTAGATGAAAGAGTCGAGCATAGCAGACAACTTCCCTTTTTTTTTTTCTTCGCAGGAGTAGATATTATCATATAGTAAAGGCAGCTGCGGTTTAATTAGATTCCTGCTCGGGGAAAAGTACACGCTACCGGGTTGTTGTGTTATTCCAACGTCTCTAGCCACCGAGAAGTCATCGAAATGAAGCAGCAGGTCAAAAATGTGAGATTCAATAATCGTTTTATGCGCGCAGATTTCCGGTTAGGGACGAATCTGAAACCCATTTATAACAGCGATCCGCAGTGTCTGAGGATCCCACTGCTCCAGCTTCTGCCAAAGAGATTATCATTCCCAGAACCACGGCTACACAGTCGAATGGCAGCAGGACAAGCTTCACTGGCAGTCAAAAGAGCACAACACCTGTATATGCTATGCAGCAGCCACTATCCAACATCCAAGGAATTATTTCGGTGCATCTGCGAGTAGCGATGAAAAAAATACTGTCATGCTGGATGGAAATGAAACACTGAGCATGAATTCGATAATGGGGAAAGTTGGAGGAGTAATCTTCGGGAGCTACCGAGACGTGGAGATTTTGGTCGTCCATGCTGGAAAGTTGACTTCACAGTGGTCGTTGGCCTTTCGACTTACTGCTGACACAGTGGCTATCCATTCATGACTGAAACACCATTCAACTAGATACCAATTACACCTAAAATAAGAAAAGAAAGAAAAACTGGTCGTATTCATTTGGGGGAAATGGCATTCCAGCAAAGAATAATAAACTCATTATATGGAAAATTCAAACTCTCATATTCTCCACACCACGGCTAATTCAAACCTAATTTTTACTAGCCACTAATTTGAGGGCGAAGGGTTGGAGGGGGGTAGGAATTACATCTGGAGGTAATCTAATGTGTGGAACTGAGCCCGGTGGAGGCTGTGATACCGCCCCCCAGCCCCCATCTCACCCACACACACAAAAAAGAGAGAGAGAGAGAGAGCGGGCAACCCCCCCCCCCCAAAAAAAAACAAAAAACCCCAAGACAGACAAGACATAGAGAAGGAACTATTTAGGTGAGTGGGACTTCCGGAGCACTAAAACGAGACTTTTCACAGAAATGTTTTCATTGTGCTGTCACCAGAGACAGACTGGAGAGGATATAGGTGCTGCAGGCACCGGCAAAGAGACATACAGTAACACTGATAAATGAGGGAGAGAGAGGCAGAGCGGGAAAGAGAGATTTTTTAGTAAATGTGAGACTTTGTATAAGGTGCAGGCTTCTCCAGACGGCCGCGCCAGTTGAGAATTTACAAAAAACAGCCAAGTGTGCGGAGTTGAAGGAAGCTTGCGGGTTAATTTGGACTCCACAGTTGGGTGTTGCACCCGCTGCAAAGGCTCAAAGTTTACGAGGAAGTCTCCCTCTCAAGTGACCGGCTGCATCTGGCCTGCCCTAAGTGGGCTGCCTAATAAATGGCACACTTTTTCAATGATCTGCATTTTCAAAGAGCTGAGTAAAGGGTATCCAGCTGTATCAGTTTCACTGTATGGATGCAACTTAACGGCTGTTTGGGAGGAAGTATTTGTGCGGAGGAAAGGGCTAAAGGGGTTCCTATTGGAAAAAAAAAAAAAGAAGTCCTTTCTTGATTACCCTGAAAGAAGTCACACCGACTCAAAATGAGGGAACAAAATATAAAGTTTGGCTCCCAACAATCCCTGCAGGAGGACATTAGCATGTGATAGAGAAAGTTGCCTCGGTCCCTTCCACAGCCGAACCCCTGCTCTTCACTTAAATCCTTTGCCATCCCTTCAACGCTAAATGTGTTTTCCAAATGAAAATAAACGGAGTCCGACTGGTTTGAGGCAGTCATACTCTGGAATATGAGATCAAATAAAGGCTTCTGTGGAGGCTGAAAGGAGAAATGAAATGGCTTCTGAGGGGAGATGTACCGAGTAATAAAATTACTCCTTTATATCTTCCTAAACAGCATATGTTCCCCCTGGAGAGAGTGAGGGCTTCACTTTGGTCAAAGACAAGTATGCAAGTGGCAATTTTTCCTTCAGGGAAGATTCCCCGATACACTTCTTGAGACTTGGCGCACTGCAATTTTCTTGAAAACGAGAAACTATTTCAGCAACAAGTTAAGCGGAACTTTGGAAGTTTCACTTTGATGATGTGCCGGTACACGCTGTCATTGAAAGGTATGTTCCATTAAATTGGAACAGCAAGATGATTCATAAGCCTATTGCTTTTCAATGAGCTCGGACCGGGCTGAAATGTTTGACCGAACCGTTGTATTTTACACTAACACATACAGTTTGGCTTAGAACTGACCGCGATGTACCACAAACACAGCAAATCATGTTGGGGATGAAAAATGTCGCCACTTTGAAATTGGTTAGCTCTTCCAGTTACACAAGCACCATTCCATTTGGCATTGGGGGGGAATTTACAACAGAATGTATGAGTCTAACTACTTAAAATCATGCAATTGATTTGTATTCTTAAAAAGACGGTCACAATAATATTCAGATGGACTTTTTCACCACGGCGGAAGAGCTGTATTAGAGGAAATTTGCAATTGGAGAGAATACATTATAATTCATTATACAGTAGCTATTAAACCTTCAGTAAAAAATGCTTTAGTACAAGGATTGAGCCACTTATCAGACCTACTCACTACCTTTAAAAGCTGTCCATGTTCAGTGCTCTGAGTGGCAAAAAAGCAATCGCTGATGACTTTGAAAATAGGACGAGATGTACAATTTATCAAAACAGAAACGGCTGGCCGGGATTTCAAAGAATCAAAGGTTGTAACTGTTTGTTCAAAAATCACAGAAGAAAGACCGACTGCAATTTGTGGAATTAAAAAAAAGAAAAAAGAAAGACGTTTTTATACGTCACAGACAGAGTGCTTTGAGTAACACTCGAAAAGATGTAAATAAGAAAAGTGTCATCTCTTGTTGTCTTGTGTGGATTACAACCTTTTATCAAGAAAACGCCATAAAATTCTAACTACATTTCAGAGTGTTTTTAATTAGGTTAATTCAACAGAATTAAAGAACAAATTACTGGCAAATACTACACAAGTGTCTATTTCGGTTTGCTTTGTGCAGCCTTGGCACGCAATGAAGTGTTTTACAGCAGGTTGATGATGTTTGTGCTGCGAATACGAAGTAATTTCTGAGCATAATATAGAACTTTATGCCTCGTGACAACCTCCAAGAGGATTGTGTACAAACACATACAGGTTCGGAGCAGACTCATTAAAGATGATGACTCCAGACCCTGAAAATAGTGCATGGATCGTGCATTAGTGGCATTTTACACTTGTCAAGCTTTCTTCAAGGACGAATCTCACTTGACGCAAAGGCACCTAATTACACTTCAATACAACACTTGGTGAACTTGGAAAACAATAACTTTCTCTCCGTTATTGTGTCTTTGGCCCCATCGAAGCCTGTTGCTATCGACTCAAGAAGACAAACGGCAAAGTAGGATGTTTCTGACAGCTTAAAAGTACCCATCAGCTGCCTGCGAGACGTCTCCCAGCACATCCATCCCCGCACCTCCCCAAACAAACAGCAGGCTCCACTTCAAATACATAGCAGGACTATTAGGTAATCTTCTCCTTTGTTCACTCTCCCTGAGCCTTGGTGACTAACCTCAATCTCTCCCTGTTCCACCTCCTGTCTCCACACTGACAGAAGTAAAGGAGCGCACTGAAATAAACGACTAGGAATTGTCTGGAAAGGTACACATGCGGTTTTCAGGCGAGTTGCATCTGTTGCATTATCATGACCGGTACGGTTTTTAATGAGAGGGGAAGAAGAGGGTGGCAGCACAAGGAGCCGTTGTGTTGGGACAGGACAACTCTGATGTTTCCATTCAGATACTCAATATCCTACGAGGTACCAAGCAGAGTTACAGTAGTCTAGTGTCTGTACTTTTTTTTTTTTGGAAGAGAGGGGTGGAGGCGTTGCTACGCACGTCGACAGATTGTTGCATGCGTCTTTGTCAATGGCTGTGTGGCTTGCATGAGTCTCCTCCAACAAAAGCCTGGGAAATCAATCAATCTGCAAAGAAAAGACCTCTTATGCCAGATGTGGCACAATGAGGCAGAAAAAAAATTTACTTGAAAAGACTTGCTTGTATTTGGAACTGTTAAGGGTCCAAACAGTATAAAACCATGTTGGAATTAAATATTTATCACAGATGACTCAAGCTGTCAAGAATGCTACCTGCTCCACTTTGAATTCCTGCTTGTTATTTTAGGTGGCTTCTCTCGGAAGAGATGCACGTCAAAATCTGTAATTGTGTGACGACTTCCTCTGAAATATATCCCCACTATTTGCTTTACAAGTTACCAAGGAGAATGAAAGACCAATGTTTCATTAGCAGGTGAGGGCGTTTTTTGTGTGTGTGTGAGTGTTTCTTTTACAAGTCTTCAGTAGTTCCGTTCTTTGACACATATACACGCACGCTTGCATACACACGGCATAATTATAAATGCAAAGCTTGCTATAGGGAGCTGAACTTTTCACACCTTTCAAAGCCACAAAATTGGATGGTTTTGTGGCTGTGCAGCTGCCGCTCCGCACTAATGCAAGGCGGTGTCATATGAAAAATATTCCTCTCCCCAAACCACAGGGCTGGTCATTAATGAAACACAGGCCGCGCAGTGAGGTCATACAGAGTCTAGATTTCAGCAGCCACACTTAAAAACCGCTCAGAGAGAATAGAGAAACATGAACACAAATCAGATTCCAGCTCCAAGGACGGGGAAAATAAATAAATAGAGAAAGGCACTGGCCCCTCTCACATTTTCCCCCAGCGCTCTGCAAACAACCGTCAACTGCAGCTCAGAAACAGCTCACAATGAGAGCAGACTAAACAATCTGGTCCCGGCCAAGGAAAATGCTAAGCAACTCTGCACACAGGATGTCTCACCCTAATTGCCAACTATCAAATCTCACAATGGAATCCATCCATTTGGCAGAATCTTCACAGCAAACTTGGCAATCTACCTTTGCTTTTAAAAGTGTCAACTTTAGTGATGAGAAGGACAGGACAAATAAAGGGGTGGGGTGGTGGGGGGGGGGCAGTTGTTTAAAATTGCATTTCTGTCTCGGGCCAGCTGAACTTACAGGAAAACTAGCAATGGTGCGTGCTGTGAGGAGGGGAGAGAGCGAAGGGAAAAAAGACTTTTATTAGATAAAAGGTGCTAGGGGTCTTGTAAATGAGTGATTAAAATCCTCAGCATTAAGATAAACAGACTAAATAGGTCCCCAAAGAGGTTTGCACTCAGGAAGGAGAGAGAGAGGAAGGGCGAGGGAGACTGACGGGCTGTGTACCGGAGGTGGGCATGGGAGCGTAACTGGAACCCTGGGACTGGTATAAGAAACAGGGTTACCAGGAGTGACCGCGCTCTAAACAGGAAACTAATGGGACGGTCGCCACCGTCCGCCATGTGGCATTGTATTTTCCAAGCCAGTCAAAATCCACGCTCGCGGAGCCCCCGTGACTTCAAACGGCCAAAATAGCAGCGCATTCATGAAACAGAACAGAACTACTGGGAATTTATAAAAAAAATAAAAAATAAAAAAATAAATAAAAAAAAAGGCAGGGAAAAAAGAAAACGCACACGCGCGCGCAAAAAGGTAGCAGGCCTCGACAGCAGATGGTAAAATTAACATTTCAACAGTTCCTTCCTTTCATGTAGGTCTCGGCAGAACTTTTTTTTTCTTTTTTGGGGAGAGAAAAAAAAGAAAAAAGAAAAGAAAAAGTAAGAGGGGCTTGGGTTTTGGTAAGATATAGTGGTGTAGAAGGCATCTGGAAAAGGGGAAGAGGAATATTGGCTTATTGCTCCTGATGGTCCACCTCTATGAAAAATTAAATAGGTCTGTTTTGCAGGTTTCCCCTCTCTGGAGTGCCCTAAGCTGTGTTATGGAAACATCATCTCGGTAATTTATACGCCAAAGAACACCTGGTGATGAAAGAAAATAAACTATTCCTCGCTTTCTTTCTCCATTTAAAAGCCAGCACTTTGACTTTGTGGTCTTTTCCTTTGATGTTTCTTTTTCCACCTTTTTTTTTTTAATGTCCATCCATTTGGCTTATTTTGCAAGAAGTTGGCATCTATTGTAGAGTTAAGTCGTTCACAAAATGCTTGTCAGATTTCATTTTGAAGTCTTGATATACACTTCAAAAGGTGCGCTAGAGATGTTATCGTGGAGAGACGGGAAGACGGAGGCATCTCTAATAAAGACCCAAACAATGGACAGCCTCTCTCATTTCCAACCCTGTCCAATGGAGCGTCTCAGTAGTACCCATTAATTTGGACACAGTTCTGGCTAAATTACATGTGTTCCACCTCTGTGACATTTTAAATGCAATTAAAAGCTGGTTATGGAAGTGTGCGCGGACTTCCCTGTGATGAAGGGAAATCACTGACGTGATTAACATGCAAACGAGCTCACGCTGGCAGACTAGATTGGGGTTTGAAAACCTCAATTACTTTTGTGTGATTATCTATTTACCAGTACACAGATTTCCATTTCTCATCTCCATCCGCGTTCCCCATGCACGAGCCTCAATTATATGTGGCACACCTTTATTTATGATGAGCACAATGCTGAAATACAAGCCCCGGTTATTTTTCCACTGTGATAGATTGCTTCTTTACAGGCCGCTCATGAGGCAGGACCAGCACAGCAATGCTTCCTAATGCCAAACCATTTGCTATGTGAGCACTTAATATGATCTTGACCCCCACCGCCCTACACACCCCCAATCCATCCATCCAAGCCCTATTTAAACTCCGCCCCGTTTGGCATTGGGGGAAGACAAATGCACAAATTATGAGCATTTCTTCCTTTCAACTACATTGTATGATTTACTACTTTGTATTTATTTCAATTCAGGACTATAAAACAGGAAAAAAAAATAAAAAAAAAATAAAAAAAAAAGGAAAAAAAAAAGAGTCTATTAGTAAATGCGAGTGTGTGTCTGTTATCTGGAGACTAATTGCAGGTGAAGATCCCACTAAATCAAGTGCCTGTTAAGAGGAAAGTGTGGATAGAACTGAGCTGAGATGCACTGGGTCTTATAGGACTTGAGATAATTAAGGCAATGCCTGGCAGCACAAGAGAAATACATTTTAATTAATTCAAAGAGCTGAATAGTGACAGAATTCTGCCATCATGATGTATTTTTAACATTTCCCTGAAGAAAACGAAGCATCAATAAATCCTGAAAAATGTTTTTTGAAAACACACAGAAGTTAATCAACTAGTGTACAGTAACTGTGCTGGATTGCATTTGCATTGCAGCTGTTTTATGTAAGGCATAATGATTTTTTTTAAATTCTTTTTATTTTTTAAAGAGTGGAGCACATCATTTTATTGTTTGCCGGTCTCCCTGCCTGCTTCCTGGTGCCCAGGGACAGGAAAAGAAAAGAAAAGAAAAGACGCACATATCTGTGGCACAGCCGGGCTTTTCACATTGTGCCCAGCATACATAAAACATGCCCTGTTGCTTCAACGGAGCAAAAAGGAAAACAGTGCCATCAAGTGAAATTTCTGAGGATTCCTCAAACACCTTGGCAGATAGATCTATCACGTCATCAAACCGAGGGCAGCAGAAGGAGCTGGACTCCTCTGGGAAACTGTATTTAATAGGATTTATTTATGCAAAAAATAAAAAAGATTTTCGTCTTGCTGACACAGAGATGCATTGAGACACCTCAATGTTAACCTATACTTTAAGTCTGACCCAAATGTATTCTGTATATTGTTTTTTTTTTTTGGCTTCCGTGCTCCAAATCTGCACTCTGGATGGGAATATTAGGCACAAGAGCACTTTCCGCTCAAGCAGTGAGATGATAAGACAAGAAATAAACATGGCGCTTTGCCGACTTCATGTTCAGAATCCTGTTCTAGGTACCTCAGGAACAAAGGGAATCATTATTACTATTTGATCTCGGTTGCCAGGACTTGGCTACAGCACT
This sequence comes from Lipophrys pholis, assembly GCF_963383615.2. Lineage (NCBI taxonomy): Eukaryota > Metazoa > Chordata > Actinopteri > Blenniiformes > Blenniidae > Lipophrys > Lipophrys pholis. The sequence continues at coordinate 14,082,516 of NC_137644.1, read as the reverse complement.
GATATGGGGTTGCTGGAGTAGGTAGCGGGGAGAAAAAAAACGAAGCAGTAGATACAGCATATTGAGCGAGTGGAACTGGTGGTGGCGACTGGAATCATGAGTAAGAGAGGATAAAAGAGAAAGAGAGAGGGAGTGCTTAGATAATAGTAGATAATGGACAATTAACTCGGCCTAGTAGTGCTTGCTGCAGTGAATAGCAGCTTCTGGTGCAGCAAGTCCCCGATCACCACTCAGCCATATTCACATTGGGAATACAGGCGATATCAAGCTGCAGGCTACTGGGCCTCTGAGGTGTACACGCTGCATTAGCAATCTCCACAATGCCTTCAAACAATGCTTGATACCAACAAAGTGTCCCAAAGTGCAAACGCAAGCACTCTGCTGATGGGAAGTCTGTGGTGCCATAACCTTGTCCATTGTTTCATGTCCTTTCACCATCAAAATAAACCCAGGAGCTGTAAATCCATAAAAAAAAAGTGACATACTGCCATTCCTGTGTGCAGACACTGAAATTAGCATAATTAAACCTATATAAAAGCTAATTGCATAAATAAATGAGTGAATGTCACCACTGTGCATCACAGAAACAATGCATGTGTTCATATGAGGGGCCTCAGAAGTGTTTTAGCTGCCCACCCAGCCCCCCCCCCCACCCAATCCCCTTCAAGCTCCATCTAAATCTATTGATCTGTGAAACACAGGGACCCAGGGGAGGCAATTCACTTAATATCATACATCTAATGATGAGATGAATAACGATTATACCATTTGGTAATTAAACGTCTTACAAACCATTTAACTGACTGTGCGTCAGGAGGGGTCGCTGGAGGTCGTAACGATTGTTTTTCATTTCTTGCTCGGCACGAAAGCAGGAGACACACTCAGGAGGTGTATGGCTGGGGGTTGGCGGTGGTGCGAGAAAAACAGTGCGTGGCACAATGGTGAAAACACACTAATGATTGTTAGCAGCTATGGCGCTAATCTCTAACGCTGTCAAGACTCTGAGAGGGAAAACAGTATGGTGGGAGCGAAGGGAAAAGGAGGAAACTGAAAGAAATGTGATGCGTGTCTAAGCTTGCCACGTCGCTTTATATTTAGAAAAACTCATTAGCTTGTTTATGCTGTTTTGTTTTTTTTCCACAATAAGAGATAAGCGACTGAGAAAAATTAGACCCTATTTACTGGTGAACTGTAAATACATAACAAGGTCCATGTAAAACGAGGGGGAAAGGAAAAAAAAAAGGCATTTCATGTTGACGCCTCAGCTTTTTGCATGAAGGTGTCTGATCTTTGCAAAAGGTGTGTTAAACTCACACTGAGCCAATTTACTGTCAACAACCACAACCCAAATCCCTACTTACAGTCAATAATTACACAAAGTTGCCATGCTAGTGTGTGGTTGTATAGACAGTTAACCTGTAAAAATCTCTCATTAGAGAGCAGCAGCAAGAAAACATTTCTGGTTATGGAGCAGTCGTTGCCCAGGATGAGTATTTCCCTTTTTATTCTTTAAATCAAATCAAGATAAAACGAACAAATGGCAAAGGTAAGCTATAAAATCAATCAAAATGTGTTTTATTGTAACTAAAATGCAGATGAATTGATACAATAAACTTCAATACAAAACAACAAATGTAACAGTTGTGACGGCCGCAGACTACCGTACTCTCTGGACTATAAGTCTACATCTATCAAAAGATGCATCAAGAGGAGGAAAAAAAAACACAACTAACACAGGTGTATTAGTCGCATTTATTTTCCCATGTCCGAATGTACACTGCACCGCCAACAAGCAGCTGCTCATCTGTAAATTTGTTCCTCCAGCTAAAAAATTGCTTGGAGAAACTTTTTCCCTGGGCGACTTTCTTTTTTTTTTTTTTGCTCTGTTGGTTAAATACAATAGTAATGGACGATTTCCGATCATACAGTAGTAACAGCATGTTGCTCTATAGTGCCATCTAGTGGTCCCTGGTGGTATGTATTCATATGTTTTAGTATAAAAGTGTCTTCGTGAGATAAGTCACATGACCACCCAAAAGACAAAAAAAAACAAAAAACTACCGCTTACAGTATAATTGGGAAATACCGTATATATAGGAAGACACTGCATTTAACAGGCTTGAGAAAACTTCCTTATTTACTATGGATCCCAAAAGGTGTATTTTTTTTTATGTATAGTTTTTTAATGTTGTCATGTGTAAGTTTGGTCTTCAAATCTTGGTGTGCGACACAACGTGCAGTTTGAGAAACGGGGGACGAACAACGTGGCTCAAGCTCTGTGATGGGAGGGCTCATCCTCTCGTACTTTCAAAGCCCTGCTCTGGTGTAACGCATACCATCACAATGAGCATGATAAGGAAAGGCAGGTACAAAAGTTTGGAGAGGTTTAAGCGGTTTTAAAACACACATGTAAACCGTCCAATCACTTTGCTGGAGTGGCCTCTCCTTTATCCCCGGCGGGCTCACAATAACGTTTCTGCGGCTGGCTTCGGCACATTCACTGAACATTTACTGACAGAGAGATGTGCGTCGAGCTCCTGGCTCCTTATTGAATGATAGCTCGTAAACATTGTCATTCCAAAGAGAGGACAGGATTAAAGCCGGCTTCGCCCATTCAGGGGAACAGTACGTGAAAAGCGGACGGGAACAATAGCCAAATGGAGGACGGTATCACAAGGGTCCAATGTCTGCTGTGATGAATATGCGGGAGATTATAACCCATTCCATCATTTCCATAATGTAAAAACTCTTTTTCTTCTTCGCCCGCCCGACTATTCACTAAATAAATGAGAAAACTATCACCCGCGCAGAAATATGTGACAAAAGGCAGTTTTGAATGACCCCCACGCCTTTGACAATGCAGCCGCTGTCCGGACACATTCGGAGGCAACGGAGTGAGTAAGACCTGGTAGAGTATTTATTATTGGGCACAATACAAATGTATTACCATGTCACCTATACCACTTTACAGCATAGAATGGAACTACAGTGAATACAAGAGAGTTTTATATAACACCAGGTGGAAATGTGAACGAGGGCTCCTTTTGATGTGTGGCTTCACTTGCCTCACTGGCGCTCTAAACTCGGGGATCATTCTGTGGACACCGGTTTTAAACCCACAAAGAGGCAGCCCTCACATTTAACCAATATGCTAACTACCCTAGCTAATAGGCGCTTTCCAACAAAAAAAAAAAAATTGTTTAACTCAGTGGAAATCTTCTGAAAAGAAATGTGGAATTACAAAGTTCAGAGTGAAGAAAAGAAGCAGAAAACTTTGGTATCTTTTAAAGTTATCTGGTTAAATGTGACTTTCAGGGAGTTCAACAAGCATTACTCGTTGCAACTTGTGCTATACCATGACATTAGTCTGTACAGTTTCTATATGAGCGACCGCGGATCATCGAGTCCAACTGTTACTTTTCTAGAGAGCTCCTCAAAAAACATTAAACTTGTGAAATTCCTGAGCCCGAGAAAATATCTCCCCCGCCCCAGCTCCGCTCACACCTCCACATCACCGACATCTCTCCGGCCATTCGCTCGATCCATGTGTGCCTCTTTACGCGTGCGAGCGAAGGAGAGAGAAGGCAGGGCTCGTCTGCTCGATCGCCGCAGTCTATTCCAGAGATTTCTCCCATGGTAACCTAGTTTATTTACTTTATCTACAATATAATGCTTCAGTGAACATTTGCAACTTTGAGACACAAGTTTCAATCAGTCATCTGGCGGCGGCGGTGCGAGAATGCCGTGCGTGTGGTCAGCCAGGTGCGGAGAAGAGATGAACACCGCCGCCGAAAAGACGGCGCCCGCTTTAAGGCGAGGGCCTGACAAAGAGGTCCCAAAATAATACAAAATAAAAGCGGACAGCGCGGACAGGGAGGGAAGGGAAACAGGAGGAGGCGGCAAAAAAAAAAAAAAAAAAAAAGAAGCAGGGAAGAGAGATAGAAAAAAGAACTGTAGAGGGCAGGGGGAGAAGAAGTCGGAAGAACAAAAGGTGAATGTGGGATTGAAAATCTAAAGAAATAAGCTAAATATAAAGTGATATTGCACTGAGAGCCGAGTGAGTGAAACAGACAAAGGGGGAGTGATGGGAAGAGACAAAAACAGAGTGAAAGAAAAACAGAAAGGGGGAGAGTGGGAGGAAAAAGAAAAAGGGAGGGAGACGTGAGGTTCTCCCTGGGCGGCGTGGAGCAGGTCTTGTCCAATAAACACAGGTGAGCAGCTCGACAGGCCGGGACCACCGGGCTGACTGACAGCTGAGAGCTCTCACTGACCGCCAGCTTTATGTTACATGACACGAGGAGAGCAACTCAACTGACAAAGAGAGGCTGCCTGCTCCTCTCGGAGTGAGAGTGTGTGTGTGTGTGTGTGTGTGTGTGTGTGTGTGTGTGTGTGTGTGTGTGTGTGTGTGTGTGTGTGTGTGTGTGTGTGTGTGTGTGTGTGTGTGTGTGTGTGTGTGTGTGTGTGTGTGTGTGCGGGGCGGGCGAGGAGCACACGTGTGTACGCCCGCGCGTACCTGTGCACGGCTGTTTAAAGCGGCGTGGCCACAAAGCTGCAAACACAAAAATATCCGCGCTCTCTCTCTCTCTCTCTCCCTCTCTCTCTCCCTCTCACACGGCCAGACAGGAGGAGAGCTGTTGCCATTTCCTTTCACAGGTGAGCAGAAGAGGGGAAACACCCCGGTGCTTCGGTTACTTAGTGGGAGAAAGTGAGGAGTCGTAGCATGAGGAGGAGGAGGAGGCGGCATTGGGGGGGGGGGGGGGGAGCAGGAGGGGGTGGCGATGTATTCTGTGTGCCGACTGAATCTTTTCCACATGACGGGCCTCGGGCTGTTTTTGTCAACTGCACTCTTGAGCAGCAAGGAGTCAGGTAGTGTGACCACATGATTGCCCAAGAGGCACTGCGGTGAGAGGGTGAGAGAGAGAGAGAGAGAGAGAGAGAGAGAGAGAGAGAGAGAGAGAGAGAGAGAGAGAGGGGCAGAGAAAGGCAGAGAGAGATTGGGGGGGGCCGGGGACAGGACCAATGCAACACGCATGATGAGGTGTAATCACAAACCCCATTCAGAGTGCAGTGGAGTTTGTCAACATACACACATTCACATTCCACTGTCTGTCAGCTCCATGACCCAAATCGAGCATGCTGTGTGAGTGTGTGGGCATTTTTTTATTTTATTTCCCCCCCCCTCTTCCGCACACATGAATACTTTCTGGCCATTTCGCCTCCAACCAGGTAGCAACGGCTGCACTGTCTAGGCTTGCGGTTTGTGGCGAGGAAGTCAAGATTCCAAGCTCTTGTAGGATTGCGCTGCCGCCTGTATCCCTTTTCAAGCTGCGATCAAATGATCATTATGAACAAAGGAGTTGGCTTGTTGCCTCTGGAGTAAAAGCTTTTTCAGTGGCTGTGACCGCGCGGTTTGATTTGAAACTTTTACTTTCGGAGGCGGCGAGACAGATAAAGTGTGCTGCGGTGGAAGAAAGGCCATGTTACATGGAGGAGTCTGAACTGTGTGAATCCGAAGGCAAACGGTCCCAATTTTGTGTCGTTTTGACAAAAGTGAATTTCAAAAAGCGGAGGAACGTTCGGCGAGTATTGGTGTGGTTAAATATCAATACGGAGGAAAGAGAACTAATTAAAACATGTAATATTATTCACGTTGTTAATGTCCGATTGGTTTAATATTATTAAAACTGCAAAAAACACTCACTTTATGAGATTACGAAAATCACTGCATTTTAGGAAGGTCTCGAATATTTAAAAAAAAACAAAAAAAACTACTCCAACGTCTTGACAAGTCAAGGTATTTCAGAACTCTGTGACAGTATGCAGGCCTTGAGATAAACAGAACTCCTCCGCTGGTTAAAATACTGTACATTCAGTTTATGTCATGATGATGAGATCCCAATAAAACACCGCGTGGTGAAAGGCTAACATAAACCTAGGGGTGCGTGTGCAGGCTGAAAAATGAGGCCGCGTGACAGCTCGGCGATAACACACAAGTTCAATCTGTCAGGACAATCAGCATTCAGACCTTGGGAGAAGAATGCGCGACTGTGTGCGAGCGGCTCGCTGGACGCGATCACCTGCGAGTGAAGCCACTCATAATTCTTCCCACCTGAAATAAGGAGTTCAAACTAGTGTCAGGCCTCTCTGATGTCATGCCTGCCTTGGGTTGGGTTTCACAATAATCTCAGGCTCTTGGAGGGATGCCATCGGGCCTGGCTTCCGCACCCAAGATTTCTCCAATTAAATTGCGGGGAAAGAATAACACGTGAAACACTAGATGCCTGCTCCTTTTTTTTTTTTTTTTAAAGGAACTGAGCTAAGGCATGCAGTATTTGCAATCACTCATTTCCACAGTATCGGTCATTTTGACAGAGGTGGCAAAAGTACCCACAGTCTTACCTTAAGTAGAAGTACAGCTACCCGTGTAAATAAATACCCCGGTGAAAGGAAAAGCTCTGGTTCAAACTTTTTAATTAAGGGAGAGTAAGAAAGTAAAGGCTCTCAAACACAAAGTTAAAATAAATCCTTAACGGTTTTTTTTTTAAGGCTTGAGGCAACTCTGTCAGCAAAGATACACAAACTTCATTATTATCATGAAAACAGACAGCGATTCAACAAACCAAAAACCTTTCTGGATCAAAACAGGCATAACTTAATATAAAACTCAATAAATCTAAATTAAACCTCATAGATTTACTTCTAACAGGAAGTCTTGGCATTGAACCAGTATTGCTCCAAACTGATCACTCAATTTCTGTATGGATAACTGTTATTGATTACTGGAAATGCTTAAATCCTTTCACTGTCTCTCTGAATATTCATCAAAGGGAGTTAAAATTAACCAGGTTTAAGAAGGTAGAGTAGAAAATAGGAATGGGAAAAATGGGAGGGATATAAAAATAACCCAGATTGAAGCAATGTTGGTTATCGCCCGATCATGATTTTTTTTTTTCTAATATCAGGTTGATAAATATCAGTACCAAACGTGCATCTTGAGTAGAAAGTATCGCTATTTCTAAATGAACCAGTACAGTAAATATTCAAATATACAAACACGATATTACTTCCCAAGCCTGCTGCTCTCCTAACTAATATCAGTGGAGCTCCAAAATTGAGCTGTGGCCACTTTCACTGGGGTTGAATTAAGTTTTAATCTGAAGAAGAAAAAAAAATATCCTGTCCAAAAAAACTAAATGGAATTGAGAATTAAAAAAAACAGTGGGGGGAGCTCTCCTCTCATGGTAACTGTGAGCACTCTGAATAAACAACCTTTACGTGATTTCTCCATCCACCACCAAAAGAAGGAAAATCTCAACCGTTCAGGAGATGTGGACTGAATTTAACCATGTTATGATAATAACAGGAACTCTGTTGTTTTATAAAGGATAGTTTGAACCAGCAAAGTCGGGAGAGGGAAACAAGAGGGGACATGAATATCTGGTGAGAAACGTACCGCCTCTCGGAAACAATGTAAACACATTTTAGAGTTAATTGAGAGCGGCTCCTAATCGGAGAGACTGTGGACGTCACTGGTCCTTACGCCGTCCCTTCAATTTGCTCGCACCTCGACCCCAAAGCAAACTTCCCTCCAACGAAATAGGGAAACTTGAGGAAGTTCTAAAACTTCCAGCTCCTATCGGCCGTGCCGAAGTGTGAAGACAAAACAGTGGACCATAGAGAGAAGGGTGCATGGAGAACAGCAGATCCTCGGGGCCGAGAGCAAAAAAGGAAGGAAGAGAAGGGGCAGAAGGGAAAGTAAACCTTTGATGAGTAAGACTTTTTTTGTTAAGCGACGGAGCTTAACTTTAAAATATTCTGGGTGGCAATGAATGGGGGATTGACCAATGGCCCTGATCTCAGCCACACACTGGGGCACTGGGGTTAATGGTGGATAAAGATTAGGGGGGGAAAAAGGGTTGCTCTGCCTGATCTCCATCCACCCCACCACCCCACCAACCCCCCCACCCACCCCCCGTTCCACAGTCTTCACCTTCTCCTCCAATCCCGAACCGGCCAGACAATGGAGGCTGCCAATGGGGGATGATCCAAGTCCCTTTGATTTCTGCCTCTACCCCCTCGACTGCTCTGAGTGCCCAGGGTAAAGACCCGTGGAGGTTCCCCCTGTTTGCCCGCTCACAGGGACGACAGTTAGCAGGCTCAGAGAAACCATTTGAGGATTGAAAAGGGAATGACAAGAGGTTTCTGATCTATGACAAGAAATCAATTTCCAGCTGGAAATATGAGCAGAGGGCTGTTTCAGTCCGAGCTGCAGCTTCTTTAAAGGGAGCCAAAGATATGCTTAATTGCCGTAGATTTTTTTTTTTTTTATATATATGTGTGTGTGTGTGTCTGTGTGTGTGTCTACATGGGAAGTACAGCTTGCAGTGGTGGGGCAATTATACTTTTTTTTTTTGCAATGATTAGAAGGACTTTTTTAGGCCAGCAGATATGCAGTAAGAGTTCATCTTTGAAGATTTAACTGAATACTAGACAAATTAAGAACTAATATTTAAATCTCTTTTAGGTGGAAAAAGGAAATGTGGAGTCTGCTTCACTCTGGAAAGACTGCTTGGGAGGTGGACCTGCTTCTACAGCCGCGTTGCACTTTGCTTTTGCCCATAAACTTTAATCAGAGCTTCACCTCAGAGATGCCGCGCGTTTCAAGATAAAAAAGATTCTCCTCTTTAGATTAGAGGCAGAATGGATTTGAGGCAAACAGACACATTTCATGTATTACATCTAAAACTTTCAGGAAGAAGTTCATCTGTCTGAATATCTGAGAAGAACTTTATTTGTCGTGTTTAATTAAAAAAGAGAAACCTCATTTGGAATCGTACCTTATTCATGGAAAATGATGCAATGCTGATTCCATTTACACTTTGATAGACACAAACAGAACTATTTTCAGCTAAAAATCTAATCTTCAGTGGCTTTTATTCTCTTTCTACTCACCTTGACGACGTGAAACGACCCCTATACGTGTGTTATGAAACCCCAAATTATTCACCTTTATTTGGCTCGATGACAAACACCATCTTGTATCATCAGTTCAGCGACTCAAGATAAATGATTCAGTTTTTTATCCCTATGATCACTGGTGCAAAAAGTGCTATGCGATTACGTATCTATCTTGTTAAAAACTAATTGTGCAAGTCCTGAATTACAAGCAAGATTGCAAATTTAAAACGGTTTGATGAGCATTTTTGTGTTCCTATCTAACAAAACCCACTTTGAAACTGATCACAAGTAGCAAGAACACTTTCCAAACGGTATTATCAATATTCATCAGAAAAGCATGTACTGATTGGCAAACTTTTCTCATACGCCACTTTGCTCTTTTGACAATTCAGCACCCATGGCTGTGTTTCTCTACAGCCACACCCGAATCGACAGTTATGACTGACGTGGCTCATTACAGTGGGCACATTCATCTGGGAGGAAAACACAACAACACCAGGCATGCGAGGACAATGAAAACTGCTTCCACTTACCACTTTGCCACTTCACAGTGTTTGTCGTCTGCTTTTTTCTACCGGCGCAGAGTGCGCATATCTCATCCTGAGAAGAAAAGAGGGTAAAATGGATGTCTGGCCTAAAATATGAGCGGTACAGTGAATAGAGCTGGCCTTGGTTTCTGCAGTCTGAATGGAGTAATGCACACCAGGCATCATCAGAGATTAGGTTAGGGCCGATGGAACCCCTGTTCACGTCATCCTGTTCCGTTCTGCTACAAATCTCAATCAAGACGTCAACAAAATAAATTTAAAAGAAAAAAAGAAATATATATATACCGGTATATATATATATATCTGAAATCTGAGCTGCACACATTTGTAAGCCATAGTGCATATCATAACTTCTAAGTTAGAGTAGATTGAAAATCCTTGGGGTGTGAAAACCAAACAGGCACAACTGAAAGGTTGCCCAGTGGAGGGGGAATTCTATCAAAGTGGACAAGATGAAGATTTGTTTTATTATTTCAGGAGCAATGGGGGGGGGGGGCCTTGACCTCCACTGGCCACTACATTCACTTAAGGCTAACAATAGAGCAACAACCAAAGGTACATTTGGTGACTTGATTTAAAAAAAAAAACACTTTTATATCATTACTGGCACACAAAAAAAAAAGACATAGCTTACGAGAGATTTACTCTCAATATTAACACTGGCTGTTGAAAACAGTGCGACTGCAACGCTAATCTTGTCCAAGGTTAAGAATTCCTTGACAGAAGAACATGAAGAATCCGTGTTGGAATACTTACCCTAAGGGAGAGAAATTGCTGTAGTTGTCGGTCACGGGGGGGGGGGGCGGCGGTCCAGCGATGTCAGCTCTCTACGACAAAAGGAAACAAAAGTGAACCATTAGTCCAAATCTACTCCGTCACATACTGATCTCCTGAAACATGTTTCCTGGGTACGTTCACTGCTGCTACTAACAAGTGTGGGCTAGACAGTGTGTTGCATAAGTATTTTCTGTATGGTTTGTAAGTGAAGGCAATAAACTTTCTTACAACAAAGTGCACCTGGAGTTTGGTGAGAAGTCGTAGAGTGTGTTTGTGTGTGCGCGTACGTGTGTTTATGTGTGGGTGTGCATGCACCAACAGGCATTGTACAGTACAAGCACAACACGCCTGCTCACCACACACACACACACACACACACACACACACACACACACACACACACACACACACACACACTGAAGTTAAAAGGTGCAGTGCCTGGAAGGCTCAAGCTCTCAACGCCAAGTAAATCATGCCGTTAACCTGACAAGATTGATTTCTCCTGTACTTCCATTCAGCTGTCTGCATCTGAGTACACAACCTCTGCTTTCCATATAATTTAGAGACCATTAGTATTGATGATTTCTTGTGTTAATCACATAGGAGCAGAAAGGGTGTACAATACCACAACCACCGCAACCGATTGCTCACGACACTTTTACTGCACATGCATCACATCAAGAGCATCAGGGAAAAGAAGTGGGAGAAGAAAGCCCCTGGGAGTAAGGTGTGGGCCCATTCCTGCACCCCCGGGGGCATTAGGGGCAGAAAATGGCCTGGATGATCCTCTGTGGGTTGTTGCATCCCCCCCACCCGCCACCACCACTCTTCTTTCTTTATTCGCCCAGAATTCCAATGACCCCTACAGGCAACCAGCGGCTGCTGAATCCTGAGGAATGTGCTCTCTGAACTGTACAAAAAGCCCTCAGCTCAAAGAGCACAGCTGAAAACAAAACATGTCAACCGCCATAATTTTTCACTGTTTTGAGTTTGTGGAAAATGTTGCACAGATTGTTGCACAACATTTACGTGGAAAAGGGCTTGAGGGGGCGGGGCGGGGGATTTTAGACCTGCAAAGATTTCAGAGTCAAATGATTGATTGGATTATATTTAAAGAATTGTACACATCATGTATAAACTAAAATGCAAAAATAAAATTAATCTTCCTGTCTGGGACAACTAAATCAGCGAACACCTTAAAAGTAATACAAAAACAAGCAAGGCGAAATGTAATTTAGACGTAATATAAAATCTGAAGTAAACACACCTTGTCTTAACTTATTTGCTCTTAGGTAGATTTAAACACCCAAACACCTCCAGGCTGTGCAGATGTCATATTTTATTCACTGGAAAAGCATTTGGCATGCTATTAGTCTGCATGACCTCCAATTCGCGGGGATTTACAAATACCACACATGTCTTTATGCCAAATATAAAACCATCGGTAAATTCTATCAACTTATAAATATGGCAAACGCATTCAAGTATTCATGAAGGCCTAATAATGCTATAGGCTGATATTTACATAAAGCGCTCGCGCACTAAGTCAAGATAAACTATTTAAGACCCAGACCACAAATACCTCCACACTGCAGAAAAAGGAGGGTCCTGCGATGAAAGAGGACATTATGCTAACAAGTCAGATTACTGTACACAATAACTTTATCTTAAAAGTAAATACCATCCACGGTGTTGGAAATGGGGGGGGGGGGGACTATGGAAAGTCACTGGCAATATTTCTGTGTGGACCAAATGCTCCTTATCAGTGTTAGTCAAGCAATTCAGGCCTGCCCGAAGAAAGATGAGTCTTCAAACTCATTCTATTCATGGTCAGACGTGTAATTACCCTCGGCTCACAGTCTAGACGTAACCGCTTTCACAGTATTTAAGACCCCCTATGCAACGCACGGACGCCAGCTCCTACCACCAAGCCCCGCACGTTAAATCTGTGGGCAGATAAATTAGCGAAGAATGCAATAAAATAGACACAATGAGAGGAACTTTATCCTCCCCGCTGCTAAATGAGATTTCTTTGAAATGCAGATCAGTGGCTCTAGATTAGTGAATTTTAGCTGCTGTCAACATCATAACAAAATACAAATGCGATTGTTCGCTGGCGCCTTATCTACTTGCTTCCATCTGTTGGCTGGTTATTTACTCCCCCCTGATTTACTATGCAGATCTAAATAAGTCGCATCAAAAAGAGGGCTTACTGCACAATGCCTTCTTAAGCTTCTACATCAAGGTATTTGAAAAACCGGTAGTCACATGAAAAGGCTGCCCATCAAAGGCACATCTCTAATGAACTCTCCCATATCAGAGGGGGCTTGTGAGGCCTGGCTTTAATGCCTTCTGTGTGGTGAGAGAGGAGCAGAACTACAAATCAGACCCACCAAGGCATGGCAGGGGAGGGTGGAGGAGTACAGAGGGGGAGAAAAGAAAGAGACAGGAGGAGGAGGAGGAGGAGGAAGAAGGCCTCAGTTATCAGATGAGATTAACTAAGCAGAAGGACTAGTCTTAGGACTTTCTATCCATCCATCCATCCATCCATCCATCCATCTACCTCTTAAGTATATTCTGGGGAAGGCATTCGTGTAAAAACCACAATGGCATTAGATTAGAGGAGGTTACAATGGATTAGGTGGGACAGGTGAGCTCCAAAAATGAAATCAAACGGAGCAAAAAAATTACTTTCAACTTTGAGTGAACGCCTTTAGAGTTGTCTGAAATACACGAGTTTACAGGCGATACTCCATAAAACTGCAGTGAAAGGAAATCTGTGTCAATTGGTGTCTCTTCAACTTGACATATTAATCCAAGTAGAGAGGGAAAAAAACCTTCCTCTCCCGTCCTTCTCATTCTCACCAGGTCTGCAAAACACGCTTTGGTAATCTCGAGCAGAGCTTTTGCATTACGCTCCTGCAATAACCTTTAATTTCATGGTGTATTTGTTGCATTCAGTACACAGGCCGGATTACAACCGACAAGCTTCAGATTTAAACGGGAGAAAATAAACTGCATGGAGAGATCATGATCTGTACACCCCCCCCACCTCCCCATCCCAGCCACCCACCGCAAGCGTCACCGCCACCACCCTGCTTTTGTAGCCCCGTCCGTGGATGGAGCGGAGACCCCCACCAACAAGCATGCAGTTTACCAGTGAACAATTAGCCCCGGAGCAAGAGCAGGCCCGGCACTGGCACATGTGGTTAAGGGGCGAGCGCTGCGGGAGAGCGCCAGATGATGAAGGGATGAGGATGGGAAGAGGAGGAGGAAGAGGATGGGGGGAGGGACAGAGGAGAGGACACAGAGGGGGCGGGATGGTGGGGTGGGAAAGAGGCGCATGGCGCGTGCCAGACACGCGTGTGCCAGTTTTTTTTTGTTTTTTTTTTGGCTCCTGGGCAAAGTCCCTCGTCATTCACTTACAGATCCTCTTTGCAGAGGAGATAAAGACATATAATGGGAGAGGGAGTTACCCCTTGCCTTAACGCCACGAATACTTTGACTCGGAATTCTGGCAACCCGTCCAAATTGAGCTGTGATGTGAAGGCAGCCAACGGTTGAGTCGCTTCGCCACAGAAACTCTACTTGGTGTCCCTCCCCTCACCCTGCCTCAAGCGGTTCTCTGCTGTGCAGCGTTGCCAACTGGGCCCAGTGCCAGTCGCATTTGCAACCACAAGGGACCCTCGTCTTTTCTTTTTTTTTTTTGCATTGCCTAATGAAATGACAAAACAACAGATTTGCATATGCAGAAACAGGTGTTGTAACAGGTTTGACTCCTCTTGACCCGAGTCGTGTTAAGGAGAGAAAACGCAGAGGAGGAGAAAAAAAAAAAAAAAAAAAAGTTTATGACCAACAGCTGCCTGGAGGTATTTAGGCTCTGATGGGCACTCAAGTCTGCACCATCTGCCCTGCTGCTTGCCAGAAGTGACAATCTAAATTAAAAACCACTCATCAAATATCGTAAAAATAAACCATTGTTTTGCTGGGTCCATATGTTGTGGCTGTTTTACTCCATCCTCGGCGAGTTGAGTCAGAGGCTGAGCCTCGCTGCCTATAGCCGCGATCCGGGGAAAATCCAGAGAGCCACACAGTAGCCTGTAATTACCCTCCCACCAATCTGCTGCCTTCAGACCAAAGCTCTGCGTCATCCTACACATTATCCAAGTCCATCCTCTCCACATCACAAAGGAGAAAACCTAGAAGAGCCGATGTGGTTAAAACACGGCCATTGTTTAGAATAGGATTAGGGACTGCCATCCGAGAGCGCAAGCTGGGTGTTCAGATGCAGAATAAAGATAAAATTGCACTGCAATTGCTTTCAACTTGACAACTGCCATTATATTCAATGTGAATTTTTATTTGCATGCCAGAAATAAAAAGGTTTTTCTTTCTTTTTTTTTTTTTTAAATTGAAGTGAAGAGCATGTGGCTGTGATGCAACACAAACTTACAGTGAAAATGTCAAATGTCCACATTTTGACCAAATTACATTCTGACTCAAAAGGGGCTTGACAGGGAAGATTCATGTTTGTCCTTTACTCAAAGACATCCAGCATGCACAAACACCCCAAGTCCCCCCCCACCTCCTCTGCTTCCACGTTTCCGCTTGTTTGTATTTAGACGAGAGAGACAGAAGGAACAAACCTGAGACAGTCATGACCCTGCGCGAGTGTTGTAACTTGGTCTAGAGCGATGCCAGCAGAAGGCAGCACCATATGCCCTCAGCCCCGAGCTGGATGCTCTTTCTGCAGCCTAATGTGCCTGTCAAAAACTGTTACTGTCACGACCCCACCTCCACCCACCCCAACACTCACACACACACATACACATAACCCTGCATGTTTTTTTTTTTTTTTTCATATACTCACAACATGTTTGAAACAAACATTATTTTTTTTCTCTCCCTCCTTATCTGTGTCTCTCTGGGTAAAGAGTAAAAGGTCTTTCGAGACGCAAGGCACAATGAACCTTGTGACTGCTCGTCTCCGTTTCTGATCGGGACGCTACTCATCAATACCACTTCTGGCTGATACCTGGCGGGCAAACACATTTATACGATAGCTCATCTAGCGTTTTCTGAGTTTATCGAGAAATTTGCATCCGTCACGATGTTAAAATTTTTTTTTTAAATCCTTTTGCAATTAATCATGCAAGCATTATCAATTAGTCTGAAAGATACGTGAACTGTCTCGACAAAAGCATCTTTTAAACAATTAAAGTCCCACTCTGGTCCGTCTCATAAGAGCTTTGACTGTTTACGAGTGACAGGCTGATGGCTGAATGCAGTCTGAGCAATGGTGACCTTGCCTTTTTACCATGACTGACCTTCTATCTTTAATTCAGGGCAAGACCCCAAAACCAACAGATTTTTTTTTACTTTATTTTTTTTTTCAAACGAGGACACTGTCCATCTGACCGTGACTGGAATAAAAGCTGCCATGCCTTCACACCAGACTGGCCAGCAAGTAAACAGGCAATTGTTAACTCAACAAGAAAAAAAACAAGAGGGCAAAATAAATATATATATGTGTGTGTGATTTCTGAGGCGGCTGCTGGTGGACTGTGATTCAAATGAATCCATAGTTTCCTGGATAAACAGACCGACAGGTCGGCCGAAAGCGATACGGGGTCACAGTCAAGACACATGTGCCAAGAGGACGGCTCGAAACTTCACTGAAAGCATGAATTATTTTACATACCTTCAACAAATGCTGTGTACACAACACCCCCCCCCCCCCCCCCCAAAAAAAAAAGTTTGTTTTATAACTTTGCACGCATGTCCTCTTTCCATTTCGGGGGTCTGACACACTGTGAGGTTACACACATCTGCCAAGAGCTACACATGTTGACTTGCGGGAGTTTGGTCATTTGTTTTGTGTCTTTCAGAGACCTCGGGGAGGAGGGGTGACGTAAGACGTTAAATCTGCAAAACAGTCTTTACAGAATATTTGGACACTCGATTGTTTCGAGCTGAGTAAATATATAACAATAACCACAGTGTTTTTAATTTGAACTTTTTTTTTTTTTTTTTAACTTAGCCAAAATAATATGAAACCCATTAAAAAAAAAAAAAAACTCAAACATTACTGACTTTCTGCAGATATGTATTAACTCGACATTACGCGGCACGGTCTGCAATCTCCTTTCTAATCCACATCCCCTGACCCCACCCTCTACAGCTTTCTCCGGCCAAGGGGTCACCACGGTTCTTGTCTACGACGGTGTGGAGTCGGGCTTAAGAAGTGACCCAGAGCGTAACTAAAAAAGTCTGAGCTGTCTCAAGACTCTTAGTAACTGGGGCACACAAAACATCATTACTGCGATGTGGATAATTACAGTGCAAAAGGGTGGCCTCTTAAGCATGTAATACACTCTTTTATCTTTAGAAGTCAATCTCTCCAAGGCTGACAGCTTGCAGCGTATGATCCCGGTAAACAAATACTTTTGCACGGCACAAAAGTGCCATTAAAGGCCAAAACTGTCAACACAAATTCCATTCTTACTGGGGGAGGGAACCAAAGTGCGAGGAGGAGGGGGAGGAGGAGGAGGAGGAGGGGGAAAGGACTTGATCACGACTGGTTGCTTTAACTTGCATGGAGGTTGTCATGGAAACATTTCTACGAAGTTAACGGGGGATAAGCCCTGAACACATGCCTTTTAATTGTCTTTAAGTTTCGTACGCGGCCAAGTTGGGACCTGAAGTCAACACGAGGGCTTCGTTTATGTCCGGTGGGCTCGCCGACATGTTTAGTAAAGTGATGCTGGTGCTCAACTCCCACCATTCTCCCCCTAAAAGCAGCAACACCTTAAAGGCTGAGCGAGTCTGTTTCATTATAGCCGTGTTGGGGAGGGGGGTTTGGGGGGAGGGGGGTGCAATTCAAAAGCTAATCCAGAGGTGAACAAGAGTTTCATTGCTTCTCAAACACTCAAAACAGAATCGATACGATCAGTACCTCAAATCCACTTCCAGGACTTTCTTATTTTCACTTTTAACTCGAGCATTGCTGACAATGCACGCAAAGTTTTAATGGCGGGGGGGGGGGGGGGGGGGGGTTCCAAATATGAAAGCGTTTTCTACTTCAACTCAACTGGAAGCAACAATTTC
The DNA here is from genome assembly GCF_963383615.2 of Lipophrys pholis. Taxonomy (NCBI): domain Eukaryota; kingdom Metazoa; phylum Chordata; class Actinopteri; order Blenniiformes; family Blenniidae; genus Lipophrys; species Lipophrys pholis. The sequence goes on along the minus strand of NC_137644.1, from coordinate 14,065,126 downwards.
CGTATCTGAGATGAAAAAAAATATAAAATAATGCATCAACCGATGTTCATCGAGCTGAAAGCTGAATCTTAATTTTGATAAATGATTGAAACGTATGACAGGGTATACACATTAATCCTGTGGAGGACATTCATTTTCCTATTACCATAATGTAGAGCACGACCACCCGATGATGAATGCAGCAATCAAAAAATGGACGCAGAGTGGGGAGAGCGGGGGTAATAAGTGCGCTGCTCCTAACAACGGTCACTCTTGGAGGGAGACTAATGGCAGGTCTCTCTCCATCTCTCCCCATTGCCTTGAGGGGGGGATGGGGGGGGAGGTGGGGGGGCCATCCTGTTTTAAAAAAAAAATCAAATGACCTCACGTACCACACACCATCTTGACAACAAGTAAACAAGAGAACACAAAACCGTTTTCAACATGCGTGGAGGAATGATTACAGGGGCACTCCAACAAAGGGGCTGATTGTGCACCGTCGCTGACATATTTCACAAGGGGCATTTATTGCCGCCTGGCCTTTGAAGAGTGAGAGCTGCTGAGTGAGGTGGTGGTGGGGGGGGTGGGGGGGACTGGCCCACACCTGCATAACTGAGGAGGGAACACCTGTGCACCCTGCGGCTCCAACAAGGAGGGTCGATCCAGCTAATCCAGGGGTGAAAGCTGATCAGAGGACAGGCCCGAAGAGTTCTGCAGCTCCACACTGCCTTATTAGCCTCTTTTAAAACCCCCCCTCCCAAAAAAAAAAAAAAAAAAAAAAAAAAAAGTTACATGTATTGATTTTTTGGGGGGCACTGTGAGAGTGCAAAGAGAACAAGTGACAAGACACAGAGAGTGAAATAGGGGAACTCGGCAAGCAGCTTTTAGGTGCCTGCTCGCCTTTAGATAAATGAGTGTGTACTGCAGGGTAATCATGGTGAAAGGTAATACTCTACCAGCATCCTTGTTTGTTTCTGGACACCGAAACAGATGGAATATAAAAATGGAGCGTGCAACTACGGTAAGGTGATGATTGCTGATGATCATAGACAGTGATAATGCAGATGTCAGTCATGCACTTATAATTCTAAGGAAAGTTTTGAATTTAATTGCAATATTTTTTTTTTTTTTCTAGTTTGCACAATGCGTTTGAGAGGCTGTGACAGGAGTCTATTAAAAAACACGATTTACATGCAATCTCCTGTGTGTCACAGGTGATAACACAACAGCAGCGACAACTGAAGGAATTTCACGATTTAGAACCGATAATTTGTAAGAAAAATAGCGGCAGACAAATTTATTATCTGCTCTGTATATAAATTAAATCAGTATTTACGTCTGTTTTTGTACTAATTGCCGCAATATAGCAATATGCAGTAAATTTCCCAGCCACAATGAGCAGATAGTAAAATAGCTTTAAGTGACATTAATGTTCAGCATAAATCCACGTTTGGCTCAATTAAAAAAAAGAAAGAATCAAAACTTAGCGGAGACACTGAAATCATGTCATTTCTGAGCGGACTTTAAAAAAGGAATGCAATATATCACACAGTGGGGATAAACGCGGATTTTTTAAGAGATAATCACTTAAAAAAAAAAAGTCATTTTCGACAAGGAGATCACGGTGTGAAAACTAAATATTTGGGGAAATGACACGAGGAAAAAAAACAAACAAACAAACAAGTGGCGTGTAAATAATAAACACAAAATTACGCAAAGTTTGCGCTCCACTTCCAAGTGCAGCGGAACAGAGAGGTTAAGAGAACAAAACACCGCTGAGAGAAATGAGCTCCTGGCTACAAGAGGAAGGGAAGAAAGGAAAAAAAAAAAAAAAAAAAAAAACTTACCACAAAAAAAACGGCAGGTATATTTCCCTCACGGTGAAAAAGTGAAAGGGACAACGCCAGGTGAGAAGTCGTCCTCCTCTAGACTTGCGGAGATGTTCGCACGTGACTGTCCAAGTTCACCATAACGCGGAGGAAATGAACAACAAGCTGCAGAGTAAATAAAAAAAAAAAGAAAAAAAAAAAGAGGGGAACAAAAAAAAAAAAGAAAAGCTCGAATATTCCTCCGCTGGGCACCGCTGCCGGAGACTCGCGCACACAAATACACACACACACACAGTCTCTTCTCCTGCTGTCTCCCGTCAACGCCGCTGTTATTACTAATGCAACAGAGGGAAAAGCAGTACACCGAGTCCTGTTTGAATGACGCGCAATGCGGGGAAGAAGCGCCTTGTTTTTTTCTCTTTTTTTTTTATGGCGTTACGATTCAAACACACATCAAGTCGTATCCCGGCAAGCAAGTATATTTGGGACTAGAAATCCCCCCCACCCCTCCTGCACACACACAGACACACACTCGCACACACACACACACACCCCCCACCCCCAGGGGAGGCACTTGCTTGTGCGCGGAGGTGTGTGTTGTTATTTTTGGGCGTACTGCGACCCCGTGTGACGTCAGGGCCACCTGCTATGTAAACAAAAAGAAGTGGGGTATTTTTTTCTTTTAAAGTTTGTTTCGTCTTTTGAGAACGGTTCTCGTCACTCTACCGGAGATATGGGGGTGGGGGAGGGGGGGGGGGGGGGGGGGGGGGGCATTTTTAAATAACCGGGTTTGAACCGGGAACAACCTTTCCGGTGACGGGACGGTGAAAGGCGAGCGCGCGCACTGTTGCGTCCGCGAAACTCCGGTTCATTGCGAGTGAAGTAGTTTTAATCAATATAAAACAAACAAACTATAATAAAGCTTTTTACGCTCCCGCAACTTCTTATTTGCAACAGAGCACACGTTGACCTACTTTAAGTGCAACTCTTGCTCTTTAGTCATCTTTGGGATTTTCTTAGAAGAGATATTTATCGTGCCATGAGATGCATTCAGGTTTGTATTCAATTAAATGCAAATTCAATAGGGTCTTTTTGCGCTATTGCGCATCGTCATCGTCAGGAAAGAAGTATTTTTTTAAAACACATTGTAGAAAGAATTACATAGAGAAAATATATTGGATTTTCTTTATCATAACTGCAAAACATGATAAACATCAAATTAAATCCCCATCGCTCTACAAACATATTGGGACCTCTTGGTTTTTTAAATGTAAACCATTCAGTTATACCTTCATCTAATTCAGTCTATTTATTCATCAGAGGGACATCACGCGTCGAGTAGTAGTGTTTAAAATGAGTTGCTTTCTTCTGCCTCTTCTCTTTCTCCAAACCTCCAAGACGTTTATATGAAAAAGTAAAGTATGATCAGAGAGTACTGGGTATTTTTTTTATTATTAAAAAAAGATTTAGAATTAAAAGAATTGTTGCTTTTGTCAACAATTTATGTTTTATTAGTTTTTAAATGCCAGATTGTACTAACTTGATTTGAAATCAATAAAGTTAAATTTCAATGTGAGACATATGAATAGTGACTATCGCTCAGCAGGTAAATGTAGATTTGAAATGCATTATAAAAAAAAGCGTTAAATTTTTCATGGTCTTTAAACATGAAACACTCGACGTCGTCTTATTAGTTTTTATTGTTAAAATTAATATTACATCGGGATCTCCCCTGTGTAAGTCGGGATACTGTATTTCACTGGTGAACCTGAATGATACAGTGTATCCATAAAGTCCTCAATACTGGCCTTTATTTATTTAAAAGTGTTACTTAGGTCCACATTATATCATTTTCAGTGCAATAAAAGTCTGGATTGTTGAATTTTTAAATACTAAACTGAGATATGGCTGCAGCACATTTGAAAAACCTGGATGATGTGATTTGCTTTGTTTGTTTGGTGTTCTTTTGAGCTATTTAAAACGATATCAAATGTGAGCAAAGGGAAACAGCATCTGGAAAAATGAAAGGATGAAGAAAGAAAACGAGCAGTGTTGAATTTTGTGGTGGTATGCTGCCACCTACTGGGCTATCTGTGAACTTTTTAAAGTAACAGGATCAATGGACTTTAAGTAACACCTGAACAGTTTTATTTTCTTTTTAGTTTAAATTTCAATCTATATTGGATGAAAGGTGTATATTAGGAAGTCATTATCACACATACATCTGAAAACGGAATTTACTCATTTGTTTGTTTCGGGACAAGTCTGAGCTGACATGTTTTACTTTGATCACATAGTGCCATCTACTGATAACATGTAGACATACAAGCTGGCCTGTTGATTTTAATTGTCAGCATTTAATGTCAACCATTTAGAACTACTGTAATAACTTTTTATTTAAAAACGAAAAGTGTGATAGTATCTACTTTCTTATACTGTGTAGCTCATGCAAATAACGATGTAAAAGTGAAACTTTGGGGCTTCCAAACAGAGAACAAAGGGTCCCTTGAGGACAGAAACTCATTCACCTTCCAGGAAAGGATTGTATAACAAGCGGCTAACAATTATTTACAAGAGATACTGGCTTAGCGGGGTATCGTTACACTGTATATCAAGGATTAGCCGAATGAAACCACCTATCTCGGATGGTTTTATGCGAGTGAACACACTCATACAGAATAGTTCAGGCTGTTCCAAGGCGCAGTGAACCTCAAAAAATGAAGTGCTGTCTGTAATCGTACTGATAGGATAACCAGGCACAGCAACAGGACTAATAACAATTTGATACACGACTGAAGTCGGTGTGGAAATTCTGTCTTTTCCTTCCTTTTATGTGGAGGTCAAAGGTCAGAGTCACCTCCCCAGTAGAGCGTCAGATGATACAGCCCAGGATGAGGACAGACAGTTGGCTCGGTCACCATAGCATCCTCTGTATTTAAGTATAGGAAAACAATGTTAAACAATGCTAAAACCAACAAAACTTCCTCCTACTCAGAGTGGAGGCTGTGCAGCTGTCTATTACATGCCCAGAATTACTCAGAGTAGAAAAAAATACATTCAATAGCACAAAGCAACAGATATGGATTTTAATGTAAAAGCACTTTGTAACCATGTTTATAACAGTGCTGTACAAAAAAAATGTATTGTTATTATCATTATATGCCAGCAGAATCTGATAATATACATTTATTTGGCAGATTTTACTTTCCAGTAACAAAAAACTAAATGTAATTACACACACGCTTTGCTTGAAAAATAAAACCTATATCCATTATAAATATGCTCTAAATTTATATTCAGGAATTCTAATGATCTTTTCAAAAGCAGTAGTTTTAATATATTAGTAATGACAATTATCGCATCAATACACACAATAAAATTCCACAGTATGTTAAAAATTAGAGACGCAAAGTAGATGCCTCTTAAATACTAAACTTACTAAAACGGAATTACTGTCAGGTGCCTTATTTTGTGTGCACAATGCATAGGGTAATATATCAGTTCTTCATTTTCTTCATAATTTTATGTTCAATGCATCCGTCAGGTCCACTGAGTGGGAGGAAGATACGTGCTGCTGAAGCAAAGAGGCCAAACCTTATTGAAGCATCAACATTTCACTAAACACCTACTGGATCGCAATATGAAGCACGACGGTTTAATTTGCCCAATAAAGATACTACAGATACTGAATAAATGTAGTTTACTCCTACAGTCTGAAAACAGGTATTATCTCTAGTCAGCTGGGACATAACTCAAGAATGATGGTACATATCTTTCCCAGTTTACAGATATTATATTGTTTGCTTCATCAATTCTTTAAAATGTCACATAAGTGTCCCAAAGTGTCTCCTGTTTATTCTACATTCAGGCCATCCGTTTTGCAAAATATATAAGATGCTGAAAACTCATTACATTCAATTTTGAGATGTTTTTATTGTGCAAAATTAATTCATTTTGTTTGAGGAAAAGTGTCACTTGGGGGTGTGATGACATTCCCATAAAAGTTTTCCACACATGCTTATGGTTCTTGTTTAAAAATAGTTTTTAAGGAAAAGAGTAACTCAATTAATGCAAATGAAAAATGAAATCACCGTAGCAAACAACATGGGGGTGTCATGTAAAGAGTTTGATCCCCCCCCCCCCCCCCCCCCCCCCCCCCCCCCACCAAGTAATCTTTTAGTTTAGAAATAGTATCTTATTTGCAGATATCGTCTTTGGGGAGTTTGCATGTTCTCCCAGAGCATGCTTTGGTTGTCTGGACACCATTGTTATAACATTACATAGAGGGATGCAATATAGTGTTTAACTGAATGAGAGCACAATAACTGGTTCAACTATAAATGGTATCGGTCATGTGAACACAGAATTAAATACTAAAAGATTTCAAAACCTGTCTTCAGACATGCACGAAACCAGTGCAGTGATTCAGGAAGTGATGTAAAAATGTTACATTTTCTTGGTGCTGGCGACGACTGACTGCAGCGTGCAGGATAATCTGCAGATGTTTAATCTTAAGTTGTTCTGCTTTTTGTTTTTTGTTTTTTTTTTAACTCCAACCTCCATTATTGTAATAATCCAGTCTGTGATAAAATAAAAGCAGGATGACATTTTCCTGTTTCATATTTGGACAGAGAAAGTCCAATTTATTGGAGAACACTAGTATATGCAAAAGTCAGTTTTAAAAGGAAAATCAAATATGGGCCTCCACCACACTAGTTTTTCTTCTTTAGACTATCGTGAATTCTTTTTATTTTGACAGTAGCTAACTGCACAGCGCTGTTCCAGTTATATCTTTCCTATTAATAGGTCTGGCTCAGACTCACAATGTTCAGCTGTAACCAAACTCCATCTGTCAAGTCACGTCCTCTCCCTGCTCTCCTTGCTCTCCCCTCTCCAGTATCACTGCAGCCAGGCCGGGGGCGTTCTGGTGTGTGCCACCCTCCCAGCCAGACAGACGGCAGGACGGGCCGACAGCTGCCTCTCGGACGACCCTGCACCATGGAGGCTCTGGACGGGCAGCCCATGGAATGGGACGGGGGAGTCGTGGAGGAGGAGGGACAGGAAAAGAGTGAGGAACAGGGCAGGGAAGGAATGGAGGCCTCGTCCCCAGCCGGCTCCAGCACTTATGAGGAAACCGATGAGGATTCGGAACCGGAACCCCCGCCGGTCGTTCGCAGGAAGGTGTCCTTCGCGGACGCGTTTGGCCTCAACCTTGTGTCAGTCAAGGAGTTTGACCATGTTGAAGTGACAGAATCAGAAGCCAGCCCGTCTGACGGGAGGAACGTGAGCCCTTTAGTTGAGGACTTCTACATGTCCTGTCTGTTTACGGTTCCCTCGTCCACCGAGGAGCTCGAAGAGCGGCTGCAGGCTCAGATGGTGGAGCTGGAGAGCATTGGACTCCTCCCTGGAACCACCACCCTCCGTGGCATCGTCAGGGTGGTCAACCTCTGCTTCAGTAAGTGTGTCTATGCACGCTTTACTCTGGATCACTGGAGAAGCCACTTTGACCTGCTGGCAGAGTACGTGCCTGGATCCAGTGATAGGAGAACGGACAGGTTCACGTTCAGGTACACTATGGTTCCTCCCTTTGAGCGAGACGGCACCAGAGTGGAGTTCTGCCTTCGCTATGAGACTTCTGTGGGCACGTTCTGGGCCAACAACAAGCAAATGAACTATGTGCTGTTCTGCCACCAAAAAGCACACATAAAAGAGCCTCAAATGCAGGAGGAGATCATCACCACCTACAAGGGCAAAAGAAGCTGCCTCAAAGCCAACAGGTGAGGAAAAAATCAATGTTTTCATCCAACCTGAAACAGCCGACAACATCACAGCAGCCATTGTCTAATAAAATCAGAATTTTGGCTCCATTCTGGTATTTTGTAAACTCTATTTAGACCAAGAGTCCCTGTGACTGTCTGGAAATAATGAAGGAAATGGAAGAAAGGGGCCCCATGTAAAGATCAGGTGCAGCGTAGGGGGGTGGTGGTTGAAATTTGACACAGTTTGAGTGCTCTGTTTACACTGTCCTGCTCTTCTCATTAGCTGCAGTCAAGAGCAGTATAGCCTGCGAGCCCGGCCTTTGCGTGTTTACAGTAAGCTGTTATGTAACCACTCAGGAATGGACGTTTGACCCTCAGAACACATATTGCCCATTTATGGTCAGGCGGCTGCACAGGTTTCCATGATGTCTCACTGCAGAAACAGAGGCAGATCTTACCTTCTTCGTCCTCTTTCATGCCAACCACAATCCCTTTTTTGTGTGTCTGACTGAAGGCTGTCATCTTTTTGTGCACACATATGACGTATCATAATTATAGCATTGCCGAAGTCCGTGGACGACGCCTCTTATGTGCATTTTGTGATGTAACATTCCACTTAACTACAGTCAAAAGCTGATATATACGAGAGATACAATCTCTGATAGAGGTTATAAAAAGCTGAAAAGTAAATCTTGGCATCTTAAACGTTTGATTTTATCAATCAGGAGTGACAGTGCAGACAAGAGGACCTGGGAGACCATTATCACAACAAAGTATGGCGGAGGTGTGTAAATATAATCATTTATATTTATGTATTTGCATTTTTTTTTTTTACTTTGTGTGACTGCAAATGATGGTTTATCCTTGTCTTTGTCACGTTTCTGTAGGACCAGAAGGAACGCATAAACCTGGAAAGGGTGGCAGGAAGACATTGGGCAGTGCAGGGATAGACTCATTACTACACAACAAAGACCGCAAATCTTTGGTGAGACTATGATTATCATTCAGCGTGACAAGCTCCTCTAAATATCTGCAGTATCCCACCAACATTGCCAAACAGTAAACATGGCCAGCCATAAAACAGCTGAGTACTAATCATATGACCACAGGTTCCATTTGTCTCCAACTAAACTACGTTGGATGCATGTATCTTCTTTCTGCAAGGGTATGAAAGGCGACTGAGTCAGATGTATGTACGTGCCATACTGCACAGTACCAAGAGAGAAGGGACATGGAAAATCAGCCAAACTGGAACCTAAGAACACGTCATGTGAAAGCCATTAATAATAATTGTAATGCGCACGTGAGCATGCAGCGGAACTGATGATGTAAACAAACTGGGCTTGAGTGCTGAGGTTGCAGCAGGGTTATAGGGTATTGCATCAACACAATGTAATACTATGTAAAAAATGGACTCAAATTTTATTGAGTTGGTATTGCTATTTTCTGAACCTGACACATCAGTGACAAAAGTCTTATACAGCCAGCTCTTGGTTAGAATTCAAGTAGTTGAAGCATACATTTGACATCGACTTTTGCCCCTTTTTGACAGGTGGAGAGCGTGAAAAGCAGGCATAAAGCAACACATTTGGCACATGTGCAGGACTACCTTTCCCAAAGGAGGCATCAAGTACCAACAGCTTTTGCGCCCGACTCGGGAAAAGACCAGAAAGCTTCCAAGCCGCTGCCAGCGCCATGGGGCGGCGCTGCCAGCTTTCTCGATAAGTGCCAAAAGACGCAACCGAACGAGGGTCCACAGGTCCTCACCTATCATCAGATACCGCTACTAACACTGGACTGGAACAATGATAAGCCGCAGCAGTGGGGCGCTGCTGACGTGGATGACATCTGGACTGGAAAAGCTAAAATGACCGTGTCAAAAGCGTCAGAGGAAAACACGCCTTCCGTTAATGATATGTGGGAGGACCTTCTTAAGGGCGGCGATGATAGCACCGATAAAGAAACCTCCGTGTGCGATGTATGGCAGGCTTTTCTTAATGGGCCGAGCTGCGAGGACCATTCCGCCATTCCAGAGTCAGAATGGCTCCAGACAGCAACATCAGTTTCTCCCTCGAATGATAAGGAGCCCCACGCTCAATATGCAGCAAGCAGTCAAGAGTTTCCCGGATCTCAGGAAGAAACACCCACCACGTTACATGGGCACACCTCAGCTGCATGTCAGCGGCTGTCAGATTCTTGCGAAACACTGTTGGCTAATCTCGCCTTGGACGCTGCAGACCACCAGCCAGACGGACCGCGTGTCAGCAGCCCAAGACATGACAACACAGCTACACAGGCTGCATCCCAAAGGTCACAGACAAACTCTGAAACAGACACTCCACGGGAATTTTGCCTCGAGGGGGCAACGCCTGTGTCCGAGCACTCTGTTGACTGTTCAACAGAGTGTCAGACGCATGCAGTCTGGGAGCCAGAGAGAGGAGGAATAATAGGAGGAGCAGGAGGAATAGGGGGAGATGAGCCCGTCACGTCGCACGCAGCTGACTTAGTAACAAGCTCAGGGGAGTCGGAGACAACAGACATGACAGCGAGGCCAGAGTCTCAGAATGCCAACGCTGGTGATAGGATCTCACAGGGAGCGAGGCTGCATGAGGGTCTTTCTTCCAGCGGGAAAGGGGAGGTTACAGGTACTGCACACAATGCGGTAGATGACATGCTGGCATTTAGGGAGACAATCAGACGGGGGACAAAGGATGGGGCGAGGCACGTTGTTTCCACATCCAGGCAAGGTGTGGAGGAGGGAATCCCGATGAACTCTGAGGAAAACAAAGTGCGTAAAGAAGATGAGAGATTCAGGCCACAGAGAGAGTGTGAAATCTCCTTGGGGTATGCAGATGTAATGCGTTGTGAGGAATTTGGCCAGAGCCCAAACAGCGAAAACCCATCAAAGGAGAGTGAGAGGGATGAAAATGAAATCAGAACTGCACAGTCAGACACAGGTGAATTTGAGCCAAATCAAATGTGTAAGAAAAACTTTGATCAAAATTACATCATGGCAACAAACGTAAATGAAGACGTTTCATCAAATTACCGAGACGAAGTATTCAAACAGACGGAAGAGGAAATGTCCGACAGCAGCACCTGGCAACGGGAAGAGATCCTCATGAGGGAAGATGTAGAAATGATCCAGGTATTAGACAAGCGTGAAACTCTACACCAGACCTCATCACCAATTTTGGAATTATGGGATAAACAACCCAAAGTAATGGAAGTGGATGAAGCAGTCACACAAACGGCGAGCTCTTTACCACTCAAACATCTAACAGACGAGCATCTTTTACTCACAGGGAAGGAAAAACGGCTGAACTGTGACGAGAAAATTAAGGAGCATCAGAAAATAAACCCACCAGTGCAGCTAATATCAACCGTGTCATCTTGGGAAATGAGAAATGTGTTCCAGAAGGCCCACGACACATGCAGACATCATCCAGCAGATAAGCCGAAACCCTTAGAGGTTCTAGAACCGAGATGGACTCATGCACAGGAAGAAATGAAGGGTCAAAGAGAGGATGTAAGAAGTGAGATAAACCTCAGAGATTTAACGGCAAAGGAGAATGATGCAAGAAAAGATCCTTCAGCAGAACACCAACCTGAGACACCAGACGGAACAGAGGAAGATATGAGTCAGGAAGATGAGAGGGTGAGTGTTGGAAAGTTGAAAACAGACACAATGAGGGAGCTGATGGGTAATGTGGAGGGCTCTCAGGGGAAGAGAAAAAATGCACCAGCTGAATTGAAAGAACAAGAGTTGTCAGCAGAAGTTGAGGGCTCTCCACTTGTTGAATATAAAAGACTGTCGGATGGAACAAAAGACGCTATTACGGCGGAAAATACCACATCACTTGAAGTGATAGGGCCGGGATTGGAAGAGACGTTCATCGAAAGATTTGCAGAAGATCTGATCTGGGGGATCTTGGAAGAGGTCTTCAATCAAGAGTTACAAGCCTCTAATAGGGACACAGATGACGAAAGAACGAGCCACAGGCCGACAGACACTACACCAAACTGCCACCTTCTTGGTGGGAAAGACGACGACGACACTTTTGATTCAGGTGTTTTCTCTTTGATAGAATTTCTTCAAAAGCCCGACGCAAGTCTCTGTCAAGGCTCGGAACAAGCCGTCGCAACTAAAGGCAATGAATCCTCTCATGAGGGAAGAAGCCAGTCACTTACCACTGCAGGACAAACAGATGTTCTCCCCGAACTACAATCGGATTTCAATTCAAGCGAACGTCTAAGTGAAAATCTCACCTCCACTTTAACTCCTCATAGTTGGCAGCCATTGACTGAATCAACGCCGGCTTTCAGCTCTCAGGAAAACTACCCCCGAACAAGAGAACGATCGGCTCCTTGTCAGGAGGCAGAGAGGCAGATAGAAGTCAACCTCAAAGAGACTTTCAATTCATCAACTCACCAATCGCAAAAACATTGGAGTTCCTCCCCAGAGAAGTTAAAAGAGTCCGATGGCTCTTCGTGGTGGAGTATGTTATACATTATAAGCCACGTCACCAGACTCCTCATATGCATCCTCTTGGTTGGCGGATTCTTCTTTGTCGTCTTCCTCTACGATTTCCCGGCATTCTTCGGCCTCTACATCTTTTCACTGTGCTGGTGGTTTTATAAGTGGAGGAGATATAGAGTGACAACAAAAAGCAGGATGGCGGGATAGGGTGAAGGTCTGAGGGAAAGCAACAGTGATGGACTGCTGTGTGAAGCCTTTTTAACGCCAGTACGTCGGTCCTCACCGCAATGTGGTCACACTCAGTTCCTGGTAAAGATCAAGCAAGCTGGGAGAAAAAGTGCTAGGCAGAGTTATTAGGTGTGTGTGTGTTTGTGTGTCTGTGTGATTGTCAGTGTTTGGATGAGTGTTTTTATAGTCGGTGGTCTGTTTCTAAAAGTTACTTCAGGTGGTGCTGTGATTTTCATATGTTTTTGCCGTGGAATCACTAAAAACAAACCAAAAAAATACAAAAAAAAAAAAACAGACAAGTTTGATCAGTTTTAATCACTCACTTAAGTTGAAATGTCACATGCTCTCAGTTTTCTACTGTTCTTCAGTTTGGTTAAGATTTCATTAAATACATCAACCACAAGTACTGATTGTATTTAATTTATTTGAAGGGATAACTATTAAAATCATGAAATATTCACTTGTAACTGAATGTCATAGGTTCAGGATAAATGTTTGTGTGTGTCATTTGCTGTGTTTCATGGGCCCAATACCACTTTAAACTGTACCAAATGGAACAAAGCAACCTTCCTTCATTTTCTTGAATAAAAGAAATTCATGAAGAAATTAACATGAGGGTTTTCTTTTTCTTTTCTTTTTTAACTTAGACATGTCAAATACTTCATTGAATGCATCGGATTATGTTTCAAATGATTCATTTAGGTTCTTCTATTCATTTCCAGCACAATGTGAGAGACTATAAAAACAGCCGATGAAGTGAAAATGTCATAGTACAAGTTACCAATAGACAGTTTCGTCAGTTAGAGACTCATTCAATGTGACATGACCAACTATCTATAGCAGAGGAGGAGTGACTGGAATAGTCAAAGTCTTATGAACATAAAAAAACAGGAATTAAATACTGTTGATGTGTTTTTTAACACTTTTAAGGTGAAGGATGTGAAGATAATCTTTGTAAAGCAAATCATTTCAACCTTTGTGACATCTCTTCTGCAATTCTCAACTACCTTCATTTCAAAGTACTCCATCATTTTAATTTTAGCTTTCACCGACCGTAATGGATTTTTAATGACATTTTTAACATCGCTACCGACTATATTACCTTAGCAGGTCACACAAAATGACTGATTATAATATGGGGATAACAAATGCACAGAAGTATTAATTATATACATATGCTTTATAGAAAGTGAAATTAAATTTAACAAAATGGGTTAGTTGTTTTTGGTAGGCAACTCTTTAATGTGAACTTCTGTGATGTCACTTAAATACCATTAATATAAACTGGAAAAGGAAAAAAAGTCTTCCATATGAGTAATAATAGTGATATTTGAAGAAGAAGAAAAAAGACTCCCCTACTGCCACTGCAGATGTACGCACATATTCCAACCTGCCAACCTTGAGGAAAGTCTTGGATTTCTTTAACACATGTTGGCACAGCCAAAAACACACTTACCACCTGGAAATGTAAATCACCAGATACCAAATCTGTTTCCTTGAAAACTATTTTCTCTTCACATTTACAGTATTTACAGATAACAAAAGATTCAATAAATGAAATTTGAAAAATAGCAATACCCTGCATTAATGAACAATGTGAAGTTGGATGGAAAACAGGTACGGCATTTTTCAATAGCGCCACCTGTGCACTGTACAGTGGTAGGGAGTTTGCTCCAGAAATTTCACATTTCATAGCTCCTCTTTTTTGCATAAACTACAACCTACTTAAAAATGTCGGACCAATCTGGCCACATTGTTGGACGTCACAAGAGAAAACATGGCGCTCGTATGTCGAGAACAAGCTGTGAGAATTCAAAAACCAGGGCTGCCAGAAACGAGGGACATCTTGTCGTCGGCCCTACAGCCCTGCAAGAGAACACAAAGTTCTCTGCTCTTCAAGGGTAAGTACAGACTTCGCACCCTGGGAGAACTTTTGTATGTCTCGTGATGTTAGTGGGCTGAAAGTATGATCTACTTTGAGATGTACAGCAAATGGTTGCAAAGTCAATTTAATCAGACTTTGTAGTCTAAATTGAGACGTCACAGACGTCAGCAGGTCCGCTTTAACGCATCTGTGAGTGCTCTTCACCGTCTGTTTCCTCACACACTCTCTGAGGTATGTCAAACGCGGGAAAGAGTCACAAAAGTGTGTGACAGGGGTGTCAACTTCCAGCCCTCAAAGTAGGAAATACAATCCCACAATGCAGACCGAAAAATAAAAAAAATGTTCTGAGCAAATTGTAACTACATGGAAATGTATTCTGCACCGCAAAGCGCCACCAAAGTAGATTGACGTGGTCTAAACTTTCACTTTGGCACCGTGTTCACTCGACCGCCTTTGTGCTGGGGGAGGCCGGCGTATCAGTCAGCGCATTATCTGTTAGTCCACCTCCAGCCGGGCGGTTTCACTGTGTGGCACTGTGTGCGATAAAGTGGCAGCTTGAGTGACACTGCAGTCCGGTTGAAGTCACTTGATCCTGTCTGGGGTATGCTGACCTTTTGTAAATTGGCTCCAATCCCACGCTGGCACCTTTAGCAAACTGGCGAAAAGCCAATGTTGGCACAGCAGAAGGCTACTCTTCATAGGGCACGGCTCCGAAGAGGCACAGTGCAAACCTGGCACGCAGACCGTTAAGTGTGCGCCGGTAGAAAGTAGCAGTGATGGAAACCGACCAAGAAACGGGGACCGAATCTTGATCAAGCAAGGTTACCCTGAGGTGTAACACTGCTTGTTATAGTTCAGACTAACTCGCATGCCAACGTGTAGATAAGGAATTTATCAGTGCTTTGGGAGGTAGCAGAATTCGGCTGCACACTAACAAACCAGATGCAAGAGATATTATAGGCTGTAGGGACCACAATACATTACCTGTGCATTTCCATTGATCAAGACACTTTGAGGACTTTTTAATTGATAAATCTCAGCGGGGAGAAGTCTGGATCAGCGGGTTCAAGTCAGTCCTCGGGGGTTCCCTGAGGTGACGGAGGATCACTGACTCTCTGGATCACACGCCGCGTCTCATGACACAGGACTAAAATGAGAGTGTCGCTGAGCGCTACGTCCATCCTCTCACATTACAATGTGTATACAGGATTGTGTTGGTATTTGTTCCTGCGTACGTGTGCATGCAGGGGACGCGCACTCAGGCTAATAATAAGGTAAGGAGTGATCATGTGAGAGAGATGCGTCGGCGAAAATCTGAGTATTGGCACTCAGCACAGGTTCAATGTTAGACGGTGAGAGTTCTGAGAGATTGAAACAATTCAATTCTTTTCCCTCTTACAGATGGATAGTAATTTGTAGAATTGTATTATTCTACATATCTTCCCATAGGTGTCAGAAGTCCAACAACATTGAATTCAAAGTGTATCGCCCCAAATCCAGCCTTGATCCTGAATTTCATTCAGTCTAACTTTATAACTTTCCTCTGCCTGTGGCAGGAACAAAGGGAGTGTCCACTACCAGAGGGAGAGGTTATTTCCCCTGTTGATGTCGTGAAGGGAAAAACTCTGATTGTCCTGTATGAACACACTGTGGACAAGGTCACTAGAGTAGGGCGGCAAAGGTTGCACACGCAAACGCACACATAGACACACAAGGTATAAGTCAAAATCAGTGTAACCCTGTCATTTCAGGGCGAATGTATAAACAGTGGCTCAAAAAGAGAGCCAGTAAGTTCATGTCGGTTTAAAATACTGTTTAAAATCGATTTCGAACCGAGTAAAAATATATTTTTGAGATCAAATGTATAAAATTCACGAGTAGAGTTTAAAAGTAAAGTTTTGTCCACCTTAACTCGGCTTACTTTTGTTGATTTTGGCTGCTTACCTTTGTTGTTGTGCTCCTGCACTGTCAAACAGAGGCTGAACCGTACCAGTGCTCTTTAGAGGAGGGAGGTTAATTGCATTCAGGTGTGCGTGGTGGAACATACCATGTGTTAATTGACCGGGGGTTCTCGCTCACTGTTGAACGTAAGTGGGTATTTGCTGCACATGAAGGGGGATATGTGCAGGAATGTTTTTTGATGGTTTTGAAAAAGATTTTTTTTCTCCCTGTGTATTTAATTTGTGTTGTGCGGTTTTGAGGGAAAAGATATCAGGAATATTGTGAGGTCGTCAGGTCCAGCAGGGAGGGGCTACTCATATAAAAACCTGTAGCCTCCATGTCTCTGGGTGGAAAACTCGACATAACCAGACATTTTTGTTGTTGATTTTACTGTCATGATATAAAAAAAAAAAAAAAAAAATACAGTTTGTTTACATGATGACATTTCTGGACAATGTCTTGTACACAATAAACAATCTTTTTTCTTTGTCGTTTCTATAGCGGTTCTGAAATGACCCCAGCTAACTATGAACAGAGGATACATCCATTGTTGTTAACAGAATCATTTAGCAAAACACAAAAAGCAAAACATATAGTAAAAAAGACAACCAAGGCCAAACTAAGCAGATGATTATTGTGTAAAATACATATTGATGCACTTGCTAAATTGTGTTGGAGTTATGATAAAATTAAGTATTGACTCCTCATGGTGGTCCCCTCAGCCAGTGTGGCCATAGGTAGAGAGTGCTAACGCTGCTGCTGGACTATACAAATTTACTTCCTGTTAAGATATTTAGGTGTAACATGTCAAATGCCTCCGCCAAAACAAAGTTGGACTGACATTTCACACGAGAATAAAGCATGTGCAAATCCTCTCAACCCTGGGATTAGTTAAGAATGGGATAAAGCAAAAGCGAAAACATTTAATTGTGTTTAAAAAGAAAAATACAGGCCTATTTTTCAAAATGTTGATAAAGAACAATGTATAAACTCATCATGATCATCATCATCATCATCATCATCATCGTACACGGGCATGCTGTCGTGGCATGTGCAGAATACTAAAGTTAATCAAATTCCCGGTTTGATATTGTCTCGCTGATAAACACGAAGACTTCCATGACAACAGGTGTGATCTGGTTTCGGGGCAAAACGTGTCAATGACATTTAGCGTTAATGGCCTTCACAGAATCGGCAATCCACACATGGCGTGTGCACTGATACTCCCACATGCTGTGTCATGGCGTCGCTTTTGAACTGTGCGCTGTGAACAGGCTGGTCGATTTATCTGTTCTCCATCATCCACGATTTCCAATGAGAACTTGAGCTATTCATTAACATGAATCCCAGCTCACTTTTCTGCTTCACCAGAAGACGACAGCTTCTCTGCTTCTGGTTTGTCCGGGGTTTAATATTTAATGGATTCAACTATAAATATGGAAAGACAAGTATGAATATCTTTCCTGCTTTTCAAAATGTCCACCAAGGGTTTACACTTTGTAATTATGTCTGTTATTATATGTCTAACACATAACAAATACTCACACCGCCTCAAATAAAGGTGTTTTTTTTTGGTACTCATACTCTTTGTGTGTTTCTTTTTTTCTTTTCTTTTTTTTAATGGACGAGTAACACCAATTTACACCTCTTTACACCTCTGTGACCACAATTTGAATCAACATTATAACATTTGATCTACATTCAGGTAGAATGATTAAAGAATGTCCCTCTGGTGGAATTCTATTCTATTAAGCTCTATTAATATATACGTTTTTGTTTGTGAGAAATTTGAATTCTTCAAATGTTTGATATTGTCAATACATCTGAGTAAAATCTGAAGAGTTTTACACAAAACAGTTTATAAGCATCAAACAGTACCTTTCGGTGCTGTTCTTTACATATCGAGATTTTTTTCTGGCTTCATCATGTCGTCATTAACATTCATTGTTGCGGATGATGAAATCTCAGGAGGAACATTATTCTTGAACTGCTGCAAGATTTTCCATTGTTATTGTTGTCATTGACTCGATTGCTCATAAGTTGTGAGATGTTTCAACACATGTTTTGCTTTGCACTACCATACAGCTGTCCATATTCCACCATGATATCTGGCAAATACAGCAATATTTTTCATTTTCAAAACGTAATATTTTCTAGTCTTTTTAAATATATATATATTTTTTTTATTGGGCTTTTTTGTTTTTTTTAGGTTTATTCTGAGTTTTCTATTTTCCTCTCAGAGAACTTGCATTTCAGTGTGTGAGAGATCCTGTCTCTCTGCCCTTGTGATGAACTGGTGACCTAACCAGGATGTAGTTCCCCATAGCTGCTTGGATTGGCTCTTGTCCTGTGACCCGAATTTAGAAAAAGCAAAATAAAAGATGGATGGATGAATTGACGTACAACTTTAAATGTTTTTTTTGGTTTGTTTTTTTTAAAGTTGCAATGCTACCTTTTATCCAGCAGATGCCAATACAGCCTCACTTTTCAAAGTACCAACCCGCTCAGCGGCTGTCTGACCAAAAATCTTGGTCAAAGGTTTTGCTGTGTGCCAAAATAAAATTGCCCGATCACCTCGATAGGATGCGAACTGCTCAACTCATGATGTAATTCATAGCTGCCATGGTAGTCCAACCCATAGGATGACACACACACACACACACACACACACACACACACACACACACACACACACACACACACACACGCACACACACACGCACACACACTCGCACACACACACACACACACACACACACACACACACACACACACACACACACACACACACACACACACACACACACACACACACACACACACACACACACACACACACACACACAGTCTATTATCTCCCTGTGGCAAAAATCAGTGTGCAGTGAAGTGCACTGCCGGGGACAAGAGGGTGCGTGAGGACAGGCTGTGTGTGTGGAGGGGAGCACAAAATGAGGCAGGGCCGTGCTGTGCAGCCTGAAGGGACCGGAGGCGCTCTGCTGACAGATTGGAGACCTGACAGACTGCATCGTCCACACTCTCCCCGGTCCAGGGAACAACTTTTCATTCATCCATCTCTCCTTGCCGCCTCTGCAGCATCCCTGTCGGCGCCCCGTGATCTGCTCCCTCGACCTTCAACCTTACCGGGCATCATCTGTCCAAGCCCCCCAAGCACCCCCCCCCACCCCCCACCTCCCACCCCCACACCTTCGCCATCCTCACCCCACTCATCCTCCCCCGCATCTCAAAGACACCCGCTTCCAGCCTCTCCCCCTTTCACGCTAAAATCTCCATCTCCCCTCCCCTTCCTCCCGCCTCGCCTCCTCCTCTATGCTTAGACATTCCCAGATGTCCGCTGGCGATTGCATCACGGAGACTGCCAGCCTCTCCGCCGTTGCCACTTGGCATTTGAAAGTTGTGCGTGCGTGGGACGCCATCACCCATTATTCAATACTAATTGCAGTACACTGCCTACTGAAGGACTTATTTAGGAATAAGAGCAATGGCGTGCCACCGTGCGCCACATGGCTGCAGGTTGTTTCTCAGCATCCCTGTGTGTGTTTGATGCGGGATTAAGAAAGAGATGCAATCTGATCAATGGAGCATCTCATATAAGTGAATGAAACCCTTGAATTGATTTGTTTATTTTAACAGATGGAAACCATTTTTTTGGTGGGGAGAAAAAGGACATTTCTCTCTTTACATATCTTCATAGATAAAATATATGATTTAAAGTCACTACTCGAGGGGTTATTTTGTTCCGCCTTCAGAGTACACTTCGTCCGGTATATCGTACTTTTTTATGGCACTCATTACAGCGCTCCCACCTTCTCCGCTTTCATTTGCGATATTAACATGAGATGACAGAGTTGTTTGTCATCTTTAGTGCTGTCGGCCGGGTTTTTTTGTCATCGCAACGAGGAGGTGTGAGGAAAGAATGAGGAGGAAGATGAGCATGAGGAGGAGGAGGAGGAGGAGGAGGAGGAGGAGGAGGAGGTGCAGATACTGTATATCACTCATACAGAATGTCTCATTAACACCAGGCTTAGATTTTTGTCACGGTTTTTGGCCGAAAATATGGAATGGCCCAAAGAATTTGACAGGGTAAGTTGATTCTGGTATCCTGGAAATGCAAAATAGTCAAGATGAAAGCTATATATATATATATATATATATATATATATATATATATATATATATATATATATATATAAAGAAATCCCACTTATGTAACACTTCTCATGATAAAGATACAAAAAACATCCCACTGAGAGAGGTGAGGGTGAGAGAGGGCTTTTGTAGAGGCAGCAGCGGATCACAGAGTTTTTTTCTCTTAAAAAAAAATAACCCCTTTTTTTATTTGAGAAAATAGCGCAAGTGCTGGCTGAAGTGCTTTGTGGAGATGGACACTTCTTGCAGTGCAGGGTGAATCACGATGAGCTGTTTTCTCTGCTGTCCTGCGATCCAGCCAACTAATACAAGGAGACGTGCCATTCCTGAGAAAATTTCCCTTAGGCATCCTCTTCTGAACCTGGTAGAAAACCCACAATGCAGTCTGTTTTCTTTACAAGCATGTTGTTGGGTCATACAGTAACTTTCAAGGCCGGAAGCATATTTATTCTCAGAAGCAAACAGTATGATCAAATGCCACGGGGAAGCCACACATGCATTCCATGTTCGCATATAAGAAGCTTCATTTCATCATAGCGAAGACTGTTTCCAAGTGAAAATGGGAAACTTCACCAATGTGGAACTTTTCGGAAAATGCTCCAACTCTATGTCCATGGAAACAGGAGAAACGCATCGTTTTGAACCTTTTCTGAAATGCTGCTTATGTGTGTCACTGATATAGTAAATAGTTTTTCCGTACATGCGTGAGTGGATGGATAATAACAAAAATGGCAGCCTCCCAGGCTATACTCTCGTGGCACTTTGTAGTTTTTAAATTTGAGAGTCACTTGCAAATTGAACTTTGTCGTCTGTCCATACGAACGCCGTCATTAATATTTATCGCATATTGTGTGGTTTTGTGATGAAAACAACCTACAGCGCCAACTCGTGGCCCAACATGCCAACTGCATCCTTTTCGGTGCTTCTGCCATTTTATGTAAAACGAAGGCCTTTTTCAAAATGTTTCCATGTCAGCAAGAACATTTTCTGAAACAGAAACGCATAAACGTTTTCCCTTGGAATATTGTCGTGTAAACGGGGCGTGGACTCACAGTAAACTTCTAAATAAAGCGTGCAAACAACTGAACCTCGGAACGAACTTTTGCTCATGTAAAAACCATTCAAAATTGTAATTTGTAGTTATGCATTTGTAGTATAAGTATGCATAGTTGCATTGATTTTAAAATGTAAAATTTTAAATATGCAGTCGAGTATGTTGCATCTTTTCTTATTCTTAGTCTTAATTAATGTGTTTGTTCACAAATGTTAATTGTCTCTTTATCATCTACTTTCTATATGCACATGTATGTTCTGGTTTTATATGGACTTATGTCTGCAATAAAGCATTTTTTTTAAAATTCAAGATTAAATCTAACTGATTAGTTAACAGGGATTACTTGTTGCAAATCCTGGTGGCAAACGTCCCTAAAACAGATGGATCTGTGGTGACCTCAACTTCTTCACAAGCATACTGAAACTGTACTGCTGTGATGCCGTGAGGCCTGTCAATCAGTTTCCCCTCCACCAATCACTGATAAACCTGAATACGTTGCCAGTTGTGATTCCCTGATGGGGGATAGGTAGGAGTGGGAACTGAGCAGAACATTAGGGATACTGACCAGTTGTTCCATTACTGTTTTGTTTTTTGCACCCTCAACTTTACATTCTGAGGGTAATCAAACCCCGAAACCATGACAATGAGCGGCAGTGACAACTGCAGAGGACTCTTCACTGTGCTGCTCCGTCAGGGTTTGTTAGTTGGAGTGATCGGTTCTGAAAGCACCGCGGTAAAAGCATAACCCCGGCCGTGAAGTGACGCTGTTGCTAGTGCTGTCCGGCTATCTCCTTGGTGGTTCGCAGAGACTTTTAAAAAGTGTGTCAGACAAGAACAACACCACCCGGTACCACTTACGAGCTGAGCAGGATGACCTCCATGTTTTGAGAGCATCCATGTCGCCAACGCATTCTCGACGGAGGAGAAACCTGCAACCCGACAACTCAAAACATGTTTATTTCTTTATTTGGATATTTATATGAAGATCTGTAAATGGCTATACTTTCATTTGTCCACATTTGATCTTAATTTAGTTGCTATAATTAATCATTCATCAGACAAGTTGGTGTATTTACATTTAATATCATGGATGCTCCAGTCCAACGAAATCTTTTCTTCAGACAGACCCGTATTTAATATGTATTATAGTTTAGTAGGTTGTACTTTACCTTATGATAATGATATGATAATCTATCCTAGACCTTCCATTGGATCAATGTTATGGGGCGATCAAGGATTCTCTGCAGCGTGCCCGGAGCGTCACCGACACTCTCATAAATGTAAATAACTTTGTTTTTGACTACAATGTCTTACAGCCGACAGAACGTGACTCATGCCAAAGCTGTTTCAGTGGCGTATCCAAAAGCTGCCAGCTGTCACCAGTGTTTTGATGGATGACTTGATGTTAATGTGTCGTCTGATTAACTCGGGCAAAACAGAAAAAATACAAGAAAAAAAAACAAAAAAAACAATATAGCTGTTGAAAGGTCCTCTCAGTTCTGCTACTGCAAAACAAGACTCAAGCCTTAAGTTTCGTCTTTTAACTGACCGAACTTCAAAAGCTAATGTGGGTCCCTGCAGCAGCACTAATAATATGTTGTTTTTTTGTTTTTTTTGTATCTCCGGCTAGTCACCTCCTAATTAGCTGGGCTTCGGCTTGCTTGTTCCGCTCTTGCCAGGCACAAAAAGTTTTTTTTTTTGGGAAGTTAAATCGTTGGACTGTGAGAAAATGTCAAAAAGCAACTTTTGGAGTGAATAACAAAGGAACCAGGAGCCAAATGGATTTGTGAATTGGTGTTCTCCAAGCTACAAATCTTCAAATCCACTTCATTAAAAGCTGTTGCGTAACGGGGAGCGAGGCTGGATTAAACGGGAAAATAAACTTCCAAAAGGCAGTAACGGCGCACAGATGCTGCTTTGAGATTAGTCGAAGACAAAAAAAATAAAAATGCCTTATAGGACTCTACTGGACGGCAGCAGCAAGGGTTAAGAAAAGCATTAGAGATGACCACGCTCTGAGTGTGTGACAGTCAGAAGACAAGCAGTCGGCCTCTCTGAAAGCCCTCAGTAAATCTGTCTGCATGCCATTTAGAGCGTTGGCCTGACCTAAATGTCAGAGCAACATTTGACAGAACCACATAACTCTCTCTCTCTCTCTCTCTCTCTCTCTCTCTCTCTCTCTCGCTCTCTGCCTCCCTCTCTCTCAGGTTGGACATTACAAAAGGGTTAAATCACTCAGACACAGCTTGCCATGCCTGTTTATTTTAAAGGCCCTCGAGGTCCTGAAAGACCAGTAAAATGGGAACCGAATGGGAAAGAGCTGCTAAAGCTATTGACATTCTCTTGTGTGTTCCTGAACCTCTTAAAAGCATTTTTAAAGGCTCAAGAAACACATTCTGATTGTGGAGTCCATTAAAACGTCACCAACGACACTATATTTTGGAGAAATAGTTAATACTTCAACAAAGAACATTATTAAACCAATTAGATTTTTTTTTAATCAAATCACAATTGTTGCAGGATACCAGTTCACAATGCCTAAAGACACAAAGGAGACATCCTCCAGCAGTTATGTGTCCCGGTCTTTTGAGGTGAATTGTTCTGGGAGCAGATTTTTGGGACTTCCACTGGTTTTCTGATTATTACCGCCTATACCCCGGCTTTGTGTCGATTCTTGCCCGTCCCCGCACGACAGCTATTCTCAAAATCACTAACCCATTTTTCTGTTGCGTTCACCTCAAAATGTGCCTGGAGAAGGGCATTCTAAGGATAAAAGGCAGATTGAGTTTGTCCAGAGAAAAGTGAGCGGAGGTGTGTCACCTTAAACAAGAGTGATTTATATTTGTTGTAGATGAATACTTCAGTATTCATCGATACATAAAAGCAAAACTGCCCAGAAATGTAGTCGTCTGGTCTTTAGAGCGAAGAGGCTAAACACTTTCCAGCAGAAGGAACAGATTTCGCGGTGATTCATTCAGTGAGTCTGCAGCCAAGGTAAACCGTGTCATATTCTCTGCCTGTGTACTGTACATGTTTGTGCCACGTATTTATTGAATTATTTGTTGGGTATTTTATAATTTTTTTTGTGTGTATCTGTTGTGTGGAGCAGGTGCGAATCTTCACATTCACATGTGTCCAAAGCCAAACATTTTCACATGGGGGGGGTTGTAAAATGCCGCGGAGCGTGTAGAATGTAAGACACATATGAATGTGTGCTTGAGCGCTGCGTTACTTGGCCGTGTGTGGGCAGCTTACACAAAGCGTGCGCCATATTGAGAGGCAACATATTGTTGGCAGCCAGACTCACAAGAGCAGGTTTCATCAGCGAGTCTTCTCCCTTTCACACTGTATTTCTCTCTCTCTCTCTCTCTCTTTTTTTAGAAGAAGAAGAAAAGGTCACACATAGAGCAGGACTGTCTTTCTCTTTTGATTCAACTTTAATCTTTTTCCTTATTTCACCTTTTGTCCCCCCCCCCCCCCGTTGCTACTTCTTCCTTCAACTCAATTTTACCTCAGCAGTTCAACCTGAAACCATCCCCACAAGCTATTTTTTATTTTTTATTTTTTGTCAGAACTGAGTCATATAAAATGGTATAGGCTGACCAAATCACAGCGCATTTCATCCGACTCAGAAATTTCAGCAAACACAGAAAGTAGCTGGCTGGCACAGCCAATATTGAAGGCTGATATCACCACTATTATACTGTCTGCTAAGAAAGTGCAACAGGTTTGAAAGAAATGTTGCCTTTGAATGGTTTTTGCAAGCGACGGGGAAATGGAAAATTGGCTCCACTTATGTGGTGCATTTCGAGCTGACTGAATTCACCCTGCTTTTATAACTCCAATCACATTTTGCAAGCCACACACCATATAAAGCTTGCCATGCGCGACTCTGAGGAGATACTTTGGGCTCAAGGTTTTTAAAAGACGCGCCGATACGTTGAGGGGGTCAATTGCGACGGTACACAGCGAAGTCACGGACACCACATCTTCAGGAGAAACAGCAGAGTTGATTTTCCACCTGAAATGGTAGAAAAGTGTAACTCAGATGTTGGGGTCTGTCTTATTGTCTATCTAATTACACATAGGCGAGTGGATGGACTATTCACTATTTACTACGGCTGTACAAGCGGCAAGATTGAAGGGAGTTTAGTCCACCTCCATCATTAAATCTGAAACCCCCAGTGTTGGTGATACGTGTCCTCCCTTTTCAAAATCGAATCTAATCCGATTTTCTCAAAGGAATGCTGTAGAGGCCTTTTGTTTGCTCGTGTTCTATTTTACACGGTTTCTTCCCACAGACTAAAAACATGTATGTGAGGTTGATCAGTGAATCTAAATTGGCCGTAGGCTGAGATGGAGGCCCATTACCTGCGGTGGCAACCTTTTCAAGGGAGCAACAATAGATGTGTCATTACTTGAACAGCAAAAGAAAATGAAAATTGATCAAATAAAGGACAGATTGACATGTGCAGGATGGGATTAAATTAGAATAAAAGCCTCCTCAATCATAGTAGAAACACTGATTTCTTGCATGCTGCAGCCAAACAGACGTTTTCTTTGTGTGCATATAGAGCTGTCGAAATGCTTAATGCTGTTAGTTATACTCACCCGTTCAATCACAGCACACACACACACACACACACACACACACACACACACACACACACACACACACACACACACACACACACACACACACACACACACACACACACACACACACACACACAGGTTCAGTTTTTTTTCCCCTCCAGGATGAATTGACAAGCTGAGCCGGAGATCGAACCGCCAATCATGGGATTTGGAAAACATCATGCTTTACCACCAAGCTGAGAAGGTTCCTACGAAGCGTCGACTCACACTCGTGGGAAATATGCCAGTCGAAAACGAAACTAAATTATCCTTAAAAATTTGCAGATTACTCCCATTTACTCCTTTAACACCCGTTCTTTCTTTATTACTCTGCCAACAGCTTCCTTTCATTCTCATCCTATGTCCTGGCTTCACCTCCCCCCGTCTCCTCGTCTCCCCAACCGCACTGTTTCCCTCTTTTTAACTTTCTTTCACGAACGCTTTAATGCCTAATGGTAATCCCCTTGCTTTGCTGGCTAAGAATTCAGCGCCTTCTTCAAACACACAGATGCAACGTGATCGTAACCGTGCATAAAGCTGGGACACTGAGTAAGATGGAAGACGTCCAGGCGAGAGATCGAGAATTGTGACAGAACATAAAGAGAGGCAGTTCATGAAGGGCTGCAAGCCATGTGGAAAACTGAGGTAAAAAAATGGTCTGATATTAGACAAGACATCCAGGAGTGAGAGGATTGAGAAAGTAAATGAAAAGATGAAATGGAGTGGATAACATTAAGTAAAAAAAAAAAAAAAAAAAATGAAAGGAAAGAAGGATTCTAAGGAGTATAAAGAAAGGAGAGTAAGATGGAGAGATCGATGGGACGTGTCCAGAGCCACTGTGTACGAGGTGACCCTGAATCGAATGGATTTTTACTGCTCAGTTATCGTAAATCATCAGCATCAAGTGTCGGCACAAATATTTTTGGTGTGTGTATCCCCCCCCCCCCCCCCCCCCCCCCCCCCCCCCATGACAGTATGTTTGGCACATGTGTGACGTGAACCATCCATGCTGACGTCAGCACAATTTGATGTCGAATGACTTCGCGTTAGTCATCAATTCATTTACATTTATTCAGCCAATCACCTCCAGAGTATCCATGGAAGGATGGAAATTCTGGGTGGCAAAGCTTCCGTGGTAGTCTCCCCTGTAATATGATTGGCCCCACACATTGTCTTTGGTGATGCTCAGCTAATGTTGATTTACACCACTCAACTTATTGAATAGGTTTTTAAAAGCACATTATTGAGGAGAATGATGCGGCTATGTCTAATATCAATTCTACCTCGGAAAAATGAATTTGCAAAAATGCGTTGCCTCACATTTGTTGCCCCCGTTTAGTTGATAATGATGTCGGCAGAAACGGGACTTAATAGCTTCGCGGGACTTCATTATTTTTGTATGAAAAAAGTAACATAAGTAATAACTTTTACAATTACTTGTAAAATTAATAATTGTAATTATTAATATTCTGCGTGAGCTCTTTAGTTTAATCTTGTGGAAAACGGTCGCCGGAAGCTGCAGGGGCTCTTTTTCCATCCTGTGTCCTCGCTTAGCATTTTCAAGACCTGCCGTGGAGCCCGAGGTGCAGCGCTGTTAATTATCGGCAAAAAATAAGAAATAAACCCCGCTTACTGAGAGGCGCGCATTACGTATTCAACATAAAATTGACCAGGACATTTGGACAGTAACTCAAAACATGTCCAACTTTTACGCCTGGTTGACACGAGCAGGGGCGTTTTGAAAAGCGTGCGTTTTCAGGGGCTCCGAGCATTGTTGTCACGGCAACGGATGGCACATTTATGCCTCAAAAGTTTTTCATTTTCACTGTAAATGGGGCCTTAGTAATGCTAATACACAGTGTTGGAAAATCATTATCTTCACTGTATCTGGTGTTGTTGTCTAAATCACAATTGTTTGTTTTTTTGTTGCTGTAGCTTTGTCGTTCTGACTTGTTTCTTTCAAAAATCTGTTTTCTACCATCGACAGACAAATGCTGTTTATTTTCTGTGTGTTATGATCTAATAACCTTCCTGCTCTCAGCGTTAGGTTGACCCACAGAGCGGCTGACAGCTCGAGCAATGTGTCACAGCAACATCAAAATATCACAGCTGCATGGGGCATTACTAAGTCAAACAAGGATCTCTAAGACTATCAGGAGGTGAAGAGATTGAAAATCTTGTGGAAACTAGTTTTGAATGAATTGTCTACTGTTCATATCGCCACTAAATGGCTGTGATGTTTTTTTTTTTTTTTACTATTTTGAATAACATTTCTGCACATTTCTGAACATTTCATCTTGTGAAAACTTAAGAAAATGACAAACGTTTGTTATTTCCATGTTCCGTTTGACAATTTCCACGTCTTGCTTTATGTAAAAGTCAAGCTCTATTTGTTATTTTAAACAGAGTCTGGAAAAAGTTCACGACTCAAAACAAAACTCATCAAAAAAACAAAAAAACAGACAGAAAGGCAGAAATGCAATCAGAGAAAATCGCCTTCGCAGCAGCAGTCCGGTAGTCTTCAGTACTGATGTCCCCCGCAGTGCTCGCAGAAAGTGTTTCCATGCAGAGGGTATCTCAGTGCACACGCATTTGTCTGCAGAGTCAGGATGATTCCTGGGGGAGCTTCCTCCTCCCAATGGTGATGGCGGAAGAATCTGCAGTAAAGACGAGCAGACTGCTCCGAAAGCCATCACACACTCCTCTGTGCTCCAAAAATAAGTTGCTCGGCAGCTCAGTCCGTAGAATGAACGATACAGCCAGTCTGTGAAGACTTGGCTTTCACGTCTGTGTCGGCTGCTCGGGGTCATTCATTTCTCCACAACGCTGCATTGATGCAGGTCAGGGTGAAGTCTCTGCTTCTGGGGGGAAATGATTGCTGGGCTGCTTCTCCCTCTCGCCTCTTCATGGCATCGCTGCTGCTGTTCGGTCTTGGTGGCTTTGTTACAGCACCACTTCCACTGGGCTGTGTATCATCTGGGATCAAAGTGGAATTTAATTCTGGTTTCCAAATGGAAAAAAAAAAAGACTTGACAAGCTGTACCATCTGAGCCACGGCCCACCAGTGAGGTGGTAGTCAATATCTGTCTGAAGTATGTTCAGAAAAGGAAAGCAGTAGACCCGTGACAGATTCATGGGCGTTCAAGGTTCAGTGTTGCAAAGTGAGAAGGAGAGGCCAGTTCAATCAAACCAATGAGCTACTGTAGATCAAATTATTGCTAAATTTATTGCTCGTGGGACAAACAGCGAAATGCCATGATGGCTGATCGGTGTGTTGAGGACACGCCGATCAAGTGTGGAATCTTCCAAGCAACAATCAAGTTGAATCATGTCTATTCATTGAATTTGTATGAAATAAACACTTTGAAATGGCCACGGGCATTCCATCATCACTCAGTCAAGTCGGGTCTGCCACAGAAGGTGAGTTGGTTTTCCAGTTGGTTTGTGATATTTCTCTTACATAAGCGTATTAGCATCCAGGTGACACATTTCTGTTCCATTTCTGCCTATTTTGCTGAGTGTCCCCTGCATGCTGCCTTCCTCTCAGTGATTTGGACACCGACCCCCCCCTACACTGCAACTCACACTTGTGGGCACACACACACACACACACACACACACACACACACACACACACACACACACACACACACACACACACACACACACATCACACAGAAAGCCCTGTCTGAGCTCGGAGTCTCCTGGGCCTGATTAATGCTCTCTCTGCAGGATTCCCAATGGGAGATCACTCATACAGCACACACACACACACACACACACACACACACACACACACACACACACACACACACACACACACACACACACACACACACACACACACACACACACACACACACACACACACACGCACACACACGTTTTTGAAACGCTGGTTGTACGGCCCTGTCATTGACAGAAGGCATTCTTAACGTCTTTACAAACTAACCCATTTTGACATCAGCCTGATTGTCGTTGTTGCCCCAAAGCCGCACTTTTTGCACTTTAAATGCTTTAAATTCTCCCGCAAACCATGTTGGAAATGCGTTAAATTTCAAGGTTTTGGACCCGACAAATGAAGTCAGACCCGTGTGAACAGAGATGCTGCCGCATACTGAGCATACAGCATGGGAGCTGCTAACAAGGTGTTTGGCACCAGAGGCAAAAAGAGAGGACATCTTCTATATAAACATGTTAGTTCACGAGTGTTTCTGTTTAAGAGAAATCGTGTCTTACTTTTACACCACATAGAACATACTATGTTCTTCAGCGGGTGAGGTTAGTATTGATTTTTCCTATATTATATTTTCCAAAAAGCTTTTTTTTTTCATCGTAGTTCACGTGGAACTTTGTGATTCAGTGTTACATTGAGATTACTAGAGTCACAACCTGTATTTTTAAAAATGCGCTGGAGTATTACAAAAAAAAACAAAAACTGTGGTAACCGCCTCATGCTGTTCATTTCAGGATGGTTCATCTCACAAAGTGATGTATGATTTTCTCATGCACAGTCACAATGAGTTTCTCTTGGTTTCCAGATAATGAAAGCGGTGCATTCGTTTTTAACCAAACACTTTGGGTGGATTTTCAAAATGTGTTTTCGAAGCCTTTTCCTCAAAAGCAGATATTGGCTTCTCTTTTGTATGAAAATATCTCAAATTGTTGAAGCGTGAATATAAAGGCAGGTAAGTCTCCTTCCAGTCGGTCTGTGTGTGCATGTTGCAAGAGCTGACACTATTCTTTGCACTTGTTATGAAAATATGCTGATGACTTGTCCTTTGTTTTCTCTTTTTAAATGGCATGCCTATACTGATGACTCACAATTAGCCTGTGTGTATGACATGTGTGCGCTGGCTCTGTATTAAAGTGTCTACATGTCCAGGGTGAGCCTGCTTTTCATCTGGAGTTGGTTTATAGAATTAGATTGTTCCTTTACTCTGACTATTGCACAGGTCATCTAAATCTATTTTACATATATTGGGTTTATCCAGTCTCGGGTCATTCTAAAAGTCAGTGTAGAGACAGGCATTAAATCCCAAAATTAACATAAAGATTCAACTAGCCAAGAAAATGCATTTCTTTGAATGGTGAGAGAAATGAAACCGCATCTGCGGAAGAACATGCAAAAACCTAAAAAGATGTCACTTGGTCCTCAAAAGAATCAGCGTCCATATTTCTAATATTATCAGGTTTCGCTGAAAGGAGGACTCAGTTGGACAAATGCCACTGTTGGTGTGGATAAGAATCGTTTTAATTTAGATATTCTTTATTGCCACCAACAGGTTGTTTTTTTTAATTTCTGAAAGTGATTTCTTTAAATGATGGATGGCTTGTAATTACATTTGTCAAACCATTTTGAAGTTTTCTATTGTTTGAAACATTACTTTTTGGCTAATACCTTTTGTTTGATACAAATCAGTCTTGCTTGGGATTCATGCTAATTACCAATGTTAAAAAAAAAAAAAAATGAACTGCTGAACTCAATGTCTTAGCAAATAGATCATATTCAAATAGATCATATACTAACGAAGCTCAGCTGAAAACAATCTGGTTCAATTTCTGGTTTGATTCTTGTTTATGCTGGTAAACGCCAGTGTCCAACCAGGACACCAGCACCGAAACGTAAAGTAAACTGGTCCAGTGGTGGTCCACGCTGGTACATGAGCAGTACAACAACACCAATGATGTGGCATAAACATCCTAAACTAATAGCCTGTCAACATGTCCTTAGTTCTAGACAAGTCCTGTGATGAATATTTGTGTACTTGAGTAGGTGTACGTATGACCTGGTTACATTCATTGAACTCCGTGGCCCATTTTCAATGTCCAGCTTCACCGCCATGATCTGGTATTCCTGTTTTCCTCTTCATGAGGAGGATTTTCTGCTTTATCTGTAGAGAGGCGGCAGTGGTTTGACTAAGGTAACTCTATAGTTACCATAGTAACACATGTTCCAAGTAGCAAAGTCTAACCTGTGTGCAAACCTTGTGAGCAGAATGCATCAAGGTTCAGCCAAGAGCTGAAAGAATTGAATGTCAATTCATTTTACATTCTTTTCAAATATCAATAATGAAATAAAATCGAGCAAATCTGTCGTTCACGGGGAATTCTTGTGAAAACAGCTGTCCTTTTTCCAAAATATGCACGTGTCCCCTTCCCCAGCTCACTCTAAATCTTGCCTTTACCATATCTATCCGTCTCTGTGCTAACAAGAGAAGAGGGCAGACAGCTTTGTTATGGTTCACTAACTGTGAGGCCAGTGAAGTGTGAGAGGATGGATATAGGTTATATACTGTAAGACACTGTGTACAGTAAAAGAAAGGCAGACATGAAAGTTAGAAGGAACTTACATTGATGTGAATGTGTGTAAGATGAATTGTCGGTGTATATGAGAGGGAGAGAGAGACAGAGAGAGAGAGAGAGAGAGAGAGAGAGAGAGAGAGAGAGAGAGAGAGATAGAGCGAGAGAGAGAGGCAGTTATTCACATAAGCTGACAGCACTAGACTGAGGTGTTGTTTCCTTTCGCCTGTCACTCAAACTAAAATCAATTGCTGCAGAAAGCAATGAGGAAAACTGGACTGAGGCAGTCTCTCTCTCTCTCTCTCTCTCTCTCTCTCTCTCGCTCTCTCTCGCTCTCTCTCTCTCTCTCTCTCTCTCTCTCTCTCTCTCTCTCTCTGTATGTGATGTCTCCTTCCATCCTTCTCATCAACACACAAATGATACTAACACAGAGCCACACAATGGAATATAGTTTGCTGCTGAATTATTTAATTTCCCCACCCTGCAGAATAGAAAAACTTCCCGGACCAGCATAGATAAACTTAAAAAAAACAACTAACAATTAAAACACCAGCTTGACTGAAATTAAGAACAGGTAAATCAAAATAAGATCAGTTAAGCCAATATAACAGCAATAAAAACAACATAAGATCAGTTGAATCTGCATTGAAATAGCAAATCCAAGATAAAACCAGGTGAAGCTGCATGAGTGCAGCTTGAAGCATCATAATGCAATTTGGAACCAACATTAGAGCACAAAAACCCACATAAATCCAACTTAACCAAAAGTAGACGAGTTAAACTAACATGAGACCAGCTTGAAAGATCACAAGACAATGTAGTTCTTTTCGTATATATACAAATAGTCTATTTTCTTGCACACAAGAAAACTGTCTTTAAGTATTTGTGCAATGTTGAGCTGCTGTGATGACTGAATCTCCCCATGTGGGATTGATAAAGTCTTGCCTTGTCTTTTCTCGTTTAGTTCAGTATAAACCCCCATAACACCTGCTAAACCAAGATAATAAAAGCAAAACCAACATATAACCAATCGCCTATATCAGCACAAACCTGGATTTGACTTTATATTGTTATTGGGTATGGGATGTTGTGTTTTTGCGTCCTCTATATTTTTTCCCCAATAAATAAAATTTGTCTTCATCACACAATATTCAGTTTTGAATATAGAAGTGCAATGTCTGGTGTGTGTTTCGACAGTCCAGATTTCCTCCTGTCCCTTCGAGAATCAGATAAGGAAAGTACAGATTCAGAGCTGCTTCAGGTATCAGACAAAGTTAAGGAAATAAACAGAGCGAGAGAACACGTCAACATATCATGCTGGTAATTGTTCACCAGCAGCGGTTGCCTGTATACCTTGTCGGTGAGCATTAAAAGAGGGGTGAAGAGAGAAAGCTGCATACAGTAGGACTGCTGTGTTGCCATGGCGATGGTCTTTGCATTGACTTGTTTGGGGGGGAAAAAAAACGCTTGTCTGTGGTGCTACTTTATTTATTTCTTCTCAAAGGCTCTTTTGTGTTCTGACACATTTTCTGTGATGTGCACACATTCAATAACGTGAGCCTGCACACACATAAACAGATACATACAGCAAGCAATTAACAGGGGTGTGGTCCTTTTCCCTCCCTTCTCAGTCAGAAGTCCACTTTCCTGTAGAGTGACTTCAATGTTCATGTAAAGAAGAATGGTGAGGCGACTGCAACTGTTAAGACAGACTACACCTATTTTTGAGGCTCGGAAAGTCGTGGCTCAAGCACACTCCTGAGGCACCTGTAAAAATTCAGGCTGTGTAGATTATTTCTATTAACTTAGAATACTTGTATGAGACTTCCACAAAACGCAACTGTAAACGGAGGCCTTGGCAGAAATCTGAACCTCATGCTACCTGCAGCTTCCTCTGGTAACTGAGCCTGTCCTCTTAACCACCGAGCTGCACACCATCCTGGAGGCAACTGTAAATCAGGGCCTGTTTAGATTATACCCATTTTAAGTATGCTTATGGGACAGGGTAGAATGGTAAAGAAATGCCTTGGCAAGGTTTTGAACCCTTTACTCCTCAAGCATCTGCACTGAAGCACAGTCCATCATCCTAACCACTACACCTCTGAAGGCAGATGTAAATCAAGTCCGACTTCGGTTGTTCCCATTTATTTAGAATACATATTGTTTATTCACTGAAAGTACTTCCATTTGTATATACAGTATGTGTGGAAGGCGAGGGGTAAAAAAATAAACATCAGGGTCAGGAGCAGGAGTGCTTAAGCAAATTCTGCAATAGCAACAGGCTGTGATTCATCTAAGTGATCATTTTACTCAGGAATTACACTCAAATTGTATCCCTACCACGGTAATTGCAGCAAAGGAGTCCTGGAAAATATGATCAAAGCTCAGCCACCAAATGCGCCCCATTGAGGCATTTTGACAACAATCCTCCATCCAATGCTGCGTTACGCTGAGCCGCAGTTCAGATCTGAAAAGAACGACTCAAATGGCGATGGTTGTCAAATTGATCCCACACCCAGTGTCACCAATACTGTGATGGGCGGCAATAATTGTCTGTTCTGTTTCTATGGCGTCCACTATTCATTGCCAGATAACATGAGAAGCATGGTGTGTAGAGAAACTGAAAGCATGCCACTGAATAAGACTTACATACTGCTAATGAGCTACACTCAATGTTGGCTGTTTGGAAATGTTTTTTTTTTTTTTTTTTATGAACTTGGTAAGAAAATTCAATGGGCTGCATTGATAGGGGACCCAGGGTGAAGACGGGGTCCCAAACAGAAAACAATATTTGAGAAGATGAGCTAATTGGAGAACACAAAGACTAATCGAAATCAAAGTCCAAAGCATTCCTGTAGGGAAACAGAAGATTAACACCAACAAGAAACAACTGGCAAACTGACAATCCTGGGATGGCACCTATACCATTATGAAGCAGATGACAAAGAAGGTAAAGCTTACGTTGTGAGGGAAATCAGCGCAGTCAATTGAACATGGAGGAGGACATGACCGAAACACAGGCTGGAACCATGAAACTATCCATCCATCTTCTATAACTTTTATGATACATCCTGTTCAGGATATTAATGAGCTGGAGCTAATCCCTGGTTACTATAAGCGAGGGCAGGGTGTACTCTCGACAGGTCTCCAGTCCATCACTCCAGATAATCACACATACTCACATTCACGCAAATGGGCAACACTCTCAACACATAGGGTCACTAGTTAACCCTCCATGCATACTTTCTGGACTACCTGGCCAGTATTTGAACTCTTGGCCTTTTCACTATGAGGCGGTCCACCATGAAACCAAACAAACTACAAATAACGAGAGATTTATCAATTGTCACCAATAACCCTTCAATCTATGCAATTGGCTTTCATCTAATACACAAGTGATGTAACTGTTTTTGGAAATCAGATCCCACAAACTCTGTAATGATGTCATGGAGTGTAACTAAAGCCTGAACCACACTTGTCCTCCGTGCCACCTGTAGGTCAGTGTATAATGGAGCCCCATGTGTGCACATTGACCTGCTCGAAACAGAAAAGCCACACGCGAGTCGATGAGCACTGCACAGTATCTGTGCGACACTGTAAGCTGGTCTCCATTGGAGCCTGTTCAACATTTCTCATTTCAGATTCAGTTAACAGAAAAAAAAGGAAAGAAAACACCTTTCTTGGGGATCAGATCCCATCTTTCACCACCCAACCTCTCATGTCCCATTGCTCAAAAGCAAGATGAACGGCCAAATAGGAACAGGTTGACGTCGCAGCAGAGAATCTCTTGTGCAAAGACCTTGATGCTTATTGTGTAGCAGATGCTCGATTAATGTGAATGATTGTTTTAATTTTGTGCGATGAGACCTACATTTCTCAGTGCTGCGCGATTAAGACAACTATGACCGGCATGCTCTGTTTCACCACGTGTCATGCACCGTAGCTGTACCAATTTCCATGACAACTTCACTAACGCTCGTGAAGCGCCACCCCGAAGTGAATAGGAAGCTGTATGTTTCGTGTAGGACGCAACAGTAAAAATGCAATGCCCACGACAAGACAATGCGTTGTCCCAGACATCAGACAATACAGAGACAGTCCCTCTAGTGATATTACAAAGCCGAGTTCAATGTAGTTCAACTTTACTAAGGAGCATCTGTGGCATTAGAGGATGGAGGGTGCAGAAAGCAATCACAAGCCAGGCAGAGCGAGTGCACTGTATGTAAACACAGGGGAAATGAGATGTGACCACTGTGGCTGTGACTCTAACAGAACATTTATTTAGCCCCATGATGAAAAAACACAGCTGCAGACAAGAGAGCGAGAGAGTGGGAGCGAAAAAAAAAGTATTTCTGTGAATTCTGTTTATTGAAATTTATCGTTTGCCCCTATTTTCTTGTTATGTCCTTCATTCAGCCCTCGTTTTAAGAATGGCAGGGGGGAGGGGGGGTTTCCATTTGAACAAACTGGGCTCGGCATCGCTCGTGGGAGACAGCTTGATTCAGAGAGGCAAGAGAGAGAAAGACAGAAGGAGAAAACGTGCGAGAGGTATCTTCCAACCACTTGCAATCCTTTGCAGGAAAACCATGCGCGCTCCACCAATGGCAGCTCACGCACGCTCCGACGCATGGAGGGTTTCCATGGCTACCCCCAATCTTCCTTACCATCAGTCCTTTCCCATCGCTGCTAGTTTCTCTCTCTCCCTCTCTCTGTCTCTTACTCGGTCTCATCCTCTCCATCCTCGCTCCTGCGCTTCGGAATAAATGTCAAATGGCTAATAAACACAGTTGTGTGTACAGCGGGGGGAAATGACCGCCACAGTTGGCCAATTTGTAAAGATTCAGTCATGCAGACACATGTACTATATGAAGATTTAAAAAAAAGGGCAGATCAATTTGTGTTTTATACATGCTATTATAATTGTTATTAACTGGTGTTGTCGGACTGTATGTAATTAAAATGTTCTGTATTCAAAATAAATGATAATCTGCATCCACAAATACACCAAATTTTATTTTCTAAGCCTATTTTTTTTTTTTAAGGATAGAAAAATCACTTAAATGAAATTTGGCTCCGTTGGCTCAATGTGCAGAGCCCACCCCCTCACTCCCTGCATCTATTCTGTAATCCAAACGGCTTGAGTCAAAGAAAATGTAAAGCCAAGCTCCATGCAGTGTGCAGGCATTTGCCTCCAGTGTAACTGCAAATATAGTCTCTCTCTCACCGTGCATGTGAGTGCGAAGGTAATGAGACTGGACTTTAATTATTACCTAAGAATAAAGGATTAATGGTTCATCTAAAATGAATAGAAATGTGAAAGAAAATTTGAGAAATAGATAAAAGATGAATGTATAATGCCATTCAGTAGTAAGAGATCAATGTCATTGCTAATCGAATCTTGTATTGAGTTTGACTACACGAGGGTTTATAGTTGTTTTTCACTGTATTTTTGAATATTTTACAGAGTCTAGTTCTCCTTCCAACGAGAGTCCTTTAACATACAGTTGGGCTTCTTTTGTAGTCTTTGAGGAGAGATGTGTTCTGTTTGTGACGAAACGTCACCCTCAACTCCTCCTCCATCTGAGATGCTTGTAGGTCAGTTGAGATGCTGACACCAACAAATCGAAAGCGTTCCACCCTTTGATCTCAGTCGTGCAATGGCCTATTACCAACATGTTTGACTGTGGTGTTACAGGGACCCCTGGGTGAAGAGGGAGTGTTACGTCTCAAACTACTGAGTGGTAAAACTATTTAAAGTTTTCCATCATCAATGCCTTCTCGATGTTTGATGAGCTGCTGTGTGGCCCGAAACTAATAATTGACTGAACCGAGGAATCTCCGAGCAAAGCATGTGACCGTATGTAAGCCCGGAGCAACCGGCTCCACAGGTGACTTTGTAGTCATTCATACAAAACGTGTTGCATTGCATTATTATGTTTTCGTGTGCCTGCAGCAAACTATATTTTTTTTAGTTTTTGTTGTGGTGAATGAAATTCCATTTTTTTTTTTTTGCCTGCATTTGTATGTTTGATGTGAGCGCAGGCAGGTGGCCTGCTCGGCTGCTGTGAGCAGTGGCACGCTCAGATCATTAATCAGACTCGATGGCACAGTGGGTAGCGGGCGAGCCACAGGAGAGCACTAATGCATGCAAATGTATACTCGTTTTGGGGGCAGGTTGAGCCAAGGACAGAACCTAGCCAGCAACAGAGAGGGAGAAGGATGAGCATATCACGGCTCGGGTGAGAGGCTGTCCATTGTGAAACGGTCTCACACAACAGAGGCGTGATTGAACAGGTTGTTAAATCAACATGACAGCGTTTAAAAGGTAAAAGAGGGTGATCATGTGGGCGATTTTAAAAACCGTCGGACACAAATAGATAACGTGACGCTTCTTCGCGTCGCAATCTTACGAAAGAGGCGACGTATTATGCCTTGATATGGTATCACAGTACCATTTGAGCGCTCCCATCTCATATCGGGAGCGGTATAATTGCCGCCTTGTCTCTCTGTGTGATCTGAGGATTGTCAAACAAGCTTCTTAAGCAAGACATTTAACATGGCAAATGTAGGAATAAGAGCTGATTTGCTGCCAACTGAGGGAACAGCTTAGTATTCCTCCCCTTATTATTCTGCTCAGTGCTT
Source organism: Lipophrys pholis (assembly GCF_963383615.2). Lineage (NCBI taxonomy): Eukaryota > Metazoa > Chordata > Actinopteri > Blenniiformes > Blenniidae > Lipophrys > Lipophrys pholis. Next base: position 14,026,224 of record NC_137644.1, on the reverse strand, counting down.
GAGCCTCATTATGGCTGGGATTGCACCTTGGTGGAGATAACCTTACATGGCTTTTTCAGATGCCTCCTTTTACAAAGGGGCTTAGTAATGTGAATGGAGTGATGATATCGAAACTGGTGGGTGCCCGCATCATCGAAGGTAATAAATGCACCATAAATCCTCCACATTGGTTTTTTTCTGTCGCTCCTTGTCAAGTTGAAAACAAGTTTAAAGGGAGTCAGTGTAGAAAATAATTTATGATGCAAAAAGTTTGTCATTTTACCTGATTTTTGTGAAGGAAATAAAAACAACTGCAGCTTTTGTGTGTCAGCTGACTTAACATGCCACTTGGCATTTACTTTATGAAATTTAACGCCGTGCACTGATCTGTTGGTCTATGCGACAGAATTACTTTATAAATAGTATAAGCCAGTGTGCAAGTGGCATATAACGAATTGAACGTGTTTACTTGTCCATGAATTCACATGACAAGATAAACATGATTGAAATGTGAATGTTTATTGAGTTATCCATGGGAAAGATAAAAAAAAAAAAACCCATGTTGATCAAAATGTCAATCTGTGGTGAGATAATTGATCATCTGGATGTTGACATCTTGGACAAAGACATGCTTGTGAGCGGAATGAGTAGGGTTTGAATGTGTGCCTGTGTGTCTCTCTGTGTTTGCCCTGTGATGGATTGGCGACCTGTCCCAGGTATCCCCTGCCTTTCACCCGGCGTTAGCTGAGATCTGCAACTCATAGTTGCTTAAAGCGAGTGCAGGATGATGGATGGGTGGGAGTACCATTCAGGGTGCCTGAAGGTACAGAGCTTGATGGTTTGTTTGCGGCACTTTTATGAGTCATCAAAAACATTTTCTGTAGCTCCAGGATTGTACTTGGTGCTGTTTCTTTTCTGTATAAAAACTCGCTTTAACCCTTTATAATCAAGAGACACGTGACAGGTCCATTGTTATTCTACTGTAAACTGCTCAGACTTGACAATTGGACTAATTCTGGTTTCAGAAGCAAATTACACAACCATGTCTCATCACGTTTTAAAAGGCTGTATATTTGGGTTTGTCTCGACACCAGCATGACGCACAGGACTGATTCGTTTCATATATCTGAAATCAACAATCAAATGTCAGATATTCTTTCAAGAATGACGTCGTGAAAATGTCATCAGTACAACCTGCTTCTTTTCTCCCTATTGAATTCCATGTTTGTCAACTATATGCTCCTGTGTCCCACTCAGGTGTCCTGAGAATACAACTGTCTACTGAAGTCATTGCTCATGAATCAAGGTTTCTCTTTTTCTTCTCCCTGGATAGATGAAGGCATGGGAGGAGGAGGAGGAGGAGGAGGAGGGATGAAACGATGGACTGAATGAACAATTGTTCTGCTCTTGCAAACAGGCCATTCAGGGAAATACCCCGGGGACAAGAGCTTTTTCAAGGTTGCGTCCTACTCTACGAGCTACCTCGGCGCAAGTGTGTGAGTGTGTGTGTGTGTGTGTGTGTGTGTGTGTGTGTGTGTGTGTGTGTGTGTGTGTGTGTGTGTGTGTGTGTGTGTGTGTGTGTGTGTGTGTGTGTGTGTGTGTGTGTGTTGGGTGCACATGCCTGAGTGCATGAAGTCCTTGGGGTCTCAATAACGTTCAGTCAGGCTGATATTTCTCCCCACACAGACCGTGGGTGCCTGTATGTTTGTATGAGTGTATGCTGACTCGGCCAAGTGCCAGAGGTTCCCGCAAGTCTCCCAGGTCAGATTGAGGGTCAAAAGCTGTTGGCTATGAATGTTCTCCGTGCTCGTTTTGACGAGCGTGCGGGCAAAAGCCCCCCCCCCCCAATACCGACATGTGAGAAGAATGAAATGCATGACAGTGTTATTGTTGTGCATAGAGTCGATGACTCTTGGAAGGTAAATGCCACTCTGTCTGTGCACAACGACTTCAATTAACTCAAATACGTGCCACCAAATGACTGCAGGCGTCCATTCTGCATAATTACTTAAGGCATAAGCCTGTATTTTCCTGCATAAACCCACTGAAGCTTGACAATAGTAGCTAATGCCGACTTTTAATACTAATCACAATGTTTCCATTGTAAATCCCAATGTGGCTTTATTATTTGATTGAGGAGCCATTGCAGACAATCCTTTTCATTGCAGTTGTGCAGATGTATCTCAGTAAAATGACACTTACAAGCACTGCAAAGATATTTAACATAGAAAAATAAAAAATAAAGCTATAGGCTTAATTGCTTGTGCAAACTATTCTCTCCTAACAGGCATTACTAAAAACTGCAAGCAATTGAAGCAAGAGATGTACAGAAGGGAGCCTGAAGGATTACAGGTTCAATCAATGCAGGGGTTCTGCAAAAATCCATGTAAGCATTGTGTGTAAAATCATGTTTTTATGGATTGGCGCAAAAGCAATTACAAACAAACGGAACAAAGGAAAGTATATTCACCCTTATTTGTTTGCATTGTAAATACTTTACAATAATACCTGATATATACTTTTTCCTACCCTAACACTGTAATAGGGAGTGTGATATAGCCTTGTTGGACACACAAAGCACACCCAAAATCACAGTGGCTCTCATAAGCAGACAGACGCAGCTGTGTGACCCTGGTCGGTTTGACAGAGGATCGGCTGAGTGTTATGTAACACTGGGTTTGAGCTGAACTGGAGCAGTGGCCAGGAGCCTCTGACTATGCTAGAGATCCGCAATTCAACATCTTTTTTTTTTTTCTTTTCAACTTACAATAAAAGAGATTCTCCCAGTTGTTTTCTAAAACTATCAAACGTCTTTTTCTTTTCAGTGCATTGAGTCAATTCTATTAAAAAATTAATGATGGTAGCTTTAAAGTGCTGAATATTTATTGTTCATTGTAAAATTATGCAGAAAATGAATCCCAGCAGTACAATTTCCATCATTCCAGGGCTACGTCACTGCTCCAATCACTATTTAATTATACTACAGACGAAGACTATATATATATATATATATAATTAAATAGTGATTGGAGCAGTGACATTAGATGGACTCAATAAAGGAAAAAAAATATTATTCTTTCTTTTTTTTTATCCTTATAACCTGTGAACTATCTTGTATCTTGGGGGGGAAAAGCAAAGAATTGTTTATGTATTGCCTTTTCCCCGAGGCTTTTTTTTTTTCCCCCTAAAGAACTCATTAGCTGTAAGGACACTGGTAGTCCTTCGTAAGAGCGCAATAATTTGAGGGGCAATATATAACATTCTTCGAGGAGAAGTTAATGAAATGTCTGGCATTTGCTCACTTCGAGTGACAATTAATGCTCTGTTGCTATTTCATGTATTCATGATGTCTGAACGTACCATATCTCAGTGCAGGAGCAACATCGGTGATGCGTAAAACCTTGTAGAGCAACAAAAATCGAGTCTTTCATTAACAATGATTACAATCTTGAAAAGAAGGAAAATATGTCTGAATGCTTATGTGGCATGTTTAAAGATGGCATGCATTCTGCATCTATCCATCCATCTATCTATCTATCTATCTATCTATCTATCTATCTATCTATCTATCTATCTATCTATCTATCTATCTATCTATCTATCTATCTATCTATCTATCTATCTATCTATCTATCTAGTTATCTATCTGCCATTTGTACAGGTTTGTCTGTTCTCTTCATTCGGGGGAGTAGGGTGAAGGTAGTGTGGGAGGGATGATTGTGCTGGTCTTACCAACACCTTGAGCACTGAATGGAAGGCAGTGAAATTTAGGAATCGGGAGATTTTAATAGAGGAGAGACCAACACACACCGTGTACTGACTTCCACTTTCAATGGGATGATTCATCCCTCTGTAACTGTGAATGGACTCTTAAAGGACAAACTCTGAACCACAGCTGCTGGAGGGGACAAAGCTCTAAACACAGAGGTAAATTTATGTATGAGTACTTTTCCGAAACGGGGCCTGGTCTTTTTACCAGCTGTGGCGGCTGCTGGACCTCATCTGAGTCAGACTGATTGGCTTGGATAAGGTCAAAACATGCCCTCGCTCTGACATTATGTTGTGTTGATGAGCACAACTGAATGTTTGCCGGTGTCAAAGAAATGGGTTATTCAGGCTTTGTCAAACTAGACCACGATGTTTTCTCAAGCAGAGCCACTATCTACCAGTAAAAAGTATTATATGTTTAAACTACTGTTGTGTCGAAAATACTACAATGTGTTTATTACAGAATATAATCTGGCCGTCACATTCCCTTAAAAAAAATAGTTGCTGCTGAAAATTTGCTGCATATAAATGAAGAGAGTATTTTAGGAAGGCAGGGTCGGCTTTAAAACCCCCGGAAAATGCTGAGTAATAATTGACCTCTTCAATCAAGTCCGCTTTAACGATGCCTTTGAATAATTGGAACAAGATGTACAACCTTTATGAACCCGGCGCCGAACTCCGAAGACAAATTGTTCCCAAGTGGACTTGGATTTGTTTGAATGCGCTAATGCAAGAGAGCACAAAAGCAGAGTTCAACTTTACTGACTGCACTCGGCATTTCTTCCTCATACCCTCTACCATATCACCTAAGATAATAAATTCATCATGAATTGATATCTCTTCATGCATAACGTACCATATTGATTTAGTACTTTTGTGTAAACACTGGTGGCAACAAAGTCAAACTGTCGGTACAGTGAGTGGGAGAAATGTGTGCCGAGACAGCATCCATGTGTGAATATTGAGGACGGTAACATTGATCCTTTATGAACATCCTTTGCAAACATTTCACTTTATCTATTCTGTGATGTGTAGTTGAATTGATGCTTAATGATACAATGGAATGTGATGCTATTCAGAGAAATAAAAAATAAAAAATTACATTATGTTCAGGCTAGTAAGCTCCAGTTTAGAAAACGTCAATTATTCTAATAGAAATCAATGTACCAAAAATCCCCCTACAGTGACAACACCATAATCTGGATCTAAATATGTTCAATCTGCCTCACAATTCATATTTTGCATGTACTCCGCAAAGCTATTGAGAATATCCAATGCACACCGAGGCTTAATTCCCTTTTGCTTGAATTCTTCCATTGAATTGTCACTGCAATTACCCCTGCTGAACATGACATTTACCACTGCAACACAACCAACCCTGTGCTCCGAACATCCTGCACAGAGCGGATAACAAAACACAGTCTCACCTTCAGGGATCAATAAACTGCACGGGAACACTGTCGCACCATTACCGGCTATGCATCATTATAAGCATCAAACTTAGAATTATTGCAGGCTGCGTATCTCGCCCAAGGACATTGAAAGATGCGTTGGCTCCCGCTGAAATTAACCTGTGACTTTCTGTACATGGCACCGTGTCTCCGAGCACTCGGCTCCTCAACTCGGTTACAGATATCTTCCATAGTCACTTTTTCCTGATCCGAAGGAAAGCATTACTCGACTCGTCTGTTGGGATAAAGGACGGACGTAAGCTTGAAATACCTCCCAGGCTTGACACAGCACTGCTCCAGCTGCACTCTGTAATTACCAGCAGTGCAATCAGCAGACTCGTTAATTTCCCCTGACTGACAGCCGCTGATGGCTCAATTGCAGAAAATGCACTGGTACAACTTCATAAGTAAATGGAACTGACGTCCTGGAGCATTCTTCAGCCCGAGAGGCTGCACTCAGAAAAGTACATATTATTAGGAGCACATGAAGACGTACAGTTCAAGAAACACGGCCTGTTGTCGAAACATAAACTCTCCGGAGACCCCTCACGTTGTGCGACATGTTTAGGGTGCCATGACAGTGGTGGTTCTGGGATTGCGAGCCCACGGAGGAACAGCCTCGCGCTTCTGAAGACGTATTGATTTAGGCGTAAAGGAATGCGGAGCCTTCCAGAACAGACAATCCTCCAGCAAAGTAATTGAGCAGAGTGAGCCAGCAGAGTTGGCCCAGATAACTAGGTCACTTATTAAGTTGTTTATTGCTGCGATTCGACATGATGCATGAGGGTGCAGGTGGCCAAGAGGTCCAGCACAAAGCATGATGTGGCACAGGTGCAATCGATGAAACCCCCCCCCCAAAAAAAACCAAATGGACTGGGATTGTTAGTTGTAAGACGTTTTTTGTTTGCGTAATTTCATACGTTCAGAAGCTCAGCGATTACAAACCCCTCACAGGTTTTTGGTTGCGTAACTAACTAGTAGAATGTTTGTCTGATGCCTTTCACTGCGGATGTGTGTCTTTATTTTAACTGAAAACTAAAATAAACAGAACTCAGTAGGAGACCAACAAATGGTTGATGAAAACATAAAGCTTGTTTCACATAATTTGTAGCTGCCCATCCAGGTACCGTCTATAAATTAAAACACTGATGCAGCACCAGTTGCAGGTTTATTGTTTTGCCATATGAAGTGCAGAGGTTTTCCTGGCGTTTTTAAGAGAAAAACATTCCCTGTTTGTCCCGGTAACAATTGATGTCGTCACACAACATTCAGTTGAAATGATGCCACACATGAGCTAACGTTCTATATTCAACTGATCGTTCAAAAAATCTCATTCTTTCGTTGACCTCCATTGTGGAAAGTCACTCATCGAGTCAGGAATACGGAGCCTCGATCTTAATCACATCCGATTCTGTTCAAGACAAGCCAAGGAAGGATCCATTTATTTCTATATCACCATGCAGACATGAGGCGATTCACGGTGCTTTAGAAGTATCAAGATAAAGGTGATAAAATAAGTCAAATAAAGGTACGAGCAAATAATAGTGCAGTCCGAGGAGGGAAGGAACTGTAAGCTGGTTTAACTTGTTTGCTTCCGACTCTGGGATCACTTAGTGAACCTCTTCCTGGGGACCTCAGGGGTCTGGATGTTTTATATTCTTCTAGTAAATCTGAGATGTATTTAAGCTCAGGTGTAATGTGCTGCGCCTTCTTTGTGTGGCTGAGGACTTTGGATGGGACACATGAGCCAAAAGGCTTCTGTAGTCCGAAAAAAAAAAAAAAAAAACTTTTACAGAGAGAAAAACATATTGTCAGAGGCTAAAATACGATTTTTTATGCCGTACTGTTAATAAAAAAAAATTATCTGAGGTTCAGTGAAGGCAACAAATACAAAAATGAACAGCCAGTGGCCTGAAGCTTGTCAGTCACATTGTTACCATGACAACAGTTAGGGGGAGGGCAATGTTCATCGCTGCTCTGACAGTGATGCTATATTTACAATGACATATCAAACATGATGTTGAAATAGGCATGTTCACCATTTTAATTTACCAAATTGGCATTCAACAACGTCATCATTATCTGTGGAATTGACATACATACGGACGCAGAAAGAGAGAGTTTCTGGTGATGATGCTCATGAGACCTCGCAGCATCTCAGCTTCTCACATTGCATCAGCAGTGCACTGCTGCCCTTTGTTTGAGTTTGTAGCCACATAAACCTCCCACACAGCCTGACTGGACTGAGCTGAAACACTGGGGCTACCCAGCCACCAGTGGATGGACATAACCACTGAAAGATGGCTCTAGGAGGGGTCCTGGTGGCCCTCATTCAGTCCAAATATTTTTGTATTCTATCACTCACCAGGGGTTTTGGACCATGATTTCTTTTCCAGGATTCTGATCGGGATCTGCTGCTTGTTACACTGCCCCCTACAGGTTTGGCATACTCATTGTAGCTCTGAACCAGGTGTATATGTGGGTCCGTATAAATGACCCACTTTTGGAAAAGTAGAGGGGGAAATATCTGTTTTTCTAAAAAGCTGGGTACATGTAAACATGGCGTGGAAGTAGAGCTGCCACTCCACTACAAGGAGAGGAGCCAGGTGAGGCGGTTTGAGCTTGAAGAAGAAGAAGAAGAAGAAGAAGATGGCCAAAATAACCCTTTTATGAGAAGAGGCCATGTTGCTTGAGCAGTTTTCTTCAATCGTGTTGAGAACATCACTCGCCAGAAGCCTGATAACCACTTGACCAATTGAATCAAATGTGTCGGGGCAAGAACAACAATTGTAACACCCTTGGTTATTTGGTGATTCTGGTGACTGAGCCTTCAGTTTGATGTATGTGCTCAGGAACCCAATGGACAGATATGTGGTTCACGGTTACTTCGTATTTTTAGAAGATCGATTATCCATGTCAACAAGCGTCCCAGTGGAAGCAGTGCGCTGTAACGCTAAACAAAGAGCTGAAGAAATGGCGACATGGAATGTATTTACTTCCAGACCAAGCCACGATGGCACGTGAGGAAAATAGGGAAAACATTGCAGTTCACCAGAAGTGTCCATGAAGGCGTGGAAGGTAAAAGTAGCACCCACCCATTTGTCATCATTGTTTACTATGTCAGTCCTATATACTGTAGGTCCAACAAAGTTCTCTCCTGACTATGTCTGATTTTTTATCAAGAATGAGTAGGCTATATGATGTGCATTGTAATGTGCAACATGTGGAAATGGTGACTATTTGTAATATTAGATGAGCACTGTCTGTGAGGGATTCCTCAGAAGAGGACTCAGGCCACCAGACACCAGCATTGGTGGCGCAGAAGCTCATTCAATTGGAGCAAACCAGCAACAAAAAAGCAAAAAATAAATAAAAAAATCCTAATGACCAAAATCATAAAGTCATTGAGGTCACAGGAGATAACACTGGCATTCTGGAAAGGCCCAGGCACACAGAACACAGACAAACCAACAATCAGAACACACAGAAGATGACCACGATATACCACAGCCACCAGGTAGAGACAATCACACACTCAAGTGCAGGTGAAACAAATCAGGGCAGCAATCAGACATGAGGATGGGAAGCCAAGAAGCTTGAAGGAAGAGACGGCATCAGAATCACAGAATAAAACAAGAAACAAAACCATGTGAACACAATAAAACAATAAAAGGTGGCCCAGAACAGGAGTTGATTAATAAATTGGAAATGGAACACATTTCCCCCTGCAAACACTCCACATGAAAACTATCTAAATCAGCAGCAATGTGGATTCAGAAAATATGCTCATGAAATGTTTCAATACGCTTGTGCCAAATAATTTCTCTCGAATGGAACGAGTTGAGTTTCATTCAGTATTCATTCAGAGATGATGATCTAGTTTCATGCAGCAGACAAAGACGTGGGGGTTTCTCAGCCTCACGCGGCAGATGAAGGTCCACAGCGGCGCGCGTCGTCTCAAAGTACGTCTGGTTACTGTTGCGCTGGAAGCTCAGACAATTAGACCTGGAAAGAAAAGATATCACACTTTATTGCTTGTGTAAGATTCCCTGTCTGTGCCCCAGTAATGACGACTAAGAGGCAGTTCGCCCTGATGTGTAAATTCCTGCAGCCTGTCAATTAAATGTTTGGAAAAAAAAGAAAAAGAAAGAAAAAGAAATACATCTGAATGTTCTGGTTGTGATCACTATCGGTGCACAACTAGCTGGTGCTCTGGGCCAGTGTTTCCCAGAGTCAGAGAGGGGGCATCAAAGATCAGACGGGCTGCAGGCTTTTTCTAATTGGAGGTTGTCCTGTCAAAGAAAATCAGAATAAGACACCTGAGAGCCAAAATGTGGCTTCACTGTAATGTTTGGGCAAAACAGAGCTTACATAGAGGGTTAATGGCCTTTTATAGGCCCAGTCTCGGTGGGAAAATGGTGAGAAACCACTTTTCTTTGAGCGTCCTGCTCAGCTGGCTCTTTATGAATTTTACGACAACTCCCTTGATACCTTATGATGCACACACGTCTATGACTGATTCTGGCTATTTTTCTCTTTCAAACTCAGTTTCTTATCTTTGGTGTTTGCGTGCCCACACGCTTTGACTAACATTTACATGGGAATGAACACCATGTATGATAAACTAACCACATGATTGCGTTCATCATTGCGAGCTGCAGAGGTGACATTTACACCATGACAGGAAATGTGATGAGCTATCCATCTCCCATGCATATACAGGCAAACACACACACACACACACACACGTGTGTGCACTCACATGCTATGAATAACTGTGATGTACTCAGCTGCCGGCCCTTTTTTGACACGGGGAACGCATTAGTGTACAACTGGGAAAAAAAGGTTTGATCACCTGGTGTAAATCATCCAACTGTTTTGTTCTGGGGACATTGGACCTTTTGAACATTTTGTCATATTGCAATAAAGGAAATGAATAAATAGGGGAAAAAAGAGAGAAAGGAAACACATTTCTTATGATTCATCTTTTTATACGTGAAAAATGTGTTTACCACAGCCTGTTAGCTTTATCATTTTGTACTCTAACCGAGGTGTTCCCCCAGTGGCGATTAGTTTTATGATGTCAGGTAAAAGATAATTTTGATAGGGAGCTGGCAGACACTGTTTTGGGATATTTCATTTTCGAAATATTTACTCGTGTGTCTATATTAAGCCTCGGGCAGATGCATGTGGGGAAAAAGCTTTGCTTTCTGGGAACGACTGAATGAGGAAAGTTGATTTGAATTACAACAGCTATTATGACTGAACAGCAAATACTGTAACGCTCTTAAAGCTGTGTTGTAATATGTTAATCCTTGATTGCATTTTAAACATAATGCAATCACAAAGAAATCATTTAATAAAGAAAACATGGACAAAAAAACATGTTTTTTTGGTGGCCTATATATTAATTTTCAAGGGAAAATGCATTTTAACGATGGGTAAATAATCAAGAATCTGTTATATGTATGATGGTTTCTTACAGTGACGACGTCCTGAGGACCAATTATATCATTTCACTAAAGATTAACGGTTACATCAAATGGACATATTGAACTAGCTTTTGGATTGAGGCCTGATACTGATTATTTTGTTACTGAAACAGACAATATTGTTGGTGTATATAAATCAGCATATACAGTTTTCATGTTCATGATCGATCCATCAGGAAATAAATCCAAGCAGGGAATGAAATTCTATTCTTACATGTATTGTTTCTTCCACCATAACAACCAGTTAGGGAAGTAAACCGTACATATCATGCGCCTTATGATAGGGATTTTCTATTGAACCTAAAGTTATCAACTGCCTGCATCTCATTAACTCCAAAACCCATAACACACCACAGGCCACTGCCGTTTGATTACTTCCAAATACTACGAAGATGAATTTCCCATGTGGGAAAGAGGCTTTAAAAGGTCTCCAGAAAGGTCAAGAACTTGACTCAATAAATTCACAATACAAGGATCCAGATGCGGCCCATAAAACGAGGCCTTACTTGGTGTGTAGAGATTGTTGTACTGTATCATAGATTGATGCACCCCCTTCCAGGAAGCCATTAATTTCCGTCCATTTCTGTAATATACTTGCCAGGACTGTAAGTTTCGTGAGGGGAGGAAATCAATCACAGCAGCCACTTTGTTGTTATCTTACCATGGTTGCAAATACTGTTTTGTTACCTCCTATGTTGAGGTACTTGAGGGAAACCAGAATATAAGACTTGGCATTCAGTTGCTGAACAGTGACCTTATCAAGTCCCCCAAAAAGAAAGGTAGGAGAAAAAAAAAATAAAAATTCACATGATAATTTCCTCCAACACAGGTTTGATTTTCTGACCTCTAAATGTGATTCTGTTTGGCAGGCCTCAAATATCACTGAGATGAAAGGTTACAACTGTGTATTGTGCCGCGATAGCACAACGGCAGCTCAAAAGGGAGCGATGACTAAATATTCACGGTGGCGAATTATCTCAAGCAAATTTTGAGTGTCTGCTCGAACAAAGCGCCAATGTAAGGATGAATTGATTACCCTTTGGAGCATTATACAACTGTCAGCGTAACACTCCGATGCGTGATTGTCAAGCTTCCACCCTCAGACTCCCTCTCTGCTTCTAATATGAATAGATAATTACACTGCGTCATTTGTCTTTTTGCAGGTTTGTGATGTGTTTCAGCTCATCCCACGTCCCTGGCAGCATGTGAGTCAGTTTGCCTTGACGCTATGCTATGCAGAACCAAGCTGCCCTTTCTTTTTCTTCCGCTCGTGTTGATTTAGGCCCTTTTGAACATTTTAACATCTCGAACACCAACCACAAAAGACACAGGAAAATCCATTTGTCATGTCCCTCACAGTACAATTCATTATGGATGGCGCGCTGAGCCACTACAAAAGCAGCAATTGCTTTAAAGGGTCAGCTTTTCACTGTTTTCTGAGAAACCAATTTCAGAACATAATTAATCTTCAGGGAAAGATGTTTTGTGGTGTTTGGTGAAGGTGGAACTTTGTCTTCACTGTTGGGGAAAGTAATCGAGAATGGAGGATTCGAGCCTTTTTAGTATTTTTGTACCACAAATATTGTTTGCAGGATGGATAACCACAACATAACAGACTAAAAAAAGGAAACATGGGAATATTTAAACTGAGGGTTAGTGAGGTGAATAATGAATAGAGGAACAACGGTGGACAGGGGTCGCCGTTCGAACAATTAGATCTGTTGCGGAATGTGAAGATTGGAGCTTTCCTATATTGAGTTTGCATGTTCTCACTGTGTGTGTGTGTGTGTGTGTGTGTGTGTGTGTGTGTGTGTGTGTGTGTGTGTGTGTGTGTGTGTTTGTTGCATTTTGGGTGTATAATTACAAAACAAAGGTACTCGTAGCCACTGAAAATGCAACTTTTTGAAAATGGCTTCCAAAGTGGCTCCAATCTCATCTCTGTGGAAACCGGGGAAAACTTTTCGAAAATGCTGTGTGTGTGCTTTCATTACGAAAACATCCAACCTGCGTGGCCTGGCATGATAACTACGTCATTTGTTTGTGCTGTTTCCATGTAAACGAACATCATTTTGGAAACGTTGCCGTGTAAATGCGAATGTTTTCTGAAAGAAATACATTAAAACGATACGTTTTTACTTGAAATGTTGCCATGTAAACAGGGCCTTGGTGACGCCAAATTGCTCATTGTTGTGACTGTGTCATTGTGATGGATGGATGGATGGATGGATGGATGGATGGATGGATGGATGGATGGATGGATGGATGGATGGATGGATGGATGGATGGATGGAAACGAGTTGAGATGGACATTTTTACAGAGTGGGTTTATTCGCCTGCATTGCCACTGTTTCCTGGCAACACGGCGCACTTTTTTACTGTTCGCCCCAATGAAATGCTGATACGTCTGAGTCTAGCTCAACATTTTGGCCCCGTTTCCATTCCTGAGAGGTGGTGTAGAGACCATTACTCATCCTCCTAGAGCACTCCGAGACAGCATTCTTTTCTTCATTCAGCCAGTTCAGGACCTGTAATAAAGCTGTGTTTATGTCGCCCGGTGAACTAAAGTTATTGGTGTTCTCACTTTTCACCTTGAAATCAAGCAGACTGGTTTGAAAGGTGTTTCACATGGGCTAAATTCGGGGGCTTTTCTGTGTGAAATTTGCCGGTTCTCCTTTTTGCGTATTTGGATTTTCTCTCATAGTCAGATAAACATGTTTGTAAGACTAAAAGGTGATTGTAGATTGACCCTGAATGTGAGTGACTGTCAGTATTTGCTCTGTCCTCAACTGACAAACTGTACTGAGTCTATCCTGGCCTTTGTCAGTAAAGGTCTTTTTGAGCTTGCCTACATTTGAATACACGTGTTCGGAATTTTACCTCCTCAAAGTCTGTAATGATTGTGCATGAAGATCCCATTCAGCATATTTAAGGAACTATAAAGAATTATTAGGCATGACACGTGGCTTTGGAAGTGAATTTCCTTGAGATTTAAAATGCAACAGTGTAAAGCCATTTGTACCCTCGTGTCCTTTTATATTGTCAAGCATTTTGCCTGAGTCATACATTTTCCTGGAGCCTCTGTCATAATCCTGTACTCCAGCTTGAATACTATGTAAAGTAATCTATCCTCTCTACAGCAACTGTAAATTTCCTTTTATTACACGCATAAAGTGGGCACTTGAAGTGGGGCCACCCTAGAGCACCAAGCTGCTTTAATCCAGATTTGTCTAGATGCTTTTCTGGACTATGATGAGCCACAGTTACCTGAACCGGAGTGGCGACGATTCACGATAATGGTTCATAATTACCAAAAACTAAGGCGCATTCAGTTTCCCCAGTCGTTTGTTTGACGTGACTTTCTATTCGAAGGTTGGGAATTAGAATTGTGCTCAAACGAATCTGTTGCGAGCCTCCTCCTGAGTGCAAAAATTTTAAGCATCTTGGCTCCAGGTGCTGAGCAGCACATTACGATGCACAACACATACACTGGGAAGATTAATCTCACTGTTCCATCCTGTTAGACATACACTCTAATTTCTGGATATTCTCCCATCCTCCCACTGATCAATTACCAATCCTGCTGAAATGTAGGGTAAGTGCTACTGCTATGTGTCAGTGATGCTACGTTTAGGTGTGAAGAGTTCTGCTTTATTATTGTTAAAAAAAAAATTTTAATAATAAAAAAAGATGTTGAGTTAGTGTTAAAATTCAAGTAAAGAGCAGAAATAACAACAAAAAGCAGTTTTAGGCATCTTGTGATTTGCTGTATAAGAAGCTCTTTGATAGGCTTGTAATTTCCATGTGGTCTGTTGAAGGCAGTTACACAGATCAGACAGGACTCACAAGAACTTGTGTATCTGTGTGTGTTTATGCGAGACAAACTGCCAAACAGACAGCAGGGGCAAGTGAGAGAGCGTATGATGTGAAAGCGAGGAGTGCGGAGAGGGAAATGTGGGCCTATTCATCTCCCCGCTTGGAGCGGGCAGGTACAGAGGTATGGCAGCCTTACAAGGTCAATATTTTACTTTGGCTTGTGCACGCTAATTAAATTACAGGCAGAGTGCCCCAGGAGAGCATGGGGAGAGATAGACCCCTGCAAAAAAAAAAAAAAAAAAAACCACAGCTTTACAAGCCAAACAATTTGTAGCATGAGCCGAGATGCTGGCGTGTTTAGTCATCGCAGCACAGCCGATTTTCAAGCCCTTTCACATGTTTCAAGAGATCGGGGGTGTCGTGAGGAAGAGGAGCGCTGAGAGAAAAGACTTCTGTCAGCGTGAAATACTCCCATCTATTCATTCATCCAGCCAGTCTCAAACTCCTGCACGTTTCCACGTCTCCCTGCTTCAACACGGCTGATTGCAATGAGCGGCTCGTTATCTGGCTTTGTGCTGAATGTGGTGAATGAACCATCGGGACGTTCAGGTGTGTTAAAGAAGTGGGACATGGAAAACGAGCTGGGCTGCGGCCCTCCAGGATCTGAGTTTGAGATCTTTGCTCTAGAGACACAACCAGGTCGCACGGAGCTGAAGCCAATTTCAGCTGACAATGGTTTTAAGGCAGGTTTACGCCCCGGACAGGTCACCAGTCCATCACATGGCGAACACTGAAAGACAGACAATTACACACAATTAAGTGCAAAAAATAAATAAATCAATGTTTGTGGTGAAAATAACATCTCAGCAGCAACTTTCCTGGAATTTCAACAACAAAGTCATTACAAAATATTAACAGTGCTGCTTTAATTATTATAATTTTTTTCATATCAAATAGTTCTATTATATTACTACTGGGAGTCTGTTACAGTTGGGTGATGATGGGGCCTGTTTGTGTAGAATCTGCACGTTCTCCCTGTAAACAGATGAGTTTTATCCAGTCTAAATTGTTCATGGGCGTGTATGTGGTTGGGACATTTTTTTTTTTGTCTCTGCTTTTGACTTGTGATGGACAAGCAATGTGTCTGTGGCTTTGTCCTTAGCGTGCTCGGATCGGCCTCCAGCACCCTGCGACCTTAAGTTTTTTATAGTGGTATAGAAGATGGATGGATATTAATAATTATGACCTAATAAACACGGTAGAGGCAACTGTTTATTTTTGTTATTTATTGGATGGGTTCAGACCCCATTTCTACCGAATCACATAAAATTTATTAATCGAACATGAAGATGAAGAACTAAATGTATGGTAAATATCATTGCAAAGAAAAGTAAAATGATGAATTAACTCATAATGCAAGACAGTTGTACAAAATGTATTACTTGGTGTGAGACAACTCGTACAGCATTACCGTGACTGGGGGTTCTCAAGTACTTGTGCGAGTTTTACTCCCGATGCATGACAGTTGACAGCCCTCACCACAAACCTCAATGATATTATATGTGTTGGAACATACGTGTCCTGCGGCTTCAATGTGCAATTTCCCCCCTGACCTTGACCAGCATGTGTCACACACATTCAGCAATAGCCCATGCATGTCGCCATGTGTTTGTCTTCAGAGAGAACAGCGAGCTTCAGACAAGAACCGTTGATGAGCCTGACGAATGTAAAATACTCTCATTTGTTTATAGCAGGGCCTGAGGGGCAGAGACACGAAGCAGTGACAACTTGTCAGCTTAATCGTCACTAATAAGTGGAACCATGTCACACATCCACTCGCTGAGGGATAATTACAGGGATTTTGGAGTCCTGTTTGCCCTTTTTTTTTTATTTTTTATAATTCTACACAACAGCAGAGTTGTCCAATTACACTTTATGTCAGAGAATAAAAGCCTGCTGCTTGAGTAGAAACAAGGGGGAACTGTGCCGCGCTGTGATTGGCTGAGCGCACCAGGAAGTCGAGTCAAGTGACTGTGACGCACGCGCGCCAGCTTCCCGAGTGTAAACAGCAACAGAGACGCTGAAAATGGCTCCTAAAGTTGAAGTCGCGAACGTCTCGGCGGTCGTCTGGCTGGTGTTGCTCTCCCTGGTTCCTCCGGCGGAAGCTTACGACGCGGGCGACGCGCTGGCCCTGCTGCTGTGCACCGTGCTGGCCGGGCTGGGCTTCTGCGCCTTCCTCGGCTGGTACGCACGGAGGCGCAACGGACAGCTGTGATGTCGAGAGACTCCCACCCGGTCCGGTCACCGTCCTCCTCCCCTCGCCCCGCATTGAATTACTCCCGTTCCCGTGGTCTCTCTCGCGGCTGGCATTTGGGGTTCTGTGCGACTTGATGAGAAACGTGCCTTACTGGATTATAACGGGGGTGGTTGATCGGAAACCACGTGGAGGAAGAGACTTAACAACCAGGAAGTCCAAAATACAGGAACTGCTGTTTTGTATATCAGCAGGGATTAAAGACTAAACAAGGATGCCTTCAACAAGAGAGCGAGAAAAAAAGACTGCTGCTGCTCTTACTATCGATTTCCTTCGTAGACACATGCACTGCTTTTTTGCCTCTTATTTCCAAGCTGGACTGATCACTGTGATTCTGTGTCTTTCAGTGTGCAACGCAACACAAGCACTATTTGTGTGTGATTAAAACACGTGATCCCGCTGTGTGAAGAATAAAATGTTTCTCTCTTGCTTCCAAACTTCATGATCATTTTTGGGAACATATTCTTACCACTCAATGGGTCATTTGTGACTTTCATTTAGCAGATTTAAGAAATCACATTGACATGCTGTCTGAGCGATGTAATATTTAAAAAAAAAAAAAGATAAATGCATCTCTTGCACCATTTTATTACATTGAGTCCTGCTGAGTGCCGGAGGTAATGCCAGGGCAGGTTACTGATCCACCACAGTGCAAACAGACAAATACGGCCCATCACAATTAGAAAACTGTGAAGTGCCAGCCCATTACACCACTGTGTCACCCTATAGGAAATATGTGTGGGTGGATTTCTACGGTGGCCCAGAAGGGCCAATAACACAACACAACACACCAACAAAAGCCGCAACACAACAACATATATATGAAGATATCTACATTTAGTAACAATAGATAGAATGCTCTGTCTCTGAAACTGAAAAAGATATGATTAATTTACAATTTTTTTTTTTTAAATCAGAAAAAATCTGAACAGCCTACAAGATGTCCCACAATGTTATATCAGTTACCAGTTTCCCCACATGCATGGCAATGATTATTTCATGTTCTTTTATATATGTGTGCAGCATGCATTTAAGTGCATTTCGTTTGTTTACATGTGGCCTATTGAATCATCATTCACTTGTTACATTGCCCATGACATCACAGGGCTCCATACATGGCTGGCAAATCAAGACCCATGAATTTATTATGCTGCCTGGGCAGAATGAACAACAGCGTGCAAAGTGGTAGTCAATTATGTATATACAGTACAGAGGAAGTCATTGCACCTTGGGGTGAGCAAGGCTGCCTGATTTAACCCTTGCCTTTGTGCACAGTGGTCAACATGCTGACATCTTTCATGAAAAATCAATGCCATCCCTTTTTTATGAATCGGTTGATGACATTGCAAGAAAAAAAAAATAGGGATAACAATGTCTGGAGGGGGGGGGGGGGGGGCTGAATTCAACTACATTCCGCTTTTGTATGATTTATGAATGCAAGGAAGTGATTTTATATCCAAGCATTTGACATGAGTAATTCAACCCAGGAAATAATTGCCCAGAATAAGCTATCGATGTGTAAAAAGTTGTAGAAAAACAGCAATCTGTAACCGGAGGACAGCGTTGTGAAGCGTCAGTGGCCAGCAGCGGCTCCTGTGAGCAGATGTGTGTGTGTGTGTGTGAGAGAGAGAGAGAGAGAGAGAGAGAGAGAGAGAGATGCTGCTGCCGCTGCCGCTGCCGCTGCCGCTGCTGCTGCAACAAGAGACAAGACGCGTCTTGGATCACAAATAGGGATGCAGTGCGCATGCGCCGTGCGCTCCGTTTACTGTAGGATATTCACCGTGGAGGAAAAAAGGGGGCAGGCAACAAATCAGGCTTTTTAAAAACAGCAAAAACCCGACTAGTGCAATGTAAATATCCACCAGGACGGACACGAAATAGGATTATCAACAGGTAGGGTTTTTTGATTGGTTTTGATATCGGATGTCTCTCTCATTTTCTCTATTTTTTTCTGGCCTTGTCTTGTGTGGTGGCTGCGATTCTGGGCAATTCATAGCGGGGACTTGGAAATTATTCTAGTCTAATGGACGTGCGGATCTGCTACACTGTTATGCTTCAACCAGCCGACTGGGATGCAACTGTTTCATTTTTTTTACTGAAATCTATCGGATTGAGCCGCGCGTAAAATAGTCGACTGAGAATCGGAGGACGCATATAAACGCGTAAGTAAACCCAAACGCCTTTATTTAATGAAATCAGTCATTACCACAGGCTGTGTTAATATCTAAGTATACCAGCAATGTGCAGAACAGCTTGTAGTATTGTGTTAAGGAGGATTGTTATTGTCGTTTATATATATCCATCTTTCCAAATCCATCGCGAATGATATTCACTCCCGGACATTAAAAAAGCTGTATAATGGCAAAATGCGGTCCACGGTGTCAGAATTACACATTATGTTCGCTTAACTCTCCGTAATTAGTAGTATAAAAGATGTTATGGAAAATGGAGTCTGCCTCAATAGACGCCCTAATGAGAACACCGCTTATTAACGTAAGACCCGTAATCCAGTTAACCTTTAATCAGACAAAAACATGGATGCTTTATTATGTATGCACCCTCCGTCGATTCTCTCACAATGCATGCAATGCAAGGCAGGGCGAGTTTATTCGAGGCATCCACCGATTTTAAGAGCCTTCCACTGTTCTGCAGGGCGCAGGGTGTGATCAAGAGGAGCTTATTTTGGACTGCATTTCTCTAAATGTTGCACAGTGCGCTGGTAAACGTCCCCATCCAACATTTCCAAAAATTTTTTAAAAGAAAATCTGAAATCCAACCCGAGCATTACGCTTTTTCGTTTCTTCCTGACACCACGCAGGTGAAATAGATTAAAAAAAAAAAAAAAAATAGAAAAGAAAAAACTGATAAAAGAAAAAAAGAAATGCGTCGTTTCTTTAATGAAAGCTGAATGTCCCTTTGCCTTGCTTTTGTTCACGGAATTCGGAAGTCACACATAAGAAAATTCTATCACTGTAGCGGATTAATGCTTCAGTCTAATCAAGCTCCATCACTGTCTGTCTGTTCTTTCTCTGTACACAAAGTGGCTGAGGCAGAGATCTGC
This sequence comes from Lipophrys pholis, assembly GCF_963383615.2. Taxonomy (NCBI): domain Eukaryota; kingdom Metazoa; phylum Chordata; class Actinopteri; order Blenniiformes; family Blenniidae; genus Lipophrys; species Lipophrys pholis. The sequence goes on along the minus strand of NC_137644.1, from coordinate 14,006,346 downwards.
CCACAGCCACTCAAAATGTGAACATTTGAAGCAAATAATTAAATAAATGACAGGCAGTTGAAAATTATTGCTTATCACATTCTAGATTGTGCAGCTACAAACAATGCAGCTATTGTTTAGGACTGAATGCTGATGGGTGGATGATATTTTTCAGGGATTTTTTTTAGGTGTGATGAGACAAAGGAACAAAGGATGCCTTAGAGGAGAGGTTGCCTATATGCCTGGAAACCTCTTCAAAGCACACCGCCAAATGGATCTAACGCCTCCCCCTGCCACCTCTAGATCATGATACTTGGCTGAAGCTATTCCACTATCTTTATGATCCCTCCTCCATCTATGGCGAACTATAGCCATGCAGGGGACCACACCATCTTGCAGAATGTCTCTCCTCTCGCCACGTTCCTCAAACTGACGTCTCTTGGTTTCATCATTGGCGTCGGTGTGGTCGGAAACCTCCTGATCTCCATCCTGCTGGTCAAAGACAAGAGCCTGCACCGAGCACCCTACTATTTCCTGCTAGACCTGTGCGCCTCTGATATCCTGCGCTCTGCCATTTGCTTCCCCTTTGTCTTCACGTCGGTCAAGAATGGATCGGCCTGGACCTACGGCACGTTGACCTGCAAAGTGATTGCCTTCCTGGGGGTGCTCTCCTGTTTCCACACGGCGTTCATGCTTTTCTGTGTCAGCGTGACCCGGTACCTGGCCATCGCACACCACCGTTTCTACACAAAGAGGCTAACTTTCTGGACGTGTTTGGCCGTCATCTGCATGGTGTGGACTTTATCCGTGGCTATGGCGTTCCCGCCGGTGCTGGACGTGGGGACGTACTCTTTCATCCGGGAGGAGGACCAGTGCACGTTTCAGCACCGTTCCTTCAGGGCGAATGATTCACTGGGCTTCATGCTCCTGCTGGCGCTCATCCTCCTCGCCACACAGCTGGTTTACCTCAAGCTAATCTTCTTCGTCCACGACCGCCGAAAGATGAAGCCCGTCCAGTTTGTGCCTGCCGTCAGCCAGAACTGGACCTTCCATGGGCCAGGCGCCAGCGGGCAGGCGGCGGCCAACTGGCTGGCTGGATTTGGTCGAGGCCCCACCCCGCCTACTTTGCTGGGTATCCGGCAAAACAGCAACGCAGCGGGCCGCCGGCGCCTACTGGTATTAGATGAATTCAAAACGGAGAAGAGGATTAGTAGGATGTTCTACATCATGACGTTTTTCTTCCTGGCACTGTGGGGGCCCTACCTGGTCGCCTGCTACTGGCGGGTGTTTGCAAGGGGCCCCGTAGTTCCTGGGGGCTACCTGACAGCAGCCGTGTGGATGAGCTTTGCTCAGGCTGGGGTCAATCCTTTCATCTGCATTTTCTCCAACAGGGAGCTTCGGCGCTGCTTCAGCACCACACTCCTCTACTGCAGAAAATCCAGGTTACCAAGGGAACCCTACTGCGTTATATGATGGTTTTTTTTGTGTGTGTGTGTGTGTGTTTTTTTTTCTCATCTATGTCTCTATTACCCTGATTGATCTTGATCTGGGCTCGTTCCCACTGTACAGCGCACTCTTTCTATCTCTCTTCTCTTCATCCTCCAAGTTTTCTCCTGTTCCTCCTTCTCCTTACCCTTCTTTTCAGAGGTAGAAGGTGGACCGCCAATCACGTGGCTCGGCTGTGGTGATTGAATATGAAATGTATCAAACATGGAGGCCTGAAGGGAATAGGAATACACAGGAGGTATGGATCCCCTCCTGTGTTTATGTTCTAGTAAACAGACGATGTGGATGGCCATGCCAATGCAGAGAAGCAAAAAGTACAAAGAAAAAAAAAGGGGGGGAGAAAAAAAAAAAGAGAAAAAGATTTGACAAAACAATAAAAACAAAAAAATCTCTTGCTTTTGGATATTTTGAAGATGCGTTATTCTGTGAGGTGTTGAAAAACATACAAATGAAAAGAAAAAGAAAAAAATAATACAAAACAAAGAAATGATACCTCTCAAGGAATCACTGGAAATGTTTTACATTTTAAGAGTTGCACTAAAAAGAAGATGTAAAGATGCTTTTTTTTTTTTTTTTTCCTTTTTTTTTTTTTTGGGTCGACAGTTGCCAGTTGCATTGCAAGGACAACTTTTTTTCTCCATTTTCCCCTCCAAAACTAAACAATGAATGCTTTAATTTGCAACAGACTACACAATCGCTGTAAGTAAAGCAAAACTTGGTGACTGTTGGAATACACCTTCACAAGAGGATTAAAATGGTTTTAATGTAAGTGATATCTTTTTCATTTACCGGGCGAGGGGGCGGGTGGGGGTGGGGGGGGGGGGGTGGGGGGGGGGGGGGGGGGCTTAACGAAGGGGATTTACAATGTGTGGTTTTGAAGTTGCAACTTAAAACTAGGAATTATTTCTTGTAGTTTAACGATCCATATGTCCCTCGTGTCTGGCATTGTTATTTTCTTAACACCTTTTACAAAAAAAAAAGAGGAAAAAAGATGAAGTGATGTTTGGTTTTTTTTTTTTTTAAAAGTTGCTTTTAAGAACAACCTTGTGCTTAAAAAAGACATTGAAGAAGTAGTTAAATGTTTCATCATATCCATGTACCTAAACACTATCATATTGTTACAGTATTGCTGATGCCACTCCGGTTGTTCTTGCCTTAATGGTTATGATATTGTCATGTTTCTTGGTTGTTTATATTTCTTTTTCATTCACTCCTAAAAAAAGCTGTTGTTTTAGATGCAAGGGGGAGTTTTGGGTTTTGTTTTGTTTTCTGTTTTTTTTTTTTTTTTTTTTTTTTCCCCTCACATCAGCGTGAAGTGCATGTTCATTTTTAAAAGCTGGTCCACTCCCATGAGAATCACAGGCCATACACTGAGCAGCCCATTTTTTTTTATTCTGCAATGGTTTGCTACACCCCACAGAGTGCTCACAGCACAGGGAGTGTGTGTGTGTGCGTGTGTGTGCGTGTGTGCGTGTGCGTGTGCGTGTGTGTGTGTGTGCGCGAGTGTGCGTGTTTGTCGCATGTGTGTGGATCAGACAACAGTCACTTCAAGACCAGAGCCTTAGTATGAAATCTTGCACAATTTGTAAAAAATGTAAAAGGAAAAAGGAAAAAAAAAAAAAAAAAAAAAAGGAAAAAAGGACATTTAAGGCACACCGTCTTGTTTCTACTTTCCCTACATTTGCTCTCTACTGATTGTTTTCAATGACTTACTTTTTTCTCTTGTGGCCATTTTAATATTTATTATGTATTCTTTTTTGTATATTATAGATAGATTGTGTGTAAGTATGTGAGTCTTTCATTTTGAAGTCCCGAATGTGAGTACAGTTTCAGTTAGGATTGCATTTGCTGAAAGTTTACTGTGTAATCTGTTGCTTTTTGAAAATAAAAAGTTTCCATTTTGCAAAATTTGCTTTTTTTTAAAAAAAAAATGTAATTATTTTTTTGGAATCCCTGTAACTAGTTGGCGATACACAGTAAAGCTGAATTAACAGCCGGTAGATGGGTTTTCATAGTGTGGGAGGATGACTTTATTTGATAATGGGATTCTTTCTTTATTGTAATTAATAATAAATTCACCTCTAAGAATGTCTTTCAACAAAATAATAAATTGTTTATTTGAACATACTATTTTTTACAAATTCATAGAAAAGGTAGCCCCCTAAATGTTCCCACCTGGAGTGCCCTTGAGGCCCTCTGGTGGAGACCCCCCGCCCCCCCCCCCCCCCCCCCTCCACACTTTGAAACCCTAACTTGTGTCAATGATGATGGGTCGATCGATGAATTACCATTTTTCTCCAAAATGTTTTTTTTTGTTTGTTTGTTTTCAACCTTATGTCACCCGATTCTTTTGTATAACATTCAAAACAATCAACACCGGAGTAAAATGTTTCGTCGTTCCACAACACTAAGAGAGCTAACATGCATATTTTGTCAGTTGGTGTTTTCTATGAGAACTTTGTATGAGCGATTTATGTTCATGGTTTTCATATGAGAGAGAAGAAGAAGAAGAAAAAAAAAACGTTTTAAAATGTGTCTCTTCTAAAACACAATTTTCTTCTGTCATTTGAGTCCATGAGACAACCTGTCAAAACAGTATATATGCTAAAACTTGTCATTGAGACGTGAAGTGTCCCTGCCATTTAATGGGAGTAATCTCCATGCATATATCCCTGGGCACGTTCACCATTTCAGTTTGTCATTCAGTGTTAAAGAGGAATACCACTGAATTTCAGATGTAATTTATGCGACTCCCATATGGAATAATATCGGTCCTCTGTGGAGTAATGAATACGCTTCCATCGAGGCCTGTGGCCATAAATGACATAGCAGTTTGTTCTGTTCTCTCAGTTTTAAGGTCACATTGATGTGCAGCAGTATTGAAATTGAACTGGGGTGAAAAAAAAAAAAAAAAAGAAAAATCCGTGAACCATGGTAATGGGAACAAATGGACCTTCTTCTTTTAAATGCATTTGAATTTGCAAGAAATCTGTCACCTTAAATGTTTCATTGAGAAACAATAGATGCAAATTGTTTCAAAAGTTTTCAGCAAAAAACCTGACAGCTTATGCAAGCGTAAAGTTATTATTTTGAGTAGCTAAATGTAAATGAAAAAAAAAGAAATCAAGCTTTGTGAGATTATCTGGTGGAATATTACAGTTTCTGAGCAAGGTTAACAATCAAATAGACACATTCACTGAACACATTTAGTGGTATTTCTCTGGAAAGAAAAAACTAACTACAGTATTATGAATGATGACAACGTGACCATTTACGAGAATTGAGAGTGAATTGATTAATAGAAGATGTTTTTAACTATTAATTTTACACCTTTAAATGACTCGTGTCCCACTGTACTGTTTTTATTTCCCCCTCAAAAACCCATTCAGGTAAATAATGGTCTTTGTCTTTGTGTCTGAAAACACAAAATATGATGCTGAAATAGCTTGTAAACACTCCAGGTAATTGCACACTGGACTGCAGGTTCTGCTGATGAAAAATACCTATTAGAGGTCCATTTTCATGATGAGCCTTGCAATTACTGTTTAATTCTGGACATTGATCACTGGGCCCAGAATGAAAAAATGAAGGCATTGTGGAATGAGTAGGATACCTGAATTCTCTAGGCTTGTTTTTTTATTTATTTTTTGTTTACTTCATGATGACCCTATCCACGCTTCCAGTGAATCCGATGGAGATGAATTTAAATGACTGAACATGACATTTTATTCAAACTGAACGTGTGCTGCTTGACACCGGAGCCGCGAATTAACTCCTCACTCCATGTGTATTTTAGCCTCATTCGGGGCGTATGCAAAATCGCAAATGGTGTCACTTTTGAGCACTGGCCCAATTTCTCCCATGTTCATTTGCGTGCCCCAGTAATTCCGTTTCCCTCCGCGTCTGAGGGAAGATGACAGGCAGGGGTGGCCGGCTTGAAAAGCGGTTCACTCTGGCAGACAAGCTCACACATTGAACTCTTATATCCCTCCGAGGTAGCTTCCCTCCTGAGAAACGCTGTGAAACATATTGTTCACAATCAAAGCAATTACCATCTGACCGGTATTAGTTCTGAGTGCTTGTGTTTAGATCATTGGGGGGGGGGGGGGGGGGGGGTAGAAGAAATTCTTTTTTAAAAAACAGAGCAGTTTTGTGGGGCAATTATGATGCTTTGCTGAGAATACTTTTCATTTAACGATCAGTCGACTCCTCTATTAGATTTCGGCTGCCAGTGAATAATCGCAACGTCCTTAATTCTATGTCAGCCTTCTTGTATCTCAGTGGATTTGCGTACACAATTTCAGTTTTTTTAATAGGCAGCCAATGAGCTCTGGGAAAAAAAAAAAAGGAAATCTCACAATAGACCTCATTTTCTGTCTATAATTTTAATAAAAACCATCTGTTGACTGACAAACACTGAATATATTTTGAGAGTGGGGGAGAAAGAATAAAACTCGTCTTATGTGAGCCTTTCGGTGCTCTGAAGCCTTTTTACTGTTTGTATAACGCGCACCAAACCTTAATTAAAGTGTCCACGGCGAGAATCACTCAAATATGGAAAAAAAGCTGCCTTGAATGGAATCAAGTGGACGACTCAAATCTTCTGACAAGCGGCTCACAAAAGAGACTGAATGGTGTTTCTGTCTTGGCATCACCCGGCTCCTCATGTTCGTTTGATTGTGAGAACGCAGCTTTGAGTCTAATTTCTCCAGGCGATTTGTTTTTCATTTCAGACATTTACTCAGTTTTTCTGTGTATTACTTGATCAAGTCACCATTATTGTCATTATCATTATTGCTCTTTGTGTATACGGTGATTTAGTGACCTCATGTGTGTGTGTGTGTGTGTGTGTGTGTGTGTGTGTGTGTGTGTGTGTGTGTGTGTGTGTGTGTGTGTGTGTGTGTGTGTGTGTGTGTGTGTGTGTGTGGTGGAGATGTTTATGCATTCCAGTTTGTCCTCCTGTGCAAATCAATCCCGCAATCTGTGGAGCCCAGCTGTAGACTACACGGATAACTGTCTAAAAAGTGCAGAACTGCAGCCGTTTTCTCTCTAACGGCTTGTGCGGCTTTATGGCTGATGTGCCACAGCAGATTGGTAATGGTCAAACCAATGATAATGCGAGGATCACAAAAGTGCCGCTGCAGAGGTGCCACCTCAAACAGACTTGTTTTTTGTCAGATTTTTTGCAGATGTTTGAGCCTAATCCTGTCCTGTGGTCGGCCCGTTTATAATCCCCCTTTTTTCCCCCCTCTATTATGAATAAATGTGATTGCTGAAAGCAGTTAGCCGCAAAAACAATGGAGCATGTGCTGAAACATCTGGGGTGATGCAAGCAAATTAAGTGGGATGAAAACCGAGCCGTTGCCTCTGATTTGTAGAACGTAAAAAGCCTTCATAGTGGGACACCGTCTGATAATAAGTTCCCGAGATGATAAGAGTGAGATGTTAAGTAACGGAGGCGAGAACATCCAGTGCAACAGAACATAATGACTTTCCATTATCGCTGGTGGTGGTTGGGCTCCGGCGATGTTGCTGCCTTTATTGTCCGATAAGCGATCACAATCGGCCGCCGAGCACTGGCGATACCCCGCGAACGCACGCGCGTTTTCTTTCAGGAAAAGTTTAGGTTGCCTCAACATCGTTTTCCAGGCGTCGTGTCTTCAGTTTCCAACACCCGCCCCCTTTTCAGCTTCAGCAGCCCATCATGCAAATGCCTTACATAAAGAATATCCCTGCTTTAAATATTAACTGATTAAATTGCGGATGGAGCTTCAAAGGTTCCGTCCTGCATATTTAAGCAGTATTTTTTTTTTCTTCCCCTATAATGTGAGATTTAGTAGTTGGTTCATTTCACTGGAAGTCTGCTTGAAGCATTTTTACATTTTTTTTTTTTTTTTTTGGAGGAAGGTCTCATTCGGATGTTCTATCTTTGGCATCACACCTGTATGTGTAGGAATGTATCTCTGGGCTATAGCGAGGCCTCTTCACATATTATGGTATAGCTGGTTTGTATATTTGGGATAGTGTCAGACTGTTAGATTAGATACAAGAGATATCAGACTTGTCTTTAAAGGCAGTGCTGTTGTTTGTTTACCACTGTAATGACTTGTCGAGGATTTAAGCTCCGATAGAATGTTTTCAAGGAACAATTTCACATTTTTAAAGCTCATATACGTGCTTAGATGGTACCACTCTACTGTGTGTACCCTGAATCGCAGAGTAGCTCGTCACAGAATCCACCGACACAAATAACGACTTATTAGCCAAAAAGAAAAGAACATTGAAGATCACAGTGATGAGTTGTCAACTGTTAAGATGGATTTTGTTATTATTGGTCATGAGTCATTCTTTTCTCCTCCCTAATTTTTTGAATGTATCCGATGCTAAGCTAACTAGTTGCTATCACAAAGATAGTGGAAAGAAGATTTTGAAAAACGGCCCAAAATTATTGAACAAAAACATATATTGAACTTTTAAGGTGGACTTTTTTTTAAATAATGAAATGAACTTGGTCTCGTTTAAGCTATCTAACTGCCTTATAAAGTGGAAAAACAACCCAACAACAACAAAAACAAACAAACAAACAAACCCACACACATAATGGGATGACTTATAAACTTTTAAGATGGATTTTGATCAAATTGGACAGAGTCATTGTCGTCTGCTCCTTATTTCTTCAAATGTAATTCATGCTGAGGCAAACTGGGTCAAACTCAATCTGACGTTTCCCTTATTTCTAGAATTTACCTTCAGCTGAGCTAAACAATTGCTTTTGTTTGTTTAACCTGCATACTTATGAAAAGGGTAAATATCTCTGCTGATTAGGTAATTGACACACTGTCCTCGTCTGCTGTTTCCTTAAGCGTCGGTGTTAAGAAATTGTTGTTGTCCATATCCTCGCGCCCATGCTCGCCGCTCTCCAGTTCTCGTTATTCCTCCAAGTGTCGCTATCACGGGTGTGCAGAGATGGAAAAATTGTCCCTCTGTGTTTATGCTTTGTTATCAGCGTATACATTCTGCACAGAACAAACCTGAGCAGGACTGAGCCATTCGCAGGAATGTAAACATCTTAGCATAGTGTTACCGAGCTGTAAGCGGTTGGTTTGAGCAGAGGGAACCTGCTGCTGCTGCTGCTGCCTGTTTGGAGTACAGGTCAGGATGTAAGCTTGCACAGGTCCTGTTTCTTTACTGTTAAATCCCCTTGCTTGGGCTGGGAGTCAAGCATAAACACATCCCCTCTGTTGCTAAGACTCGGGATGAGTGATGGAGCAACGGATAGATCATGATTGGTGGGTTAGTACTTACGCACTTGTACACCGAAGTTAAAGAGTACTGGTTGGGAGTAATCCCCCCCCCCCCCCCCCCCCCCCAACAAGGATTACCCGTGTCTTTCATGCTAGATTAAAGGGTCCCATGATACTCAGCCGTACCGTCGGAGTCCTGATGGGAAATCAATGTGTGGCATGATAAATTATCTGCATCATCTTTGTCATCTTTTGTTATCGTTGTCTGCTTGATAATGAGTGAGACTTTTCTTCAATACCCCAGATCTGGTGCGGCTGACCAATCACAAGCCAAGTGGTCTCTCTCTCTCTCTCTCTCTCTCTCTCTCTGCAAGTGTGTTGAGATAATCATCTTATTCAGCAGGCGCCACACACACACACACACACACACGTGCTTCCAAAGTCTGAAAACGATGTGGATGATGTAGCTCCAGTAGTCCACAGAGAGGAGAAGAAATATTTGGGTCACGGGGAAAATTGAAAAAGAGTGTTGTGATTATTTGATTTCTCCACCAGTGAGCTTTTTTTTTTTCTTTTTTTTTTATTCCACGTCTTATTGTACTCAAATTACACCAAGCTTGTGGGATAAAAAACTGACAAAACTAGCAAGCACGGCAAACATTTTCCTAACAGACTAAAATATTCAGAATCTGCTATCAGGCTTATGGGGGCTTTCAGAGCATTATGAGACGCAACAAGGAGGCTGAGACTTCCATATTTCCATGGCGCTACGTTTGCAGAGGGCAATCTGTCACGATGAAAAGCCAACATATACATTATGATGCCTATTTACAACATGCAACCAACTGCTTACATCTGCTCACAGTGGGGCACATCTGCCCCCGCGCGAGTGCAGAAAATTCATTATTAAAGAGATTGAGGCTGGATGTGATGTAGATGCATTCACAGATTTTCTTTTTCTTTTTTTTTTTCTTTTTAAGGCTCGGATCCCTTTCAGCTTTTAATAAAGCTGTTCCGAAGGAAGACATCAATGTTTGTTTATTTATTTATATGTCCAATTTTTGCATCATGGCAATTTGTGGGGGAAAGTGTTTAGGGGTGTTTATGCAGGCGATTTGTTCCCACTAATTCGGCATGTTTTGTGATGAATCCAAGGGCTTTTGGATGGAGGGTGGTGGTGGGAGGGGGGAGTTAATCCACTCGTTTTCTTGTGTTCTAGCCTGTTCAGCAGATTCTCTCTCTCTCCCTCTCTCTCTCTCTCTCTCTCTCTCTCCCTCTCTCTCTCTCTCTCTCTTTTATTTTTGGAAACATCTCATTCTTGTGAGTCAGGCCCAGCGAGCTCACAAAGACTAGGTCTAGCGAGCTTTCTCCTCCTCCTCCTCCTCCTCCTCCTCCTCCTCCTCGTGTCTCTCCTGTTTATGATATTAAAACATAGGCGAGTCTAGCTGGAGGAAAACAGAACTCTTTGGGCTCTCTTTCTGGAAAGGGGCGGGAGGGGAAAAGCGAATGCCTTGTGATTTGTTGATTCACCACGTTTCCATAGTTGACAGGCAATGGATGGATGTGTCTGTGTCCACGGTTGTAATAATTACTTGAAAGGTGGTTTGGAGAGGAGACTGTTGCTAATTTCAGACCACTCGACGCCTTCAGGGATCATTCCTGGAATAAAATCAATATGATAACACGCCCACATTTTTTTGCATCCATCTTAATCGGCTGACCAGCGTTGATGGCAGTGCTGATTGATGATACCTGACTTGAGCAATAGCTGTGTCACCTGCACGCCTCGTTGTTGTTGTTGGTGTAGTTATTGTCTGCAAAGTTTCTTTACATTTTTCGACCGCAGTGGCTACCGAGGGGGCGGGGGGGAGTGGGTTGGGGGGTGTTGGGGGATCAGCTAATTACCATGTTTTGCAATGCAGTGTCCCTTCTTCGCAGAGTTTTCTTGCAAATGAGGCAGATCACTTCCAGGAAAATCTGTTAAATGAAGTTGCCTTGGAAACACCAACTTATAAAACAAGCGCTTACATCATCCTGCTGGCACAGCTTCAGGTCTGAACACAGGGTTAAATAGCCTGTTTGGACTAACATCATCGCTTGTTTTGTCTATTATATCATATAAGGGCTTTTTTTTCCTCCATACATTTCTGTTGTCTGTTTGCACATGTGGAAAAAGAAAGACTGGTTGTTGTTTGTTTATTACATAGAAAACCTGAAATGCTGTCTCAGATGGGGGGAAAAAACAACAAATAGTTGGGTTTTTGATGAATAGATCATTTAAATACTTGGAAATTAGGTTATTCAATATATTTTATAGGAATTGTCACACATGGGGACAATCCAGAAGCAGGCATTCAGTGTTTCACTCCTCTTGTATTTATTAACTGTTACTTACTCTGAGTTTAAAACAAGCAGAAGGAAATCTGGTAAATCTAAGAGGCGCGATACAGGATTAAGAGTTTAATTTGCTCATAGACACTATTTGACTGTTTTGAAAAATGACTTTAGAGGAACAACAACTCCCTCCTCAAATCTTAGTTTCAACTCCATACTGATGAATGTCTGCAATTATTCAGATTTTTTGTTTTTGTTTTACGATGAGAAGAAGGTATAAAAAAGAAGAAAAATTTCTCATAAGTTGCATTATTTCATGTTTTCATCATAATCACAAGTGTCTAAAGGGATGTTTTGTTACAAAGTCGCCTGGCGGTAATATTGTTTCTCTCAATAGCCGTCGTGGTGAAAAGTAATTTTCTACCTTCTGTGTTCAAAGGATTCAATTTTCCTCTTGAGGAATTATATTTGCTGCATAAATATAATAGCTTTCTTCTCGCAGAGCGATTACACTGTTATTTGTGAAATTTATATGCCTGTGATGTTTAGGTTCACAATATCGCCACTTGTATAAGTTGAAGGTTGTTAGCAGGCTGGATTATTTAACTCCCGATGTGCTCGACTTGCTTTGTACATCAATAACCCCCTGGTTTTCTGGTGTGGTAATTATGATTAGGATTACCCACTCACTCTGCACTGAATGGTCCCCGATGCCTTTTGCATCTTTGTGTGGCGTTCAGAGAGCGGTTGAAATAGCTCTGAAACAGGACGAAAAGCCCTGAGCAAAGCAGCGAAGAGCCATCATCGTTAGTCATCAACAATAGCACACGGGCGCCGCAAAACTTTCCCTCTGAATCATTGCAGCCCTTCCTTCAGTGGGCAAAATGACTTGCAGGAGCCTCAGAAAAAGAAAAAAAAATCATAAATCATGCATTATTGTACTTTACATGGAGATTGTGAAATTTTAAGAATGTAACAGTGTTCAGCTTTTAGCTACCGTATATGTACATGTACAACTGTATAGCAGAGGTGGTGCGGTAGACACATTCTTTATTTACGTAGAAGCACAGACACTGAAGTACTGATTTTACTTTTTGACTTGAGTATTCAGTATTTTTTAAGTATCTCCCAGTTATTTCTTTTGTTGGTGGGGTTATTTGTCCATACAAACACATTCTAATTATTGCTATTCTAACACTTTAATATAAGCTTAGTCATCATTCACACAGATTGTGATTTAAATTGTGTCATCGTTTTGAATCAGAAGCGAAAAAAACATTTTCAAGTTAAAAAATCAGGGAAAGACCCGGCTGATTATTTAGAAAACTCTACAAATTACACCATTAACACGCAATTCGGTGATGTCTCCATTTGTTACTGTGATATCAGTGCATGAACTTGCTCCATCCCAATCAGTAGTAAAACATAATAATAATAATATTCTGATTTTAAAGTGCAGACCCCTGATATGAGCCGAGATCATGCTGAAGATATAAAACCACCGGAATGTGTTGCAGCAGGATGAACATCCATTTGTCAACATGATTGTTGAGGTTTAAGCACCGCGAACTGCAAGTCATCACCCTTGTGATTTGCCTTTAAACCAAAAACTATCATCCGCCTCAAATGAAACTGTATTCCATAGAGATTTCCTCTATCCCTTTCTGTCCTAGAAACAGAGGAGCGGATTTCTTGATGTACGAAGATAAACACCTCACCGCTTTAGCAGTTTCCATTTTATATAAAGGGCCGTGAACATCACAGGGAGACCACCTGAAGAGAGGACCCCCACCACCCTCTTTATGAGTTACTTCCCAGAAGATGCGACTTTAAAAAAATTTCGCCCGAAGCTCAGGAAAAGAGCAGAGAGCTGCAAATGTTTGACTCCGGCTTCAAATCTGCGCCATCCAGTTAGCCGACTCCCCTCCATCCACAGTCGCGTGTAGGACATTTACGAACTTTGTGTCATGTTTTAGCAATAAGTGCTAAAAGGGTTTCCTTGCCAGGATTTTCTTCCCCGGCTCGCTACATGAGCAGCTTCTGGGTTGCCACATGAGTTGGCACAGCAGCGGCTTCACATAGCGGGGATGCATTTTTAAACAATCCGATTGCTGCGCTGCAATTAAAACATAAAGTAACCCATGCTTCGGCAGCCGTGCGCTCACGGCCAAGTTTGAAATAAACAAACGCAAAATATTGAGCAGGGTAAGAGACTGATGGCTCATTTTGAAAGACTGCAAACACGTTTACACTTCTAACTGGGTTGATTGTGAATGAATGATAATCGCGTGCATTAGCCATTTTGATGTTTTACTACAGGTTGAGTGAAAAAAAAAAAAGGAACACAAATACTTTTATATCAAATATAAATACATATGTTTTTGTTATTTCCTGTGTTGGAAATTATAAATTTTGAAGTAGCATGTCGGTGTAGCGCCTCACAGTTTCAGTGCTGCTGTGTTTCTATATCCTGCTCAACTGCGCCTTCGCATTTGTTGTTTTGTCGCGTAAACTGGGCCTCAATCTACTTTCTCTGCCTTCGTCCACTTTGATCTCTCTCTTTATAACCGCTAGAAGTCCCCATCAAGTGAAATCGCCCTGTTATTTCTCAGCTGGCACGTCGCCATGATGATTTTCAAACGTCTTCTAATTCCCCCCCTGGTCCCCTTGACATTTAAACTGAGCCTTCCCTGAGGGTCCAAATCTGCACCGCAGACCCCCGGAGGGTCGAGAGGCTCTCCCTGGATAAATGAGATCAAAAATTCTGATCGCTCCCTCCAATTTACTTCAATTAACGCCGGGTCACACCCGGACCAGCAACCGGCAAAAAGACTGCGCTAATCAAGTGGGTGAAACTAAAGCAGAGAGGGACGGCTGACGCACACCCAACTGGCGAGGTGGAATTAACTTGGCTGCACATTTTCAGCTAATCTGCAGTCACAATGTGCCGCATGACAACGTGTTTGGGGGCAGAAATTGTCTTTCGCTGAACAAAATTGACAATTTGGGTGATTTGCTGTGTCTTAAAAGAGTTGGAGGACACAGACTGCATGGTCCATGTGGATTCAGAAATCACAATAAACAAAGTGGGATGATATAGTGGAATTTCTCAGCAAATCATTTGGGAAATCTTGCATGATTTTCAAGCTTTAGACTAAAGTGCATGGGTTTGCCGCAAGTTGATCCCAGCGAACATTACTAGCTCGGGCAGGCTGGTAGGAGTTGGGTCGGCAGGTATGTTTAATCGCAGAATCATTCGTTCCCGAGAGGCTGATCTTTAAGCTAACCACTGGTCTTGGATCTTGTTGTTGCTAAGCAACAGTTGAAAATCCAGTAAGAAGCATACCATATTTCTTTATTTTTTTCCAGAATTCTAAAAAAAAAAAAAAAAAAAAAATTATCTTCAAAGTGCCATGCACTGCTGGAAAACGCACAACAGGATGTCCTTTCAGTTGCGAACACGATAAAGAGGTCAGCAACGGTAAAGGCAGATCCCTCTTTGATGTGTCGCCTAATGGCGGAGCTGGGTGGCTCAGGAGGCGTGACTGCAAGCTCAACTGGAAAGATTTGAATATGCATCAGCGCTACTAATGGAATTGCTGAAATTAAGAAGCATGTCCTTGATAGATCAGCCTAAATGTACGGCATAGAAACACTTTCTGGTAAATAAAAGTCTCACTGAATGCTGCTTGCCAAACAATTTGTGACCTATGTGGCTAAATTTGCAAGCTATGCACCTTTTGTTTTCCATGAAGCTGACAAAATGATGCAAAAAAAAAAAAAAAGAGATAGACGTCCAACCCTGACCTAAATCTCAATCTGAGTAACTGACTTGCAGCTATTGCATGACAGTTTTCTGAAAACTACAGTAATAAAAAAAACAAAAAAAAACACAACTCCAAATGCAAAACAGTGGCCAACCTGTCTCATTCAGAGGGAAAGCCGGCAGCAACGGTGACATATTTCTCACAATTAAATAGAATTCCTTTGCTGTCGATGCCAGTGTTCTGGAAAACTTTCAGACAGGCTAAACAGTTGTTTTAGACAGCAGTTCTGGAGACTCGTAACTACAATGCTTCACCTCCAGAGACAATGGGGGGGGGGGGGGTACAAGTAATTTAAGTTTAATTAAAGCAGCGCAGCATGGTGATCATTATAAGGGTTATTTGGGGCAATAACTTTTAACTTTTCTTTGTGTTAACAGCTGTAGCTGGACCTATTTAAGTTCAATTTTGTTGTAAAGTATTAGTGGCGCAGTTGTTTACTGTACATCGTAGACCGATACCATTGTTACTGAACTCCGGGGTTAACCACGGGGGAATTCCTCCCTGGATGGTTTACACCTGCTTGCTTCTGCGTGGTGCTTCTCTGGAAACAATGAAGCGGTTTAATGAGGCTTCAGTGCTGTCAGTTCAGAGTATGCTTTCTGATTGCAAGCAGCCTGTCCTCACTCGAACCCGCGGAGCCAACACTGAAAATAAAGCCCATGCATAATTGAGTCATCTGGACCGAAATAACACTGCCAATTCAGAGCAAAAACATTCTCCAAGGTACCGTGAATGCAATCACAGAGCATGAACTAAAGGAGATGTCGTGTTGGCTCACAGAGTGATGACTCCGGCTTTCAAAGCGTTGTGTGGAGCAGAAATGTATTGTGTTGGTGACATTTCAGTCACTGGACGGGGTAATTAAGGGAAGGAGACCAGTGTTTTCCTTTAAGCAAGGATGTGATTCTGAGACGCCACGGGCATGGTATTCTGTTTTATTCTGCTGACGGGATGTCATAACGAGAGCAGGGTTGATACTCAGGGAGGCGGCGGCTGATAATGTGCATTGGCACATTGGGACACAATAGCTTTGAAAATGAAACTGTCAGGCTGAGGTAGTGTGCCGATCACTGCGAGAGAGCTCCAGCATTTCTGACTTGTCTCATCTGGTTTCTCTCCTCTATCGCTCTCCTCCCACCTCCTCCTCAGACAGACATATTCTCATCTGCAGTCTCGCTGCATTGTGTTGTGTGAGCTATAAGCTGAGGCTGCTCGAGTGTCTCTGTGGACTTATCTTTTGACTTGGGCCTTTACTTCTTACTTTCAGCTCCTGTGTCACTCTCAGTTCAGAAGCCGTGGCTCCGTAGCTTACGCAGAACAATGCTGGATCTGAATTCTTCGAATTGGGCAAAATGTTTGGTAGGTAGCCACTTTCGAATGATTGGGAAATTTTCAATTTGAAGTTATACTTCACTGTGAGTTCCATGAAGCTTTAATGTTAACCTATGAAGTACATTTACCGCATTTGTACAGCACATATTGACTTGGCTAAAATGCACAGTGTAGTATGTGAAGAAATCTGTCAAACGTAGATATTTGTTGTACTGATTCGTGTATAAGCTTTGTTATCGCTTTTGATTTTAGTTTAGATTTAGTTTTAGTTTCAAACTGTCATAGCTACCTTACTAACCTTTGTTGGATTTAGATTAGTCAGGGTTTGTTATCAAAGCAGCACTTTTATTTGTCTCAAAATGAAAAAAAATGTGTTGTTATCCAGCAAACTACAACTGAAAATATGTCCGTTCATTTCAAATAGAAGCTTAATGC
Organism: Lipophrys pholis; assembly: GCF_963383615.2. Classification (NCBI taxonomy): domain Eukaryota; kingdom Metazoa; phylum Chordata; class Actinopteri; order Blenniiformes; family Blenniidae; genus Lipophrys; species Lipophrys pholis. The sequence continues at coordinate 13,989,689 of NC_137644.1, read as the reverse complement.
ATCTATAGTGAAAAATAGACACACTATCTCATGTAGTGATTATGGGAGGCTGCAGCAGCAATTCAGGGGTTCCTTTCCACCAGCATAGAAATATTATCTGTTTTACTAAAACACACATTTTTCAAACTGAATTTATTGTCACTGTAATAGAGGCAAAGCAAAATGTAGCAAATATAGCAGTTGCAGACATTATATATAAACAAACATCAGATAAATTGAATTAAAAGCAACATAGCCTGAGTAGTTGCTGTAGCATTTGTATCTTGAGAATCAGCTGGGGCACGGGCATCGCATATTAGCTTAGGCTAGACATGTGAAGTGCATAGCTTTGCTTATCTGCAAATATATAACCTTTTAAACTAAATAAATGAATAAATTCTTCAAGTAGATCCAACCATAATTACTATTCTTGCAAATGTTATGTTTTGCAGGTTATCAACAAAGAATACCACCATACATGATATCACATGCAGACAAGAGTATTCAAATGAAGCTTGAAGAAAACGAAGGAAACTCAAAGCTGCATGATGATATTCACAGAGAAATAGCAATATATTAAAATGGGTCTAACATAAAATACATTTTTTCATGTCATTTTCAAATGTGTTAAACCATAAATAATCATAAGCAACACAAATGTTTTCAGATGTCGTATCTATTAGCATATACTCTGCCCACAATTCTTATTCATGAAAGTAAACATGTCTTATCATGTGCGTCACGAGAGAACACAGATTTTAAGCACCCAAAATCCATGTCTAGGCCTCCTCAAACAATCTGAGCTTTTCAAGCTCGCCTCTGCCGCCGTGTGATCCTGAGCCATTTCATTGAGGTGTGAAGAGGAAACCGTGAGATTGTGGAGACGGGCTCCATCCATTCCCACCCTGACCGCGGACACGCAGGTTACAGTGTCCCTGTCTGCCTTATCTCCTGGAGCACCGGCTCAGCCTCAGACCCACGGCTCGGGCCCGGCCCCCGCTCAAGATAAAGCCCGAAATAGACCACTCTCAATGACAGCAAGGCAGCGCCAGATAAGACTGTTGTGTCCACAGCTTTGAACTAGAAATGGGGGGGGGGGGGGGGGGGGGGGGGGGTTGAGGACAGAGATGGTGTGCATGGGAGAAACAGTAAGCAAAATACCAGTGTGGCGAATGCATGGATGTGATATTGATATTGTTCGCTCGGGGTGCCTTGCCCTTTGACATTCTCATTCACACACAGATAACGGAAGTTGCAGGTTCGAAATGCGCGATTCTGTTCCTGCAGCTTTTCTCCCTTCTGAGGTCATTGATTAGGCCTATTGACCCATGTACTTGAAGCCACCGCCAATTTGCTCCTTGTGGCTGATGCCGATAAGAAAATTACTTTTCACCCCCTTTGCACACCTGTGTGCGACAATGCACAGTGCTACGACGTGGAGAAGTCTTTGGATGTTTTCGCTTGCTCGCCTTTGGCATCTTATTTAGACTTTGTCGGATGGCAAACTGCAAAAGTGCACCTCAGAAGGTTTTCCCCCCATTGGCATGCAGGAGCTAATCAATAGCTATGCGTCTTAGTAAATTAGATCATGTAGACAAGAGGCAGTAGTCAGCAGAGCCATCCCAAAGTAACCCCTCGCCTGGTTAGTTCATTCTCCATTAGACAAAGGCCCGGAGTAATTGAATTGGCCTGTACAAGCTCCGGGCTTGGCCTTCGCTTTTTTTTTTTTTTTTTGCCTTTGACAGCATATATTCAGGTCTGACAACTTTATTCCCCAGCCAAGAACCAATATATGAGTATTTCTATGTGTCAAAAGACAGAGCAGCTGTTCAGACCCTTCCATCAGGAGCCACATGCACCCGATTTTCTTGTCAGACGTCGCCTACTACCAGAAAAGCCAAAACCCTTTAAGTCAGATGTTTGTCACCATGTAACAATTATGTAACAAATATGACAGGATTCAAAGCACTCCGAGACGCCAAACTTAATGAAACACTTGTGTTTTCTTCTGTTGATGTTTTTGGTGGTAAATGAGTTGTTGGAGCAATGATGAGATGTAAGCTAATTATCCGCTCCCGCTAATCAATGGCAAAGCTGAGCCTTAGTATGGAAATAACACTGTAGACACAGAAAGAAAGAAAGAAAGAAAGAGGGCAACAGAGGGAAAGAAAAGCTTCCTCATACAAAAAGAAAATGTGCATATGAGGAAATTTGCTTACAGGATTGCTGATGAGGAGTTTTTTTGTGGGATTCTTAGTTCATATCTGCTAATATCCAGCATTCAAAGCAGAGAGGATAATTAGGATGCCATTAATATACCCCTGCCAACCTCCCAGAATCCTCATTATTCTATTAACTTCTGTATCTTTTGCTGGCAAGCCAACAATGCCATTTATCTTCTTTCTTTTTTTCACCCATTCATGTAATTTCTCTTCTCAAGTACTTGTACTTACATATTAGGCCTGGAAACTCAAACTTGTCTCCTTAAACCTGTATTCTGACATCTTTCCGTGATATGACGTTATTGTTGTTGTGTATTAGATTTTTCACCTCGCTTCACGCTCATCATGCCAGCATTGTGTGTATCGTCCTGCAGTGTCTCATAACCAAGAAATCCCATCAAAGGTAAGATTTTTGAAACCAAAGTTGTGAAAGAAGCATCACATTCCCCATCACACTTTCTTCACACTCCCAATCCCGACATGACTGCATGCAAATGTTTATTTTCCGACTTGTTCGCTTGCAATTGCACCAAGGTAGGATGGTGTGAGATGAGATGGAAAACAAGAGAAGGTTTCATAAGGAGAAAGCATGATGGCAAATTCAACTTGGTTTCTTTTCTCTGTGAACAGCATCTGTTAGAAAACGAGTGTTTGCTTTCGCAGGGCTATCTCACAAGCTGTACCGCAATTCTGAAAAAGTGCTCGCGGTTATGCAACAGATTAAGGTTTGTGGCGTATTGTTTCGGCTATCTGCTTTCTTCATTGAGAAGGGTCAGAGGCTGACGCTCCTTTCCATCTTTGTTTTGCATTCAATCTTGGGTTGTGTTTGCACTTGTCAGGCTGGGTCTTATTAAAAAGGAAATCAGATGTGATTGCTGCATTAGAGCGGCCCTTTTCTGTGCGAGTAATTCTATCTGAACCCTGCAAGCGCATCAAACAAGCAGCGGGAGAATGTTTGAGAAGTCTGCCTCCAAATGACCTCGGCTGCAATTAAAGCTGAAACTCGACTGAAGCTGAACACGGCCGGGACAAAGCCGCCTCCTGCACAAGAATAAAACAAGATGTCAGAAGTGTATTTTGTCTCACAGCATATCTTCTTTTGCTGATAGTTTTTTTTTGCAATGAAATTATTCCTATCTGTGTTTTGAATCTTTTATACATTGTGAAAAATACCACAATAATTCTACATGCATCGAAATGCATTGCATTTTACCTGCAGCGCGGTATCTTTGTTATTAAGTGATGAAAGATACGTCGTGTCGAAGCAGGTTACCATTGTAAACCCGACATGGACAACTAGTGGTCGTAACAGTTACTGTCCACATTTTGATTTGCATTTTATGCCTTTAATTTGACTTTATCACCCAAAAAATAGTCTTTTAAAACGTGTTTATTGATCAAATTTGTCATAGCTGTACATTATTTTTGAGTTTTGAGTAATTCATGCTGAATTACTTCTCTATGCTGCCAGCTTCACAGACAAACCCTTGACCAGCATTTCTTTTCAGTTAAGTTTTAACGAGTGGATCGCAATGGCTCTTCCTGCCTGTTGTAATCACAGAGAAAAATAAATTGTGATCATGCAACATAACAATTACTCGTGGGCGTTCCGTCATCGAGCTCCAGGAGCGGAACAACACAAAAAAAAAAAGAAAAAAAAGAAAAGAAAACAAACTGCTGTCTCGACATGCAAAGTACGAGCCGAGTATTTTTCTTCGGTAACTCCAAGTGTCTTCCTGCGACAAAAACATCCAGTGGTGTGTGTGGCCATAATCCCATGTGACGTGGGCAGTCGAGAGGAAGGGATTGGAAGGCTTGGAGAAAAAAGACAGAGAGAGAGAGAGAGAGAGAGAGAGAGAGAGAGAGAGAGAGAGAGAGAGAGAGAGAGAGAGAGAGAGAGAGAGAGAGAGCACGAGAGAGAGGCGAGACTGAAATGCAGTTGTGTTGGATGCTTGCAAAATAGTAACCATTTATGTCTCGCTTTCAAAGGTCCCAGAAAAGATGGGCATCAGACCCGGTGCACAGATTCAGAGCAGCCTGTGACTGCATCAGTTTGGATGCTTCTCAAAATCCAATTTTAATTTATCGCCTTCACTTGATCTGCCTTGTTCAGCAGCGAGCTGCTACCTGAACTTGTGTGGAGACAGTTGAACAAACACACATGAAGTGGAACACCACAAGGGCTCTCTCTCTCTCTCTCTCTCTCTCTCTCTCTCTCTCTCTCTCTCTCTCTCTCTCTCTCTCTCTCTGTTCAGCTGCGTGGGAGTTTGGGAAAGCGGTTCACAGTGTGCAGACAGTAAAGTGCAGCGATGAAGTCAGGGTAGCTTGTGGTCAGGAGAAGCACACAAAGTGTTATTTCTAATCATTTCTAATATCGCCCCGCAGTCCCGCTGCCGTTCAGGGCACAGTGGTAAGTAGCTGAATTCGTCACATTCATCATTCACGCTCCAAAGACTAACTTGTCAATGAAAAACAATTTCTTTGACAAATAGAGCAACCATGATGGAAGTCTTACACCACAGAATGACTAATAGGGATTTGGGTTTTATATTGCTCAATTTCTTTGGTCATTCCCCTCCTATCATTCCAGCTTTCTTACATTCCATCTATTAATCCTTTTCGCACTACTTCTCTCACCCCTTCATTCTTCGGGTCTTTCCTGCTGTCATCTGTTATACCCGGGCTGCTCTTTTGTTTATCCCTCCATCTCTCCCTGTCCCTCCCTGCCTCCATTTCTCTTTGATAATGGGGGCCTCAGTGCGGGATTCTGCCACCATCCATTCCAAGCAGAAGGTAATGGATTGCGCGCAGGACCTGATCTGGCTATGGATGAGCCGGGCCGTAGGTGTCTGAGTGGGCGTTCAAATGGATTCGGTGAAGCTCGCCTGGAATAACACACTTTGTCACCGCAAGCTTTGTTTTTGCAGGTCCTCTGCCTTCACTGTCAGCGGCAACCCCCCCTCCCCCCCTCCCCGCCTCACCTCAATCCTTCCTTCAAAGAGGAAAAGTCTTTAAAATACGACAGCAGTGTGCCAACATCTCGCTGTCTGGCTGTTTCAGGGACACTTTGATATTGTCAGGATGCTTCTCTTTAGCACTTCTTAATCCCAGCGATGGTGAAAAAGCACTCCGCTCTATTTTTTTATTTATTTTTTTGCCCACTTTGATATCGTTTTTTGAAAATAAAAGGACAAAGAAGCAGGTCAAGAGGATTGCAGAGACATCCTTCGGTGTCATGCCACTAATACCGAGAATCATAAATTGCACAAACAAGTCAGTCGTTGCTGGTGAGTCCTGCAGATAATTTGCTCCGAGCAGTTGTGTCCTGTCACGGAGGAGCAGAGTAAATGGCTCCCAAAACCACAGGGACTTCCCCATTTCCACAGAGTCGTGGCGGATACCTGGAAACCAATATAAACCAACATCTGGTGATGAATAATAGATGGACATGAAATGCATGTACTTGGCCTGTCTCTCTGCAGAGGACGTTATTTACAGTCTCACAGAAATATGCTTCCAACTCAAGGCTGGTTGAATTTCCCGCATGACATGTATGATATTGTGTGCTGTGATGTATAGTTATGGATTGTTCTGCAGTCACAAAACACATAAACTTCAATGATATGTTCTGGAGAGGGGGAGGGTGACCGCAGACACATCTTAACAGTTATCACACACAAATACGACCTAATGCATCTTTTTCTTCCGATGTAATTACAGACATTAATTCTGTGCGCAACAGACGCATGGGTAATTAAAATGTGTTTATCTGTTGAAATAACCTGTGTTGCCAGGGAGAATGTGGACTCGCGCCAGGTGGAGGGACATGTATTTGTGTAGATATGTGTGCAACCAATGTTTATGTATTTGTATATGGGTGCGCATGCTGGCAGTCCTCCCAATGTGTGTGTGTGTGTGTGTGTGTGTGTGTGTGTGTCAGGGAGATGATGGAGACACAGTGACTCTCCCTAGAGGCATCTGCACCCCATTGTGGGGGGTGAACACAAGGCCAGGCACCTGTTTTTTCCAAAAATGATTTCTGAAATGAGGCCAAGCGCGTGTTATTCAATGCACAACTGTCGATAGGGGCCAAGGCCAAAGATCTGAGGAGGGACAGAATCAGGCTGGCCTTACCCAGAGTGCTAAACTCTGAGACAACCACAGTAAGAAAGCATGAAGGTTATGAGTCCTTGTTAACATTGATAGACTCTTATAATAGAGAATGGAATTCTAATGGTCTTTTGTACTGTGTGCTTTACTTTGTGGCTGAAGCAACTCATAAAATTGCTGGAGAGAGCGAGAGAGCCATTTAAATCCTATGAAATATTCACCATCTATAGGGTGTCTGCAGACAGCTCAGCAAGTAAACATATTTAAAACGGGGCTGGTGTTTTAATATATAATAATGAGTCATTTAAGCTTTGTGCAACATTAGCCTAGCTCTCCATTTCCCGTCTTTGCTCAGCAGCCACCTCCAACATGAATACACAGCAGAATCAATGAATCACCATCAATGAGTTACACAAATTTGCTTCTGTTGGAGCAAACTACACCACAGCAACTACGGCAAATACATTTATTTAGCGTTATGTAATCACACATGCACCCTGTCTATTTATGCTCCTTTTCTTGTCTGATGTATGGATTCCTGCTTTGTTAACATGCACACATGCCTCGACTTGCCAAGAAGCAGCCGCTTATGTAAAATTAAACCGGCTCCCCTGAAATAAACAAGAAAGGGAGGAGCGAGCGTTTGGCTTTTACTGCAGTGTGTGGGCAGCTGTCGGCAGCACCCGAGCACTAACCTGCGCCCATCGATGTCACACATGGCACCAAAACATTGTGTTCGGCTCCAAGATGCTGCTCTAGTAAGATACAAACTAATAAGGCTTCTTTGTGCAAGATTAATTCAGACCCATCTGCTGATCTGTAAAGTCATCTGTAGATACAGTTCGATTGTGTTCTCTCTTATATAATTGGACATGACGGATATACAAAATTTAGATGACATGGTGCACTTACAGAACAAATGCATGTCTAGTCTACTTGGATGCAGGAAGAAGGGAGCTGCACAGGGAGATTATGCAAATGATACAGAAAAAGCCCCCAAACGCAAAATAGAATTCAACAAACAAATAGGAAATTATATCTAGGAGGTTTAAAATTGGGATACTCAACTTCGAAAGCCACAAAATGTAATCCTAATTACCAAATGGGAAAATGGTGATTGACCACATCACAAGAACTTATCACTGATATGGATAATTTAATTAAAAAGACTAAATTTGTGTCTCTATTTCTATTCTAATCAACATGTAAGAATTATGTATATATATATTTTTTGCAATCAACACAGTAATGCAGTTTAATGTGTTTAAAATGACCATCACCCGACCAATATGAGTGAAATCAACATTTGGCTTGTCGGCTGCTCAGTATAAAGACATGGGTTTAATGACAATTCCATTCAAATCAAATATGTACTACCATGAAAACATCTCTGTGGGGGCATTCAGCAATGCATAAGAAAATACCAAAGATTAAAGCAGATCCCATTGAAAATATAAGCATCCATGTAGGGTAAGTGGCATAAAGGCCCAGTTTTGTGTTTACATCATAGAAACAGCTAATTAACCCCAGTATGATGATAGAGAATTACATCGAAATGGTAAAGAAAGAGCTGCAAATGTTTGAATATACTCCAGTTCAGATCTTCTGACAGTTTCTGTTCACATTCTTCCACGAATTTCTCCTTTTGTGATGCGGCGCTACCTTAATAGAGACGATTCTGGCATTTCTTCCAGTTGCTTCTGTTTGTTTTTGCAGCGTGGCTTGTCGTAGACAGGGAACTCCTGGCAGACAAAGTGCATCACATCCCGAATGGATCCCACAGGATGTGAGCATGAAGTGATTACACTCAGGCTTTGATGTATGGAGAGATCTGGTGAGGCTGTTAAGCTGTATTATCTGGAGGATATCTGTGGTTATGTACGTGCGGATCGAGAGAGGGCTTGCGGAGTGTGCTTTCGCAGTCTGAGAAGACGTGCATCCATTTCAGAGGAACCATGGGGCCAATTTAGTGCAGCAACTTAAGTTGAATGTTTGAAGGAGAAGGGAACCGAGAGTCTGGAGTCATGAACTCTTGCCACATGATGAGTGCGGCTGGAGTGTTTTAATGAATTCAATCTCTTCTTTTTGAACATTTATCTCGCAATGATAAGTGCGTCTCAAAATATGTGGCAGGAGTTAACGAAGAGGTGTTCTTCATGCATGGAGGGGCGTGTGCACCCTCTCAGTATTCTGCTCCACACCTGGAGGTCGTATATTCTGCTCTGTCGACTCAGAGTACATCAACAGGAGCGATAGCTGCTCATAATACCATTAGTGTTTCATCATCAAGTCTATTATAGACACAGAAATGTCAATTTGCATAGCGCATCATGCTCTGCCGCAGGGTGACCGGCTGTCTGTCTGTCTGTCTGTCTGTCTCTCTACGTATTTATCTAAAGACAGGAAGAGGTTGACATACTCAGGAGGTGTGAATTCCCTTCTTCTGATTAATTCAGGTTGTCCTGTGGCGGCAGCCTGCCACGAACATTTACCAGGCCCTAATTTAACTGTGATCAACACGTTCACACTGAATGCCATCTGGTGATTCGATTCTGACAAATTACCCCCGTGTTGTGCTTGGTAATGCCTAGAAACTGGCGTGTTTATTTTCCTTGGGCGCTTTATCATTGTGTAAGTGGGGGGAAAATATTGACTTGACTTTCCACTGAGCTGATGGCGAAGTGAAACCAGACAGGCGGGCGATGCTAAATAAGTTCCCTCTCCCCTCCTGGAGGGATTTGGATTTGATTTGTTTTGCTGATGGTGCTGAAACTTCATCTGGCTTTGCAGCTCCTCACCTGAAGCTTCCCTCTTTACCACACAAGTCAGGCCAGATTGGCCATGTGCGATGAGGAGTAGTGTTGATCCGGAGCCAGGCGCAGCCCCCGGTACCCTGTTGTGTCGGCTCGTGCACGCGTCAAAGCAACACCAAGGCTCCGAGCTTTACCAGCCACCAACTTCAGGCTTTCTCTCTCATGTCGCCATGTTCTTTGAAGAACTTGGAAGTCTCCAACCGCTCGGAGGAAGCACACAAACATGCGTGGGCCGGACTGCACTGATGTGCTCGTACAGTATGCATTCACACAAACAAACACACACACATACACTTCGCAGGCTCAGTTACAGTAGCCAGTGGTTCGGTTTCCAAGCAAGTTTGAAACGGAAACACTGCGTGCATTTGTCTACAGACCACAGAAGATAATCACCCACAGAGAAAGCAGCCCCTGCAAACAGTCTCTAACAAATACCTGCAGGGACTTAAATTGCTCTATCTTTTTTTGCTGGAATGATAAAACTGTGTGAGTGTGCAGCTGCTGTGTTGATTCTTTTCTCACCACTCTGCATAGTATGTACACACACACACACACACACACACACACACACACACACACACACACACACACACACACACACACACACACACACACACACACACACACACACACACACACACACACACACACACCACACACACACACACACACACACACACAATTACATCCACAGGTCTGGCCACGCATGGCTGGCTCTCGGCCATCTCTGGCACCAGCTAAAACCTATGTTTAATTTCCATTTTCCTGCCGCATTGGCTGTCCTGTGAATAATTAATGTCCATTGGCGGCGGCGGTAGTTCATTTTCGAAACTCTGTATTTGTGTGAGATGAAAAAAAAGAAAAGAGGCACAAACTGAAAGAAGATTGTAAAAGAGAGACGTTTAAAAGGAGCACAACAGACAGAAAATACACATGAATGTTAAAAGAACAAAAAGGTATTCGAAAAGGAAGCTGTGTGTTGTTTTTCATGCATGTGGATCCTCACAGACCTTGAACCAAATGTATCCGATGTTTTTCACATTATATTTTTGATATCGGCTGATCCATCACCCCTCCAATATATGGTAAGTCATGTTGTAACTGGGTTTTAAAGGGAAAGCATCATTTTAATTCATACATATTGCACTTACAACAAATAAATTTTGATGGCCTGATCTGTAGAGATATCTGTAGAGAAAAGTGGAAGGTTTCGCCTTAAAAAAGTGAGGACATCCTCTCACTGTAAAGAGGTTTTAGCTGAGCATGAAGGAATATTAGAGAAGAATTTGATGCTGAAGGGAAAACTACAAAGGTGACCAAACAAGGGATCAGATCCTGACCTCTATGTTATTAATGCGGTGGGGTCTTCAGGTGGCCTTCCGCATGTCGGGGGGGGGGGGAGGTTGCTTTTAAGAGCGCCGCTCCTCGTCCCCCCTGCTCCCGTCACTTCACCGAAGGCTTGTGCACGAAGGGGAAACCTTATATTTAGCTGAGCTCAGTATTTTGTTTGTTCACTGGAAAGCAACACTGCCCTTGGAAAGCAGCCAGAACACTGCAGCAGCACGGCCCCTCATTCCGCCTCCATCTCTCTCTCTCTCTCTCTCTCTCTCTCTCTCTCTCTCTCTCTCTCTCTCTCTCTCTCTCTCTCTCTCTCTCTCTCTCCTCTCTCTCTCTCTCTCTCTCTCTCTCTCTCCTCTCTCTCTCTCTCTCATCTCTCTCTCTCTCTCTCTCCCCTGCTACCCTGTTCTCCTTCTCATGCTCTCTGTCAGCCCCCTCCTAATTCCTGCCTCTTGCCTTCACCAAATCTATTCTCCTCCTCTCTCTCATCAACACACCACGTACTACAGCATAAACAAGCCCGAACTCACAGGAACCTGTGATACATCCTCATGCTGCGACACACAGGAGGAGGAGTCCAGATTTATTGTAAATTTAACAGAATAATATAACGTATCTCTTTTCCTGAAGCACTTACATAGTGGAAACAAGGTGAAACTAAACAGAGCCGTTCTGTTTTCACAATCAATGAATTATTTGTGTTTTTCTTTCATTCTTTTCTGTCTTTCTGATTAAAAAAAAACACCAAAAAAACTAAAATTTTTGTTTGCTGAGCTTAAAGTGGTTTACTGTTTTTTTTTTTTGGTTTTTGCTTTTTTTTAATACCCTTTTTACTTATTTATTTTTTTCATCTTTCTCTGATTCATCACCTTGGCAACAAAGTGATCGCGATGGGAGTGTGGGAGTCATAATTTGGAGCGCTCGGTTACAAAAGCTCAACATTATTAAACAGCGTAAATGTGTTACTGACCTATATTCTCAACCCGCATATAGAAAGCCGTTCCGTGAACCAGATCCCTTCTGTATCAGCCCATCCATCTGCTGTAAGTCTTCCTCCCTGGAGCCCGGTGGGAGGTAATGCTGCGCCATTCCTACACCCTGACAGGTGGAGCCAGATTGGAATGTGATTCATGGATAAATTGCAGCAAAGTAATTTTTTTATTTTTTAACCCACATACCCCTCAGGTACCGTAACACGTGCACATATGTGTTTGTTTGTGCCTCCAACGTGTGTTTGTGTGTGGTTCTCTGACACATAAATCATCAGCATAATTATATTCAGAACAATGGCTCTGAACAATGTCAGTCTCACTTATCGTAACTGCCGTGATTCATCGTAAGATGTGGGTAAAGACTGCAGTCGCACCGACAGCCAGGTAAGGGAACTTCAAAGTAGGTCAGAAGTAACTTCAAATGTTCAACTTCATAACCTCAAAGATTTGCTTGGAATACCTTAAGGCAATGGTTTGTTTTTCACAAAAAGAAAAATCACTCTTTTCTTAAAGTAGAAACCCCACAGCCAGGAGAGGTAAACACGAGGACATGAAATTAGACACTGAATTTACTTGACCAGTCGATTTATTTTTGTTCTTTTTTTTTTGTTCTTTTTTTTTTCCATCCTTTTCGTAATGCTGAATTTCAAAGCGCTGCCACTGAAGTGCAACCGAGGACAGATATTGAGTTTCTGAAATGTAGATCTCGTTTGTTTTCAACCGAAACGTTTTCACAGTGAAGGACGAAGAGCGTAACTCTTCACATGCTTTCTAGACGCTTATGCTCTTTTAAGTCTTTATCATCCATAGTGATGATCACAAGGTCTCTTCCAGTTCCGGTTCGGACTTCCTGTGTCTGAGTTTGCATGATTCCCTGAGCGTGCTTTTTATTTTTTTCCCAACAATTATTGACTCTGATCATCAGTATCTGTGTGATTATCTGTCTCCCTGTTGTTTGCCTGTGAGTGTTTTCTTGTTGCTACCCTGATGTACTGGTGGCCTGTCCAGCAAGTACCCTGCCTTCACCCATACTCAGCTTTGATTGGCGCCAATGCCCGACAACCCTTAGTTGGATCAAGCACTGCTGCAAATCCCTGCCAGAATCCGAGAGCACATCACGTTCGCTTGCACGGATGCAAGGGAGTCGCACACGCATGTGTGCTTTTGCGGCACTCGGGTGCAGAAAACCCGTGCTCACAGCGAGGGCTTTATATATCGGGATACAATGATGGCTGGGTCTACCCACGCAGCGCCAAAAAAACACTTGCAAGTGAGCAGGTGAAAGTTTAGCAAGCAGAAGCGCGGTGACAGCAGGTGTGTGCTCCTTCACATTGTGCGCTTCCTCACAGCAGATGTTTTTTTTGCTCTGTAACACACAATATTGTTCTTGTGTGTAAAGATGGATGTGTTTCTTCTAAAGATTAAAAGGTATTCCTGACCATCACTTTTATTTTTCCCCTGCTGATGTGCTTTTGCCCAAACCTCCCTCGATAACTGCACCAATACATTGATTCAGGTTTTTAACAACTGGTGTAATAGCAGCTGTAGTTCCTATTTCTAGTCATTTCTTCAGTATATGGAAACATGTGTGGTGAGATATAAAGCAAGCAGGAAGAAAATAATAGAGTAGAGGAGGAACACGTACCCACAAGAGCTCCCCTAATCTTAAAATCAAGGCAACACAACAACACAGGGGATTGCAATGGGTGTCATAGGTGACCCTGGTGTTGACATCCATCTGCAGCATTTGACTATGGTATGTATAAGTAATGTGGCCATAGAATAATGAATAGTTGCCGTCAGACGGAACACTTTTTGATGTTATTTACAGTCGAGGGCGATGCTATGGTTTCATCTGATTCGCCAATATCCAGAGGTATGTGCCAATAGCAAGGTGTCAAGTACTCTTATTCGTAGTCCACATTTCACTTCAATCATTTTTCTTTTTTTTTTAAGCGAGAGGAGGAGATTTAAGATTGGGAGACATCAAGTGCAGTCAGGGGTGTCTGTGGAGGTAAATTTAATATGAATTTGTGGATCCAGTTTGCCTAATTTATCAGCGTCATTCTTCCGTGCGTTCAGGCTGAACTGCTTCAAGTGACCTCAGAATTAAAGTAATAAAAGTGGCGTCATTGGCTGATTTAGTACTTCAAAAAAAAAAGAAAAAAAGAGGCCGTACTAATCTCCCATTAACCTGTGGCCTCCACCTCTGGGCCTTCAAGGACAGAGAGGGTAAGGGCTTAATATCTTCGACTACCTGACCCATCGTTTAAAGTCAGAGTTACATAAACTACATTTGTAAGTGAATCATGCACTGATAAAAATATTCTATAAGATCAACTTAAGAAAATAAGGCAACTTTGGTCATAATTTATTTATGTTGATGTTGATTTATACTGCTCTTTTGTATGAAAAATAAAGTCCAAGTAAAGTAAACTTAATTTTGTCTTTCATCATTCAATCATCTGTGGTGCTTGGGAAGGTTGATGAAGCATGACACACTTTTTTGAAAAATACTGCATCAAATAGTAAAAACCTTCCATGAGAGGAAATGTATAATGTAATTTATGCTTTGTGGTTCATAAAAGTCCATCAAATCATGCTATTATTTCTATATGGTGGCTTTTCTTGTCCACCAGGAGCAGTCCTTCATTTTACTCACTTAACAAGACTATCCACAATTACATAATCATGTTCAACATGAATTAAAAGTGTCTATACCATCCACCCAACAGAAAATGTTACATCATATACTGAGTGTCCCTGAATGAACATATAGCTTTTTGCAGTGAAACTTCATTTGTATTCAATTGCGCTCCTCAACAGACATCCCAGTGTCCTCGGGCTCATCAGACCAATCTGCCACTGCTGTTCCCTAATGATATCGGAGCACAATAGGGAGCGAACGCTCACAACAGCAAGACATACTGCTTGCACACACAAGGTTGACACTGCACAAATCACAAGTCATTAGGGTAACCTCGCACGCATAAACACACTCGCGTTTGTAGCTTTTTGCAGACCGGTCTGGATACAACGGCTTCCGAGACAGTGAGTGATGGCTTCTGCTTGGAAAACAAAACAAAAAAAACCGGTACAAGAAATTCCATTTGAAACCATTTTGGGCTTTTAACTTTACACAAGCAAGTGACATTCTCGAAAGTAACTGATTCAACTAAAAGAAGGAAAGCCAGAGTTTAAAATCTGTTGTGTATTTCAGAGCCATTCTCCACTATCACCATTACTGATACAGAACATTATCTGAACAGTTGGTAATTGAGTTTGGTGGACTTATGGCCCACAGTGCTCTCTCAATAGATGCTGTCCAAAACCATTATTCAGATTTCCTGGAAATGAACCATCTATGAACTGCATTGCCAAAGGATAAAAAAAACAAAAAAACTGGAGGATTCAAAGCTTTTAAGGAAATTCTTCCCTCCCTTATGTTCCTCTCTCTTATTTTTGAGGTTGCTTTGCACAGAAAAATAGGTTGGCCTCGACCTACGAGCTGCAAGCTGTGTGGTTTGGTGCTGGTGTAATGCCGCAGAGCCAACAGAATTTTACTGTGTCACTTCAACCCAAATGGTTTTTGTTCCGCTGAACTCTGCCTGAGTGCACTGAGTTATTTCCTCTCCCCTCAACCCCAGGGCACTGGCCGGCACTAAAGCAAATAGAAACTCTAAAACTAGATGTGACTGTGATAGCACACCACTGCAGGCTCTAGCGAAGGTGAATACACATGCAGGTTTGAGAATGTCTTTTGTGCGCTGAAATCACTGTGGAAGAAATTTATTATCTCTATATGTTGACGTTTCTCTTTACCTGTATGGTTGCAGCTCAACATGAGACCAGTTTGTCCTGCTCTATGGATCTCCTGTTTGTTTTGGAAATTCTTAACAGTATTCAACTGGCTCAGAGACAATCAGCTCATCTTTCAGCAATGTCAGATCAGTGTGCTGATTGCTTCAGATAATAAAGTTTCATGACGCTTTTGAAAGAAGATGCGTCATGATCTGGATTGTAAGCAGACAAAGGCAGGCCTTTAAATAGGATGTGCCAAGACTAGTATGCATAGTGCATCACAAGAAGTACTGTGGATTAAAGTAAATTTTAATGTTACTTACAGTCATCTTTTATCTTGTTGTCAGGAGTTAGTTCAGCATTAATGAGGCACTCCCTCTCCAATAAACAGGAGTTTAGGAGTGAGAGAGCTGCTCTTTAGTGTTACTCTGAATAATACTGCTCAGACTGCGCCCGGTCAACACATAGCAACCAATATAGCAGTTCATTCCCACTCTGAACGGTAGACGTGTTCCTTTTCCAAAAAACACATTTCACACAAACCATGCAGCACCTAACAAGGTTAGGATTAGTGGATTACTCCAAAAAGAACTCGTAATGTCCCCACTTTTGAGTCAATAATTGTTTCTAAGCTACTAATTTCATTATACTAGTGACGATAGAGTACCATGTTATCTTACGCCTGTTGTCTAATGCTGGGTAGATTGTGCTTGAAGGCCAGATTTTATAACCTTTTTCACATTATATAATGTAATTGGTAACAGCTGTTGATATCCACAGGCAATAAAAAGCATAATTCTTCTTGTGTCAGGTTTTTCATTTCAAAACTGGTAGGTCCTTACATATGGATATGGCTGCTGCAGAGTATGAGCCTGATTTACCGAGATCCTGCATACAGCGTGCTAAATTGCATGCTTGCACAAATACATGGTTGCATGCATTTTGCATTACATGCAAATAGGAGTATTCAAATAATGGTTTTTAACAAGAAAATCTACAGGAAACTATATTATTTCAATGTTTTTTTCTTGTGTTCATGCCCATACCAGAGCATTGCAGAAATAAATTTGAATTTGGAAGAAAAAATAAAAAAAACAACAACATGAGAGATGATCTGCTGTAGGAAAGAGATGAGTTGATTCAGGGAAGATTGTAAGATGGAAATTAGACGGAAGAAGAAAAATGTAATAGATGATGAAATGCCTCTCACCAATAACAGTGACATCTCTGCTTTTCAAACACATTAATAACTACAATCATAAACAAAGGAAGCCTTTTCACCAGTGTAAATGACTATGAATGCATGTTGTACATTATACTATTAGCAGAAATGAAATCCTTTATTATATCAGCTCCTTTAATATATGCGGGTTATACTTTCAGTTTTGCACTAAAGCCTATTTTATCCTTTTGTTTTCTTCACACTTAATCAGTGACAAATGTGTTTTAATGAAATAATTCATAGTATATCTGTCAGGGTTATGCAGGGTGGACCCAATCGCAGACTCAGCAAGTTCTGTAAAGTTCAGGGAACACGAGGAAAACGCAGGGGCGACACGACGAGAGGCACGTCATGATGACAAGAGACGAGTCATGTTGACGAGACGATCCAACAAGGACAACAGACGGAGAGGGGTTTAAATGCACAGGGAAAGGGTGGACACAGGTGGAACACAACGATGGGAGCACACAGAGGGAGAAGATCATTGGTTAATTGGAAACACGAGGTGAGACACACAGGGGCAGACACAGAGACCTGACAATATCTGTCCAGAAATCCTGCTTGGAAACGGCGTCCCCCTGATCCCCAGATATCTCCTGCTGCCGCCCCGCGTGGGGCTCTGAGACCCGCACCAGGGCAGAGACCGTGACAGACACTGCTTTATAGGAACACTGCTTCACATGAATGTGAATAACAAGGACAGGACACTGTGGCGCCCAAACAAAGCTTTCTTTTAAGTAATTCAATTTAAATTATTTGAGTGTAACTGAAGGTGACCAAAAACACTCGCCTCCAGGAACAGAGCTTTACTCTTTACTCTGAGTCTTTGCTACCAGGGAAAAGTGAAAGACCTTCTCCGGGTGGATGGTGTTTTTGAAGCTGTTGATTCATTAGTTATAGCTTGACAATTAAAACTAATGGCCACAGCTACAACTACCTCTGCTAGTTTCCTCAAGAAGCAGGAGAGAACATTATATCTTTTTTCTTATATGCTGTGAATATGTATTTGTTTTGCAACTGTTCTCTACAACATAAGCAAAGAGGGCTCACATTTTTCCAAAAAAGTAATTGCTTTTCATAAATTATTCACACTGTTTTAGCCAGTTGTAGAAATAACACCCGTGATGTAAATAACAAGATTGCTCGTGAAGTAGCAGTATCAGCCACATTGTCTCGCACATGCACGAACATACACAATGAAGGCTGCAGCGATGCCATGCCATTACAAGCAAATTAATGCAAATACAGGCTGTAAATGGAGGAGATGGTTTTGGCACATTTCACTGTTTGGCAAGAGGAATGGTGGCGGCGGAGGACTTGTTCGGGTTTTATAAGAAGAAGCTTAAATCAATGCACTTATTTATGCTTCTGCATTAAAAAGAAAGGGACACATTGAGTCATCATTACTGAAATGTCAATATGCTGTTGTTTTGCTGGTCTGGCCCAGTCGGGATACGATGAGTTTGATATCCCTGATTTACTGGCTCACCATTTATACTTTAACAGGAAAAACAGATGCTCAACATAAACCATACATCTTTTTTGAAAGGGAGTTTTCTACAATTTTTTATTGATTTATTGAAAATATTTGTTCATCCCATGACAAATCCTGATATAAGATGCCTAAACCTTTTTTTTTACATGTTCGAAATAAAAACTTCAAATGAAATGAAATCAAACTCAGTAAAAGCCAGGTCTCCAAGGTAAGGACTCAGCCTTTTGTTTACCTACTGATACTAAGCAACACTGAGAACAAATAAAAGAAAGGAACCAGACAAGCGCCACATAATAAAAACACTTCAGTTGTATACAATCTAACTGAGGGTATCCAGTCCACCACCTGTATCTAAGAGCCAAGAAGGAATGAAACGGAGAAGAGACAAGCTGTGTCCTTTGTGTTGGAGCTCTTTACAGCTGACTGTAAGGCCTTCCACTGAAATGTGTTTATCGCAGTCAACAGACAGAAAACACTGTGACACATGCTTTTGTCTCAGTCCACATCCAACACTCCCACCTCCCTCTGTCTTTCCATATCTGTTTGAACGCACCTCTATGATCATGGACGCGTCCAGAACAAACAAATCGCCAGCCTTGTGCCTGCTGTGAACCTGTTTCCTAGAATATGCATCGGCTTTCACGACGTGACAGGAGCGGACGGCTGCATTGACACTACACACTCTCCGCAAATGCACACAACATCAGCATGATATGAAAAGCGTCCAGTCATATGGCCCACATCCATCCGGAAGCTAAATGAGAGCTCCGCAGCCATGATGGGAGGATTTCAGGCTCTAAGAGCCGAGACGTCTGAAGTCTGACTTGCACATTCAGGGAGTCATTTGTTAGTTTGCCTGCAACAATCTGGTCTTGCCACATCACCGCAGAGTGCTTGCCCTAAGCCCAACTTAATGCAGCCTTCTGCCGTGTGAGGCGGGCGTCTAACCCTCACTGGTATCATTTCCTCCATTTTGCCTCTGAGTTTTTGCACATCTTTTAGAGTAATAGCAGCTACTCATCCTCAAAGCGCCTTGTGTAAATCTAAAAATATGAGAAGGCACAAGGGAGAAGGGATTTGGACAATCTTCCTCTGGTTAGAAGGGTAAAAGCTGAATGAAAGGCGCCACTGAAATCCTAAATCAACAAGCTCATCCGAAACATGTTTTCTGCATTTATCATTGTTCAGTCCCCTCCTCAGATCTGCCATCGCATATGGAAATTAAACAATAATGTAAGCATGCCATGAAATGCAAAAGACATGAAATTATGCAAACATTCACACGTCTCGCTTCGTGATTCCCTCATATGAGCCATGTGCTAATTTACATCACTTCAGAGATAAACTAGTCAAAAGTGTCATACTTGTGCATAATGTCATTTGACCAATCAGTTTCAGTGTCATTTTCTGACTAAAAATGGAATATGGACACTGACTGTAGCATTTGTTTCCCCTAAATAATAGCCTCTTCTCCAACACGTTGATTGATGGCTCCTGAGCCCCAACCTGCATTGTGGGAGACTTGCGGCATCACTTTATTCACACAGCAGTAGCTACTGATATTTCAGTTGTTTATGACCACCAGCTGGTGGATCTGCTTTCTCTGAAGCAATTTATTACAGTTTGCATGCATATGGAACAGGAAGAAAGTGGTTAATCATAAAAAAAGAAAAACGAGGGGATATCAGCTGAAAGTCTGCATGTTTATTTAATGAAAACATACAAGAACTAAATAAAAATGTTGACAGTGCTGGCAGCAGAAGCACAGCTCTGGTGATAGCGTCATGGTTTCAGGGGGTTCAGGAAATGGCATACATTTTTAGCTGTATTTGGTTAAATTCCCTGAGTGTGAGCCCACCTGGAGGCGGGCAAACAGTCTGATGATTATTAAGGTAATTATAAAACTATTAGTGGCGTACCAATCTGGTGTGAGTGTGTGCAGCAGCTACATCAGAGGTAACAGAGAGTGGATGACCACTTGTCGTCAGCTTTAATGCAAAAATCAGAGCAATGTCTCAGGAGTGAGTGTTAGTATGTTCGGGCCTGTCCAGGATTCTGTTTTGGTACTTTGACTATAGTTGTTGCGTAAAGAGGGACAAAGGTCAGGTGAAGGTTTGTTCTTATCCTTTGGTTATCAATTGGGTTATTTGGGAAATCTTATCATTTCGACCTAATCCCATAGAGAATTTAAGGTCTGCTAAAACATAACTGCATCACTTTTTGGATTCAACAAGCACAAGTGAAAGCGACAGCTGAAGCTCTAAGCTGTAGATCTTTGCATTGTACCAAAGGTAATACATCGGAAAGAAAGAAACATCCAGGAAAGGTGAATTTCACCTTTAGATATTGATATTCCGAGGCTGAATGTCCCAGAGTAGTGAGCAATTCATAGCTGCAGCAAAGCAGAACACACCATAGACGGGATGCAATCCTGTCGTCGGGCATTTCTTACATACAAGAAAACACACTCACGCGCAATCACTTTCTGTTGCTTCAAGACAGGAATGTGCATGAACACATCTCCGGACGACACCAGCATCCCCATGGGTGGACACACATCTATGTGAAGCACGGTGTAGGTGCCAGAGAGCAGTATCAAGTATAGTCCGGCCATTGGCTTTTGCAGTAAAACATGTTCAAACATGAGCCATACATGGTTAAACAACGCAGCAGTTTATCTTATATGTCAATGTTTGTTTGTGTTCCATACATACCAGCAAGACATCCAGTGTCTTCTCATCCACAGTGTTTAATCACATCAAAGCCTCAAATCTGAAATCATGAGTGCGAGTCGCCAGCAACTGAGGCGCCCGGCTCCTACGCATCTAAATCACCTAATTTCACTATCACAGCACAGGAAGGCACTCAGTTTGACAGCCACAGACAGTTCTTTATTGGTAACTGGGGCATGGCACAGAGAGAATAAGTGTATTTCTCAAAGCCATCTGTGGGTGAGTCATGACCAGAGTACATTACAGATTGATATGTTATTATCAAACACTGGCCTTCTGGCCAGAAAAAAGAGGGGGGTGGACGGATGGGTGCCAGGGAAGGAGAGAACAAACTAGGATGAAGGATGGTGGAGGAGAGTTGAGGGCAGAGGGCAGATGAATAGAGGCCATTTGGCAGAATAAAATAAGAGGCGGTCACAACTTGGGGAGGAGGACCAAAATGCTTGTTGTTTCAGTTTTATTTGGAGCTCAGTGATCACAACGTTAGATGTTGGCTGAACTCCAGAGAATTTCAAGGCATTTGGAAAAGTCTGACTTTCACAATAGTGCTCTTGCACAGAAGCGTTTTGGTTGTGTTAGCATTAGCATCTATCCGGGATTTGAGTATTACGTCTTGCAGTTTGTCATTAGAGTAAAATATCAATGATTATGACATATTTGAAGAGTTTAAATGACAGTAGAGCTAAAAACAAAGACACTTTGAGACATGTTAATGGCAAATCTACATATATAATTACATGGTACAGTCATGATCTGGAACCCACGGTGATCAGTTATATTATTACATCTAAATTTAACTTGAACCACTAACTGATCACTCAACACTAGGAGAAAATCACGGACCAGTAACACAACAGGTAGCAGGTATCATTAAACAGGAAGCATGAGGGAATTGGCAGGACATTAAAATAATTCCCTTGGAAACCTATGAGCAGATAACACAGACAACAAAGCACAGGACCAAACACCATGGGTATAACAACAAGGAAGGATATTAAAGTTCACAAGTCTGTATAATGACAATTCATTGTTAAAATATTTTACAATGTCTATTTCAATATCCTGCAAATATTTCGCTGAGGTGAGTCACGCCACCGATTCTGTCTAAACATTCAGTTGATTTAAAATGAGACACTATTGCACATCATTGGATATCCTTAAACTCAAACAAAACTGGTCCCGATTAAACCCTCTGACCTTTCCAGCGAAGACGTTATACAGTGAACTTCCTCAGAGCTCCCCACCCCCAGTGGATTTTTATGTAGACACATATTTGCTTTGTCCCTTTTTTCTTTTTTCTTTTTTTTAATGCTTCGACTCAGCATTATACAGTGGAATGTAATATTCAAAGTACCTTGAGTATATGAGGCAGTTCACCAAGCGTGCTCTTTTTAACTGCAGTTTCCTATTTGCTCATCGAGCTTGGACTTTGTAATAAATCCTCATATCGCTGCCGGGCTTGTCATATATTTTTCTTTCATTTCTTTGCTTTTCATTTCTTCCAGACGCCCCCATCTTTCTATTTCTCTCTGTCTCCCTCACGCTCTGGCAAAAATCTTGATTCTCCTCCAAACGTCCTCCTCATCTAGCCTAAGAGAAGAAGTCTCTCGGTTCAATGAATCAATCAAGCAAACTTTAACTGATACGGCAGTGTGCATGCAGGTTGGTGCAATTCATGGGGCTTCACAGACGATTGAAAAGGTGATGATGGGACAAAACAAAGGAAAACGGTGAGTAGAAGATGAAACATAATGAAGAGGTATTCATAATGGATTAATGCAACTGAGTGAGATTAAAAAGAAAAAGACAAATAAGATAAAATACAATGAAAACACAGAGAGCTGATGTTGAATAACATAAAATCCTTAAGAGAGTAATAATATCAATAATGTAATAATCTAAACTTGGGTTTGAATTTAGAAAGTACATATTCAAAAGGGGCATATTCCAAGCTTTCATGGTTGCCTTCACATCCTCCCGTTGACACACACACTCGCGTCTTCTTTTCCGTCTCTGCTTTCTGTCCTCCTCCTCCTCCTCCTTTCTTTTTTTATTCCCTCCACCTCTTGTTATTAGGCTGAGCGCTCACGATGACTAAAACACATGCTTAATCACACAAGATCACAACAGCTGTTCCAGGAAGGGTTTTTTTTTTCGTGATGGAGGGTTGCCATGGCGACAGCTCGACCTGCCACTCTCTCTCTCTCTCTCTCTCTCTCTCTCTCTCTCTCTCTCTCTCTCTCTCTCTCTCTCTCTCTCTCTCTCAGCCTGTGTCTTTCTCACTTGCTCTCTGCCTCTTTAGTGATTGGCGTCCCTTTTCTAATGCCAGTCAAAGCTCAGCAAAGAGAATGACTCAGGACCATTTTTGCATGCCGCTTCCAACGGCCCTGACGGCACATCTGAGCATTTTATGATGCGCCAGTGACTCAGGGGAAGTTTTGAAAGACGAGATTATGCCGGGGTCAAGATGCAAGCCTCGGCGTCTTTAACATATCCTTCAAGCACCTGAATGGATGTAAACAAGTGACGAATAGCATTTTTAAAGATGGCCGTATTGACATCCCAACTGAAGCATTGAGTGAGTCTCATTAGAAAGTATGGCGGAGGAAGTGGAGATGTTTGTTTACAAAGCTGGGACGTCTTTATAGTGTATCGCACTCATCATCTAGTAATTTGGCAATTTTAACATACAAGTCCTCTTATGAAGTGATTACTCTCTGTAGCCCCTGCCAAGCCTAATTACCTTATTTAGCATTCCCTCTGAATCTTCCTGATGTAAGGGCAGCCTACATAGAGCAGTAAGCATTTTGCTCTTGATGTTTATAATGAGTTTCCTCAAAAAAAGTGGAAAATTATGCACTATACTCCTGTGTCGGAATAGTTAGACTCAGCAAAGCAGACTGAATTCCCTTGATATGAGTCAAGTCACATTAATCTTGTTTTTATGTGTGTGTTTTTTTTTTTTTTTTTTTGAGTTATTGCTTGCTGGCACATCAGCTCCAAGGTTGAAGCAAAACTCAAATCTGGGATTCTGAGGCCCATAAAAGCACATTTTTAATAGTCTTTAAATATCAGATGGATTCTAATGGAGCAGCTGATGAAACATAACAATCTTATGCACCAGCTGGTGAGTGAGCTGTGCATTATTTTTTTTTTTTAAATACAAGATTATTATTGACATTTCTTGGTATTCTGTTTGCATATGCAAAGGAGTGTGCGACGATTATGAGCTCTAGTGAGGGTGCCCACCACAAGGAACCTTATACACCGAACAAATAAGCAAAATAAAAGCAAAGCTACTGTTTCACAAATGTCCACAATTCTTTTATTTGATTCATTGCTTCTTAATGACTGTCTAGGGGGCTTCACATGTGGCCCCCAGTGTATAACAAGTGCAATGCAACGGCAGGCTGGGCTTGTCTGATATCATGAGAAGGTGCCAACTTCAGGTCAACATTGGTGGAGGACTCAGTCAAACTTAGTTGCAAAGAAAAACTAGGGCTGTATCGATATCAGTTTTTTTTAAAAGACGAGTACAAGTACTAACCTTTAGTCCAGGGATGGGGAACGCTGGTCCTCGGGGGCCGCAGACCTGCATGTTTTCCATGTCTCCCTGCTCAAACACACCTGCGTTATCATGATGAGGCTCTGCAGGAAGCTTCATAACGAGCCACTAATTGCTGTCAGCTGTGAGGACCCGTTGAACCCATGCAGGACTGCGGCCCTCGGGGACCAGGGTTTCCCACCCCTGTTTTAGTCGCTTGCCGATAATTGTGTCCCACTTATACACATTTCACAGTAAAGAACCATTGTAGGGAAATTTCAGCAACATCAAATGCATTTTAAAGATATATAGAGGTCAGCTTACTGAACTTAAGAGATTCACCTCCATTTCTATGCACGTAAACATGTAATCGTGGTGACAGCAGAACGGATGACTGACCTTAATCGATGCCAGAGCTGCAATTCAGAGTCAAACAGAGAGAAACATGTTAGATCTGTGGGTGTGAATATGAAGCAGTGGCCTAAAATTGCACCTTGGGACACATCCGGCAATGGCCAATTTGGAGCTGTGGGCACTAAAGGCAGCCTGACCGAAGACATTCCGGATCTAATTTCCACAGTGTGACTGCTCCCACGACCTACATCGACACTCCAATTAATCAGAATATGAAAGGAAATGACACAGAATGAAAACATTACATTTTTGAATAAAGTGAAGGGCTAAAACACATAAGTGCAGACCGAATAAAACGATGGAGTGAAAAAGAAAAATATGTCTTCTTGACTCTGATGGTAGGAAAAAAAAAAACTATTGGAGTGACATTTTCCAAAGAGAGCGGTGCAGACGGATATCACCCGCCTCTGTTCTCATATACTCTGTTTTCTGTTTACATCTTAAATTATTTAAAATAGTGATACTGCGGTTTTTGTTTTTTTATATATATATATATATATCTTCAAATGCAAGTCAGTGTATGTTATTTTTTTCATCTGAAACTCTGTGTTGACTCCTACGTTACATTAAACAGACGGCTTAGCTTTTATCACTTCATGACAACAAATTACTTACGAGAGGTCTGACCTCGTTCATTTAGCGTTCCTCGTATCTCAAACAGGGCCGTGCTGGACACATACATACTAATATGACATTTACCCAATAATAATCTATTAAGGTAAATGTATTTCAGAAGTCATTTTCAGGCCAATTAAGTATCTCACTCTCTTTATGTTTGTGCCATTATCACTCCTCTGTTGATGCATGAAAGTGCTTAGCTCACTCACCTTGACATTGTGTAAGCATGTGTGTGCGTGCGTGTGTGTGTGTGTGTGTGTGCGCGTGTGCGTGCGTGCGAGCCCTAATAAATATGGAGAGCGAGAGAGCGTAAGAGTGAGCAAATAATTCGAAAAGGGAGATGCGTGCGGTAGAAGGACTGACACATAAACGGCATGAGTGACACAATGAAGGAGGGAGAGCGTGATGGAAAGAGACAGGGAGATGATGATGATGATTTGTACTGCGAGTATCTTCGTTGGAGCCGCACTCAAAGAGGTGAATCATCAGCTAGTGCACAGAAGGTGTCCGAACACTACCGCTGCCACTAGTGGAGGATGACAAATTCCCTGCAGCACATACAGAAACCACCGACGTGTGTCTCTTTCTCCAGCAGTGAGTATCCCCCTTTTTTGGTCTTTTGGTTGTAGATCATGACCAGTCGTGTTTATCAACAGTTGAACAACACCGTTCTTGTCATCACCACCACAAATCCTGCCTGCGTCTCTGAACATGAGTCACTTGTTTGATTATCAAACTTCGTACGACTGGCTTAGCAGTATCAAACAGGATAAAGTATACGTATTACCCATGTGGAGAGGTCAGGAGTGAAGTTCGCACATCACCAGTCGGCGTGAATCATCCTACAAGAGCTACGAATGTATTTATACAGTTTAATGGCAATATTTATGTATGGCTTATATTTATGTAATTTTGAATTCAAACTTTTAGTTTAAATATATAGGTCCAGTCCACCTGTTAATTAAATTAATGCCAATCAAAACCAAAAATCATCCCTTCCCCTCAAAAAGCTTTTATTTAATAATATAAACATTCTTTAAAAAGCTAATTCCGCCATAGATTCAAACAAGCAGCAGTAAACCAGGTCCTGTACCGGGCTGTTGTGTTGAAGGAGCTGTTTTACTGGTTGATCTTCCTCCAGTCCCCACCCTCACCTATGCCATCTGGCAGGGACTCAGAGTCAACCTACTCTTTTACATTGAGAGAAGCCATTTGAGATGGTTCAAGCGTCTCATGAGGATGGTTGCCTATTAGGCTACGTTCACACTGCAGGTAAATGCGATCCAATTCCAAATTGTCTGCTCACAAGTGACTCATATCCGATATTTTTTTTCACATTGTGAAAGTTGTAGTTCTGATTTTTGCATACCAGAACCAGGTCTCGACCACATGTGGTACTAAATCAGATATCTGACTGCGGTCTGAACGGTCAAGTCACATGTATGCAACTTTCAACATCTCCGGGCTTGTTCAGAACTGGCGTCAACATGCGTTTCGGATGAACCCATTACAGTTATGACATTTTGGGTTTTCTTAAATTTGAATTACATTTCAGGCTCAGCACTTTTGCTACATTATCGACCAGTTATTACACTGTGGGTTTTATTATATTATATTTTATAATTATTCAGGTCCTTGTTACATTTTGGGTCGTTGTTACATATCGGGCTTTGACAACACCTGACACAGACTGCTTACATTTGTCCATCATGTGTTTCAGGCTAACCACTTGAGATCAGAGTGTGTTTCTACAATACATACATAATTACCTGGTAAGTCCAATTAGAAGAAAGGCTCCTCCAAGAGGAGCTGGGGAAAGTTTTGGGAAATAGGGATGTCCAAGCTTCTTTGCTTTCCATACTGCTACGATTACCCAATGTGGGCTAAAGCCAGAAAAAAAGAAGTATGGACAATAAACTTGACCAGTGTGATTTATTCCAAGACTGAAAACACCGTGCTTATTGGGAAGATGGTACATTTTGTATATTCAGGTTTGGCCCTGTTTTAATGCTTTCTCATGTAAGTTGGATCCAAAGTGGATTTGTCGAGACAATGGAGGCAAATACGTTATGTTATGGTGACTTATGTGGGCTTTTGTTAGATGTTGTGGCAGCTTATTTTCCCAGGCCATTGGGCCATGAGTTCCCTCAGGATGCCGAGGCTCTGCCGCATGGCAGGTGTGTACATTTCTCAGGCCCTGTGGAGGTGTCTGGCAGAAGAAATGCTGCATAAGGTATTTTTCATGTGACTGCACAGATGTTTGGACACTGGACACACACACTGGGAAGTGAAAAATATAGCATACGTTTCAGAAAAGCAAGACATTCCGCCCTCTTCTCCGTTCACTTCTAAACCTTTTCTCGTCCTTTTGTTTTATGTGTGAAGTCGGTTAAAGTTTGGATGCTTATTTGTAAAAACCTTGAGGAAGCACAGAAAGGCCTTTTTCTCCCTTATTTCTCTCTACAGACTCGCTTTAAGCTGGTGATGAAACAGAGTGAAGGGACATCAAGAGACTTTTTTTTTGTCTCAGATCCATCTGCCAAGGGTAGGCAAACGCAACTGGACTGTGTTCACACTTGACAAACTAATGACTAATCCCGGCCAATTACAAGACAAGCACATTAAAGCTCGGCAACAGAGATAGAAGTCAGATCCCTCATTTGTGAATCCGCGTGTGTTTAATGAACAATGCCATTATCATCAGCACTGTTGATCGCAGAATGAAAATCCATTCTGCAGAGGTGCACGGTTGACTTTGAGGGAGCGCATGGCATTTCTCACAATGGCATAAACAGATTCATTATTTGAATCATAATTTTCCCCCCGTTGGCACGATTAATGAATCAGACTTTTCATCGTCACGGCTCAGTGGGACTGAACAGGTTGGCTTATTAAAAAGTCATTGCTGCTTTGCGTAGTGATCTCAGGCAAAGGACTAAATTAAATTGGTAATGTACGATTGCCCTCAACCGGTAGTTAGATTCACGGCTCATGTTCATGTAGAAGGACACTGTACTAGTGAGCAATAATAATCTCCTTTTAAAGAAACATATTTACCTTCAAAATTCAGTTTAATCCACTTTTCACATCGACTGTAACTGTCACGCAAAGGACGTCCTCTCGGTGCGCCTCATCGTCAGTGCTGGCCACATGTCCGGGATGTCGACAGGGGATAAGGCTGCGTGTGAGTAGTTTGAATTGATCCCAGCAAAATGACACAACATCTTGGCAGATGAGACAGTGTCCTTGTCTTACAGTTTGCTTCTTGAGCAGGAAATGACTGTGACTATTGTGAGTATCCCCAAAGAGTAAGGACAACTGTGGTAAGATTCTCTGATTGCTTTACATTTTGTCATTCTAATTCTTGATTTATAATACAATACACGACACAGATGACTTCCCAATGACATTCAATGGTTCACTACTGTAAGACCCCGATCTCGAAAAGGTCAACATGATTTCCTTTCCCCCAACAAGCCAACAGGTCTTGGTGAAGCCTGTTCATTCATATTCCTCTATTCACTCCGTCTCTTCCTAATCAACCTATCAAACAATTTATTTCCCTCTGAATCAAGTCATGAAGCATCTCATTCAAAAATTCATTCCGTCCTTGATGGATACACTAAGCGCCAACGTCTTTTGATTTCAGCTTCGAATGCTGCCTGCCTCTCCTAACATCCACTTTAGGTGCAACGCTCCATCACATTGATTTCTCTGAAGATGAAACCCTGATTGAACAGACCTCTCCTGTTGGCTGAGGGCTCCCATGTGTGTCCAGCACTGTCCTGCACTGCATATGAAAGAAAGCAGTCCCTTATCACATAACTGGCTGTGACGATGTGACGCCGGGGAACCCACGCACCTTCTCTGACCACTTTGAATTGAGTGTTCCATGTAAATACTCCATCACGACCGAAATATGCATCTGAAAAAAAAAAAAAAAACCACCTAAAAGTAGTTAGTAATTTAATATTTAGATATTTGCAGTGATGTTTATAGAACTGGACAGATAAAATCCACAACGACCTGAAGGAGACAGATTTTATATTTTGTTCTCTCTCCATTTTTTGGGGGGGGCCATTTCTCATCACAGTTCATTCAGGAGTCTTTGTACTTTCCGCAGTAAACGATTTATTGCCAATGCCAGCGAAAGAAGCAGAGTGCCTTTTATGTGATGAGACAAAAAACCAAGGGTGTCCCGGTCAAGGTGGTGGGTATTTGGAGTGTGTCTCGCCTGCGTGCCAGAGCTGTATATTCACATGCCATCCCAGTACTAATATACACTTTTCTTTTTTTTCTTTTCTATTACAGTTCAATACTCCTCTAAGTTTGAATTTAAAGCCAACTATGAAAATTAATAGCAAGATGAAACAGTTTCTTAATGCTGACTTGTCATTAGAATATCAATGTGAATTAATATTCATATGTTTCAGTTCAGCTTGAGTGTGCGTGTGTGCGTGAGAGAGAGAGAATGAGAGAGAGAGAGAGAGAGAGAGAGAGAGAGAGAGAGAGAGAGAGAGAGAGAGAGAGAGAGAGAGAGAGAGAGAGAGAGAGACATTAGAATGAAGGGAGCCCCTGCATTATTCAGACAAACCTGTCTCCTTTAGTGTCCTATATCCCTCTCCTCCTTCCCACTGTCTATTTCCCGAACACTCGCTCGGCCCTATCCTCATTTAACCCCACCAGCTTTTAACAAAAAACTCTCCTTTTCAGCGTGCACGTGTATCCGTTTCATAGGATTTTTTGAGCAGGTTACTCTTCAAGACATCATGCTATATTTTTTGCACCATCCGCGTATTGAAAAGGGCCTCATTATACCCGACCTGCACGTGCATTACAGTTGTGGGAAAGCATTTGATCACTGCATTGTTAAATTATGCATGGACACAAGGCAGTAATTGAATAAATGTGGTGACTCCTTCGTTTTATTACTTATCTTGTACTTTAGACAGAAATAAATGGATTTGGGAGGAATTAGCAGGAGATGTAATGACCTCCTGGTCATCATCCACTGAAATCTTCTGTAAGTATGTTCTTTATCTTCATGAAGGAAACTTCCACTTGTTTAATGGACTGTATCTTACTGAAAATGCAACTGAACTTGGTGGCCGCTTCTTCTGTTGGTTATGCCGCTTGTACAATTACATCCTGTTGGGACACGGTGGTTTAGCGCTAACCCTTTTACTCTTAGATTTATGGAAAAAAATATTAATTTGTGAGCTTTGCCTTCTGTTCCTGTCTCTGCCCTATCCTTTTCTTTTTTTTTCCTTTTCCTATCCTACTATTATGTTGGCTTGGTTTGCCCTGGGATGAACAGGAAACTTGTTAATATCCTACTTTGCCTTAACCCCAGTGATATTTAAGGATTTGTTCCCGTATCCCCGGAACTAAGTTGATAAAACGATGGGGATGTACATTTTAAAAACCCTATGAAACGTCAGTCTAAACCACGATACCACAGTGCCGCTCTCTGTTTGGTTTTGTTTGAGGATTGTTGTTTATCAAAGGGCAAATGAAGCAATCATTTTGGTATGAGGTTGTGTGAATATACAATGACCGCAGCAATAGCCTCCCGCGGCTGAAGTACCACGCTGTGTAATGATCACAGTAATGTAAACCGAAAGTTTCATTCGTTGGACAAGAAAATCTATATTCTCCAGCATCATTTAGTGATGATCCTCAGTTCAGAGAGGGACTCGGTTCATTTTCCAGGTCAATTAAATTTGAAAGATTCCTGCACAGCACAAAGAGACCGTTGTGCATTTCCGTGTTTACATCAAACACACAGCCGTAACCATTGTGTGAAAAAGGGGCCATGTGAGGAGGCTGGGGTCCTTTGTGTTCTCAGTTGTGCCTTCTGTCAACATGTGATCAAAGCAGCATACAAGTCGCTGACACACACACACACACACGCACACAACCACACACTCCCTGAAAAACACAAGCGTCACACGTGCATGCTTGCATTAGCTTGCTTCAGTATGCCCTGTGGGTATTGAGTAAGCCTGCTTCTTGATGTTGCCCCGATCGTTACATTTATCACACAGCATCAGTGGAAAATCCTAAATAAACCTTTTAACAGGCTTCTCTTCATTAATGGAGTAAATATACTTCTAATCCAAGAAGCTTGCGGGTTTATATTTGTTTACAAAATCTATGATACAGATATATTTTTGTGCTGCCAGTTATAGAAGTGCTGGGAGTAAAATGCTTTTTATAGAGTCACAAATATTAAACATTTACAAACTACAATTTTGTTGTTGTGGACATTGTGAGACTGCAAACACTCAAATAGACCTTTCCTTTTCCATTTTGGTGGGTTCTTGAATATATTACTTCAGTAAACCTGTCGGGTAAATTTTTTTTTGTCCTTTTATCAGCCCTTATCAGAAATGTTTGATGCAGCGTAATCAAACCTGATGATTTTCTTTATAATCATTATCAGTTTTGTCACACTTGGATGGGTCGCGGTGGCCAATAAAGCACATGTCTAATTAATAACACTGATTACGTTACATTAAAGTGGAAGTTCCAGTGTGCCGGTATCGACTGCACTGTCTCATCGGGGTGCTTGAGGGGAGCAAAGTCCTCGTAAATGTTATTGGTTCCACCTGCGACTTTCCTGCAATGACAAATGTTACTGCTGTCCTGCTTTCACTTCTCCTCTGTCTCTCATTTTTCTCTGACTTTGCCTAAGAGAGAAAAAGCACAATTGTGTGGGAGCACTTTTCACCGTGCACTCGTAGCCGATACTCCTAAAGTCATAAAACACACACACAGCTCAAGTTCAACATCTTCATAATGAAAATAAGTACAAAGAGGTAAATACATAGATCTGGGCCAAATAGAATAATGTAAATATATCTAAAAAAGATCAAACCAACCTCGAACATGTCATTATAAGCGTAAAACATTGTGATTATCTGAATACAACATTGTGATACACCCATGGGCATCATTAGGTCGGCCTGCACTTGTTTGACAGACCACATATTTTCATAAATGAGCAGTCAGTCGTGTGGCAGCAACACAATGCATGTAGACGGGTTAGACGGGATACTTAGACGTGGGAACTGAGATAGTTACCATTTAGGAAGGTCCTATTTCCCAGTTTACAGTCTGAGCATGACAATAACAAACAGGCAACATGGGTGCCCACAGCAGTGCCGCTTCAGTGTTAGAGTACAGAAAAGAGACAAACAAACTTGTCATCAGATACATCAACCTAAGGGGGCATGAACTGTAGCTCATGAGGCACAATTTCTTTTTATACTACATATATGGACGTTTTCTGTGCTGTCATGACTTTGTTTGCTGCTGTTCACTTATCTAGCTGCCATACAGATTTACAGTCTGCAAATCTAATACACGTAAGTTGTGAATGGTACGTCTATTAGTATGAGAAAGAAATGTGACAAAAATGATTAATTTGCACAAAGAGAGTACATTTTTCAACCTTCACATCAACGGCATCCCGCTTCTCACTTTCCCATTGGGAAGCTCCCAGTTTGACCATATTCAGATGAATTCCCACCTTCCATTACCGACACTACTTAAAAACACAGAATTGATGGTGCATTTATGCAACTGGAACACATTCCCAGTTGAGAGTGTTCAAGAAACAACCCAACACATCAGCCACAGAAAATTCTGGAGATAAATTCAAACAATATTGCCATCCCCTGCATAAACCATCATGTAAATAACACGATGCAGCTGAAGTTAATATATAAATAAACATTGCTACATTGCTTTTACAGACAAATACAAGCAACTATTTGAAGTATTGATATCACTTTAATTGTGATAAATGTGATGGGATCAATAAATGTTTCTTTGTGTGTTTTTTTATGTGAATGCCACAAGGCATTCACATTTAGTGGTTCAAATCTTTATTATGGGAATGCCACAAGACACTTATTATTATGTGACTGTCACAAGGCATTCACATATTGTGATTCAAATCCTTTTATGTGAATGCCACAAGCAGAGTAAGCAGATAGAAGCCAGTTGGGTCTCCATGCGGCATTCACATATTAATTTTCTTCCGGAAATGCAAACCTGTAGTTTGTTTTGGTTTCATGCATTTTGTTTTGTATTGTTGTTTTAGATTCATTGCATTCAGGTATGTTGTCCATTCTGATTTCATTCTTATTTCCCCACTTACCCGTAAACACACCAGAAACCCCGTAAGTTCAGTTGCACAGTATTGCAGCAATAAATTCTGATATTTGTGTCACATGTGAAGGGGTTTAATTTAAACACTTGGATACAAGACAGGGCTGCATAGTGGTGCAGTGGTTAGCGGCACTGACCAATAATTAGACAATGAGTGCTTATTAAAAGTGTATATTACTACTACGTATAATAACCCCAAAAGTGGACAATTTCACGCACTGCACTTTTTAAATGTTGATCACTGTTCCCTTGTGTGCAATATACATTTTTCATTCTGTCCAATAATAACATAATCTCTGGTATATTTCCAGTCAGTGGCAACATTATTGTGCGAGGATGTTACATATTCTCTCTGTTATCTTGCTTTTATATTATTGTTAAGGTTGTTATTCAATAATTATTATTGTTTACATTCTTTTGCTACTCTTTTTTTACTGTCCACTTGCTATTGCAACATTTCCCCCACCGCCCTGTGAGATCATTAAAGTATCAGTTTGAGGGAAAATGAATGAGTCCTCACTAAAAAAGGAAAAATACTTTTCAAATCGCATTCATTATGGCGGAGCAGGAAAAAGCGAAGGCGGGGTATTTTGACATACGGGAGTTTCCGTAGTGGAGACCCCGGAAGTACAGTTGCTGTCATCCTAACAACCAACATGTAAGCAACAATTTGATAAAAACTCGGTTTTTAAAGTTATTTTGACATTTCACATCTCTTTGCATTTGCGCAAAAGCTACTTTTAGTGTGTGGCAGAGCTCTAGACACTATATAGAAACGATAGTTTTCTCACCTTGGACGGAGAAAAGACGGCAAAGTTGTAGCTGCGGTGCCACATCGTCACTTTCTGACAGCAGGCCTGCAGGAACTATCATGTCTTATTTATAAATTATGCATCCGAATACATGCCTTTGCCTCGACTGTTCTTCTGTTTGTCAGTAACTGAAAGAGAGAGAATCAACGTAAAAGTTACAGAGTCGAAGTTATCCGCTGTTGATATAAACTCGTGTAAATAACTATAGATCTCCTATAAGAATTAAAAAAAAAGTGTTATTATGCTTGAAATAATCTCTCTCACAGTCAATCTTCTGGAATTAGATATTGATTGTAAAAAAAAGCCTCTTCTGTGTAGTAAAACCAAAACACACCAACCAAATAGCACATCTGTACATAATATATAACTTTGTTGTTGGATAATCCATCTTTTAAAGCTCATCTTTTAGTTTGTTTTTGTTGTTGTTTTTTGTCATTTATTGTATTTATGTATTTGGGGGGAAAGGGGACCTGGTTTTCTTTCTTTGTGAATCCTTTTGATTTATGAGTACCTTTACACGCCTTTCTAAACAAAGGTTGACGCTCTCCAATTATCACTTATTTTTCTTTTTTTAAATACATTTTGGTCATCTTAAAATTGATTCATCATCTTTGGAGAGTAAAATACAAGTAGAGCCAGTTTACATGTTTGCACAATGTCACAGTCTTTACCCGAATCTGTATTTTTATGTTTTGTGGTTGCTAAAATACTGCTGTATGAAAGGCTTTAGACCAAACACATTTAATCTTGGGTGGGCCGAAGTGGTAAAATAGTGCTATCATAACTCTTACATTTGAACTTTAACGTTTTTAGCTCATGAAGCTGTCTGTATTGCCGCAAAATGAATCAATTACTTTTAAAAATCACTACATTCTTAACATAAAGCCAATATTAATGGAGTATTCTCCTAAGAAATTTGTTTAAACTATCTCTGTTTTTGTTGACATTTTTATCATTTGCTTGGTGGTGAGACGGGCCAGATTGGAGATTGGTTTTGTTACAGATATACAAGTTAAAACTTGTGCTTTTTGTTCCCAGGGGTTGATTAAGAAGCATGTCATCAAGAGGCGATGTCCTCACACTGAAAACTAAAGCGAGGTAACTGGTGGAAAGTTGCTTTCAAGTCGTGGACAAGTTGACTGGGGAGTCAGCCATGGACCGGGAGGAGGAAGAAGAGGAGCTGACGGTTGAGGCGCCGAAGGAGGTGGACTTGTTCACATCAGTGCGATGCTTGGGCTACCTGTCCAGCATCAATCTCCTGGTGGCAGTGTGCGTCGGCATGTACGTGCGCTGGGAAGTGACGAGCGAACCCATGATTTTGGTCATCTTCATCCTGGGCCTCTTCGTCCTGGGAATCGCCAGCATCCTCCATTACTACTTTGCCATGGAGAAGGCCAGCCTGAGCTTGTTCCACTTGTGGTTTGGCTTTCTGCTCGGCCTTCTGTGCTTCCTCAACAGCCCCGCCTTGGACTCAAATGTCAAAGAGGTGGTCGCCAACTATCTCCTTCTCGCCAGTGTGATCATGAAGGCAGTGTGGGCCCTAACCGAGCGGATATGCAGCTCCATCCATTACAAACCCACTTTGCTTAAATCAGCGGAGTTCCTGGAGCTCCTGGGATTCGGCATTGCCAGCACTGCCATGCTTATTCACAAGTCAGTGGCCATAATTGGCTTGGTAGTGGCACTCGGGGCACTCATTGTGGACTTGAGAATGAAATCCGTCCTCGCTCTGCCAAACCTCATCTGTTTCGCACTTGTCACCTCTCTGGTGTTTTTCCAGGCCTTAACTATTTCAGCCAACCCTTATGCCTTGGGCTGCTACCTGGGCAAGTTACTCTGTGAGCCCATGCTGGACGTGTATTTCAGCGGGCTGGGGCCCAGTGAGCGCTGGATGCCCCTGCTCTCCCTGGGGAAGGTGTGGAGGAGGCTGTCACTGTTTCCTCTCAGTATGATTGAGCTGGCCTTCTTTGTCTTGGCCGCCTTAAAGGTATGTTCAGCATTCTGCATAAATGACCATATCAATCAAAAATGTCACCATTTACAAAGTTTGTTGCCATGATTCCACTTTAGAAGATTGTATTTAATGACATGTTTCGCATACATTTTCCAGCTTGGCAGCTTGGACTTGTGGTACCTGGTGATCCCAGGCTTTTGTCTGTTTGGCCTTTTCTGGTCCATCTGCCACGTTGTCCTGCTGATCACACTTTGGGGCTTCCACAACAAGTTGAGCGAGTGCCAGAAGACGTGGCGGGCCCAGCGCTCCGGTACGCGGAGTCTGAATCAAGTGATGGCCTCCAGAGGCATCCGGCACTTCTGCCTCATCTCCGAACGCCTGATGTTCTTCAGCCTGGTGTCAACGGTCATATTGGCTGCTGTTTCCTGGCAGGTAAGGCCCGTCAGAAAATGTTACGAGAAAGCATAGTTCAAGTAGTATATTTACCGTGCAACGCAGTTTAGAATATAATTCATGTTTATTTTTGTAAAAGCCACAGTCAGGAGACAAATAATAGCACAGCCGTGCCCCGTAAGCTTATACAAGAAAAGACCCACTCAGCAGGTCAAGACTTTCGTTGAACACCTTGTGTGTGTGTTTAGTACAAGTGTGTAGTCGGGTGTTGCTCCCAGAATTGAGTCTCTTCTTCTCTCATGTGGAACCAATTTAATTAGCACTTTAATATCCCTATCTACTTGCATAAAGAGCAGCAATAACTTATTTAGCCTTATTAGACGTTTACCTTGTAAGAGTCTCATGGGCCGGAGTCCTAATTTGGAATCTGCACATTGTTGATATCGGTTGCAAAATTGCAGGTGTTTGTGTTCTCCTGATTTTGAGCTTGTGCGCCACTCTTTGATTCCTTTTCGGAGTGGTATCCGATGCAATTGTCATGCAAACTTGCACACAGTTTAGGGTAACCTCAGCAATAAATCAAGGCCCTGAGTAGTGTTCTGAAAGGCGTTGATTCAACTTAAATGTTTTTAGGCCTTAACTTATGGTGCTTATATATATATATGTCTAAAGTCTTTGTGGAAAAGTGCAAAAATGTGGCCTGAGTGAAAAAAGAAAAGATTTTTTTGTGAAATGGTGTAAGAGTAACTTCTCAATTCAGACTTCGGCTTTTGAATGCATTGCCGTTAAGTGCAGAGCTGCTCATGAGCAACTCCGACTCCCACAGCTTCAGGCTGACTCATGCAAATCAATTCTAAGCCTGGGAGAACCACTACGAGATTGCCTTATATTCTAAAGACCGACTTCACACTGTATTGTAATGGCTCCCTGTGTCATACTGTCTTCCAGGTCGTGGGGAACATGCCTCCCTAAATTCAAGCGTTGCATATCGAAATGAAACGAACATAAAAGCACACGCCAGAATTTTCCACTTGGTGCGCTCGAAGCAATTCGCCATGCAGTTATGAATGTGGATCATGAGATATGATGCTCTGTTGTGAAAGCCGACTTTTTTGTTTTAAATGGCGGGGGGGGGGGGGGGGGGGTTTGTGCACTAAAAAGTGGGAGTAATTTTGCCTTACAATTTCTTATTGAAGCATCAAAGCCTATAGCTTTTTGGTCCATTAACTCATTTATAAAGGTATTCATGGACCCTTTGTCTGCATCTTCAACCTGGAGTGACAAGGAGAGGCCTATTCCCATGTGGATTAATGCAAATGATGCATTTTATCAGCCATCACGGCATAATTCGATTCACTTGCTCAAATCCTAATCAGCTCTAAAGGGAACAGCAAAGGCAGGCTGCCCTGGAGCTCAATGAGTTAAAATTTAGAATAAAGGAATGTCAAGGAGACAATAAGAGAGCAGAATTACTGCGCTCAACCAACTCACACTCAAAATTACAGGCTCATACGCTGCAGTAATTATGCTGTTTTGGATTGATCTTTATGATGTATGTGTCGTTGTTTTTTTCCTGCAGCCTCACGCAGTATTTTGTCTCCATTTAGTGAGTTCTTGTCATGTTTTGTCCTGCGATAATAGCAAAGTGTCAGTCCCGGATTGTGTAAGTGTCTTGGTGCGTGTCAACACCAATTAAGTGAGTGTGATTACCTTGGTACGAGCTGCAAGTTGGTGAATGAAAGTCACTCTGATTCTTTGGCTTGTTTGCAGCCCTCCAACGGCTTCTTTCTCAGCGCTCTCCTGGTGGTGCTGCCCTTGGAGTCTCTCACCCACGGCCTATTCCACGAGCTGGGCAGCTGCCTGGGGGGAACATGTGTTGGCTACGCTCTGGTCATACCCACCACCTACAGCAGGTACTTGAGAATATTAATATACAAATTGATATTTTTTTTTCTTAATTGATAATGTAGAGGCAATGATTTTACTAATCGGTAAACTGTTGAACTGTAAAACAATGAAGAAATATACACAGATTTCAGGAGTCATACATGCTTTTTCTTATTTGTTTTAATATTTATTGTGGTTATTTTTCTAGAAAAGGGTTTGGATCCATTGGTAATAAAATCTAGAACTCTTCTTGTGAAACACTTTAAGGCTGAAAATAAGTCTACAATGTCTGCAAATGCAAATCTGTATTGAGACTATGAACACAGTTTAAAAAGATGTTTGTTAATACATCGGGGAGCAACATTTGTTGTTCTGAAGATTTCGTTTGAAAAATTAAACACAAAAAATCTTATAGTGAGGAATAAAACACGGTTCCTGCTGCTGTTCCCCTAGAGCTCTCCGGAGGCTTTGAAAATCATGGTTCAATAAAAAAAAAAACAAAGCAAAAAAGTGTCCTCATAAAAGTACTGGCCGTAATGATATCACAAAGAAAATGGTTCACATTTGGCTGGATCAGAGCTCGGAGATTTAAAGAGGCCCTCATTCTAACTGTATTGTCATCGATTCACTGGGAATGCACCAAAGCATCCAGAGACTCATTCAGATCTACAATATTATTTGTGCGAGACGCTGTTATTTTGTAATGTTGCGGATTTGAATGGGACGACCCCTTTATCTTTATTCCACCTGTATGTCTTTAATAGAAAGATATAAACACATTCCTGTTGCGTCTGGATTTGGAGGAACATGCTTGGATGGATTGTGCCATGTATTGTGTATATAAACAACATTTTTTCATAATCTTAATCAAGAGAAAGTCTTAAAGGCTCCGGGGAGAAAGTGCAAACTCCGCTCAGAAAGTGTGACTATAAGGTGAAATTCTTAACCGCTGAGTTTCCACTATAAACAACCTCGTCGTGGAATGTAGCTCGCATCATATTCAAGATGGACACAAAAGAGCAAAACTCCCAAATTTACAATCTATTGGAAAACAAGAACTAGAATAAGTGGGTTGACATGCAGAAGAAAACAAATCATCACAGTTGTCTAAAAGATTCCCTCCAAAATGTTCGTACTCAGTTACATTTTGATAACGTTCACAGAAATGTCGTTTATTTCCTGCACAGTAAACAGGAGTCAGTTCTACGTACTCGCCACAGTATAGTATGCCCAAGGAGTTTCTAGAAGTAATGTAGAAGTCGTACAGCCTGCCCAGTATCCCGAGTCGAAGCGCCTCGCAGCCTCGCTGGGGTGAGTAAACACGATCACTCTTTTGAACTCTCTCCTCAGTTAACACAAAACCAACTGCGTAAATAGGCCGATAACTATGCATAAACATGCTACTAATGTTTGGGCCCTTAAGGGATCATTGCAGGTCTCCCTGCGCTGCATACTAAGTTTTCGGCTGGAGCCGTGAGCTGCCGCTGCAGCTGCCTCGCTCTCTCAGTTGACCGAACATCTTCTGAAATCTCTGTTAGTTTTGAAGTCTCCTCCTCCAAAACGGCTCGTCAGACATTTTGAAATCAGGCTCCAGGGGGCGATTTCCTCCCTGTGATGACGTTGTATATTCAACAACCATTTGGCCGGTAGGGGCTTCGGCGATGAGAGGGAATCCCAGCCTCGGTAGTGTTCAACTCTCCAGGTGATTGGGGATGCAGGCTGGTGTCGCGTTGGAGCGCTGAGCGCTCTGTATGCTCGGCGGCGTGCGCATGATCCATAGGGAAAGAGTGAGCGCCTGATGAGAATGCAGCAGTGTATAATGGGCTGTTTGATGGCGACACAGATCGTGTTTTCACAATGACAAGATCCCCTCGGGGAGATTAGAGGGATAGGGGTGAAAAGGGGGAGGCACACGGGGTAAAACCAGGAGAGTGGAAAAACACAAGGAGGACGAATGAGGTTGTAAACACTGAGCCAAGGCGGTGATAAAAGCAAAAAGAGGACAGTGAGAGCAAAGGGAGAGGAGGAATTGTGAAAGAGAGGAAGGAAGGACAGAGCTTAGAGAGATCTGTGGGGAGGAGGACAGGATTTTTTATTTATTTATTTATTTTTTGGGATGAAAGAGGAAGTGTCACAAGGGGGGGACGTGGTAGGAATTTCAAACTACGAGCCTTCGCTCCTCCGAGCGCCACGAGATCTGAAAAGATTAGAGGGGTTTAGGGGACTGGTGAGCTCACAGAGTCATGCACATGTTGCAGCATGACATTTTCTGACCAGGTTTAGTGGACTACCTCTCTCAAGCGAAATTAGTTTAAGTCTAAAGAGTGCATTTTACCACTCGCAACACACTTTCACACACTCATAGCGAGGGTTGCAATACAGAATTCGTCATTTGGAGCGACCTGGAGTGTCATGTCTTTCCCCAAAAAACACATTTGAAAGAAGACCCACTCCACCAGCTGAGCCACCCCGAGACAGAAAATTGCCGCCACCCGGCCCCCGGGACAAGTAATTGCCATTTATCGGTCTGCTCGCCAAAAGAAGTGGGAACATTTCGGGCTGTCCCAGACGAGAGATGACAGGAATCTTTCATCACGGCTTCAAAACAGAGGCCTTGCATCACACAGAGGCCCGAGGTTCACAGACCGAAGATGTTGGAAATCCAGGATGTCCCTCACACCGCTTCTCACAGCTCCTTACCATCCCGGAGAAATGACACAACTATTAAAGCCACACCCAAATGAAAAGCGTGCTCCTCCTCTTCTGGTCATTGTTCTTGGAGGTTGTTATTGTG
Organism: Lipophrys pholis; assembly: GCF_963383615.2. Classification (NCBI taxonomy): domain Eukaryota; kingdom Metazoa; phylum Chordata; class Actinopteri; order Blenniiformes; family Blenniidae; genus Lipophrys; species Lipophrys pholis. Next base: position 13,948,391 of record NC_137644.1, on the reverse strand, counting down.
CGTCTATTTATTCATTTTATATCATATTTTATCTCAAATACAATACGATGGGCCCTTTTCCTGCTGCTAAGATCCACTCACCATAATGTTAATTATTAATCTAATATTTATAGAAACAGATAAAAGTAAATTCTCCCGACTTTAAAATATCTAAAAAATAATACTCAAAAGGTGACACATTTGATGAACTCCCAAAGGATGAACAAGATTTGTATTTGTCATTTGCACACATAAACTGGCAGTTTAGGCACATGTGAAGTATTGTGCATGGAACTAAATAATAGACAACACCGGGGAAAAAAAATAGATTTAAGAGAAGAAGAAATAAATACAAAGGAAAAGAAGACTGAATGCAAGGGGAGCATCACGATCACATGTTTTCAGACCTAAATAAAAAAAATAAAGAAACACCAAAGACGGTCAAAAACTCAACTAGATGGACCTGAATAGGACTGGTGTCTGGAGCAACAGTGTATGTTGACGTCTCAAGAAGGGAAGATTTTGTTATCTGTGAATTACATTCAGCTTCGAGATGAAAAATAATAATAATAATAATAATAATAATAATAATGTATAGCTCCACAGAAAAGCCTCAACTCACTGTGTGTGTTTGTCCTCCCTTGTGTTATTGATGCTTTCTTGAGCTTTTTGCCTCACGCGTCCTCACACACTTTTCTAAAATCACTTTGTCCTTAGCTCTCTTTAACCTCAGTTTCCACTCTTGGTTCTTGTCGCTCTGCTGTCTTCTATAAAACTCACTTTTTTTTTTTTTTTTCCCCCCGGTTATTTTCTTACTTTTCTTTTCATTCTTGATTCCCTTTCTCATCCCCGAGGCTAATGTCACATCCCACGGCAGTGATCCTGCACTCCAACTCCTTCCATCTCCCCTTATCCACTCCTGTCTGTCTCCTCTCTCCCCGGTGATGGAGACAGCTCCTCCTCCCCAGCATGTCAATCCATCAAGTTCTCATTCTGAAGGGGGGGGAGAGGAAAAAAAAAACAACAACAACAACTACTTCTCCTCAGTCATTCCTCGCTCACTTGCTTGTGGCCCATCTTCTTTATCCACTGCTGCTACTGACAAGTCTCACCTCTGAGCAGATGAGGAAGATAAACATCAGGGTTTCTCTCACTCATGCTTCCACTCTTGTCTCTCTGGTCCAGCTCCGGCGGGCAGCCCACTCTCCTGCCGCCCGAGCAGGTGCAGCAGATGAATCTGCGCTCCACGGGCATGCTGAACAGCATGCAGCGCCTCTTCTCCCACCACATGATCCAGACGTACGGCTGCGACTACTCCACGAGCGGCGTGACCACGGAGGCCGTGCAGACCAAGCTGCGCAACTTCCTGGAGCTGCGCACGGTCGACGGGCCGCGGCACGACACCTATCTGATCTTCTACAGCGGGCACACGCACCAAGGGTCCGGGGCGTGGGCTCTGGCCGGTAAGAGACCCTAACCCTAACCCCAACACACGGTCTGTCCTCTTTTATGTCCCTTTCGCTTCTTTCTTGGCAACATGTAACAAACTCTTCAGGTCTGATCGATCCAAGCCACCGTTGTCTTCATTCATTCATGCATTCATTCATTCATTCATTCATTCATTCATTCATGCATTCATTCATTCATTCATTCATTCATTCATTCATTCATTCATTCATTCATTCATTCATTTATTTATTTTTACAAGTTTGACATCGCACAGGACCTGATTAGGTTTTTGTCAAAGGTCACTGTGAGCCGCTTGTCTGTTTTCTGTAAAATCTTCAAAAAGCTTTGTTCGTTGATGGGGGAATATGAATAAACCTACTATTTCAATAGAGGCTGCAACTATCGCCCATATAAACATAAAAAAGAATATAATGAGAATAAAATCTGCTGTTCCTCCATCCATGAAAAAGACACAATCTCCACTTTATCAAAAATATATTTTCACCAACAGTGGAGCAGATTACCAATTGCGTTGACATCATGCTGGATAAAGGACTGTAAAGCCTGAGTGGAGCAAACTCCTCTCAAATCTGAAATTTAAATGACAGAAAAGTGCGACTGTAATGCAGGCAGAGGTGAGAACTCCTGCGGTGATAATAATGTCGTATAATCGTATGCAGCAGAATCGCAAAACGCTGCTTTCATTCTTTCATATGTGTTTATAATGTATTTAGAAATTGAGATCAAATTGCTTTTGCAATAGACCGGTGGTGTAAAACAAGATTTTTCATTTATTTTGGCATCTGTGTCTTTTTACCCCGCTTCTTTTTCAACATCAAATGGATGACATTTGCCACCTTCGGTGCTCAAAGATGTCTTTAGATGCATCATAAGTTGGATATCAGTTTTATCTCTTCAAAGCCCGTGAGTGCTTATCACATCTAAACACTTGATAATTACCAAGGACTTGAATCAGAGGAGCAACACAACAACAATTCAGCACAGGAGTGGAATCGACTGCTGAGCTGTTGTGTCGGGCAGCGTTGGGCGGATATTGTATTCCGGCCGCAAACTCATTTGCATGACAGTTTGATTTCCATTCCTTTCATTCCCCCTTTCTCTCAGTCAATCGGGCTGATTTGCACAGATCAGACGGGGAAACAAAAAAAAGAGTTAAAATTGCTGTGAAGGACTCGGCGACCAAGTTTTTGCTTCCAGTGGAGACGATTCTGTGAAAGTTGCCGACGGTCTGCTGTGACACGAGCGCTCCTTCAATAGAAATGAGAATCACAGCAGGTTAACACGGTGTCAGCGCCGGCTCCTCTGCTCAGAGATTACTCGATGTATTATCTCTGTGTGCTGCTGCAAACAAGAAGAAGAAGAAGAAGAAGAAGAAAAAAAATCCCTGCAGGAGAGATAATCACTTCCCTGAGTCACCACCGTGAAGGGTCGTTTTCAGTCGGCCTTCAGTGGATAATTGTGAACATTGTTTTGAAAAAGTGGTGGTTGTTTCGGCAGCAAACACAATTGGAAATAGTTAAGATTTTTTTTATTTACGATAGTTCATAATTGGAAGTATCGTTTTCATTGCAAACAGGGACGGTGAATCACAATAGATTAAAGCAAACAGGATCGGCTCTAGATGTGTGCATGTGGATAAGGCCCAGTTTCCTATTCAAATATAAACCATTCCTCAGTAAAAGGTGCTCATTTACTCATTTCTACTTTCGTCTTATGTCTTATGAAGTCTGACGTTGTTGAAACTAAAATAGGAGCTCAACTCCAGTCTTTGTAGTTTCCTGCTGCCCTCCTGAAAACAGCGTCTTTATGCAGTGCCTGTGGTTGTGATGACGGCTGTTAGGCAGGAGTGCAGCCCTGCGTGGAGGAATTGACAGTTTTGACGACTGAAAAGTCAGTCTGACCATCAACAGCCTGGTGTGTCCTTGAAATGTCCTTGAACTTCACTCTGAGCTGATAGTGGCTTCAGAAACAACACTACGGCAGCGTGGTGAAGTTAAGTTAGTGGCTAAATCCAGATTCTGGACAATCATTTAAGTGTTTCTTTTTTCTTTTTCTTTTTTCCATCCAACATCCGCTCCCTGTTCAACTTGCCGCAGGAGGTGAGCGTCTCCACCTGGCCCAGCTGCTGGAGCTGTGGAAAGAGAAGAACGCCGGCCACTGTTCCCGCCTCATCCTCGTCCTGGATACCGAGCACTCCCTCCCCTGGGTCAAGGAGGTCCGCAAGATGGAGGGCGTCTACGTGGCGGTGCAGGGCGCCGAGCTGTCGGCCGCCTGCGTCGACCCCGAGGCCGGGGACGCCCCCCTGCTGGGGGACTTCACATCCGAATGGGTGGAGTTCAACTGCAACCCAGAGTGCGACACGCAGTGGTCGGAGAGAGGGAGGACGGTGACGGCCGTCTACGGCGTGTCCAAGCGCTGGAGCGACTACACGCTGCACCTCCCCACCGGAACCGACGTGGCCAAACACTGGCAGACCCACTTCCCCAAAGCCACGTATCCCATGGTGCACGTGTCCAACTGGTGTTGCAGCCTCAACCTGTTCTGGCTGTGCAGGGTGTGTCTGCGCTGCTTCCGGAGGTGTAAAATGTCCTGGTTCCCTCCGGCTGTGTTGGACACGGGACAGGGCATCAAACTCGTGCATTCTTAAACCGCGAGGAACAATGGATGCTCTCTCACCGTAGTTTGGACTGTAGAATTTGCTGATGTCTACAACAGATAGATAGATAGATACATATATAGATACATATATCTTCTAAAATGCAGACAATTTAGGGTAAAACGAGAAAAAAACAAAAGACCTCATTAAATGTATTCTTGCATGATTGACATACTGACTCAATAGTATGAATTATAATTTGGATTATCGGATAAATAATGAGAATTCAGCATAAATAGAGTGAAGATGCACAGAAGGGGACAGAGATTCAGATCAAATAAGGGCATATTGTGTTAAAGAAATTGAAATATTATTTTAATTGCTCCTAGTCTTAAAAAAAAAAAAACTTTCTTTGTGAACAATGTTTTATTTTTGTATTTTTTCTTTTCTTTATTGCAACATTTTACTTAAAGCGGTGCCTTAGATCGGTTTCGGATCAAGTTGGATAGGGATGCTTTATTCTTTTTAAGTATTGACTATACGCTTGCCTTGCCTCTATTTATATTCAGAGGATTTAGCTGGCACCCGTACTTAAATTGTGCGAGCCGGAGGGATGGCTCTGTCATCCTAAAGCCTTTCGACAGGATGGACAGAATGACTGCGTCGGGGCTGAACTCGGCGACCCCCTCTGATTATGGGAAAGTCTAAGCGCTCGCACAGCATTCAGATATGCACATATTTCTGCACTGAAGGAGGAGGTACGCGTCGGCTGTGAGAGCGCATATCATCGCCCGGTGGCTCGTCCCTTTTGTTTACACTAATTAATTCAAGCCGAATTCATCTGGTCTGTACTGACGGCGTACATTTGATTCTCCCCGCTGTTCGTCTTGGCCACGCTTTGAAAACAGTGGCTCGCCATGCAAAGCAACAATTCATCACGAAGCGGTCGGCGCTTTGTGTTTGTGCGCGGAACCTAAAAGTCACAGTTTGATCACCTTTTGCTGGATGTTTTGCGTCTTGCTCACACGTACACAACTCTTTATGATGTTTCTGAAGAGGTCAAGTTGCATTATTAATATTATTATTATTATTTAACCCTCATGTGCCTCCCCGGTTTCAAAATCTCTGAATAAAACAATTCAACCATTTTCTTTCAAGAGATTGTGAAATTTGACTTTTTCTTTTTAAACTCATTTATTCTTTTTTTTTTTTTTTGGTCTTCAGGCCTGCTTCCATCTCCTGCTCATTTGCTCACACCACAGCCGGCTGTACAGGCCTTAAACAAACACGGATTCTGCTCAGCGGAAATGCTGAAATTGTTCGGCAAATATTAGGACTATAAGCGGCCGAGAGAGGGTAGAAGGGGGAAAAAAACGAAACGACACATGACACGCTATCTCTGAAGGGATTTGCTCACTGAGCTTTCACCTCCATTGAGTCCCAGTGGGCGAGCGGACGTGTTCAAGGTGCTGCTGGGTATTTTTTCGCAGGTCCGCGGCCTGGCTCGCGCACGAATGGGTGCTGCTCGGCACGGCATGCGGCTCTGGGAGACCTTGAAAAGACAAAAGACTGACGTTGGAAGCGTTTCAATGGCGGCGTTCAGTCGTGGAGAAAAGAGGCATTACCTAAAGCAAACTCTCACTACTCCCGGTTTGCCGTCCTTACGTGCTCTGTGAATATCAAACCATTTGGCAGGTACAAGCAATCACTTGAGTCTTCAGAGTTGCAATTAATGGAAAAGACACATTAAAAAAAAAAGCCCACCTTGTGTGAGAGTTGTTTTCATCGCTGCCGTCTGTTATAGCTAAGGTCAGGGGATTCGTGTATATGGTGGGAATCATTTATGAGAATATTAGATTAGGGGTCAGATTCATCTCCTAAACTGGATTAGATAATAAAACAGTCAGCCACTGAGGCCAGTGTGGATGTGCTGAGTCAGAGCAACATCGTGCACACACACACACACATACACGACTTTACTGGCTCTCTCTGTTCCCGTTTCTCTGCAGCTGAGTCTCTCGTCTGTGGGTAATTACTGCCTGTCATGGAGTGTTCCCTTGTAACACAGGCACAGAGATATGCCTGATGCTCGCCTGCTATTTATTTGGGGAAGTAAATGTGCTTTTTAGATCCCAAGTTGAATCTCCGCACGGAGACTGAAGGAACAAACACAACAGCTGTTTGTCTCGTGTTCAAATCCTTCTTGATGCACGGTTGGGAGTGAAATTATCCCTTTTTGTTTCCTCAAATACTTTTAACCACATTTTCAGTCATTTTGTTTGATTTTTAACCATGTGTTTGCTCCTCATTATCTTGGAAGGCGCCTCTGCGGGGAAGACTTGGCAGGTAATAAGTTTCAAAGCCGTTACAAAAACAAGCCTGGAACCTGAAGTTCCTCCATCACTTCACAACTCTGTGTCATCCACAGCCAGAATGAAAGAATGTCTTTTCATACTTTTTTTTTTTTTTTTTTCGGTTGGGAGAAGAGAATTGACAACTTTTTTGGGATGGCTCCTGGCCAGCTAACTGTGGCTCGCGCTGTGTTTGACATTGAAATGCCAAAGCTATTGTCGCAAAATTACAGGGGCGTCTGGTGGGCGTTCGACTGTGCAACACTCCCCACTTTGCAGATAATCATTTGGATCCATGATACTCAAATCTTCTGTATCTTTAAAAGCTTTTTTTTTTTATGTTTTTACAGTGTATGTTCTCTCAAAAGCATGTGGTCGTTTTTAATATGCTAATACACTATTTGGCAGAGGCTTAAATGGCAGCTGGCCGTCGCTTAATATTTACCATACACATGTGACAGTGATATCAATCTCCTAATCGTATTTGGCAAGAAGCTGAGTGAACATATTTTGAGGATTTTTTTTTTTTTCAAAACCAGGATGACAGTTTTTCCACAGCAGCAACAAACCGCTCCAACTGCAAGGCAAAAGTTTTGATCCAACTGGAAGTCAGTCCCGAGATAAGAATGTCAACAACGAACGTATAGATCGTCAAAATTCAAAGACGGAGATGTGAGGAGATTATCCACGGTGCACGGATTGGAGTTACTCTGGGCAAGGATTTACGGGCTGATGCCGGAGTCGGGGCGGGGTGAAGCCGACCTTGAGGCCTCGGTTATTCCACACGTGCCTTTTGGTGAAGTGAAGGTCAAGATTATGGAAGGATAAAGGAATTAAGTGTATTTTGCGTGGGCGGGCATCCAGGCCTCCTTTTGTCCCGCTTGTTATCGCGGCCCTGTTCTCACACTCGCCCGTTGGAATCCGAACGAGATCGAAATCCCGAACGTGGAAGAAATTAAAGACCTGTGACATCTGTTGACATAATATGAAGCATGAAAAGAGCTTTTTTTTTCCCGGTGTGCCGCGAGACCAGATTGTTGATTCCGAACCTATCCCTTAATCGAACTCAACTGCGCTGGATATTGGCTCTTGTAAGCAGCCAAATATACTTAGTATGAGCCAGACGATGCCGATACGCTTGATTCAATTAAAAGTGTAAATCGGAGGCTAACAAGACTGTCAGCACTCTGTGTGGGATCGGAGGCTCGGTAATTAGCTTTGTTGTCACAGTCGGGTTGAGATGGGACAGGGCGAGGCTGAGCTCGGCAAGTGAAACACACGAGTTTCCAATTCGGATCCTCACATCTGGCGGGCCAGATGTCGACTGATGTCAGCCAAAGTTTGCATTAAAAGAGACAAAGTTGAGCCACGCTGTGCCGTGACACTCGCGGTCATATAAAAGATCACGGAAAAGCTCCACCTGTAAAAATGTTGGAGTGTTTATTTCGGTAGTTTGCCCTCAAAGTAATTTACATAACTCTTCCTTCTTCTTCGTCTTCTTTTTTTTTTTTTTTATAAAAAAAAAAGTCAGCTGAAGTTCAAACTGCGCATCACAATAGGAAAGAATCGATATGGCATGCATGTTGGTTCCAGATAGGCTGGTGTGACAGTTTCAGACACAGCTGATCTGCTGGGATTTTCGTCCACATTTCCATGTGAAAAAGGGAAAATATCCAGTGGCATTGAGGCCAGATGGGAAAGGCCACTGTGGTTGGAGGTTACAGGAGGGCAACAGGAACCCAAATAACCCCTCATTGTGTACCTGGTACACGCTCACTTGCTACAGCCGCTGAAGTGTGTTACTAAACAAACAGAAATGTCTGAAATATCTCCAGCATCTTGATGCAACAGCAAAGATCTGCGCCAATTCAGAAAGCCAAAAGTAGATCAAGAGAGGAGTTAAATTAGGATTTTTTGTTTATATTTTTTCTAATTATAGATATTAAAAGATTAGTTTATTGTTCTTTACCAACCAGTTTGTTCTTTGAAGTCAGATATCCATGCTTAAGAAACAAATGCGGTAGAGGAATACATATTCAAACGACAAAGTAAAATGCATAAATTGTCACATTGTTAGAGAGAGAAATACTTCCTGCTTTAAAAGAAAAATACAACTAATTCGCACTGACTGATTTCAGTCTAATATGCAGTGAACTGATCACAATAAAAGTATTTTTTGTTTACATAAGGAGCTTTATCAGAGAAAACCTCGACGATGCTACATGAGCAGGGACAGGTGACGGCGGGACGATAAAAAGATCCTTTTATGAACGCAGAGGTGGCAGTTTTCTGCTTGTCTGGCTGGAGTTACGGGGGAGAAACGAGCAAACAAACAAATTGTCATCAGACGGCAAGGTAATCCACTCCCTGTGGACTTGATGAGGGCAGGAGGTGTCCTGGGCCAAATATAAATCACAGTCTTTTATGTCTTTTAAGTAAAGCTTCTAGTTTGACACGCTGATCGGTATCATCTGATTTCAGAGATAAATTGAGTTATTTATCATCTGCATGGTAATGGAAGTTAATGGAGTGTTTCATGATGATATTTCCCAATATAAATCGGAGCGACTATCATTATCAATAAAATGCTTCTTAGATCTTGGGCAATCCTCCTCAAATCCACAATAAAGTCCACCATGTGAGTGCAGACTGTACTTTACATCAGCTCATAAACACTGCAGAAAAGCAGCATGATTCACACAGTGTATACTAGACCACTACAATAAATTTGTGTAGTATTTCGTGGAAGGTTATATGTGCTGTAATGGTCGAAACATTTGAATGCATTACTTTCTGGCCCGAGGTCACACACTTGGCTGTATGCATGCTCTAATATATTACTGCAAAACTACACATGGCTGTATACTAATGTGCGCATCGAGTCAGGGTAGACGGGACTGTGCAGTTCTCGAATAACTTAACGAGAGCTTGACTCAGACAAAATAGTGTTTCTGCCTTGAAATCGTCTCTCCGGCTAACGCAGTGCTGATGCATGACTCACCAAAGCCTGCTCCTGCGATCCTCAGCCTGTCTGACTGCCGGCAAATGGGGTATGGAACCGCACTTGGGGTCTCTTCTCAAGCATGACATAACAACGCATCCAGGCGCTGACTGGAGATGTGCCTGTTTACAGCCTGTAACAAGCAGTCGGCAGGCTTTAAGCACAGCTCCGGCATTAGGAAAGGTTGGGTTGAAGGGGGATTAAGGGACGGCTGCTTCGCAAGATGATAGATTTACAAGAGGTCTTTTGCTCTCCAGCATGTTTATCATCGGTTGTGTTTACCTCTGCTCTCATAGGCGACAGCTTGTCTTCTGCAGGAGTGTGAGAGTGCGTGGAACTTTTTTTTTTCTTCTTTTTTTTGCGCATTAACACTCTATACCATGACCTTTCCCCAGAGGCAGAGAAAATCCTCAAGGAGATTATTGTGGAACTTTTTTTGAATAAGGGAAATCCTTATGTGGGAAAAAAGAAAAAGAAAAAAAGAAGCCACATTAGAATCAGAATTATGCACAAATGTGTCTGAGGCATTATTGACGCGTATACCCTGACCTGGTGTGTGTGTGTGTGTGTGTGTGTGTAATGTCAGCAAAAACCCCAGGGGGTCCAGCAGGAGCTCGTTTGATTGCAGCCTCACAGCTGGCTCACGATGTCAGCCAGCCGGGCTGAGTGAGGAGAGGAGAGAGAAATAGAGAGAGAGAGAGAGAGAGAGAGAGAGAGAGAGAGAGAGAGAGAGAGAGAGAGAGAGAGCGAGGCCAAAAAAAGAAAACATTTGGGGAATGGGAAGAAATGATGACCTGATAAATGGAGGGGAAAGACAGCTTGTCTGGCTTCAGCTCTTACATTAACCGCCCCCAAAAAAAAAGTGTTAAAGGAGGAGCAATGTCGGGGAAATCAGAGAGAATGGCAAAAAAAAAATAGATAAAAAGAAGAGACAAACCATTGAGTGAAAAGAAAAGATAGATGGGGTAAACGTTTGAGGGCAGGTTTACCAATGGCAAAGTGACTCTTGGGGGAGGGAAACGTATCCCTACCTGTCCTTCAGTGATCAAACACACTCACATACACTGGGGGGGGGTTATGCTACAGCTTGAATTTCTGCACACGCCTTCGTCAAACACAGACGTGCACGCCGCCACAAACACCTTATTTTTTGCACAAACAGGAACGTCAAGGTTTACTGTGGGATTTACAGGCAGGCTGAAGCCCTCACTCAGTTAAACCGCTGCGGTCAGAGCCCCACGCTGCTGGGCAATTGGGCAACGGCATGGAATAGCCTAATTTAGAGGCTCGATTGACTGCGAGGCCTGAAACAGTGGGGGGGGGAATAGAACGAGAGAGATTCATGGAGGATAGGTGTTTCAACGTGAAAAATAGATTGTTGACAAGAGCCGAATAGATGAGATCGCACAGAGGCAGGGGGAAGAACAAAATATCCAAACACACAATCCCATTGAGGGCCGCTGTCATCCGTCGTCGGGCGCAGTGTGGGAACACTCCACAGTCATCTGTTTTGGCTGGAGTGTGGCTGCTGGGGAGAGAGAGAGAGAGCAAGAGAGAAAGAGAGCGACAGAGAGAGAGAAGTTCACAGAGATAGAAAATGAGACAGAGAAAGGACTTAAAAGAGGCGGAGCAGGGAGACAGATGAGCAGGCAGGAAGCATGAGAGAGAGAGAGAGAGAGAGGGAACGAAGAGACAGCGTAGAAGACAATGTGTTTCTGGCTGTCAACAGATACGTCGGGGGTGTGAGGAAGAGGCTCGCTGTATTTATAGTCCAGCTGTTCAGTTTGGATGAGACTGGCTCCCTCAGTCACTCGTCTGTTTTTGTACGGTGCTTTGTAAGACTATCGCACATGGAAACCCGAATGTGTGTCACACTCTCTCTACATACAATCGAACAGGAGATAAATGGATTTTTTTTTTTTTTTCATCTAAAGCTGCAGTTTCTAACCTGGCGTCTGGAAACCAGCGAGGTTGTCCAAATTAGACGTGCGCGTGTTAAAGAAAAAAAAGAATAATTTTGAAGGCTCTATCCAAAGTGGGTGTTTCCAGCTTCATAGTAATTTTATGGCAAATCAGAGATTATTGAGGGGGACCACAGCCTTTCTTAACCATGAAAGCAAAGCTGTTCAAACCACAACCATTAACTCATGAAATAGCTTTTTCTAAATTAATTATAATTTATTACTTAATATAACCATAACAAAAGTTGCATATCTGTTTATGGAAGCAGGTTAAAGGTCACATTAGCTTCCAGCAGGTGTGGTAACTTACAATGACTATGAGACACTGAATAGCTTTTATATCAGGAGCTACTGATAATAGCTTGAAGGGCTTCTAACACTTCATTTCAGAGCCAACAAAAATTAGAAAAAGGATTAAACTCTTTGACTGCCCAGGTATTCCTCTGGTCAAACCACTTCTCTCAGGTGATAGTATATTTTCCAAAGCACAGCTAACTGTACGTTTACACTTATGTTCACGGCGGCCCCGTTTCAGGCCCCCATGAACAAAACGGGATGGACGTGAGACAACGCAGGGCAACGGGATGGGGAAACGTAACAGGTCGTAATTGTCGTGGGCGCCGCTGTCACAGATTTTGCCGCGGCGGCCACGGCGCGGATGAGAAACTTAGTAGCCCGTAGCAAAACGGGATGAACGTCATTGGCAGCAACGTAACTGGTCGTGATAGAACTTGGAGGCGGTCCGTAGCGGGACGGGAGGCTTACGGGAAGTGACGTAGTGCGCGTTCTATCGCGGCTGTTTCATGGTTGCTTCGCGTTTCATCACGTTCAATCGCGGCTTGCCACGGCGAGCACGGTCTGGGAGGAAGCCGACTCTCGTTCTAGTCTGAGCAATCAACGACAGAACACCTTGTACAAGCTCTGCCGTCGAAAAAGAAATCCAGAGCTATGTATGCACCCAGCAAAAGTCTCAGGATACAATGATTGCCTTCACTTTTGGTGATTCTTTGAGGCATAAACGTGCTTCAAAATGGTCCAACGTCCACATTTCATCCGTAGAAAGCCTTGACAGCACGTGAAAAACGTGCCACGCCTTCCTCAGAATTCTCCAAAGTCCCATGGCGCACTATGTTTCAGGCAAACGGGGCTGCCGGGAACGTACTGTAAACGTACCTTAAGGTTTTCAAGTTAAAAATGCAAAACTTTGCGCCTGTTTACTTGGCAATGGCGCTCTGAGCCATTGAAAGCCCAATTTTCCCAACTACGTCTTTTTCAGCATTTCTGACGTTTCCGTGACAACAAACATTTTCAAAACGTCACCATGTAAACACAAAACTTCTTTGAAACAAAAACGCAAATGCATGTGTGGTTGCGGAGAAAACTAGTAGTGTGGACCTAAGAAAAAAAAAAAAACTAGATATTTTCATGTATCTAAACAATCCCCCAGGTGGTAAAACAGGACGTTGGATCACCTCCCTCGTAAACTGTGACCCAGCATTAAATAAGTCTTCCGTATAAACTACTTTAATTCCTCTGCATTCAAGTGAATATACAGTGTTGACCTTTAAAAAGACATGAGAAAAAAAATAAATCCCCTAACACTTAATAAAAACAATAGATATGTGCTGATGTCAAACCTAGTGAGGAAAATGAAAAAGAAAAAGTACCTTGTGTGCGTTAATAGGCCCGCTGATCGTCATGAATGAAGCATGAGGCCAGTCAACCTGTTTCATCACCTCGCCTCGCCTCGTTGCATTTTAATGTACAAAACGTGTTCTATGAATTAAGTTTCTGTGAATAATTGAAGCATTTCTTATTCAAAACACAGAGCAAGATTAAAATCTGTGTGAGGTCGCTCCCATGGCAGCTTTTTAACGATGCCTTCAAGGACACTGTCAGGTCCAAACAGTTTTATTTATCTATTTATTTTTATCTTCTTCTTGATCGGTCCCTTTGATGGCACTCTTTCCACGACCGTTAATCTGCTGCTGGCCCTTCCTTCCCCCCCATAACTACTACTTCTCCTCCAGTTGCTAAGCTGCTGTTTCAGGTTGAGCTGTTTTAACACCCGACCGTTGATCATACTCGGTTTAATTACCTCTGCGTGGACCAGAGGGGCATTGGAAATCATGACCTGATGCATATTCAATAAACTGACTGAAACAGCAAATGGGACCGGCTGGGCCATGATGTGTATTCATCTGTGCACTGGGGGATTTATGCTAGACTGACCTTCAGATGTCATCTTTTTTAACTTGCAAGAAAAAGAAAACAGAAATTCTGTTGGTATGAGGTTAACAGCGAGGGGAGCCCTGTGCATGCTGCAGAATACTTCAAATATGATGCGTTTGCTTGTAACCGCATGATGTTAGATATGAGCAAAGGCTCTATAAATAATTCAAGAAGTACTATATACAGTTCAGGATTTTTTATTTATTTATTATTTTGTCATATGCAATACGATGTACAACCCCAGTGGAGTCATGACAAGGATTTCTTTTCGTGCGTTTTAATTATTGTGTGAAGCGGCACTGGATCGCCATATATTCAGTGTAAAGGCTGAAAGTAAACATTGCAGAATCAGACCAGCTGACACGACTTTGGCCTCTTGAACAAGCAAAGGGGAAACAAAGAGCAGCGGAACATACGGGGTGAAACGATGTCTACGCGCTGTTTGTATTTCTTTTTAATGCGAGAGGCAAAGCGCTTGCCTGAAGGAGAACCTGCGCCACAGCGCTGCTCACATGACACAAATTCTGAGTTTATGCTTCTAAAATCGTTGCTTTGTTTCAGTCCTGCCTGCAGAGTGTCACGATAAGGTGCACATTTATTACATGCGGTTCGCATTTAACATCTTCTGAGATAACGCGGACATCTTCTTATAGTTAGTTTTTTTTTCCTAATCAGGTGAAGACGAATGAAAGTCGAGCCCCCGACCTGCAGTGAGGAGTAGCTGTCAGCAGCCGCTGCATGTTTTCTTTATTTACTCATCAATGATGTTTACCAGCGGCTGAGAGATTGAAGCTGCAACATCAGGGACCGACTTTTATTACCCGTGAGTCCTTTGTATTCCTGGCTGTCCGTGGCGAAAAAGCTTTCTATTGATTGTCTCCGAGGAGGGAAAGGGGGATTTGGAAACATGCACAGGCACTGAAAAGACGGGGCCGTGTTGGCAATCTCAGCGGACTACATCAACCTGCTTTCTTTCTTTGTTTTTTTTTTGTTTTTTTTTAACTCTGGGTGTTAACAAAGCAGGAAATGATTTTAGTGATCCACATTTTTTTCCTCTCTTTTGTTTCATTTTTTTTGTCACATGTTCCCTTTCTTTGTCCCTCCCAACAAGTTTGTGAGCAGAATGTCGACACGCGTGTACACTCAACACGTGCAGGCCACCGCGTGCATACGCATTAGATTAAAAAAAAAAAAAAAAAACTGCACTTGAGTGAACAGTGTGCACATTTATTGGCTTGTGCTGCATTACGGAGAATTAACTGACTGAATAACTTAAGCTCTCGCCGTGCTAATTAAAACGGCCTGCACCCGCAGTGACGGTCCAGTCATGGCAGGACTGTAATTAATTTCTGAATGGATGCTTTTTTGGACACGGGGATGTTCTGAGAGCCGCCAATGTCAAAAACATCTTTATGAAGTCTCGCAAAGGTACTGTTCTTTTAAGAAAGTATTTAATTAACACTGGGCAGAGCACAAATTAATTTCGAGCCCAGTCAATACCACTGCAGGCTTGCTGTTTATTGTCTTTCTGCGAAGAGGCACTCTTCGCTAATGACTGATTCACAGATTTCGAGACAAAATGAGTGAAATATCTCTCCCAAACATCACCAGTGGCATTCTTTAAAGGCCTGTAAAACATATCCCAGACAGTCTTGCAGCGGAAGTTAATTAATTCAGGGGCTATATCATATTCCTGTATAATAAGGTAGGGAGGCTCGATGTTGCCAAGACGTCCTTGCCAGCAGTCTTATTATCAGTCAATAATGAATTTAGATGACCCATGTGAAGCCAAACAAATGGCCTCGCTCTCCGAATACAAGCACAAAAATCTGTAAGCATTCGTGGCTGCCTCGGCCCTAGAGTGTGTGTGTGTATGTGTGTGTGTGTGTGTGTGTGTGCGCACGCTTGTAATTTGTGTGTGTCTCTGTGTCTCTAGCGTGTACCCGTGCCACATGTCGCGGCGAGTCTTTGGAAACGCCTGACCCAGAAAGGGGCGCAAGGAATGCGAGGCGTTACACTGTCAAGCTCTCCGGCCCACCATTCATTTCCATCAAGACCTGTAATAATGCGTGTACTCTGGGCTGAAATTGCTTTCTGCCTTTGGGGTCAGCAGACCCGGACTGTGTGATAGGGGCGGGGTCGGGGGGAGGGTGTTGTTTCTGTGTAAGTGTTGGTGGTTATTAACCAGGGTCTGTGGTCAGCCGCCATGCTACGGTCATATTAGTGAAATGATTTATACGTAGTGAGAAAAAAAAACAAAAAACAGGTGTAATAGAGGTTTTGGACAGCATGACGGAGTGGCCTCCTGGCACGGTTGTATTTCCACAGTCGTCCTCCTCCTTCACATTTCGCCCTCTCACCTCTTGCCATGCACAAAGCACGTAATGTGTTGGCAGTGTGATGGGATGGACAATGTTTTCACTCTCATTCCGAATCGATTATCCGAGTCAAATGCGCCTGGATTTAAAATAAAATATCACATATTAGGAGTTGAGAGGGAGAAAAAAAACCCAAAAAAACCACCACCGGGGCTAATCGTCATGCCAACCTGCACCTCGTTTTGATTGGTTGCAAGGTAATTGGTAGTTTTCATTTGACAGCGCGCTGATTGACCCGCCTTGACATTTTTAACGAAGTCGCACCGGCTTGTCAGGCGCTCAGGGTTCTGCTTGAGAAATCATGACCAATCATGCCAAGTTATGCAAAGAGCTCTTAGAAATGTGAAGGGTTGGAACAGTCGGGGAGGTGGCTCAGCATCAGCTGAGTCCCAATTATTACAACTTGGAGATATTGTTCCTCTGAGGCTGCACTTGAGGCATGACTGTACTGATTTTACCACCCAAAAAAAGGTGGCTGATGGAGAGCGTACAATCGCAGTCCGCGCTCGGGTCGAGCTTTTCGATCACCGCGATGGGCGAGTGTTTAAACGGGTGATTAAGCACAAGCCGATTGTCCTCTCTCTTTCGAAATATGTATTGAGAAGGCATATGCTGTATCAGCTCCTATTTTCATCAATGTCTGTTTTATATGATTACAACAAAACTGGCCTTCGTCTGCACTTTGCTTGTCTTCTTCATGCTGAAATTAGCAAAAGGTGAACTCAGGCCAAAACTCAGTGTTTTGAAAGAAATTGCTTCCCTTTTGTGGAAAGTTCACTCTGCGTCTGTTGTCTTGCCAAGAACAGTCAGTCAGGATTGAAGTTCCTCTTGTATCTGGATATGAAGTCTGCTGATTAAACAGTTGGACAGCAACACTTGTTGTATTGTTGTAAAAGTTGCTTATATCAGCTATTAATTTGACTTCGATCCCTCTTTTTGTTTTACTTTGCTTCTTCACTTACGTATTCATGTTCTAAAAAAATCTGAATGATTACTTTTCGGGATGAAAACTTAACTTTTGGTTTTGTAGAAGGTTGTACAGGATTTTTTGTTTTTTAAATAAGATTATAATTATCATTTCTGTGCAAATGAAGTAAATGGAATCAAAGCGAAGGGATTGATTTTTACTTGTTGAAGGTTGGAAGAAAAACGAAACTCCTTTAGATCAATGCACTGTGACTTCCAGGAGTAGATTACATACCATCCGTGATGGTGAATTAAAAAGCTCCCAAGAAGAACCAAACCTGGAGCCAAACTGAGACTCAGCGCAAATACATCTTTAACGTTTTATCTGATATTTAATATTTAATGTAATGTTTTATTTAATACCTTATCTGATATTGTCATAAATACACAACGATTTAAAACTGACAAGAACAGCGATGCATATATCTATATAGACTTTAATAACTCTATCAACATTTGTTAATACGTTTGATACAACAGGATGCGACAGAAGTACCTAGTATTCATAGAAACATGACACTCAGAGTGGCAGGTATGAATCATAGGAAAACCATAACTACAATATATCAAATGTCTTTTTTTTTTTTCTGCTCCAAAAAGATGTCAGACGGTAAATCCCTATTCACTACGAACCGCGGGCGGCTGAGTCGTTTAGTTCCCACAGTCAGAGGCAGTATACCGGAGAGGCAGGTGTAATTAACTGAGAGCAGCGGTGTAACACTCTCACCTCTGGACAAAAGGATTTGTAGGAAAATTAAAGCCACCTACCAGGATCTCATTAAGTCTTCCCCGGGAAAGGCCAAAGACCAAAAACACATGTCGAGATTACGTGAAGGCAAAAAAAAAAATACACAAGACTGACGCAACCAATAACGCATTGAACCCGAACCTGAACACGTCCGACACTCAGTTTGCAAAAGTACTGCGGGACGATTTATTTGCGAAGCGTTCGTAAATGTAAACTGTAAATCTGCTGACCAATCCAGTGGCGTGTGTGTGTGCGTGTGTGGACATTGCATGATCGCCCATCCATTCGAGTTTACCCCGTCTTGGACTGTAGTGTTGCTTCGTGAGGAGACGTCCACGCTGTACGTAAAGATAAAAGCAGGCCCTCACAGCCTGACTGTATCATCCATCCTTCTGACAGATGTAAGCCGTTTCAACAACAAAGTGGATTCCTTGTGACTATGTGAAGGAGCGCTCGGCGTGTCATGATAGACTGCTGGGTTTGTGGCTTTCTGCTGGAATATGCAGCAGCTCGTTCGCCCGAGCCAGTGGGGACAATAATTCCCTCGGGGTGCTCGTTTTTCATCGTGAAGCAAAAGCGGAGCAGTATAGGCAAATGTATATACGGCGCCTTTTGAAGATTTGTTGGGACGATGTTGTGTGCATGCTCTGTTACTGATTGCAGCGCTTATATTTAGTGTGTTTCTCCTTATGCTGTTTGTGATTTGTTTTCATTCATACTCAGATATCAAAAATCGGTAAGCAAGCCACAAGGAGATAAAAGGAGATACCTTATTATAGTAGTGCATACAGTTGTAGTAATTTGAATACCAACATCTGGAGAACATCCATCTTTACATCAATCCGTCCATATGGATAGATAAAAATAGAAAAGAATAAAAACAAACAGAATATAATTTAAATAATTTAATAGTCCTGAAGGACAATCCATGGTTCTAGTTTGTGTATAGTAGTCAGAGTATTTGGAGAAACCCCATGCAAGGTAAGGCCTCTTTTATGCAAATCATTCAAGGGAAAACGTCTCGTTTTGGTGTTTTCGTTTGAGAGAAGTTTGACAATTACACGGCAACGTTTCGGAATCGATGTCACGAAAACTGCAGAAACGCTGAAAACGTGCGCTGCCAGTGGCTGCCAGTGCCGTTGTCGTGTAAACAGACACCCGAAACATAACAGAGGTTTTCCGTTTCCACTTGAAATGGTGCTGCGTAGACTGGGCCTCAGAGAGAACATGCAAACTTAACCTTCCTGTTATTCTCGGCCTCTCCTAACTACTGCATGTACAACTCTATCTACCATATTAGTAGATTGTCCAGGCATGAACCCGAGATGTTTTCTCTGCGAGTGAAAGTCCAAACAACGGCCATAAAGAAAGAGTTTATCTCAGGAATCTCTTGCTATTCCTCACCTGCCCACAAACTGTTCTCATCTCCTGATATGTCACATGCTGCACACCTGCTCCCCATTACTCACCGACTCCAGCGTGTAAATTCCCCCCAAGCTCAGACGAACTCCGAAACACAACATGTCCGGGGTTATGTACGAGGGCTTATTGAGGATTTTGTCATCCAGGAAGTGTGTGACCACTTTGTTTTTCTCTGAGAATTGTCTGGGGTGTGACCAAAGGTCAGTTTGTTTCTTTAGTTATTTCGGTAATTTCCCATTCTTATGTGCAGGGTGTTATTGGCCTAAAGGATCTATCCTTGTGTTGTTGACGCATCCTTCCTTCTGGCCAATTATTTTTTCAGGATGATTCATTCACAATGATTTAAACTAAATGATTAGCAGCTTGTTTCAGGCTTGAGCTGGGAAAATAAAGTAGCGTGTTCCTTACATAGAGACCTGTAGCTGTCATACCTGTTGTATGTCACACCTGTCACACCTGATTTACTAAGATGAAATGAAGAGTTTAAGTGCTTTAGACCTGCTTACATGAGACTGATTTGCAGGAAATTGTTGCTTCTGTGTTTACATTCTTTATGGAGTTCTGGGAACCAGAGAATTAAAAAAGTCAAAAGCGTTGGAAAAAGAAGAGCCACAGGACTGTTTCAACCCAGCTCACAAAAAAAAAGAAAATCGTATAATAAAGTTTGCAAATGAAAGTCATGTGGGGCCAGCTGAGGAAACATCTCCCATAATAACAGCAGCCTCTGCAAATTTAGCAGAGAGCGCCTCATTTTCAAATGTGCTAAGAACTGACGCGATGACTAAATAGCACAAAAGTTTTCAAACATTATTAATCACAGTGCCCGTTGCCAATTAATTTATTGGCAAATCTTCCCTGTATTATTGTGATCTTCTATAGTCTATATTCATGAATGCAAACATGCAAAATTTATCATGCGTTACTTTGCAATCCTCAGTGCGTCTCATTAGGAGATCAGCTCCACTTATGTGTGTTTGCACCCAGTTTCATAACTGCAAACTTTAGGTAAATCATGCTTATAGTTTACCATTTTAATTTGTCTTCCTTATTAGTTCCATTTCTAACAGAATACAATTTATTCCACACTTAATTTTTATAATCATGACTCCTTGTCTGTTGGAGATATACCACCACTGTGGTTTTTTGTCACAGTCTATAGTCCACAGTGACTCAAAAACAATCATAAACTTAATGATATCCAAACAATAGCTTTTATGGGTGCTTGTTTTTCCCCCACAAATATCACCAGCAAACAGGTAAATTATTTGAGTTCCACGAAGACAGCCTGTTTTTATGGTTGAACATGCCTGCTGCAGAAAATCTACACATATAGTGAGACGCCACAGACAAAAGCGAGGGACAAAGGGCCGCGTGAGCACTAGAAAAGCCCTCTGCGGAGGCTACGGACTTAAAGCTGTCCTGGGCAACCGGGAGCGGATTGCCTATTTGTTGCATCAGTGGTTTAGCCGTCGCAGAGGCGGGTAGGGGGAGTGGATGCGGGACCCTGGAGGAAGCCTCAGTCTCCAAACTTTTTGGGAGCAATTATTGGATTTTTGCTAAGTGACATAGGAGGCAGACATGGAGACAAAACAGTGACCTTACTGAGGCCAGTGGGAATTTATACACATTTGTGGAGGGAACAAAAAGTATCCCGAGCGCCGTTTATTGTCCGCTACACAACCCGAGATATGGACAGTGCATTTTAGATGCAGCATAAATTCAAAGGAGCATGGATATTGATTAAAATTCTAAGTGAATCGGGGTGGGGGTGCGTGGGGGGGATACAAAAAAAACCAAAACTGATGAGCTGCTAATGCCTGAGGAGTTCTGGCCGCAGGTAGAGGCAGCTCACCTCTCTGGCTGGCGGCCAGCTTTCATCCAGGCTGCAGCCGCAGAAAATCTAATACAGATGACTTCATCATTTTTGCCTAGTGACCTTTCTGGCATCTTTTCTTACTCCACTCCACCCTCTCCTCCTCCTCCTCCTCCTCCTCCTCCTCCTCCTCCTCCTCCCCTCGGCATCCTCAGCTCTCATACAACCTTCCCAGAGTCGCTGTCTGCAGCTCTTTAAATGCACACCCTGCCAGTCTTTGTCATCGTGGCTTTTTTTTCTTCTCTCACCTTGCCTTCCTTTTCACCACACCTCTCCTTGTCCTAAGCCCCCCCACGCGCTTCCCCCACCCCCCCTTCCCCCCCCCACCCCCCCGGGCTTTGGACACGTACTCAAGGTTAAGTGACGACACGTGCGCGACCGAAAAACTCCGTCCCTCCATTGTCGCTGCACTGATTTGGCCGCTGCACTGATCACATCTCATCCCGAAGCCAATGGCTCGTTGGCTGCGTCTGCAGACGAGCGTCGGCGCGAGGCAATCAATAGGTTTCAATATGGACCTGCTGGCGACTGTAAATGAAACTCAATTTTATTTTGCAAGATTGTGCATTTATTAGATGAACGGATATTGATGGCCGTATTGGCGGGCAACTCCGATTCACGTGCGCGCACTCACACACACACGCACACTCACACACAAGCGCACGCACATGACACGCCACATTTGGTTTAATGGCGAAGACTGCAATTCAGCTTGAGGTGGATCCTTTCTTTTTATTTTTTTTTTAAAGAAATCACTGTACTGAATCTAACATCCATCCAGTGTTGGTTCTGTTATTTCTAGAAAGACACTATAAATCTCCTTTTTCCTGTCATCCAGCCTTTGTGTGTGTTGAATAACTCCATAAATAATTTTTTTATGTTTACCAAGTAAAGTGTAAATAGACAGTACATAAAGAAAAAGGTCTGCAAAAATGTCAAACCGCATCTGATAGAATAGGGAAGCAGATTTTGGGCACTCCTGTTTCTGGCGGGTTGCAGCCCTGCAAGTTTTTACTGTCTTCATCTAAATACACTGATCTGGGCAGACATTTTCAGTTGTTTACCCAGTTTCCTGAATCCACGTTGTTATTTTTAATTTTTTTTTTTTCTGTGAAGTCGGAGTTAAGCTGGGGCATGTTTTGTTTCGGGGGAATGGTTGTTGAAAGCTCAATATCCCGGTCTGATGATGAATAAAACAATCTTCAAAGGTCTTTGTGCGTCTTTAGTTCATCTCTGGAGGGAGCGAGGAGTGACACAGAGAGCGCAGACTGTCTTTCTGTTCTCCATCTAAGAGACTCAATGCTTTTATTAATGCGAAGGAACGTCTTCACAGACTGCGCTCATGCAGATTAACCGTGCACACCCAATAAGACTGCGTCGCTGTTTGTAGCCGTTTTAGCAATATCAGCTGTTGTTGCCATATTTTGCGACTGTTTTATCAATTTTAAATGTTTTTAATGTTGATTACTTTTAGCAGTTTGCACCATCCGTTTTAGCCAATTTATGCCACTTCAGCAGTTTTAGACGCTTCAATCCACTTCGCCATTTGAGTAGTATTTGCTGTTCAAGCAGTTAAACTGTTATTCATTGTTCTCTACATATCAAACATACAGGTGAACCAGCAGCATTGGCAGTAACAGCAAATTTGAGTGAAACTATTTCCTTTGATTCTTGTTTTCCAGTTGGACAACCCACCATTTATCAGCTGCAGTGAAGGCAGCGGGCAGGTGACACATATCTTGGTTGACAAACTATTGATCTAATTTAAGTGTCACATTTGTCACCTCCGGCTGTGAGATAAGAGTCCCTTTGAAGGATTGTTTGCTGTGCGACAAAATTAAAAAAGCTCGACCTGTCTGGTCTCCGGCCACAAGGAAATCACCTCATAAACCTCGTTTTAGATGGTGCGATTCCAGCGATGCGCCTCAGCTCCAATGTTGGTCTGGCTCCAGATAAAGTCGGCAAAAATGGCTTTTTTTTTTATTCATAAAGTTTGAAGACCCCTGGTTATGGGCCTGAATGCAAGATGAAAAATGTTTTTTAATTAGAGGGAGTCCGTGTGTGTTTGTGTGAGTTTCCATCGATGTGTGTGTGTGTGTGTGTGTGTGTGTGTGTGTGTGTGTGTGTGTGTGTGTGTGTGTGTGTGTGTGTGTGTGTGTGTGTGTGTGTGTGTGTGTGGTCAAGAACTAATTCAAGCTCACACAAAACCAGGCGAGCAAGTTCACTCCAAGTCTTTCTTTACCTGCTTTCCCTCTTGCCCTTTCTAACACACAGAGCGTAGATCAAGCCATCACTCTTGCTCTCCCCTCCACTCTCACCCGAAAACACACTCATGTGTAATTGTTAAATTTTCCCGGTGCTGCCTTGAATTATGCTCGTCCACTTTTTTTATTTCATTTTTTTTTTAACCTGTCCTCAC
Organism: Lipophrys pholis; assembly: GCF_963383615.2. Classification (NCBI taxonomy): domain Eukaryota; kingdom Metazoa; phylum Chordata; class Actinopteri; order Blenniiformes; family Blenniidae; genus Lipophrys; species Lipophrys pholis. The sequence continues at coordinate 13,924,995 of NC_137644.1, read as the reverse complement.
TTCTTTTACACACAGGGTGAGAGAGGCGAGTGTCCTGTGCAGCTCAGGGGGATGAGGCCAGGTAGTTTCAAGGTGTTTGAGAGCAAATCATCCATGTTTACAGGGCCCACTGCACCGGGTCTGAGGCTTTACTTACAGGTCCGCGGGCTGATGTCCACTTCGGGGTGGTTGCTGCGGAGAGATTTAGTGGGATCATTACAGGTAGAGGAGAAGTCACTGAAGAATTACTGGAGCCTCTGATAAAAAAAAAAAAAAAAAGGGGGGGGGGGGGGGGGGGTTGCTGGGAATTCTGTGTCGGGGAAAACGGGTGGATTACCAGGCTGAATTACACCTCTGCCTCACTGCGGCTTTTCTTTCATGCTGTTTTTCCTTTTTTTTTTTTAGTAAACAGAGTTGTGCCTGCAGTCAGAATCTGAGGATTGACTGAAACCCACTGCAAATGCATCGCTGTGTAATTTCACCTGAGCAGAAATGTTTGCCAACTTGTTGTTTTTTTTTTTCTTTCTTTTTAAGTGTAAATGCCTCCTCGAGGCGTCGTGGAGGAGCTCAGCCATTATCCCACGAAGCATCTGTCTTCCACCGAGATGTTACCGAGGTTCATATTCAGCAGTGAGGACAACCTTGAGACCACCGTGCCTGCTGATGTGACGCTCTAATGAAGGCTAACGTAGTCAGCTGAGGACACCGAGACTTGAGTTATGGCTTTCATATGTGGGAGGTAGTAGAAGAGGAGGAGGAGGAGGAGGAGGAGGAGGAGGAGGAGGAGGAAGTGAAGGTGGAAATGAGTTACAGACTTGAACTCTCCTCCTGTCCCTGCTCATTTTTATCTCCAAATTACCTAGCCCCGATCCCCGCCAGTAATAACTTTAAATCATGGCATGGGAAGAAATGATTTTTCTTTTTTCTTGCTATTTTCAAAGGGCACAGAAGTCACGGCGGTGCATAACAAGATATGGGATTAAAGCTAAGCAAAAGACTAATTAGAAGGCATCAAGAAGGAGTTGTGGGGTTCTGTGGGGGGTCATGGCCACCCGTCCAGAGGTTAATAGATGAAGGAGAACTCGTCCCACTGACATCCCGTTGACACTGATGCTCGTTGCCTCTGAATGCGTAATGAGACGTCTTATTCATCAGCTCTTCCTTTGACCGAACAGAAACGGATGATCTGAATTCCGTTCACAAGCTCCGTCGCCGTACAGGGTGGACGGGCTTCTTCACTTCTCCTCCAGGAGTCAACGGCTCCCTTTTGATGCAGAGAGCTGGTATTTTTTTGTTTTTTGTTTTTTTTTCCAAGACATCAAACCAGATTCCACTTGTCAAGAGCTGTTGTCATAGCGACTCATTGACTGAGTTGAGAGGAGCGCTTGCTCTCATTGGATGTGGTTAACATTTCATGACTGAGCGGGTATGATGGCGAAGACTTGATGATTCGCTTCGTTGTACTCAGCATCCGATATTTCCAGACACCTAGATGGTGAAAACAGTTTTTTTATTTTTTTTTATTTAATCTTTAATTACTTTTTTTGTTGTTTTGTTTTGTTTTTTAATAGGCTGATGCTCGATCTAATGGCTGCAAGTGAAGCACCTCATCAACCTCAATTTTCATAATGTGATTATCACTGTTGATTCATGCATAAGATTACTAGTTATGCATCTAGTTATGCATCTCGGTTCAAATTGCTTGTTATGCGAAAATCAAGTTTGATGAATACACAAATGAGTAAACCTTGTTTGAAATGTATACCTCAAGCACATTTTTTTTTATGGCTTATGACAGATTACATTTATTACTCATTTTAGTTCAGTTTCCACATACAGCGTATGATAACTTATCAATCTACAAATACCAAGAACATGCACATTTTACTCTTTGTTTTGATGCAAGAAAAACAAGGTTTCTGCATTTTGAGAGTTTTCTGCACGCAAATAGGCTTCCATAAATTAGACATCGCATCAGTTTTTAAAAACGTTATCATATGAAGGGAAAGGGGACGCCACAAGTCCAGGTTGCTTAGTCAAATCGAGTTTGTTAAATTGGAATAAACAGTCAGTGGATTAAAGTATAAAGGGGCAGGAGATTCCTGCAAAAGTAACAAAAAAGGGGAAGAGACGGAGCCGGTGGGTCTTGAGGAACAAAACTGCTGCTGCCATGACCAATTTATTTGAATTACACTAATAGTTTGAGCTCTTCAGTGACCAAAGTGACCCTTTTTTTTTTTTTCTTTTGGGTTCAAATAAAAACTTTCACTTTCCAAGTTTTGAATAAAAAGTTCTCTGAAAGAGTTTAGAGACAGGCTTGTCTAAAACGACTTGGCTGATTGAAAGGCGTTCTGACATTGAATCTCCCTGTCAATGATCTTCCAGCTACATTTCTTTTTTTGTCCTTTAGCAGAATAAGAACTCATCTCATTTTATTCTAAGCAGTTTATCGTGAGCCTTTTTTTTGTTTTCGGGCGGAGGGGGGTGGGGGGGGGGGGGGGCATATTGCGTCAACAAAGTCACCTCTGCACAGAAAGACATTGTCGCCATGGCAACTGAGCACCTGGAGGTGAGAGACACTTCTTCTTTTTTTTTTTTTTTTTTTTGCATTTTCACACAACATCTCAAAACATCTCATTTTCAAACTCAACATTTCACTTCACCCCCGGTGTGACGCTGACACTCAAAGTCCTATTAGATCGATTAATATTTATAGACGGGATGGAGCCTGGTTATATTGAGCCCGCTGCAACACGCCGGAGTGCTTCAGTGCAATCAGCATCACACTGATGAAATGTCTGTTTGATTGACACTCGTTAGACCGTCACTACTTAAGTAGGAGACGTTCAAGTGACACTGATGCTCTATACACAGATATATACAAGCGACCTCTAAATTTTTAAAACGCACACGTCCAACTGTTCAATGTTTCACTACTTATTTTGCGACGGCTTGTGGACTTTGGTTGTTGGTGGGTTTCACCGCCACGCTTCTCCAGCGGGCCATTTCCATTGATGCACTGATCTGGATTGCTTTATCCGGTCTTTAGGGTAAATTAAACGTCATATTAATCCACCGTCTCCCTCGTTCCTGCTTTCAAAGTTGAATAGTTACTTCTTAGAAATGTAGGTATTTCACTAAAGTCCATGCACGACTGAGTGCAGGTTTTAACCACGTCCAGCAAAATCCTACAAACTAAGACTTGCCTTAAAAAAACAAAAGCGACAATTTTTCCGACCCATTATTAGAATGCTAAATCGCTAAAATAGAAGAGAACGCTAAATCAAACAGATATATGTTGTGGAGCATTTTACTTCCCACCCGCCCGATACACCCAGTGAATATGCGGCATATGTTTGAGGTCTGCGAAAGCACCTGGAATTCATTATTTGAGCTATTTTCTCCCCCACAAACAGTATATTCATGAAAATCTTGAGTTTGCATCTTTAAGACTGACACAGTGCTGACCCCGGTGCCTATTATTTGCTGAGTGTCGTAGCGCGCTGCTGTGTTTATTAGCTTTTAGTTATCAAAAAACCCGTGCCCTAAAAAAAAAAAAAAAAAAAGTGTCAGGAAAGCATTATACTTGTCCTCATTTCTTCCCTTCCTCCTTTTCCAGAGGCAGCCAGTGACACAGAAACACAGCAACGCTGGCAAAGTTGACGTCTGCAGTAAACTAGAATATAAATGTAGTTTCTAGGTAACAGGTTGACTTCCCTTGCATTCTTTTTTTGGGGTGTGTTTATTTTCTCTATGACCGTCATCATTACTTAATTGTGTCTTATGAGTGAGTTCGTGTTTATAGAGTTCCGCCTTGAACAAATTGAGCACAATAGAAAGGAGTTGCTGCGGCAAAGTTAACAGGCGTGCGCTGAGTACACAAGCTGCTAATTCGTTATATTTCTGCGAATAAAGATGAATTCAGGCAAAATTACACAGTGACAAATGGTGATGGCCATTATACACATATTTTAGAGGCTTTGAGCAACACGTCCGCGATTTTTTTCGGCCGTCTTTTCCAAAAATTGACCGTCCAAATGGCGGCTGGATGGTTCGCTGCCTAGAGCAACGCAATAGAGTAAGGTGAACAGGGGAGACATTTTCTAGTGAATGCACAATTATCAACTTCGTCACTCATTCACACTTTGTTGTTACGGCTTGCACAGACAATTGGCACATTTGTAGGTATTTTTAGAAACGCTGTTGTTTACTCCGATTTTTCTTTTTATAAATTCATCTCAGTCATCAATCACACACATCCATAATTTACCTTTTCACGTTTTTTGCACAAAAATGTATGTCTTTTGTGATATGTCTTTCGTACGTTTGAGGAGAGCGACAGGATGGAGCACAAAGATTATCTGGTGCTGCAAAGTTTACACTTTCACAAAAAAATGATTATTAAAGTTTATCCAAGAAGACCTGCCTGGGGAAATGCCTTGCACTATGTTTGCGTGAACAGAATGACGTTCATGAAATGTCACTTATGGACCAATTGTATTTATACCAACGTTCAAAAGTCTCTTTAGCCTGTTTTAGCTTGTTTTGAGCAAAATTTAATTAATTAAGATTAGCAGACAACACAGAAGCTAAACAAGCAGACTTGAGCAGTGAATATTTTCTACCTCTTAACAAGTGAAAATACATCAGCGTCAAATCCAAACTGTGGGGAGAAACTGATGAGTTCTCTTCCAGCCCGAGGAGCAACAGGCTGTTTGGAGATAATCTCTGTGGCAAAGAGGATTTCAGATCATTTTAAAGAAATTTCACGTTAAGTTTTGGGAGAGAAATAAAAAAAAAAAAGTGCATTAAATAGGAACATTTTCAGAATGTACTCACAGTTAAACAAGAGGGACACTTTGGATTGATTTATTTCCCTGATCCGGCCAAATTGAGATTAAACGGGGTTGTTGTTTATGTGGCTCCTCGAGTAAAGTCAGTTTAACACTCCCGCTTCAGTGTAACACAAATTTGATATCTTTTAACATGCGTTTCTAAGTGGTATTTGGAGTAAGAAAAAAAAACTTTTAACCTTACCTTTCGACTTGAGCCTGTTCTCTTTGGTCCAGATTCAATAAATACACTGATACTGAAGCCAAGTTTGTGCTTCACTGCACAACTGTAACTCCTCCTGTGAAGCTCGTGAGAAAAAGCGCCGGTCGCCTGAAAGGTTTCTTAAAGCTTTTGTATCTTGCTATGAATTTTTTTTTTCTTTCCCCCCCCTACGGTTGAGTGCATGCGTATGAATGGCAATACGATAACTGTAAAATAAATAGCTTCATCATCTCCGTTCATGCATTGCACTGGTTCAGAAAAGCCAAACGACGACTGCAAACTGTGCGATATCAAAGAGAAGGCCGACGCCGAGCTCTTAACTGATGAGACTGTGAGAAAGAAAAGAATAATCCATTAGGAAAACATTTGAAATGAGCATGGAGCAATTTAATCACCGTTGAGGTTTATTAGTTTGAGCACAGCTTCTTAAGTAGACTTTATTAATGTCCATGTGCTGTTGTTTACTCAAATCTGAAAAATGATCCCACTTATTGCAAACAAGCTTTTCTTGGAACCCTATCGTGACTATCAAGCTCGAAATGTTGGAGCGAAGGGGTATTTTCGATTTGGGGAAGGACGTAGCGCCCGGACAGGTCGGGAACAAAAACGGAAAATCCGAAAAATAAAGCGATCCCAGCACGCAAGGATTTTTGACGTTTGCACTTTGAATTAAAAAAGCAACCGAGGCAAGTGACACACTTCCTTGGGCCCCGTTCACACGACAGTGTTTTTAACTTAAAATAGGAAACTTTAGTTGCATTTCGGGTGTCCGTTACCATGACAACGGTGCTTCGAAACAAAAGTGAAAGGGCTCCGACTCAGACCCCGTGGAAACGGAGAAAACACAACTTTTTAAAAATCACACATATTTTCGTCATGCGGTTTGATTTACAGGTTATAACCAAGAATCCCCATTAAAGAAGCACATCAGTTATTTAAACTATTTTTACATGATCTATATTCCTGTCACCTCTATGTCTGATTTACAATTATTTGGAAAAGTTCTGAAACTAAAAGCAATAACGTAAAGTCGTTTCCGGGTGATCGTTGTCTTGTAAATCACATTTTTTCCAGCAGCAGATCAGTTGAAAGAGACCCTAGTTTGGGAACCAATCAATGGATAAATTACATTTTACTGTTTTAAGTTTATTTCCCTTGTTACATGCTACGAATAATCAGCAATAAGGACGTTCTGCTAAGAAGTGGTGACAAAAAAGACCAAACGAAATATTATTATCTTTAACTTTCACGGCTCAAAAATGACATCCATACAATCACAGTGTGGAGTATTGTGTTTTCTTTAATATCCATTGCTGCGTGTTGTTTCTTTTATTAAATTCATTTCGTGTTTTCATTGATTGCCTCTCCATTGTGCTTCTTTTTCTTATTCACTAGATCTGATTGTCACACCTGTGTCTCCTTCTCCTGTTCCAGGGTGTGTGTATGTGGTCCGATGCTCCTCCCCCTCGTTTACTAACCACGCCCCTGATTGTGCCAAGCTCATTTATTCTCTCCTTGCAGACACATCTGAGCCTTGTTGTATTTATAACTAGCCTCTTTTCCCATTCCTGAACGTCTCCTGGGGCAGGCAGCAAGCTCTCTCACCTTGCAGTGAGAAAATCCCGAGTTTGATTTCTGGCTTGAGTCTCTCTTTTTTTTTTTTTTTTTGTAGTTTGATTGCTTTTTATTCAACACTCACACTGAGCCAGAGTGAGACCACATCCATAGGCTGATTAAAATCCTGTTGGGGGATAGTTTTTCATTTGCGGTTGCACGTGCATTTGAGGCTAATTGGTGACTTTATATTGCTCACTGACGTGCATCTGTGTGGTTGTGTTTGACTTTGCACACACGTTTGCCCCTGTGATGGTCTGGCGACCAGGATGCAGGATCTTCTTTTGCCCATCGTCAGCTTTGAGGTTCGCTTTAGAATGTTATTTCCGTCCGGGATCAATAAAACGTTTCTATTCTGTTCATTATGAGAGTAAAAAATGCGCAGTGAAGAAACATAAACATTGATTTAAAAGCATCTCGGGTTGTCAGAGCATGTCAGCATTCACTCTGACCTATTGATTCTCCTTCTGCCTCAGATATCATCTAAAACACAAGATTGGGATCTGCCAGGTAATGGCTGGCAAACTGTCTTTTTTTTTTTTTTTTTTTGGCCTGTAGGTTGCGTGAACAAAACTATGAGACCAAGGCATCTTAAAAACAATTGCTTTTAAAAACCACCAAACAATAAAATGGCATTCCTTTACTTTCTTGGAATATAATCTATATTCTTTGCTTACTTGTGACGACTGTATAGTAGAGAGTTTGCGGAAAATGTCTGTTTTTTGGTTGTTTTTTTTTAAAAGGTGCGGTGGCAGTTGTAGTGTGTGAACTGTCACTTTCATTGATTGCTGCTAACAGCAGAATTACCTCCTGATTAGATATGAGCTGTACGACTGGGGGCGGGGGGGCGGAAGAAAAGCTGCGTATTGACCGAGGAACATTATGCCAGCCATGATAATCAGCCAATCAGTTTAAATAAGCAACGTTATCTAAGGCCTTTTATGATTTGTCGTCCTTGACCTTATTTGTGGTATTTTTCTTTCTACTCTCCACATGCTCAATGACACAGTCGGTGATGTACATCTATCCTCTCCGTCGTGACTTTGTGTTGTTTTCTCTCGTTAAAATGCATTGAGATAAACACACTAAATCATTACCTGTAAACACAGTTGGCCACGCAATCCACAAATGGTTAAAGTTAAAGGCGGATCACGTGTACGAGATTTAGAATTTTGCTGTTGCTTTTCCGCTCAAAACTTCCCGTCGCTTCAACACGCGGTTCAGGCAAAACGGGCAAGTAAAACCGATGGATTCCGGACTAGAAGACGACCACCTGACCACACTCTCAAGTCTGCTTGTGCTAAGTTCCTGAATTAAATAAGTACATTTTATCCCCAACACGGAGTATTATTACGAGCTGCCCTGTTTGTGATGAGGCCACCTCGCAGTCGTGCCGGTTACGTCCGTGCCTGGTCCTCAAATAAAGTCATCACATCTCACCATCTGACACTGTGCTCCACATTAAGTGCCAGATTTTGTATTTCAGACCGTTTCTGCTCTTGGCAATAAGAAATGATGCTGTGAGGGAAAAACTCCCTGATTTATTTTTATTCTCCGCGCCTCTCGGGAGGGCCATGATTAAAAAAAAAAAAAAAAAAAAAGGGACTAAGATACTGGAAGATTCTTTTTCAATCAACTGCTGGGCGACTTTTTCCTTCTGAGAGAGAGTGTGTGTGTGTGTCTGTGTGGGGATGGAGATGGGGGTGCGAGTGTGTGTGTGTGTGTGTGTGTGTGTGTCAGTGGAACTGGCTGCCTTTGTGGAGGATAATATGTATTTTATGAACAGAGACAGTGACCTTCTGCACACCACCAACCCGGAGACAGCCAGCAGACATGCTGATTTGGACTGCCAAGAATGGAAGGTGACAGACAGAGAAAGTGGGGTTACCAAGAACAGGGTCTGTCAGTGACCCCCCCCCCCCCCACCCCCACCCCACCCCCTCTAGGAAAGCCCTTCAACTGCAACTACAAAGTCAAGCAACAAGAGAGAATAACACCAGAGGCCTGTGCTATTCCCAGACGACAATTATTTACAGAGGTTGATGATAAAAGAATAACAAAAACAGAATGCGAGGCAGGGTCTGATAACCAAAACTAAAACAATATTATTTTATCTTATTGAGAATGCAGATAACAGTCAATCCACTCAATCACGGTACCACAGGCGAAGGCGAAGGCAGCACAGAACCTTGGATGTTAACATGGTTCTTGATCTGGAACTCAAAAGCACGACTTAGTTTAAAATACTCCGGTTCAGCTTTTTTTGCTGCACAAACTGCACGCGGCATGAATTGCATATAAGTCTGAGCTAAAATTGCTCGCATCACATATGATCAAACGCGGCGAAGGAAAACTTCTTCCAATTCTTCAGCGTCTCCCTTTTTTTCCTGTTTGGTGGCTACACAAACATGACGTTCCCGTTTCGTTATGCTCGCTTGTAAAGGAAGTGACGCTCCACCGGTTTGTGCCACATTCAGTAGTTAAAGGGAAATCTTACCGACTTCAATGTGTCAGAATTTATTTTTTTTTTTTTTGCTCTGCACCAAACACACAATCTGTCTGCACCAACAGATGTAAAAGCAACATGATGTCATGCTAATAGATGAACGCTGCGAGAACATATCCAATACCAAGCGTATATACATGCAGCACAGTGTGAAACATTTATATTAAATCCAGCAATCAATTATGTATTTTTAAGCTCTATATTATGATAAATAATGCACTATATACGATTAGTAGGGTTACTGTACATTGGAAGCTGAGAGAAAAAACTGTACATCTTAAGAGCCTTCAATATTTTTGCTGACAGCAGAAGATGTTAAAATTTACACAAACGGCATTTTTTTTTTTACTAATCAAGCTTTCAATTCATGTCGTAGTTGCTGACAAATATCTTTGTATACCAAGGAAAAGAGGCATCATATATCAGAAAGAATAAACCCCCTGCAATCAGTGATTAACATGTCGGACCTCTCAGATGGTAACTTATTGGTTGTATGACAGTTGTGGCACATGACGGGTTGCTTTTTTTTTTTTGTGCTCGGTAATTTACGGCTCATATACGCAGGGGTTTATTGGCAAATTCGCTCTATAAACCAAGCAATGGTAAAAATTGTACTTTCTGCCCAAGATGTCCAAGTGTTTAGTTGTTTTAGCAATGTAAAAAGATGTCACCTCAGTCTGGCTCTGCACATGCTGGCACTGACACTGACACACGCTGACAATACCAGCACTTAGCGTGAAAAGTGGACTGTTTCCTAATATTAAACCCAGCTTCCTGTCACTGAGAGGTGAAGAAGGAAGTGCACACGAGAGGTGACAGCGCTGATGGAAGGGAAAACAGCCGCCTATAAATAACGCCGGCGCATTCACCGGCCCTTGTAAAAAATGATGATGGAATACATTTTAACCCTGAATGCCTAGTAAAAGGCATGACAGATATACGGTGAACAGCTAACTGACAATAATTGCCTTCTTCTTACCGTGTGCTCTTCGGCTCGTCTTTTACTAGAGCAAGTGATAAAGATAAGGGGGCCCTGCTGGAGAGGAGCAGAATGATGGTCAATGGTTTGAACGTGCATTACGCAGCGGCGCTCAGTAGCACTACAGCAGCAGAGAGGTTTGCTGATGGGATGTGCCACCACTTAGGATAAAGCTATAAGATTTTATTATAGAAAAGGTAAAACAATGGCTTTTCATCTATCAAATATCTAATGTGTTACTAATGCTAATGTAGCACTTTTCAAATGCAAATTAACTTGTCCGACGTAGATGACAAACCCAGCTGGCTGTGAGTTGATAGAAAAACAGACAGTTAAACACATACGTTCACGATTAAGGCCCAAATATGCTCAGGAATTAATATGCAGATGGATACAAATGGACTGCTTAGTCCGTCTTCTGCAATCGTTACGTGTGTGATTTGGTACGTATTCACGAAGGTAGTGGCTGTGTGGCACATTGAGTAGTACCACGGATGACCTGTGGGGGGCAGTTTTGTGTTGGGAGACTCATGTGACAAGCAAAAGGAACTCAAGAAGACTATGTAACTGGGACAGAAATGTTGGATCTCTTGGAAGAGAGACTGTGCAAATGTGATACAAGTAAATCTACGTTACCTTGGGTATCAAGATTATACTACCCCAGATTGTGCTGGCCTTTACTGGATGCCTAACAGCAACCCTTGTCTAACAACCCTACTAATGGGACTGTACTTTTTGAGTAACCAATTGACCTGGAAAACGTGTTTTCTGGACTTTGGCAAAATACCAAAATGCCAGGAAAGAAACAATGTATAAAAAAGATTGAGCATTAAAACCTTCTTTTTTTTCTCTCTGCATTTAAGCACAAAGAAAAACAAGTACATTGCAAGAGCACTTTTTAATAAAGCCTTCTCTTTTAAAAAAAAAAAAAAGAAGTGAAATCTGAAATCCATTGGACGGAAATGTACTTTCACTTCGCTGAAACGTAATTATCTTTCACTGCAATGTCGGGTTCCACAAGAAGGATCAATTGGAAATAGCGTCAGTTTGAATTTCAGAAAAGTTACAGTGACATGCACCCGGGAACACGATATCCATTAGTTGATGGTGTGTTTTTGTGATGCAAACACGTGAGCACGCAAGCAGAAATGAATACAATGGAAACATTCAAAGCTCCTTTAAGCTTTCCTTCTGGGCCCACTCAGTATCTTCCGTACTGTAAGAAAATGCAGATAATACTACTGTACATGGTAGTGAACGTACGCTTTGTTGGCGAAGAGCTGGAGAAGCGTGAATCCAAAAGGGTTGAACAGCACAAACCGTCTGAAATCCACCATTGTTGATGTTGATCTACTCGTGCATGTGGAGAAAAACGTACAAAGATTTGTCACTATGTGCATTACGTAATTTTATTCGTGCAACATCTGTCGACAGGTTCTATACAACTCGCTATTATGACCTTTCTGCTAAAGTGTGAAATCTTCTTTCACACGTTTGTGTAAAATGAATAAATGTGCCAATGCCCTCAGTGGATAGATTCTAAACAAATGATGAGGTTCATTTAGAGTATAAGTGTTGCATAGATCGAGAATGTCTCAAGAAAGTAGACACAGTTTTGAAATAGCATCAAATTTGATCCCGTCTTGTGACGCGAAGCTGAAAGTTGTAATGCAAGCGAGACTAAAACAAATAGAATATATTTTACTGCTTTGGTGCAGACGAGGCAAAAGCACCACGAGTAAGAAGACAGCACAGTACACCAGAGCGCCCATTAGAGCTAAAACAAAATGTGTTTTTCTTTTTGTTTGCTTGGATTTTGTCTCAAAAAAGAAAAAAAAACAGAGAAATGAGACGTGATACACTTTTGGCACATTGCTACCTCGAGGAAGCAGAAAGCTTCCACACATTTGACCAACAAAAGGCTGCACGTCTCCACTCACTGGCACACTTTTTTTTTCTTTTTTTTTTCTTTTTTCAAGGGCACATCATTAAGTTAGCAATATGTGTCAACACAGCAGGGTGCACAAAGGACACACACTCTGTTACACACCGAGATACACAACAGTGCAAATACACGGAGTGAAACATAGAAAGGTATGTTTAAAAGTTGTGCTGTTTTTTTTGTTTTTTTTTACCAGGAAATGACAGTAATAGGCTTAATTCAAGTTGCATGCTGCATTAATGTGCCCTATATATTAACATGAAAGTGATGATATATTGATGTCAAGAAATGTGAAGATGATCAACTGTATCTATGTACCGAGTTTATCATCTCATAATAATATATTTGTTTATTCTACTCATCTTATTCTGCAGCACTGTAAACAGCTATACCGCCCTACATGGGAATTGTGTGTGTGTGTGTGTGTGTGTGTGTGTGTGTGTGTGTGTGTGTGTGTGTGTGTGTGTGTGTGTGTGTGTGTGTGTGTGTGTGTGTGTGTGTGTGTGTGTGTGTGTGTGTGTGTGTGTGTGTTGTGAGGGGGCTGGAGCAGTCATCCTTGCACTGAGCGACCTTGTTTAATTCAGCACATACTTCGCGGCGCACTCTCACAAGCACAGTCGCACACAGCCAGAAGCACGAGGCACGCAAACACACACTCGTGCACATCACGCATGGAGTTACACACACACACACACACACACACACACAAGCATGCTCACCCTGAGGCCGAGGACATATTTTGTCATTGGTGCTTATCAACAGATATAGACTGCCGACAAATAATGTGTCTGTGTGCGCTGCTGCTGAGGAATTTAATTTCTGTCTGTGATCGTGCCCTGTGCCACAGTATGTCACCACTGCATGAATCATTCCTCATGCATGGGCTCGTTTACTTTACACAGAAAAGGAATCAATAATCACCTCTGATCATTGCAGTTGTGATTCATATGATAATGTGGACAGATCTGTTAAGCGAAAACAGCCTGCCGCCCCCTCTCTCTCTCTCTCTCTCTCTCTCTCTCTCTCTCGCTCTCGTTCACCTCGCATTACCTCCCCTGCAAAGGAAATAAAATTAAAGTAAGAAAGAAGCCCTCACTGCTGTTAAGCTAAAGTAAAAACCAAATTGGATGAGGAATGTGTGGCAGTAATGGCAGTAATGAGTGGCCCAGCGGTTGGCAGGAGGAGACGAGAAAACATCTTGAAAAGCTTCCTTTCTGGAACCGGCCAATCCAACTGGTGAGTTCCTACGGTGATGAGCAGAGGCGACCAATCAACTCGCTCATTCCGAGCCTTGGCAACAACCTCCCCTGCAAAGTGAAACAGTCGTGTGATGTGTGAGACTGTGTGTGCATGCATGTGTGTGTGTGTGTGGATGGGGTGGGGTGGGGGTTGTCTTCACATCTGTGTGTGTGTGTGTGTGTGTGTGTGTGAAGTGTTTTCTTGTGTGTGTGTGTGTGTGTGTGTGTGTGTGTGTGTGTGTGTGTGTGTGTGTGTGTGTGTGTGTGTGTGTGTGTGTGTGTGTGTGTGTGTGTGTGTGTGTGTGCACGGCTCGTAGCGTCTCCTATAAAATCTGTCTGTCTCTTCTATATTCAGGTCTTGTGTGGAAGCTGGCATGTCGCACAGACGGCCATGCCTGCTCCGATCTACTGTGTACACTGAAGACTGAGCTGTTTTCATCCCCCGCGAGTGACGGATTAATTGATGACCTCATGAATTCATTATTACGATCCCTCCATAAAACACGCTGCCTAATACACACACACACACACACACACACACACACAGGTGTGTGCCCGCATAAATAGAATCGAGCACAAGTTGGATAAGGCAGGAATTGATTGTAGACGAGCTGATGCACAGTTAGAGGTCGCTTCTGGCAAAACTATATCAAGCCAGCAAATGGCTGATGGGAACTACTGCTTTTCCAATCAATGGTTGGTTTTTTGGGGTATTTTTTAATATTTCTTTTTGATCTGGCCAGGACAGACGTTCTCCGTCAGCGGGAATGATTTAGCCACGGTATCAGTCGGCCCCAGCAACAGTGAAAAACAGCTGTTTTTGTTGGGTCAATAACTTAAAAAGATACAGCGTAAAGCACCGTGGTCGTGTTCAAAGCAGACAGATAAACTCTGAGAGAGATACTGCGGGCCATAACACACGCAAAACAACAACAACAACAACAACAAAAAAATATATAAGCGTTGACACCGCGGACCATTTCAAACTTGAGTGAGCAGCAGCTGAGGATCAAACTTCGGGATGTGCAACGCCGCTGACTTTCAGACCGATCTGATCCCGACTAAAGCTGGCGTTGCCGGCACCAAAACAATATCTGTGTTTTGCATAAACCTTCGTGTGTGTGTGTGTGAGGAGAAGAGAACCGAACGTGAAACGTGACTTGCAAAAATAAGAAGAACCGTAACTCACAGACTGTTCATGATGTCCAGAAAATTCCGTTGATCCAATTGAGCTCTGTGTTTTATTTATAGGGCTTCTGCAGTATGACCATCTGATCATGGACGTGATGTACTGGCATGTCAGGAAAAACACACACGACTACCGAAGAGCCGCCAGATATTGAAAGTTGACTCATCTCGGTGGAAAATGAAAGAACAGACGCATTCGGTAATCCCACGTTGTTTGATAATTCTACAGTCATAAAATCACAAATGACCTCAGTGAATCTAAACATAAGAAGCTTAACTTGTAGAATTCCTTCCATCTGTGATGTATTTCTCCCGTTTCTTTCCTCTGTGAAGTAATGCTGTATGTGGATCATTTGAGCAAAATAACAAATTGTAAAACCGCCATTCTTGGGTTTCAGCAGCTTTGCAGTGACGATGGATTTTTAAATCTCACTTCCTCTTCATCACTCTGGGAGCGATGCTAAGACGAAATAGCATATCTGTTCCATGAATACACAGCTGCTGCGGTGTCACGTGTGGCGCATTATTCACTCACATTACTATATGGATCAATCCTCTTATTGAAATTTGGCATCTTGTCAAGTGTGTTTTTTTTTGGTTTTTCAACATTAAATATCTCATCTGGTTTAATATAGGACACTATGTCTTAAAACCTATGGATTCAGTGAGATATATGGACTTTTTTTTGCAGCGTTTCCAACTTTTCTGTGAGAAGATCTCATCCAAAAACAACTTAATGACTAATTTATCCTCTATCTGGAAACGTTGGGACGGGCCCACGGTTTGTTTTAATGTCGAAGTGTCCAAAATTGTGTTTCAATTGGTCGCTTTCTTAAAAAGAAGTACTGAACATTGACGCCACAAAAAGTCCCGTTGTCACCAAATATATCTGATGTGTTGCAGTTTTACAAGGAGTTTGCAATAGCTTAGCAATAATGGCGTAAATCAGCATTTGAGCAACTCTCTTCCCTCAGTTGAGTGTTGCAGAAATGTCAAAAATATTACTTGAGTTGTGTGTTGAGCCGTTCCGAACACCGTGTGCTTCTTTTTTATGGCTGCAGAAGCTGCGGTTTGGTTTTAAACAGCTGATAGTGAAGAGCACAGGGAGGGGAAGCCTGCTATCTCTCCGCTCCTGTCAACAAGGGGGGGGCTGCCTGCGATTCAGCCTGTGAGTCAATGTTTTTGAAGGTGGGGGGGGGGGGGGGGGGGGTAAAGCCTCGGCCTCCCGCGTACACCGACTTGGCTGAAGATGAGGAATTCAAGTGTGCATTAGCCCTATTGCGTTTGGTAAATTCGGGGCGGAAGCATCACGACGTAATGATTAGCGGTGAGATCACAGATCGGATGAGTAGCACTTAGAAACGCATCCTGTCAGAAAGCGGCTTTTTTGGGGGGGGGGGGGGCTGATGCTGCGGCACATGGAGACAGGTGTGTCACTCCACACACCCCCCCCCCCCCCCCCCCCCCCCCGACCCCCCTTCCCTTTAACTGTGGCCTCATGCCTCCTCTCTGCGGCGTCATCCGCCGAACAGTTGTCAGCCCTGACGGGGGTCTGCGCTTGTCGGTGCCCCACAGAGTGAGCGAGGGAGGGAGGCGGGGGAGGAGCGGGCGAGGGGGAGCCATGTTTGCCTGCGCACGTGCATATGCGTGTTTGTGTGTGAGTGTTACAGTGACTATGACTCACAGTGTGGGGGCTACAATGCATCTGCGCTCAGCACGACAAATGTGTACCGCTTGACTCTATTTCAAGTCTACAACCACATTCCATATGGTGTCAGCTTTGCACAGTGTGATATAGGGCCCACTCCTTTTCTTTTTTTTTTTTTTTTGGCTGAGAGATGAATGAGACGTGAGGAATTCAGTCATTGGATATTTTATTGTTTCTGTGACCTATGATCCTGAGGATCAGCTCATCCTTTCTCTCCACCGCGCTATAAAAGAAAATGTATGAATGACTCAGCTCACATGCAGCACGGGGTCGGGGGGGTGTTTATTGAATTAAATGTGATGCCTAATGAGAAAGCAATCAAACTTTATAATGAAGTGGGTGTAAATGAAAAATTAGCGCGTTTAATAATGCGTATTCCTGTGTGATTTAATGAAATCCTTAATGTTTACTCTCAATTTTCCTACCCAGTATCATCAGTTCAGCTCAGCTCGTGCAAGAACTGAGGTGATTACTGCCAATTCAAGTGTGGCTTGCAGCACATGGCTGAATGGTGAACAAGTGCCACCCCCTGGTGAACACGGGAATTACAGTCACCTTGACACCAGTGCTCCAACAGCAGGGACATTTTAATGATGTCAACAGCAACACAGGCAAAATTAACACAGAGCATAATTGCATCAGGGATGAGTCATGGCTTCTGTTTTCAATCCTCTCATGCTCTTGAAATAAACACGGTATAAATAAACTTTACTGACTTCGGCTGAAAACCCTTTCAAGGCACCAGTGGCATGGGAAGCGTCATTAACCTGGAGTGTTCCTTTGGCAAAATAATCTTTTAAACCTTAAAAGATGATTTTCTTAAAAATATTCTATTTATGTATCACGGCGCAGGCTCTTCAGATCCTGACGCACACCTTAACAAAGACCCTTAGGACATCGATTAAATCATGCTATCAAGACGTAATTATATCTCACAAATCATTCTCCACGGAGTAAACACAATTTGCGATTCTCTGCAGAGCATTTCATCTTGTTGAGTGGAAAGTAACGCCGCTTTAGTGACTCCGCGCTTTTAGAGATCCCGATGTCGCAATAGAAACGTGCAATAAATTGACTTGGCGATGCGTCCCAAATACAATAGATGCCTTTGTAGTTGGCGTGCATTGGTTGGATTCAACGGATTAATGCGTTCATGAATACAAAAACATCCAAATTAACCTTGCATTTATTTTTTCATTTTGGCACTGGGGTTTTCCGTATCATGGTAGCATCATTATGCACAACGCATCGTTTGATGAGTTTTTTTTACCAAGTGAAACACTTATCTCAGGATGACGGGTCATATTGCGGCCTTGATGAGAATGTGTTACTGAAGGAGAGATAAGGAGGCAAAAAAAAACAAAAAAACACTCAATAATGTAGGAAAAATATCAACACCAGTGAAACTGAAGGTCATCAGAAGTTTTGCAACTTTAAGTAAAGATTTCTTTGACTTTTTATGAATTCTGTTCAGCCCTACGGCCAGATAAAGTGAGTGGTCTCGGATACAAACTGCTTACAAATGCTTTCCCCGACGACGTCGCACCCTGTCAAGTCCCAGCTTGATTGATAACGCTTTTGCATTTTAGAAACTTAAACAATGGGAAATCATGCAGTTTCCTCCAGGGTGTCAGACTAATGCCATCAAACAAGTTTATTATTATCTACACTGCATGATGTGCACGTCAAAAACTTCGCTCTGGCAAGGACTGCAAGGTGCCATCCTCCACTGAATCCCAGGTAACGCCAGTGTCCAGTGTCTTCAGGGAGTCGATGGATAATGTAAACCAAGACTTGTGGAGTTGTTTCGAGCGGCGTCATGCGCGCGGAGAAAGCTCTCTGTCGACAACAAAGGCAGATTGATAATTTTAACACCAAAGGAGTCCACAATCTCGTTGAATCCTTCGATTTTAGCTGCACGTCTGTATGTCGCATGCAGACGAAGGTCACGAGACATTGCATGTTATCGTGCATCCAGAAGTTATCGTATCTGAGACGGCTCCTGTGTGTGGGGCTCATGTAATAGTCTATTAGTGGGGAAATAGAAACTACAAGTTAACTCAGAATGTAATAACGGGAAGAAAAAAAACAAAACTGCATCCTCATGACCACACGTGGCCTGCATGCGCCCCGCGAAGCAGCGATTATCTTGTGTTTTCTAGACATGCCTGCTATCCACTGAATATATCATGATGTAAGATGATGTAGATAACACAAGTCAGGCCCCGGAGACCATGTGCGTGACTCTATAGCGCAACCTGAGTCACTGTGTGTTAAACATGAATGAGATGATGAGCAGTGGTGGTTGGAAACAGGCCAGTGATTTAACTAAGAACTTTGATTCAGAAACATCAACATTTGTCACTCTATATTTACACTCCTTAACTTTATAGGTTTAAATAAGTAGAGATTTCACAAGTGAGGAATTTTATGGCTACTTTTATAAAGAGTTGAAATGACACACTTAGTTTTACACTATGCGCACTTAACATGCGCATACTTTGCATGTTCAGTATTAGAGTGTTTGATTTCCTGTATTTTCACAATCAAAGATATTTCTTAACACTGCTGGGATTAGACTTTGTAAAAAAGTCCCATAATAACCATCGTACCTGTTACACTTTAATGTCAGTTTCAAACTACCAACTCATCATGATATAATATTCCCCGCCTGTGGGTTCCCAACAAATGACACCCCGATTAAGACATCTTAGAATTGAACATATAATCTCATACGCTGGTTGTGTCTGCGGTTATCATGCTCCTGCTGTGGTAGTGATTTCCCTCCGAGTGTGTGTGTGTGTGTGTGTGTGTGTGTGTGTGTGTGTGTGTGTGTGTGTGTGTGTGTGTGTGTGTGTGTGTGTGTGTGTGTGTGTGTGTGTGTGTGTGTGTGTGTGTGTGTGTGTGTGTGTGTGTGTGCTGCCTCTCCACCTCCGCGGCTACCTAATTATTCCACAGCTGATCTAATACAGGATGATGTTTACCCGAGAGACCGAGCAGACGAGAGAAAAAGATGCTGAATGAGTTTTCTTTCGTCAGTTAAGTCATCTTGTGTGCGGTTGAGGAGGGGGGAGAGAGAGAGACAGAGAGACAGAGAGACAGAGAGACAGAAAGAAATGTAAAAATGAGTTTCCACTTGCTAGATTTAATGCACAAATCATTTTGAGGAATTTCCAGTTTGTTGCATTCACAGCGTGGAGTGTCAACACCCCAGGAGATGACGGGAGAGTGAGATAAATCGGCCTCTTGATATACTGTACGTCTGCAGCAGAGCCGCAGTCATCAGAGGCAGCAGCCATTTTATCAGTCACAACAAGAAGCCCTTTGGCGTCTCGGGGATGGAGAACACACAACAGCCATTCAGTGACAAAGTGCTGCTAATCTCTCCATTTATTTTTCATTGTGATAGCTACTGTATACACTCTGCTCCGGGGAGCCGGGCCTGGTAAAGAAGGAGATGTTGAGAGCAGGGTGGGGGGGGTGGGAAGGGAAGGGAGACGTGTACACGGGTGGCACTTAACGTCAACGTCACCCGTTCGCGAAAAAAAAAAAAAAAAAGTAGGCTGATCTATAGTGGGCGACACAGCAACAGCTGCTGATGTGCCAGAAGCACACAAGTGGAAGGAATACGTTAACCTGGTTAACTATTGAAAAGCACCCATCTGGAGGGTGTGTGTGTGTGTGTGTGTGTGTGTGTGTGTGTGTGTGTGTGTGTGTGTGTGTGTGTGTGTGTGTGTGTGTGTGTGTGTGTGTGTGTGTGTGTGTGTGTGTGTGTGTGTGACGGTCTGGCTTGAGGGCCTTTCCTGCTGCCAACGTGCGGCACGACGGCTAAAGCGATCAACTCAACACGGGAAGTTTAACCAGCCATGACGACGGCCGACAGCTGATCTCGTGTGACACGTTCAGAGTTCATTAACTTGCGCACGATGAACGACGGCGATGTTCCCGATTATTTCAGTATGTGGGAGATTTTATTTTTTTTTTTGTAAACTTTTTCACAACACAAAAGAAACCGCATAACCCCTGAATCAGTGGGCCGGCCTTCCACATTGTGACGAGTGCATAATGAAAGTAATTATTGATTAAACTGAAGATACCTTATCAACCCTCATACTCATTTGATCCTGAATTATCCCATCTAATTGCTTTGCGGTGTTTTCCCTCTTTGTGTACAACGCGGCTGTGATGAATATTAACAATGGTCCATTAACGTTTGCTGATTTACTCTCCACCTGCCCGGGTGGAGGCGATCCAATCAAATGATAAAGTTTCGAAAGGCTGGAGGCGGTGTGGCTTTTCACAATAGGTGCAAATCAATGAATATAGCGCGGGATGATCAGATTACAGCCTGCTTGAGAAAATAGTTTTATAGCAGCAGCAAAAACTACGAGATGAGAGCAAGTTGAGAATAATTTGGATGGAAGTTATTCGGAGTATATAAATACTGGATTTACCAAAGCAAAAGTATTCATACAGAGGATTATCTTAATGTAAGCTGTGTTTTAAATATCGAAGTATCTTTGTTCTCACTTATGCAAAAGTGCTATGAAGCATTTATGCCCACAGAGCCGAGCAATTACTTAAAGTCAGCTCTGCATAGCGTTGCTATATATCTTAATAAAGAAGGATGGTTCTGATAAGACGCTGCTACTGTTCTGCATTTGTTAAATTTTAAAAAAAAATTAAGGGGGGGGGGGGTTATAATTGTAATCCTTAAAGAAAGTAATGTCGTTTTCCACAGCTTTACTTCAGTAAACAAGTGCTTTTATGATTTCTATTAGCGTATTGAATTGAATTGATTCATTGTCATCATACATGGGGGCATGATGAAAATATAAATAGCTGCAACTGACCAACATACAACTTATGCAATAAAAGGCCAGATATATATGCAAAATACAGATTGGGAGGTACTAAAATAAAATAAAACCCAGAAAATAGATTTAATATGGGCAGGAGATTGCTTGTAAAACCATTAGAAACATAAGAAAAATGTGCATGGACTCCTCGTTATTTGACTTTAAGAGGGCCGCTCAATGCGAACCAAATGGCGAAATGTGCCAACGTCAGGTTTGCGTTGTAAAATACACAACTTTATACGTTTTCAGTTTCAGGCATAAAGTGTCACAGAAACACGTCAGAATCAACTAAACTGAGTTGGACTGATGATATGTAGGTGTACATTATCTATTCTTTGTAATTCGCATGGCTTTCAACCACAAATCCCCCCCCCCAAGTCGATTTATCTAAATACCTCAACAAACTGAAGAAAACTCACGCAACAAGGAAAAGCATAGTGGATGGAAGACTGCAAATTGTTTCTGCCACACTGTGATTTATGGTTTTGCAATACCTCTCGTCCAATGAGAGCAAAAAGATATTTGTATAACAAAAGCATTTGTCTTTTTTGTCTTTGAGAGAGAAAAAAAGACGCTGTTCCCCATTTCTTTAGTTTACAGGGAGCCAAAGGAAGACAAGACATCCATTTTTTACAGCCGGGGGGGGTAACTCCTCACTTTGCCTCTTTGACCGCAGTAAGACAGACAGCTTTATTTTACAGAGCAGCAAAGCGCCGGTCGAGTCATCCTCCAATCCCCATTTTACTGCCACAGACAATGACCCCCCCCTCTTGTCAAAGAAGGCGGATATGGGGGTGTCGGGCCATTTACAACTTGTCATCTTCCTCAGTCACCTTGAAACGGAGACAGTTCCTCCGGGTGCATTTCTTCTGAGCCTCTCGGTTTGAGAAGGACAAAGAGCAGCGGGGTGATGCCGATCACTGCACATTAATGAGTGGCGAAAGAGACAGAAAATCAATGATTGGTCACTTAAGTGGAAACCACACTGGATTGTTAAAATCGTGGGATTTCCTTGTTAAATGGTACTAAAAAGGTTAAAAGATGTTTGTCATGTTAAAAGCTTTCCAGAACATTTCAGATTGGGCAAAAAAAAAAAGCCTTCATGTTCATGGAATGTTTTACAGAACGACTTTAAACTCAGAGTTTACCATATTCTTGTTTTAACCAACTTATTTTAAAGTATTTCATGTTTTTTTTTTTTTGTTTTAAGAGTTTGGTCTTTCATATGCTCCCTGTACTTTATATTGTATTTCATGTACTTGTCTTTTGCCATTTATTTGTTTTTAAGTATTGACACTGTAAATCTATCTTATGTACTGTTGCCAGGACAGACTTGTAAAAGAGATTATTAATCCCAATGTGGATCTCCTGACTAAATAAAAGGCAAATTAATGAATAAACACATGCATAATGCAACAGTTCTTGAAGCTTTTTGAAACTTTTCCCTCCATTTTATGCCAAGAAATATTAAAATTGGGTTTATGAGATTAAATTACTACTGAAAAGGACTACAAAGTACATTAAAGTTTAAATTTAAAGGTTATTGTGGCATTGACTTGCCGGTCCAGCTTGCTTAAGATGAAGTTGGGCTCTTTGTGGCCCCTGAACTAAAATGGATTCGACAGCCCTGATTTAAAGCGGGAATGATGTTTTAGAAGTATCACCTAGAAAACTGCAGTTAAAACCGAGTTGGTAAATCTTTGCTTTGTGTAGAAACCCTTTGTAACCGTGGCCCAGAAAGACACCCGCTTTCCCCTCAAGGCAGCGATGCGTCACCGCGGTCATGAAGCGGGGAGAAATAAAACACCTCCCATTTGCTAGACCTCAAGGTAAACGGGGCAGACGTTATCGATGAGAAGCCTTGTGACATCCACCACTATATATATATATATATATATAAAAAAAAAAAAAAAAAACGACTTTTGTCTCCGATGTGGAGGAATGAACACTCTTGTGGAGAACCGACTCCCCATTACGTCCTCCGTGCCGGCAGTTTTGCTCCAGACAGAAAGCGGCACTCACTCACCCCTCGCCATTATGCCGCCGTCACCCCGGCTGCGAGATCCTTCACTTTGATATGTGGAAGTGGCAGCGAGTAAATTTCGCATTGTCCCTTCGCTCGCCGTGACCTTCATATATCTGCCAGGATTTAAAATTGGGGGCGGCGCACGCGAGATTTTCAAATTCCTCCTCGGGGAAATGTCAACTCGCAGCCGTCGACACGATATTTCTCATCTGCCACTAACGGGAACTGCACTTCCACCTAATCCCGCTCAGTCGTTAATACAGAAGAAGAAAAAGTCCGTTTTTCCAGCTTTTATTACACCGTGTTTGCCCATTTTAATTACATACCCAATACTAACAATATTCAACAAGAGTCTACATAAATAACATCCGTAAGGTAAAAGTAGTGAGTGCAACTTATTACAAATTCAAAGTTTACAATGGTCACGTGTTGACATTCCTAAGAATTAGAACTACAACGGTGCAAAACAAGGGGGCCAAAACCATAAATTAATAATGACCGAAAGGCCACATATTAACGGAGAAAACGAAATATACAAGACATGTACAGCACGGCTTATTCTGTGGACATACAGGAAGAAAGTTATGCTCCATTCAGCCATTTTGCTCATCACACGCTCACCTCCTGTAGATCTAAAAAGGAGGCTCACTTAGGAAATAAAAAAACAAAAAGATAAAAGCGCAACATTTTAGGTTTACAGAAGGCGAGCATGTGATACGCAAAAGTGGGAGAATCATGTGGACAGAAAACGTGAAAATTCATCTAGGAAGCGGGAGAAAGAAAAAACAAAAAGCATTGTAAAGAAGACTGCTGAATTAAAACTCTCCCACGTCCACCCTCTTGTCTCTGAACTTGTTCCTGGCCTTGGTCCGAGCCTTGAAGGCAGCCGAGTTGTGGAGATGCTGCAGGGGGAGATTTGGGGATGGAAAACACTCGTCAGACTTTCCTCATGTTAAGGGAGTGGGGGGGGGATGCATCGACCTTGAAAGACAAAGTTTCCTGCACACCTACCCTTTCAAAGCGAGAGATTTTCATGGCCTTCATCGTAGCGGAATCGACCAGCATCGGTGGTCCCAGTTCAAACACGTCTCTGATGAATTCATTCGCCTGGTGTGACCAGATGAATAACATTTTAGATTTTCTAAATTATTTTTTAAGAGCAAGATCTGGCCAAAGACAATTCACTATCACAAGATGAGACACAAGTGTGGCAATTATGGCAACAGGTTTATGAAATTAAAAAGCATTTTAAAATGGAACGAACACTATGAGCAAGCTTTAAAAGTCTCCATTTAACACTTACCTGTAGGTGGTAGTTCATCCCGGAGCCCACAAACTCCCTGAACGCATCGTATGTCCTCTTCCTGACCCAGCTATCGATGGTCATGCGCTCCGTCCCGAAGCGGATGGTCTCGGATTGGAAATGTCCCTCCTGGAAAGAATCAAAAAACAAATAAAAACAAAATGACATCCTTTGTTGTTTTTGGTCGTTTTCTTCAGCTTTTTACCAAAGAAAAATGCAAAGGAATTAAAATGTGGCTGCCAGCTGTGACACGACGCGACGCTCACCTCGACGGCCTTCAGCACGTCCCTGAACACGGACCGCTGCTTCCTCTTGTCCGTCTTGGCTCGGTGCTTGACGCAGTCCGTGGCCAGCGCGTTCAGCCTGTCGCAGAGCTCATCCCAGTTGTCAAACTCAAACTCCTGAAGACGCAGAAATGAACATCACGTGTAAACAACAACAACAAAAAAAAAAAAAAACGATTCGAAAGGTGGCTGAACTGTGGTAATGCGAGCGGAGGTCATCTCACAGGGTCCATGTCTCTGGCCAGCTCGAAGAGCAGGGCGATGGTCTCCCCTGCTGCAATCCTCATGTTGACGTCTTCACTCTCCAGCAACCGCTGCAGTTTGGCCAGGTGTCTGCGCCACGACCACACATTAGCATTTTCAATTCAAGTGCACAATAACCCGTGAGCAGGATCGCGGCTATGACGGGGGGGGACGAGTGTCGGCGTCTTACTTGTGCAGGATGTCTTTGAGCTGGTTGCTGGTGCAGATGGTGAGCAGCAGGGCCCAGGACAGCAGGGCGTTGGTGTGCAGCTGGCTCATCTGGGGACTGACGGAAGGACAGGTACCGTCCGCCCGCGCGTACGAGCGCGTGAACAGGTTCTCGAAACACTCCATGGTGGCTTGCACGTCCTGGAAGCAGGAGAGAGGAGAGGAACGTGTCACGCCTCAATCATTCATCACAAATAAGATCCAAGTCTTCAAGCTGACAAACTTACCAGAACGTCGTCTTCTGCCACCAACGTACAGAGGCCCAGACTTGTCGCCACCTACAATGGAATATATAAAACAAGTTAACCTCTCACAGAGACGATCCACACCGGACGCCTTTACAACATGGTTTCTCTTGTGCAGCCTCAGTCGGATACTCACAGCCTGTCTGGCCTGGATGTTGGCCGATCCGTCGGCCAGGATGTTTTTGAAGATGGGTTTCAGGGCTTTGAACACTTCTTCGCTCTCGATTCCCGATCCCAGCTGGATGCACAGCAAGCAGGCGAGAGAAGCTGCTGCCCGCTGCTCCTCGCCTTTTCCTGGCGGTGGGAGAGAAACATGAGCCTCTCGTCTCAAACTCGAAGGAACCAACTCAGAATATATGTAGTAAAAAAAAAGAAACAGTCTCGCAATGGAATAACTTTCCATTCCAGGCGCACAAAACCACACAGAGATAAAAACGCTCATTTGTCTGGCACCTTTCTTGAGGCAGCGTTCGATGCTGTCTGTGACGGTCATCCTTCTCTCCGAGATGAACTCGTACAGGATCCGTGTGGCCATTGCCGTCTTGAGCCCGTCCAGCGCCCCCTGTCTGGTCTTAGCACTGAACACAGAGGCACACAAACGGTCATTTTCCACTGTCATAATAAAAAGATTACGATTTGTCTCCAATATATACCCAAGCGCAATAAAAATATGCAAAATAGTAGGAACAAATGTTTACAAAAATACGATTGAAAGCAATACATTGCATTGTAACTACATTAAATTGAATATCTGAGTTCTTACAAGATGTCAAAAGTTTTAACAATTACAAGAAATTTTAGGTTTGTAATATGAAACCAACAACGGTCCATATCCTTTCGGTGATGTCATATTCAGCACATCAGCTTACATTTACCCACACTGCAAACTTATGTTGCTTTTTTTGCAACGTCAGCCTAAAAACCATTATTTTTCCACTTTTGCTATGGAACAAATACCACACATGTGTTCATCAAACTTATCAAATTTCCAGCAACGTCACCGACACTGTAGGTCAGTAACAACTGTAGAGCAGCCACTTTATTTTAAAACCATCCCTTGTAACGTCGGGAGTCTGAAAAATCCCATCATGGGCTGCACACCAAGAGTGCATAACATGTTTGTGAATGACTGAAATAAAGCAGGACGTTCACCTCTTGTCCACAGTGCTGTCTATGAACCCTTTCAGCTTATACTGGAAATCCTCCTGGGCTGCGTCCTCGCTGGCATCTCCACCTAAACACACATCAAGGAAATGACACTGTTGACACGCCGCATGTCTTGGCAACAAAAAGACTTGCATGAATGTGGACACACCCTCCAACAGCATGTGTACTCACAAGTAATAAATACCAAAGAAAGATCAACCCACCGTCATCGGCTACACTGGCGCCGTCACTGAAGCTGCTGCAATGACTGAGGGTCTCAACCGAGGCATCCTCATCGCTGAAGGGCTGCACATTTCCATGCTGCCCCCCTGAAATAAAAAGAGAGGCACAAAGGGTTAGTCTAACAAAATTTCAGTTTGTGCAAGTCCTATTATGTAACCGACGCTCCACACAGGTACTGTAGCGTATACAACACTTATCTAATCAGTTATGTCCCCATGCCTTATCCACAACATGGCACATTTTCAGACAGATGATAAAAGTAACAGCGCCAAGGACACAACTCGAAACCTGTGCAAAGACAACGTGCTCAGGCTGGGAGGGACACGGGGTCACCAATAAAGTGCCACCGTGACATGACCGAGGCGTGACACCCTGCCACGGCACGCGCTGCCTCCAACTGCAAAGCCAGTCTTCAAAATGGAGAAGTATGGTTTGGATGCAGTCCAGAAATACATGAGGTCAGGGAGTACATCGAGGAAGCATACAGCCTTCGTACTAGTTTATACTAGTCAAGCATGACAGGGAATAACCGCCACAGACCTTTAACAATAGAAAGTTCTCATTTTGCTGGTCAGGGGAATCTTGTGTAGAAATACTTTATGTGAAAATGTACTTAAAAAGTGAAAACCACCCAGATGTTTGCATCATTGGTTTGTGCTTTTCTTCTTCACGCAATTTTGAGTACAATTTGCTCTATGGAAAACTTGTTTTTTGTTTTGATTATGTTTTTTGTTGTGTTGTATCCTATTTGTACAAATTGCAAATGCTAATATCTACACACTACCAACTTCTAACACAAGTGTGTGTGCTGTTGACAGGTCAAAAATACTATCTTTTTCCTCCCAAACACCACATGGATACCAAAGACAATCTTAACATGCTTTACAAAGCACTTAGAGATCCCTAAAACTTTTATCAATGCATCTGTTAATGACCTTGCATCTGGATGATGCTGTATAAATAAACTTGTCTTCTCATTTGGGGTAAATCATATTTAAAGCTAAAGTTGGTACTTCAGCATAAGGTTAATAGCATTCACAACTGAGGATGTACTGAATACAGTTATTATCCAATCAGGGAGGTATTTACAAACAATTTAAAGCCCAACAGGCCTGCTTCTATCAACTACTTCTAACAAAACATTGTTCATTTTTGCAACAACATGAGCTGCCTAGTGAAGAAAGATGTGAGAGCTGCTGGAATTTACAGCTTAGAAGGCTGTTAATATAGTCTGGTACTTTTTATTATATTCGAAGAGATCTTTTGTTTTGTTCAATTGTGAAAAACCTCATCTGAACCCAATAATGTGGAGACAAAGACTAAGCTGGAACAGGAACAGACAACAGCTTTCCACCCTGTGTCCTCGATTCACCTTTACAAAACATAAACATGTCGAATCCCTTTAAAAGTACTCTGTCCCCACAATCAAACCTGCGTGTTACACTGTAGTAATATTAAACAGTTGTGTCAATGCATAAATAGAAGGAAAAAAAACTGTTTAGTCAGATCTTATCTCTATGTTTGTGTGTTGACGTGGACTCGAACCACGCCACAGCTGATTTCTGAGAACCGGACGCCGCCCCTTTCTTTCCCAGCCCTCTCTCCGGAGACCAAAATGTCCGCCTTCAGCCACAAAACAATAATAACTATACCACAAACAAATCGGCAGCCGGACAAACAGGCTTGGCTCCAGCTGACGTGACCAGGAGGAGCACACACCAGGCGCCACCGAATTTATGCTTCAGTTTAATCGAGGTCAATCCAGACAGGAGGCGACATGCTTCGAACACATCCCGGGTTATTTGTGTGTTATGTCCACGTACAAAACACTACGTATTCATGTAATCGACGAGGCAATCTGGGTGAAACTAAAGCTTTAAACGCTACAGTGTATTTTCCCCCAATGTTTACCTAGCAACAGCATGTGTGTTTCCATGCTAACAGGGAGTGGACACGTTAGCCCCTAAAGTACGACGGGTATGAAAGTACTTGTAAGAAATCCAACAACCGTTTACAGTAAACACACAAAAAGTTGTAATTGTATTGGAAACAATTGTCGAATCGTGTGTGAGAAATGTGATGCCGGTATAAGGGCGAGGCATTGTGTGAGGGCTAGTTAGCTTTGCCGTGCTCTGTAGGCCAGACGTTACTGTTTGTAGTCCGCAACGAACACAGGCTGAACGGAACTGATAGGGCAGGCGACGAGGAAGAACTACAAATCCCATCAGCCACCACGAGGCAGAGGCGCCAGGCCCATAGCACTGCGGGAGCCGTCCACTCACCCTTGCTGTTCTTCTTCTTGGTCCTTGGCATTTTCGTGCAGATTTCAGAAAAAAAAACTAAAAACCAAAATCAGCCAATACACGAGCAGCCTTTATTGTATTGTCGCGTAAGATGAAAATATTCCCGCGGCACAGTCGGTAAAAAGAAATCGAAGGCGATCCTGGAGATAGACTGTTGGCCGAGACGATACATTTTCCCTCATAAAACCAGGGCTGCGTGCGCGCAGGGCGGCTCAACGTATTTATACCGGCTGACATGTCACGAGGCGGTTTCCCGGCATACTAAGCCAATCCGGTAACAGGAATCACGTGCGTCCGCGTGTGACGCGGTGAGTGACAGAAACACAAGCACATGTGTTTCTGCATGTTGTGGGCTCGTGTTTATTACGAGTGGGCGTCATGAATGTAAACCTCATGCGTTTCTCATGTGTTCAGAGAAGAAGAATGAGAAAATTCTTTATTGCTCTCAGAGGGACAAACACTTAAAAATAACACTATTTACAAATATTTGTAAAGATGTTTCTCGTCCCAAATAAATCAACAACCGTGATCACAAATGACAGGATGAATATATATAAAAAAAAACATCACCTCATACACAAAATAATTTTTTTATAATTCACACAGCCTACAGAATATAAACGAAATTTTTTAAATGATTTGCTTAAATTGATATCATCAAACACTGTTTACACATTTAGTGTAAATCTAGATATTGAATTGTATAATATCCGTTATAAGCAGCAGTGGAATTGTCTCATTCGGGAGACCACAACGTTAATTGCAAATTACCTTTTTTGTTCTTTGTGAGCTTACGAGTAACAAAAAAAACATTTTGAGTCACAAAAACTCACCAGCCGTGGCCGAGTTGACGCCAATCTTCTTCCAGTTGCTCGCCGGTCCTGGGTGATAAATGGCGTCCATTTGGCCGAACCAATCCCAGTCTTTTCTTTTTGATCCACTGTGGCCGTTGTCGTCTTTGATTTTCCAGTAGGTGCGTTTGAGTTTCTTCAGCTTTTTCCGGCACTGTTTCGCTGTCCGGTGGTATCCGGAGGTGGCCATCAGCTCAGAGAGCTCCCGATACACTTTCTCATTGCGGGTCTCATTGTCTAGCTCACATTGGAACCTTTTGTCGGCCACCAGACAAAGAAATGTGTGCACCTCGTCGTCACTCCACAGGGTTGAGTTCTGTACATCCATGTCTGTTGTTGATCGTTCCTGTTGTGATTGAGTTTTAAAAACAGCAGGGGTAACTCTTATGAAAGAACTCCTGACTCATATAGTGGAATGTCGTCTGCCAACATCATATTTTCAGCTTGACTCAGCTCGCTTGGTACCTCAGTTGAACTGGTACCAGAGACGTACCTAGTATCAGGTACTAACACGTAATGGTAAAAACTAAAAATCGAAGCGAATCCAGTTGAACCGAGTAGGTGCTCGTGGAAAAGCCCCTTATTGTGAGAGGTAATACTCACACTGTGCATAGCTTGGACTTCAAGATATAGTTAATTGATCCTGTTTTGTCTCATCTTCTGGTGGAGTAGCTCCAAATCTTATGGACTGATTTTAACCCCTTTGGACAATAAATATTTCAGCACAAAGGTGGGATGTGAGTTAAGAGGAGTAGATCCCTCATATGAGTGCTCAGACTGTTTTTTTATTCTACCAAATCATCCACTATTATTATTATTATTATTATTATTATTATTATATTATTATATCAAAGAACACTGTTTATTCTGCATGCATTACATGAAACCTATTAGATAAATCTTGTGCCAGTAGAAAGTGAATTTGAATTAATTTGTTTGAATGTGCATCACCATACAATCGAAATTGTATTTCATTTAATTAAATTAAAATCCAGCTCCTTAATTCATTCGCACTTTTCAATTTCACTTCTCTCCCTTCAGATTCAGTTTTCCGAGTTGAGCGCAGATGGGAAGAAGTTGATTTTACATTCTTTAACTAGTGTAAACACCTCTGGGAGAAGTAATGATTGGAACTACTGCGTGACGTGCCCAGCGGTGTACTGGCCAGTCAGCAAACCTTGACAAATCTTGGTGGGCCGAAGCGGTCAGTCACAGCCCCGGGCCTCTTGTCCATTTATTATGGAATGGAAGATCACCCAACAATGAATCAATGATTAGAGGTGGTACACTGTTTCTTTTCTAACATATTGGTGTATATTTATATGCTTGACGTGTTGGACCCAGTGTCCATCTCCCCAAGAGACTTCCAGATGCAGTCGACACAATTAAGGGACTTTTTCAGTTTTCAAACATTTGACTGACTGATTGTTTTACAAGAGGAGGACTTGGCTGGTTTATCGCGTTGAACACAGTTTCCATACAAGTTTCAATGTGCCGCACCTTTTGTGAGTTTTATTTTAACATCTGCTGTTACTGACAGCAAAAAAGAACGCTAAAGTAAGTCGGTTTAAAGTAATAGTAATCTTTGTGTATATCAACTTTTGACTTCAAAGTAAGTAATAAAACCATTCCCTGAGAATATTGCGGCATGTCGCAATTAGAAATAAGATCTATTTTTAGAGATCTATTTTATCAAAAGACATTTTAGACGTAGTTGTGAGGAGGACAAAATAAATGGATGAAAAAGGGTGATGGTAAACAATCATATTTTATAAGTGGGGGGACGATGGTAATGTGAAATCATTGGGAAGTCAGACGTCAGCCAGGAAATTCTACTTATTGTGAGTGGTAATTCTGACACTTTCACTCTAAATGTAAAAGACTTGGCTGCCGTACATAGCTTGGACTTCAAGATACATTTATTTGATGTGTTTTTGTCTCATCGGCTGGTGCAGAAAAGTGTGACGTGAGGCCAGGGGAGTAGGTCCCTCCTCTGCAAATTGCACCTTGGTTTTCTATTGTATCGAATCATAAACTATAATTATGTTACTAAAGAACACTCTGTTTATTCTACATGCATTGCATGAAAACTGTGAGTGTGTTCCTGAAATCTTTCAAACACTTTAATTGATTTTAATTTTGATGAAGTATTCACTTTTTGATTTTCTCTGGCATCCACTTCTGTGTTCACAAGGACGACAATCCCTGACTTCCCCCACAAACACGGTGAGCCATGAAACCTCCCTGCCGGCCAGGCCGCTGTACGAGCTTTAAGATAAAGTGCACAGGCCCGAGGGGTAAATACAGCTTTAAGTAGATTGTCACAGTCATTTAAAAAAAACTTGGGAACTCTCCAAAAACAGAGGATTTAAGCTTTAGTCAACGAATCGAGAGTCAGCTCACACAGCGAGCTCCAGAAAAATAATTTTAGGAACATTATGGAGAAGTGTGGATGTAACCCTATGTGGACGTGAGGTAATAATCCCTTTTCTGTAATTGGTATCTGCACCGCCATGGAACATAAAGAAAAAATACTGCACCTCGGTGCAGTTAATGAATATATAGCATCTGGGAGTGAGCAGATGTCGTCACACGGGTCTGCAGCAAGAGAGCCTATAGGGATAATAGTCCACGGTGATTGTAATTGTAGGCCTGCGTGATGCAGCTGATGTGTGATTACAGGGCTCAGTGACGCAGCCGATGAGGTCAGTTTAAGGCTTTGTGATGGAGCAAGTACTGTGATTGGATCATGATTAGAGTAATAAGACAAGATTGTCTTCTGGCACGGGTTTTCCTGTTATGCGACACGTTAGAAAGTGAGGGTGTTTATCACAATAAGCACTTTGATGAGTGTTCGCTGAGACGTGTCGGCTGTTTGCGTACATTTTGAATTTGTAACTTGAGTCGTGTACATTTGAACTGGGAAAAAAAAAATACAGGCAAATTAGTTTGGTTTGTGTTTTGGATTGTTTCATGGTTTGTTTTCCTTGTAATTTTGAATATCGTTTTCTTCCCTATCAAAGGCATGGCATAGGTATTCATCAGTTTGACACCTTGTTGTGTCTTGCTACTAAAAGTCTAATTTTCGACAGTTATAAGTCCTGTCCTGTCCTGTCCTGTCCTGTCCTGTCCTGTCCACCATAAAATGATTTAATGCCCTGGCACATTTTTCATCATGTCTTTCAGTAGATAAATCTCATCTGGTTTCATCTATCTTGTCCGGTTTCCGGTTCTATTTGTGGCATGTTCCTTAAAAGTGGATACATACTCGACAAAAACAGTGAAATCTCGTCTTTTTCTTCAGCCGGTAGAAACACCAATAAGAGTTACTTTTTCCAGGACATTTTTGTACTTCATGAGTGGAGGTGTGACTGTACGTGGCATATCCTCTGACAAATTCACTTCATATTTTCAACCAGTCACCCAACAGTTGAAAAAAGTTATGATATGTCAAGAAAAGGGATGTAAAAACATGCAAACCTGCAGGCAAAAACCAGCTCAACTGAGCCTCCGGGTAAGAGTGAGATTACAAAGGCAACACTTGGTGGTGTGTGTGGCTGTTGGACGAAGAGGAGTTTGACATCCTGGTCTTGAACAAGTTGTGAGAACTCCCAGTCCAGGACTTCATTGGTTTCTCTCAGCTTTGGGAGAAAGAACCCCCCTTTTTCTATTTCCATGGAGTAATTCTAGACTTTAACATTCCTCAATACTATCCAGTGTCTTGTTACTCTGCCCTCCCTCCGTCTCACCTCATTACACCTTGATTGGGTCTACCTGCATAACAGAAAGTCATTATTCCTTCCATGTATGACTCTTTATTGGCCCACCTGTTTAGTTTCTTTCTGGTCATGTTGTCTTATCTATCTGGTCACTTTTCTTCATTCCTGCCGTGGTTTTCCCCTGTTTTGAGTAGTCATTGGTGTGTTCGGACTGGTTCTTAATCACCATTTTGAGACTTTGCACTTTGGATTATCGTCAACTTGAAAAAAAAAAAAAAAAGTTGTTTTTTTTCAAAACATTGATCTGCGTTTGGATTCTTAGTTCCTTCAGCTTTCACATAACAGGAACATAAAGCGGCATTTCTGCGGTTACAGTCTTCGTTTCTTTTCTCAATAGTGTGCTGGCTTTGTCTTTGTCTTTTTTTTTTTTTTAAACCATGTACCAACAGCTCCATTTTAATTAAGGTAGTTAACACAAATGAGCCACATTAGGATAACAGTTAGCTGCAAGTGATGGAAACAGTGCTGAGGGTAAAACAATCCAATGGAAAGAAGAAGAAGAAAAAGAAACGTGTGCTACGTGATCATTGTCTTAAATAAGACGGATCCTGGCTCTCTTTGTTCTACCCAGAGGGCTGCAATCAATAGAAACTGCCTATAAATTCTGCAGAGTCTTTGGTTTTTCTTCTTTTTTTGCGAGGTGTGAAATAAAATCCAAACCATAAAAGTCCATCTGATTAATGATGTGAAACCATCAGATATCTTCTATTTAAAACAAAGGGGAAACTCAACAGGGTTCTTGCTTTTTTTTTTTTTTTTTTTCTTTCTATATGTATAAATTTAGCTCAGTTTCAGTCTTGCTGCTTTAAGTACAAAGAAATAAAGATTTGTTCCATAGGAAGACTTCGAGAGCCGATCTCACCTGCTGGTGCATTAAATATCAGGTCTGAAGAATGGATGCACTGAATTCATGTCTACATCAAATTGAAAGATTATGGGAATATTTGATCAGTTTTACTCCTCTAAAAAAAATATAAAAAAATCTCAATCAGCTTCCTGCCATTCATAATTTTTTACTTTTTTATCAAACTGAAGCTGGAGCTGATCTCAGCTGCTTATGAGTGACGGCAGGTTACAATCTGGAAAAGTCTTATTTTCATTCTCATTTAAGGGCGAACCACATTCCCACCGTGTGTCATAGCCCTCTAAAATAATCGAGAAAAAAAATGAACAAAATAAATAACATTGTTTTGGGATTGTTTTAGATTTTGGGATTAATAGAGTATTTCTATCCTATAATCTGTTCTGATTCAGGCTAAATTAAAATGGCTTAAGTTATCCTTTTGACATAGGCTGATGTATATTGTAGGGGTAAAAGAAAACAAAAACGTGATCTGTTCAAGGATTTTTTGTTTGTTTGTTTATTTACCTTATTTGTTTACCTGAGGTGACTGACATCATCAAGGGCTGAATGGGCAAAAATGCACTTTGACCAAAAACTGACTAAGCAGAAGGAGGTGTTGATGTGCGTCCATCCATCTTCAATATTCACTTTATCTAACTTATAGTTGCCGGGAGTTGGAGACGCAAAGCCAATTCAGTCAATACACACAAAAATCCAACAGAAACTAGATAACACCCAAACTCAACACAGAAAGGCCTCCTGCATTGAGGCTTACTTGTCAAAGATTCTTAAGTATCTTATGTTGTCTTTTCACAAAACCCTGCAGTCTGTCTAATTTATTCTGTTGTCTATTATTCTCTTCAATTATTTGTGGCATGATTTGCTCATTACTACTCTTTCCCTTTAAGAGCAGCGTTACCATTCATTTTCATATTTTCCACTTCTTCAAAAGGTAACCACAGATCAGCTTCGATCAAATTGTTCCAGTTAATTACGATCTTTTATTACTTCAGTCGTTCTCTTTTGACGTGACAGGACAGAAATAGTTCCCTCTTACACAAGAGGAGAATCGCACAGATGCAGCCTCCTTGTTGCCGTTCCCACGGTCCAACTGTTAACAGCGTTTTTTTTGTCTTCCAGCCTGGGCAAACAGCAGAATCTAAACTGGCAGAATCTGATGCTGACTTTCATTTTTCATGCACTTCATGTTTGACTGCTGGGAGGTTTCCAGTGCTGCTTCTGAAGCACATACACTCCCACACGCTGATCCTTCTCCCGTTCTACTAGTTAAATTCAGGATGCTGACTGCTCGCTGTCAGTTTAGATTGTCTTGTCTTGTGAAGAAAACTGTGCACTCACACATTCACACACGTTTCTGGTCTTAGAAACATTCTCAGGAATCTTTGAAATTGTATTAGTTTTGCTGAACACCCTTGACGGCCTTCAGTTTTTAATCCTGCTGCAAAATGGGTTTGAATAGCAGCTTGAATATTGTGTTGTTTTTTGGTGTTTTTTTTGCTTCTCTTGTGTGTGCATGTGATGATATTTTATTTTTTTAAATGTGTTTTACATGTTAGCATCAGCTACCTCTGGCTCATATAGATTTTTTTTGTTTACTGATGGATTGTGAGAAATGTTCCTGTCAGACAGATAAAATGAGTTGAATATGAAATCTAGTCAGCGTTCAAGTAGCAACAGGGTGAAGCAGTGTTTAAGTATTATCTAATCAGAGGATTGATGTGTCTTTATACTCTCACAGAATCATTTTGTTGCAAAGTAAAATCTCTAATTAGGTCAAAAATTCAAATAAATCTTCCTCAATCCAGTCAGAATAATTATTTGCCAAATTACTTCAGACTGAAAAACAAACCAGCAACATTTTCCTTGTGCACAAAGATGATGTGAAGCCCTGAATAGGTCAGCTTGACAAACACTTCTCACCTTTGAAGCTGTTTTCCTTTCCAAGAGAGGCTATTTGTAGACCCACTCAGAGACTTTGACACTAGGGGGAGCCATACTGTTTGAAATTCAAAGGACACGCTGCTCTCTCTACAACACAGAAATTCCCAAGGATGTTTGTTTTTTTTGTTTTTTTTAATCCATATTTACAGAGTCACTGCTCAGCTGTGTTGCTTTAAACGTTTAATGGGCACGCAATGCGCAAATCAAATCACCGGGTATACTCTAAAAGAGTGACATCTTGCAGACGACTCTCTTGAAATACTGAACGATGAAAAACACAGATGTTATTCTGAAAGTGCTGGGAAATAGTTGAAGAAACGCCAGCCGGGAGAGGAGTGGGGGGGGGGGGGGGGGGACCACCTGCCAGCAGACAAGTGCAGGAGTAAGAAAAAGCTTTAAAACAGAGCAGCTTAGTCCAAAACTCACTCAGCATGCCAGGCATGTTGCACCAATGGGCACAAGCCAATGCCACAGGAATACAAATCATCACCAGAATCACTGATAAAGAGCGAGGCGTGAGGGAGGGAGAGACCTGACAGCAGATAATAGTGCATGCCTGCATATTAATTCCACGTGCAATGCTACAGTTTTTAAATAATTCATAAAACGACATGGCCTGGAGCGATGCAGTGTGGCAGCATGAGTGAAGCCTTGCCGGGGAAGGGAGGAGGTGAGCCCAGGAAATGATCTGGGGTCGAAACGCTCTGTCCACAGCTCGGCAGAGTTGTTTCTTTTCAAAGACCACAAGTGGTTTCCTGTGTGATGTCTTACTGCGCTGGTCTTCCTGTAAACGATGCGAGGCGGCACAATGCACGTGCATACGTGTTTAAAAAGGGCTCTCGGTTGTACTGTTTCCTGAAACGCTCACAGCTAAGCGGCCTGTCTACAGAATTTACGTGACAGAATCATAATCAGTATACAGATATGACATAGGTGTTGAATCTTCCTTGTAGTTTACTGAACTGACTTTGTTTACAATGTGCATACTTCCTCAGATACACTTGTATACTCTAATTTGAGCAACAGAACAATCACAAATTCAGTTTTTACTTTAAAGTAAGAATGTTTAGTTTTGCTGAGAATATTCAAAGCACCTCTCAATTCTGTCCTAATTGTGTGTCTGTGCCTCAACTATATATTCTTTTCTTTGTGAGGCAGGAGCATTGGAGAGTGTTTGAATTAAACAACGTTAAATGGGGATGTGGTGAGCGCTTGTGCGTCATTCGTCATGAGAAAATCCCCGGGTCCAGTCCAGGCATATGCAGGTATATCCTGGGTAGAGACAGTCACACACACATACATTTATTTATCTAGAACATCTAGAATAGTGTTCCCTCAAGTAAAGCCACACATGCGCAGAAAAACCCCCCAGGATTTTCGGTCTGTGAGGTGAAATCGCCTTATATTGAGTCCCAGTTAGGCTGTGAACTTGTTGAAAATGTTTTTTTTATGGTTGCACTTTTTACTAAAAAATGGTTCTTGAACTGTTTTTTTTATTCATAGCTTGTTTCATCTTCATTAATACTCATATAGACACGCGGTTACACCACCTACTTTAGGAGGAAGTTTAAAAGTCTTATCTCTTTATCTGATTGAACTTCTCCACTTTTATATGATTTTTTTTTTAGCATTCATTTGTCTAATTTTCATGTAAATCCCTCTTTTATATTTTGTTTAAAATGCAGTGTTGTGCATTTTCTGACACTTATCTTTATTCTATCTATTGTAACACCATCACACTGTTCTTGAGGGAATAACACTCGTACACCAGTTGCCAGAACAAAGATCTACGTTATTTACCGAACATCCAACCTGGTTCGGCAATAAAAACAAGTGCTTTTGAAAAGAGAGGTGTACAACACTAAAAGTAGAGCATCCAAATCCTAATTACAGACTATTAGTCACTGGCAGTAGCTCATATTTGGTCCTCTCATTTCCTTGTTTTGAGATGATTTAGCACCTCATCAGACAGCTTACCATGACAGCGAGGCGATGCCACTGTCACTGTAATTACCTCTCCAACCTTGCATGCATTTGTCTTAGCAGCACATATTTTGCAACTTCAATCTCAATCCATTAACCTTTTTAAGAGGGTTCCGGAGGGATGGGAGAGAGAGAGAGAGAGAGAGAGAGAGAGAGAGAGAGAGAGAGAGAGAGAGAGAGAGAGAGAGAGAGAGAGAGAGAGAGAGAGAGAGAGGGCCTTTGTTCTTAAGCCTGGATGCACAGAGCCTTTTGCAGGATCTCTAACATTGATTTTGATTGATTAAAGCCAGCAAAGGCGAATAAAATCGCGCTTCTGCAAGGAAGGTCAGCTCATATTAACACCGGTTTACTCAAACATCGCGTATTTTCATCAACTTCAATTAGCAGAAAATCATTGTATTCGAATGGCAAATGAAAATTTGTTTACAACTCTAAAGAATCACTGATGCGCATCAAGTGGATGTCTATTTGGACCTGCCTTTCAGTGACTGCGCTGTGCGCTGTATGAACCACCCCGCGGTCCTTGGTGGATGTTGGCTTTTGTTTCACTCTCAAAAGCTTGAATCGTCAATTCACAGAAGAAATCTGAATAACAATCTGCCATGAAAGCATTTTGCACTCCACATGTGGCTTATCTATGTCCCAGGAAAAATCTGTTAAGACCCACAAGCAAGCACACACACTTGTTGGAGCGCACACGTGTACACACATAGAGCTGATAAGGTAATGTCATTGTCATCTGGCCATCTGATTAAGTAGATTAAAAACACATTTAGTCACCGGTTATGGCTCTGATGGCTTTGCATGGGGGAGGGTGGGGGGTGTGGGGGTGGGGGAAACGGTGTCCTCCCACACTTTGATCTATCCTCATTACCGCTGCCTCCTCTCAAGGTATGACCACCATTTTCTACCTGCAGTCAATCCTAGAAAATACAAATTCCCCTTTTAATGCGAGGTCCATTTTCCAAGTTTCCATTGACGGATAGGCCCAAAAGCTTTTGGGCAATGAATCAATGAGCTACGCGACAGCTTGTTCAATATCATTTCCTCAGAAAAGGCCCGTTCCTATCATGGGGATTTCTTCTCTTTTCTCCCTTCCTCCATTGCGGGTGGGATTATGGAAAAGGTTGCCAGACGTCCAGACGTCCGTTATGCAGGTTCACCACAGCCTCTGAAAGACACGAGTTGACGTGAGTCGTTTGAAGTTAGGAGGCTGTGATTCCTTGCAATCAAACTAATCTTTAAAGCAAATCTTCTTGCTCAGTAACCCTGCCCATACGTTTTATGTCAGTTCTCGCTTAAATTGCGACTGTCGGCAAATTCAGTGCGGAGACGAAGGGATAAAACGGAAATAATAAAATAAGATATCCTCATTCATAAGACGCGTACTGTGGGCAATCACTGGTGCCGTGTGTGTCTAGGCGGGCGGCGGCGTTTCAAACAATGAAGCCCCGTCTAAAAGGGACATTGTGCCCAAAAGCTATTAAAACAGGCAGATGATCAGTTGGGAATGTCTAGCGCTTTGGCTTTCCACTCTTAATGGCTATGGCTCATTGTTTCGTTTCTCTCTGGGTCTTCCTATCGATTCATTCCCATGCGCATAAACACAAACATCTGCTCTGCGCTCTCTTTCTGTCTCACTCTCTCATTTCTTTCCCCTTTGCTCTTTTGCACAATAATAGCAAAGTGCCTATAGAGCCACATGTTGTTGTCTGCGCCCGCAGTGCTGAAATGCTTCAAACTTCTCATCTGCATCTGGAGTTTTACGTCTGGACGAAATAAACAATCTTGCAACAAGTCATTAATCCCGTCTGCCAACATTTATGAGTTTATCGTGCAGTGGTCGGCACAGAGGATCCTGGTTCAATTCTGGTTTTTTTCTGTGTGAAATCGACATGTTCTTCCTGGGCGTATGAGAGTTTTTCCTCAGGAGACTCCAGCTGACTCCTACAGTCCAAAAACATAAATTGTAGGCATGACTGCATGTCAGCGCTGCTTCGTGGATAAAATGGATATTAAAGATGATTGGATGTATATCTCCAGAAAGACGGGCTCTCACCATTACATGCAGGTCCCCATGCCAGCAGTTTCTATCAGACATAAATTTGTATCCTCCTGCCTACAAGCTAATGCTAATTCGGATCAACCAACAGAGGCCGGGGTTTGTTATGTGATTGCACACGGAGCGGAGCGTGGATCGCTTTTCAAGCCCATAATAATGTATTCTAAAGGAGGGACACTGAATGGATTGTACAGCGTCAGAGTTGTATAAGCCGGTCCAAACAGGGGAGTATGGCAGCTCCGAGATGAATAAAAACAAGAAGGCACACTGAGTCATTTATGGTAGTTACAGTGGAAATTGGCATTCATCTCGTAAAATGATATGAGGCAAATATAAGGAAATGGCCTTTTTGGTTATTACTCTTTTATATGTGTCGTACAGTATACGGTTTACTTTGCATCAGTGTGGCTTTGAGTTGACCAATGTATGAATGATGTGTGTCCTTCAGTCACACCGTTGAAATCAATTCGTTCACCACAACTAATTAACTATTAGGTTTAACCACAGAGTAGAAGTGCCACCACAGCTGCACCACATGTTCAGTCGGTCCGTTTATGGATGTGCAACGATGGTATGTGAGTTTGTCCTGTAATGAACTGTAAACAAGTAATTCATGGCTGGATGGGATCTTTTGATATTTGTGTTATTTTTCAATTGTTATAAGTTAAGTTATTAGAAATAATAACTCTTCTGCAATCCTATTGTGAGCTGCAAGGTGAAGTTTAAACCAGTTTCAGACTGTTATTTGAACCCAACAGCTATGATTCAGCCTGGACCTTCATCAGGAAAAACAAAACAAAAAAAAAAATCAGTATTTGTTGAAGTCATGTCTGTCTTACTAAAAGTGGCCAGACACAGGATCTGGCTTCCACCAAATTCTGCACACTCAACAATAAAATGTTGCACAATAGTTGTGTCTGTTTTATGTTTGTCACGTCCGGTATCACTTACTTTATGATCC
Source organism: Lipophrys pholis (assembly GCF_963383615.2). Classification (NCBI taxonomy): domain Eukaryota; kingdom Metazoa; phylum Chordata; class Actinopteri; order Blenniiformes; family Blenniidae; genus Lipophrys; species Lipophrys pholis. The sequence continues at coordinate 13,883,464 of NC_137644.1, read as the reverse complement.
CAGGTCATCCAGGTTAATGCTAACCAAATGAATAACGCTGCGGATCATTAAAAGGAAGCTTGAATCTTGTAAGATAAATTACTAATAAAATTTAAATGGGAATAAACCACACAGATGAAGGATAGAACTTAGTTCCTTTAGTGGTCCAGGAAGTTCGTTGGGAAACTTCTGGCTGTCATCTGGTTTCCACGCAAGTTTCTGTTCCCATTTCTTAACTTCCTTTTTTTTTTGACATCATCAGCGCCGGTGAAAAACAGCCGCGGAGCTGAGTGACCTTGTCTACCTCACAGGTGATGAAGAGGAATGGGTTGTGTGCTTTTTGCGTGTGCGTGTAATCCTTAAAAGGATGCACGCAGGCAGATGTTCTCGGAGTTGCCTGGCAACCCTCTAGCCACAAAGAGGAGGAAGTGTGATGGTTATCACGCCTTACGTAACCGCCGAGATGAGTTCGAGCAGTAAGATTGGAATTTTTAGTTCTTCTCTTAAGAACAAACAAAATTGAGAGAAAAGTTCCAAAATATGAGTCAAAGCCTCATATGTCTTCTTTTTTTTTTTTCATCTCTCTTTCCACAAATTGTTGTATCGATTCGTAATCCAAGGCAACCGCGCCCTCCTCTTCGGGTGTTGTTTTCTAATCTGTAGGTCAGCACCCACTGGGCTCTGCAGGGGGGCCACGCCGCGAAGCCACGGGAACCTCCGGGAACCTCCGGTGAACCTGCTGAGGGGAGATTCTCCTCTTCTCCACCCGCCTGCTGCAGAAGCCCGGGATAAACAGAGCCCCTGGGTACCCCGAGCTCGATACGCCCGCAGCTGTGTGGAAGATTATAAGAGAGAGTTAGAAAGGGAAGAAAAGAGGGGGGGGGAATCAGAAGGAAAGCGGTGAGAGACGGCGAGCGGCAGCTGGAGATGATTACGGCTCGCAGGTCGCATCCTTCGCCACGTTCCAATTCCCGTCTCTCAATTTTTGACCTCTGGAGATGGACACCTGTGATCCACATTGTAACAGCATATCGATGAATCTGGGACTGCGCAAGCGAACCAATGATCGGTGCAACAATTTGAAGTTCTTCTGCCTGTAGTGTATGTTTGTTTTTTTTTTTTTTTGTTTTTTACACAAAAAGTGTAACATATTTATGAGTTCTACATCGTCCCTGCAAAGGCAGAAAACAAGAGAGAAGCTTGTAGCTTGTGGTCAGGTGCACCAGTTAGCAAAGCAACAAAAAGAGGTGACGCGCTTCAGTTTTTCTTGTGTGCGTTCATCCTCAGTGTAGCGTCAGAATGCAGCGCAGCCGCAGGACATTTTGTTGCTTGTAATAGTTAATAGGCTTTGTGGTGAACTGGTGGTCTGCCTATGGTCTAACCTGCCTCCAGTCATTGGTACCTGGGATTACCTCCAGTGTGACTCCATGCAGAAGCACATCTGGGAATGTTTGCAACTTTGATAGTTTAAACAAGCTGGGCTTAGTTTTGATGCCGAAATGAAACTTGGGAAAGCTTGACCTTAATAGCTGCGGCAGACGATCGTAGCAGAATGTTTAACAGTTGAGGAGCAGGTGGATTCACAGCGAACATTTGTCTGAGTTCTGAGAAACTGGGAAAGTTCTGACTCACAAAATAGACTGAAATAGACTCAAAAAAGCCCAACATAAAAAACGTCTCACTTTTCTAAAGTAACGCGTAATAGCAGAGAATAAGAGGAACGTCCCTTTAGGGTGACCGTATTTCCTAAAAACTCACAGCTTCAGCTTCAAGACACTCAAGGGATACATGAAGTTCACTGAACAATTTTCCATTTTATTACTTTCAAGAATGCTCCTTTGTATTGATTAAAAAAATAAAGAGTTGTATAACAAAATGACAAAAAGACACACAGTCGAATCGGCTTCTCTCAATAAGATTTATTATGCCTAAAGTAAACTCTTTCCCACAATCCCCTCTGATGGATTAGAAACAGTGCTGCTTCGACGTCTATTTGTTGGTTATGAGATTAGCAAGAGTATTTGTGAGCATCAAAGTTACTTACAAGGCAACTTGTTGGGGGATTATGGTGCATACAGATAAGTCCTGTAGTGTCCTATACAAAGCAGCAGTCAACTTAAATACACGCTTAATAAACCACTGAGAAATAGTGAAAGCAGGACATTTTCATGTATTTATAAGGCCTCAAGTGACACCCCCCCTTGTCCATTAAAAGAGAGTGTTGCATTTCCACTGCAGCCGCGGACCTCTTCTGATGATCGGGATGTGAAAAGAGAACTTTTTTCCCCCCGTAAATTAAGGTGAAAATTGAATAACTTTCATCACAGCTAATGTGCAAGCTTGTTATTTATGAAAAATAGCTGTACTTTGTTATTTTAAGCTTCATTTTTAATGATTGTTGGTTATTACGGTGTTTTTTTTTAGTTTTTAGTTTTTTTTTGCTTTTTGAGTTTCCTAATGAGTCGTTAAAGTGAGGTATTTTGCCTCACCTCAAGCTTGGATGTCAAATTTTTCAACTCCTTAGTTATGCATTTCCAAACGCACAAAAAAAAACGTAAGTATTGGTATTTATCAGGGAGGTAATTACACAAAACAAAAAACACAGGAACAATTCTGGGAAGTGACTTACATGCTTGATGAAAAAGAGTTATGCTTTAATATCATTTTACCAGGGCAAAGAATATATGCATAGCGCTGACCGGTGAAATCTGTGCAGAAAACATTGACATGAGAACGTTTTCCCCTCTTGGTTGGTTTGAAAACATTCTGCGGTGCATTGAAGGACAGCAAATCCAAGAAAATGCACCACATATCACATGCATGAAACATGTCACTCTGCATCCATTCATTGAGGATTCAGCCAGTATGCGTAACATCTTGATGGACTGGCTCCTAATTCACATCGACGCAGCCCGGGCTGTGATCCCTGCGTGAACTCTAACATCACTGCCAGGGGCCACAAACAAAGATAAGTGAATCACAGCTTCCTGGCATCCCACAAACTCACCCCATGGCTCCTTGGGTTGGGTTAACTGATAAATAGCTTGAAAGAGATGGCTTTAAGAATTGTGAGAACTTAAGATTGAATACTAATTAGAAGGATGAGGGAGTGATGCACGGAATATCCAAATCAGCAGAAGAAGAAAAAAAAGAAAACAGTCATGAAGTCATGAAAGGAAGGACTGGGAGGTCAAGTGACTCAAGCAGGAGCAGGAGCAGGAGATACGGATAATGATAGAGACAGAGAAATGTAGTAATGGCTCTGGGCAGTATTTAAATGAGTCTGTGCAGCGGTCCAGTGCACAGATTGACTGTGAATTATTACCACTGTGTGCTCGCTGGGGCTGCTATAAGCCAGTGGGCACTGTGTAATCCAGACAGACAGAAACAAAGAAATTGCAGGGCGGAATGAGTTAAACTGTGAAAAGTACAAATATAACGTGTTAAATTCCACATTAGCTGTTATCTTAAAGCTGAAGGGGAACTCTCTGACATCGATGTGCAATCTAATTGAGCCACACTGAGCCCTGCGGTCATGTAACGTATGAAGCTGCACATGTGAAAAGAGCAGCTCATTTTAACAATTGCACAAAATAGACCCAGTAACATACAACCCATCCTTCTGAGGTTTTGCTGTGCTGCTTTTCTAGTTTGGTGGTTCCACATCGCGCTTTGTCTGTGTTTCTGCTCGGCGGTTTCCTAAATAAGAGCTCCTAAGAGCTGTCCTCTTCCTGTCTTCCTCTGTGTGTGTGTGTGTGTGTGTGTGTGTGTGTGTGTGTGTGTGTGTGTGTGTGTGTGTGTGTGTGTGTGTGGGCAGAAGCCGTACACTAGAGCCCTCAGCTACAACACACACGCACACACACACACACACACACACACACACACACACACACACACACACACACACACACACACACACACACACACACACACACACACACACACACACACACACATTCAAATACAATAATATTTGACAACTGTGTCTTGGAGGCATAATGTGTATGTGGATACATCCACATACTTTCTCACATTATCACTTTTATAAAGTACTACTAAAAAGCCAGCAAGTTTGATAAGTATTTTTATTCCTTTTTGAGTATAAGAAATTTCATAAGAACTTTTATTCTATTGATCTATATGTTGCCAGATCTCTATATTTATTCATCCTCCTGCAGGATATCAGAGTTCCAGAAGACTGAATTTGTCAGTTAAAGTCTCTTCAACACTACAGAGGCGTGAAACCAGCTCAGGCGTGGAGCATGCGGCACAGATGTTTCCTCACGTTGTCCAGTAGATCCTGCATTTGTTGAGCTTTTGAGTTCATTTTCCATGGGATTGTTTGCCCCTCATCCGCAACATTGAGCTGTTTTCCTCTGATGTATTTGTGATGTAGTTATTGTGTTAACAAGTAGCGTGGAGACTAACCAGTTACTGAAAATAATCAGAACTTGTTACTGGGGTAATGGAAATTGTTTGTTATTGATTCTTCTGTTAGTTTCAGTAATTTGGAAGTCAAATGATGGTACACATTCAATATTTTGGCCTGTTTGGGCTAATTAGTGATCATGAAAGTCAAGTATTTCAAACTGCACATGCATCAAAGCACACGCTTCCAGGAGGGGATACACTTTTTGGTATTCAGGCAGAACTTGCCGTAACACCTGCTCTTTAAAGAATTGGATTTATAGACTGACGAAAATGACAGGAACAAAACAACTGAGGTAAACAATGACGTTCTTAATAATGTTGAATGCATCTTGCCTACATTGCTTTGACGAAGTAACTGTGAAGTTTAAATCTTTGGATAACCTTAAAGTAAACTGATAGAGAGAGGAGAAAACACTGTTTATCGGTGTTGATAAATGGGATCAACTGTCCATTGGATTGCCGTTTCTGTCAATTGTTAGAATTACACATGAAAACCTAGCGCCTGGCCGTGTGTAATGGTTCTGGTTGGTACAATGAAGGCACCCGGCAGCTCGCGTTCTTGTGTTGTTTGGTCTGCAGGATCTTACTGGAATTGTGTTTAACCTGAAGAATGGCGGCTTTTATTTTTGGTCGGGGGAGTGAACAGCTGGCTGAGGAAGCTTTTGTCTGTTCCCACCTGGATACTTTGTTGGCTGTCTGGCTGCTATCGGCTCAAGGAAACTCTCCACAAAACAGTCCTGGCACCGAGTCAGCATGGCTCCCGTGGAGACATAAAACAGAAAAGCTTTGTAACCTGTACATGAGATTTGTTGTCCTCACGTCTGCATCAGTGTCTGTTGTGTGCCATCTATTTCTGTCTCTATCTACATGTTTAGATCTATAGTGTTGCCTCTCTGTGTCTTCACTGTGTCTTGTTCTTCCTCTGTTTGCGGTATCGATGTTGTAGCGCGTGTTACTTCACACTGCGGCAGCCGTCTGTTTGTTTGCCTTCATGTGTTTCTACCCTGTATGTGTGCATGTACCCCCCACAGTCTCTCTTAGGAAAACAGATAGAGAGGATATATTACAGCTTGTTGCATTTTGACATTTCTGTCTCCCTTTGGAGAGAAAAAAAAACAACTTTTTATAAGGTATGTAACCCACTTTTAATACTTCGTGTATATTATATTTGAGATTTTACAAAAAAAAAAAAAAAAATTTGTTGATATCAAACTGTGAACATTTTGTTTTCACCCTTAAAATAAATCTCGACACAAAAATGACAGCGATGAATCAAATTCACCCCCAACCTGCCTCATGTATTATAAAGCCTTAACACTCTTCTGGGAATTGCCAAAAAATTCATAATTTTCCAGCTTTCTCCTCCTCCAAGGTGCTTTTACCAAGATTCCGCTGCTGTAATGTATGCAGCACGCAGAGAGATCAAAGATGCAGGGATCATATTTTGGTGTGTGTGTGTGTGTGTGTGTGTGTGTGTGTGTGTGTGTGTGTGTGTGTGTGTGTGTGTGTGTGTGTGTGTGTGTGTGTGTGTGTGTGTGTGTGTGTGTGTGTGTGTGTGTGTGTGCATTCCTACATGTATGTGAGCTGCTAACAGGCATGTATGCGCCGCTTCAAACGCACCACGACTGAGCCCGAGGCTAGAGGGCGAGGATACGGGTCTTGATGTCAGACGCCTGTGTAGTATGTGGTGCCTTCATGTGCTTTCACATTATAAGTCTGAGGCACGTAGGTGAATCACCGAATCGGTTTGCCTTGACATAGTTCGTGACTACTGACCTTAAATAAATACAACTCTGCATAGTGTGGTTTGACTCGTCTTTGCACAACACGAGGCCTTTTGGCTAAAAATAGGATGACGTCTTTTGTTGTATTTCTTACTGTGGGTATTTCTGGATTGGGGGACATTTCCTTTTGCACAGTCGACATGTTGTATAATACAAACATAGCTTTTGTTTCAGGGCATGTATGCAATGTCTGCTTGTGCTCTACGTATACACTGCAGTTTTATATGATAATAACCGACAATATTAACCAGTATCCAGTGAACCGGACAGGCCTCCAGTTAAACACAGAGCATAAAGACGTGGACAGACGTATATATTGAGATTTAAAAACAATGATGTCCTCAAGGAGTGCCCATCTACTGCATGTCAAAGTACCATCAACATATGATCTTTGTCCAGAGCAGCTCTTTGTCTTTTTATCTCATTGTGCATCCGACTGCCACATCGTCCCCAGTGAACAATACGCAAACACCGTGTCGTACACAGGAAGGAAAAGGAAAAGAAATTAATCTGATCCGACCACTGTCTTTTATTAGCTCCATTGTTTCCGATCAGATACTCAGGTGCACAAATCCAGCTGCAATTGTAAATCTGCTTCTATTCATTTGACCATTTTTGTTTTTGTTTCAGTTGCCTCTCTCTAGAATCGGCCTTCACTCCTCTTCTATGATTATCCCTCTTTGGGCTCTCTTTAGCAGGGAGCAATTACTACATGCTTGGAGTACCATAATAGATTTTATGATTTTTGAGATCATGCAGCTGTGACATTAACTCTTTTTTTCTGACTTTCTACAAATCAACTTCAAGATCGGACTGTTCACTTGCTGTCTGGTTTCACCACCTCTTGGCAGGTAGCACGATAACAGGATGATCCATGAAATCAACTCCTCTTGTCAGTAGTTTTGACGCCATTGATTGTGCTTTGATTGCCTGAATCACGCTCTCATCGCTGTTGATTGCCAAATACCGAAGACGCATTAAGGTCGTCTGTACAGAACCGCTTCCTGGCACTGAGCTGCACTGCGTTCCTTTTTTTTGGTTTTATATATTGATTTGGCATTCATTTCACTGTGCTGCTACATGTCATGTTTGGTTAATAATAAAGTCTGTTGAGCATCGAGTGACAAATGGTCGCAATCATAGAGGGGTTCTGTTCAAAAATAGAGCAGACTGTTGTGAGAAAATGAGCCAAAAGGGCCTTTAAAGGTTACGTCATGGTTTGTGACAGTTGGAGGAGAAAAGAGTGTCCGCTGGGACTCGGCTCTGCCCATCAGGCCACAGATGAGGGAAGGAGATAGAGGGATATACAAAAAGAGAAGCAGTTGTGTTTGACAGAGAAAAAAAAAAAGCCTCACAAAGACAATGGCAACACGAATAAAAGAGCTCGAAATTGTTGCTTTTTCATCTATGAGATTAAAGGTTGGACTGTCGTCGGCATCTGCGGGGAGGAAGCTTTGTCATACTGTGGAGAAAGGTTTCATTTTCAGTCCGGAGGGGGAAGAAATTTGTTCATAGAAAAACAAGACTCAAGCGGAGAAATAAATTGAAGCGCTGCTCGCCTAACAACATTGTGGTCAAACGCGTTGGACCCAATCTATTTACTTCCCCCACAGAGGGATGTGCAACACACAAACGATTGGCCTGCTTGGATTAAATGCACACTACCTGTGTAATAAATCCTAATCATGGGAACAGAGAGGTTCCCCCTCTATATTTCCCCTGTCCCTCTGTCACTCACAGAAGTCTTTGAAACGTCAGCTCGGTTCCACTGAGAAACAGCCATCATCCCTCCGCGTCCTTCGCCAAGTACCTGCAGCAGTTGTTGAAAATATGAGCCGTAAAATACCGCGGTGCGTGCTCTGGCTGCAAAAGACACCTGACAGTCAGGGTTTGAAGACAACAAATCAAAACGGGAGGGCACACACAAGCAGAGCGCAGGGCTCTCAGGCCGACCTGATATCCAGCTGCCGTGACATTTGGAGAGGAGGCTTTTTGATGTGGGAGGCAGAATGAAGCCATGTTTGTTTTCTGTCTCCGCGTTGCTTCAGATCTGCCTCTCGCTGCATGTTTTTGTCAGGTTTATAATTGTACCCATATTCCCTGTTTTCTTTATTCTTGTTGTACCCCCCTCACCTTCCACCCCCATCCTGTGTTTACACTTCCTATGCTTCTGCGAGCTGGAAATAGTTCCTCACCGTGTGCTGCCGTTGCATCCGTGCGGATGGCTCCGAAATGCGGCAAGTGGAGGCATCGGTTCACGGGCCTCCTCACCCCCGCGCCTCACCTCCCTGTCAGACTGTTATCAGAGTAAAGCCTGGTGTGTCTCCCACCGAGCCAGGAGGCACAGACCTTCCCTCCGCCGGCTTTCATCTGTGCCTTAACGCAACCGCACTGCCAGGCAGATGCAGACGCACAATGACACACACACTCACACATCATTTGCCAGGGTCTTCAGCTGTGGCACGTTCATTTCAAACCTCCTTTCGGTTTGCTGTAACCTCTGATTATTTAAGTGCAGTTTAAGCCCAAAACGTTGTGCCAGGAAACACATGCACAGCAGCGCCTGTCTTAATCAGTCGGCGGCAATTGTGCGTTATTGACGAGTATTGATTCCCGTGTCGATGCAGTGTTGGAAAAAAAGTGTTCACTTGGCTCTGAAGGTGCGGGCAGAGTGCTGAGTTTGCGTTGTTGTTAAAGTATCAGTGTTTTCAGCAGCATTACATTGCATGGAAATCGAGTTAAAAAGTGCTTTTGATGAGAAAAAAACAAGATAAGCACGTTATTTTCTTCTTCTGTGTGATGTTATTATTTCCTTTTATATTGGTTTATTGTTTACAACGATGCAGGCACAAAGAGCAGTAAATGATATACTCTGTGTGTAGAGCATGTAAGACAGTTTGTCTCATAGTGCTCGCAACGGCAGTAAATCTTTGCTGTTTCATATCCTGCTGTGATTTGTAATTCTGTTGACTTATCTCTTCAGATCAGTCTTCCTGCTTCTGGTTTTGCTGACAAGCCAAAGCCACTCTAAAGTATTCAATCACGCTCTCTCTCTCCACCTCTCTCTCTCTCTCTCTCTCTCTCTCTCTCTCTCTCTCTCTTACACACATCGGATTCTTATAAGAACATAGCAGATTTTAATAGCTTCTGGTCATAGGAGCTCCAGTATGTCTTTCCAGTCCACCGGGCTGATCGCATTGAATATTGAGGCAGGTGTCAGAGGCCACAGTTAAACGTGCCAGTGTGCTTTTATGCTATTAGTCGGTGCAAACACGCGACCGTGGTAATCACACCTCCCATGGCATTTCCATGCATATAAGGGGTCCGAGTGCATCAGCAAAGCAGAAATTATCGGCTCTCACGCCCGTGGATCTTCTGCACCACCTCTTTATGCGGATTAGAGGATGTAGGTGTCGTGGTTACTCTCGATGTAGAACAGGCTGGTCCTCACACCAACACCCACAGACCAACCGGCTATTAGAGCAGCTTAACACCAACCACAAAAGAGCAAACAGCATTTAGCACAGAGCTGCTAAGGCTATTGCCAGCCTGTGGTGCTTCAGATATGAGTAAGAGAGATGACTAAGCACAGAAAACAAAAGATTGCATGTTTGCGTACTGCTAAATGTGGACTTTTAACATCTTATTTAACATGGCGGTGAATGTTTTGTTTAATAATCATCAAAACAAGTGATTAAAGTGTCATTTTGCCCCGGTTGTTACGCTTCCTCTCCTCCATCATTCTCTATCAGTGTTGGTTCTGTATAGAAAATAGAGTTACCTATTATAACACGATAGTGTGACCTTACTAACGTTCTGAGACAGATTCATGTAAGTTCTATGAGAGGAGATAAACAGTTTTCTTACACTTCTTGTTATTTTGCTGATAAATTCAAAAGAAATGTAAATAAGCCGTTTTCTGCCTTTACATGGTTTCTCAGCTCTGATGGAGTGGTGCTCGGTGAACGTTTAGTTGGTGATAATGGATAACTTTATCATCACATTACTATGGTTTTTTTTCCTGCCAGAATGACAAACTGCATTGTCATACTGTCCCGTGTTGGTTTTTACCCTTTTGCTCCTGCCATAAATCTCAAACATTTTAACAGTAAACCGTATTTTGTGTGTGTGTGTGTGTGTGTGTGTGTGTTGTTTACTCTGAACTGTTGGTATGTTGTTGGACCACGTGACGCTCAGGGCCTTGTTTCACCTCCTGAGAGCTGGTTAGGAGAAGGCGACTTCTCCTCTGAGAACACCACTCACCAGCCTTGTTTTTAGAGGACTTTTACTGTCAGGACAGTCGGTTTTCTGTTCAGTAAACTGAACCTGTACCAAATCTTCCCAATCTCAAAGCTTAACATGTTTCAAGCTTTCACCCGTGTTTTATTTTTATTTTTGTTCGGTTGTGCTTGTGTTACGCATTCTGTTTATTAAAGAGCTTTTCATCCCCTCCAAGCAACATTCAGAGATTAGATGACACTAAGAAAACAACTGTTTGGACCAACAGTTTGAGTCTAGACACATTACATTAGGTCTGTCTGCCGCCATCACATTACCACTTTGTGAGTAATGTGCTGCTGAAAATGTGTTGCACAGCTTCATTTGTGAAGCACTGCTACAGTAAACACACCTTGCGTCCTCCCATAATGTCACCTGAATGTTTAACGGAATGGGCAGAAATTAACCGTTGCAACTGAGTTTTAATTTTTTTCTTCATTTTTTGGTATTATACTGTCTTATTTTTTATGTTTAGTGGGTGTGTGTGTGTGTGTGTGTGTGTGTGTGTGTGTGTGTGTGCGCGCTGTCAGCCGATGATAAAATGTGATGTATGATGCATGCGGGTCGGTGGGTGTGGGATGGGGGCACATTGCCGAGGATTGCTTTCAACTTGCTAACAGATACAGCCATTTATGACAGCCATCTGTCCACCATGCATGCATGTGTGTGTGTGTGTGTGTGTGTGTGTGTGTGTGTGTGTGTGTGTGTGTGTGTGTGTGTGTGTGTGTGTGTGTGTGTGTGTGTGTGTATGCGTGTGTGTGTATATGTGTGCAATTATGCTTTTCGCTGGTGGGTGTTGGGGTCCAGGTGGCTGTATACTGTAATACTGCGCCCACAGTATGCAACAGCGTGGGGGATGTGGGAGCCCAGCAGAGCACGTTAGTCATAAAAACACAAGGCACTTGATGCCCTGCTGTTACCACAAAGTAAGAAGAAGGAAAAAAAAAAAAAAAGAAAGTAACTTGGGGAAATGTGGCAATCTGGCTTTTAGGGTTGCAAGTATCAGGTTTTATATGTGTTATACCAATATCACATCTGAGTATCTCAACAAGGAGCCTTAAATCCATCGGATTACACCGTGGACAGATCCTTTCTTTATTGTTTATGCTCTATTGTTAGTGTACTCATTGAAGTTATTTCACATTGAGAGGGGAATTTGAATATGGATTTGACCACCTGTACTTCATTAAACACAGCCACAACAAAGATTGGATTTTGTGATTGTAGTTTATATGATAAAATAACTTTCATGACGGTTCTGGTTATACATCAATGTGGATGATGCTTTGTTTATTATACAACTACTTCAGTCGGTCTTTTAAATATTTTACAAAATCCATAAAGGATGGCTATGATATATCTAGGAATATGAGAGTGGGTGAAGAATGAGCAATGGACTGAAATGACGTAATTTTAAGGCCAGACATTGAAGAGGAAAAAAGAAATCTCTAATACTAAGAGACACCAAAGTCTATTTAATCATTGAAGGAGTGTGTAGTATGATGAGATATGGCAGGGCAGCATTAGTGGCAGACAAATCCTGGACAATTAGAGATGAAGGGAAGACATCGTGTATAAGACGTTCACCGAGTCGAATTTGCAGATCACAATCGTCGTACCCGTACCAGATCAGACGAGACCCGGTGTCAATAAAGACTGTCACTGGTGCAGCTATGCAACAGGGTGCCGGTGGAAACTGTGCTGCTGAAGGCTGAGACAGGTGGTTCATGGGTGCAGTGTGGGAGGACAGGTGATTAGAGAAAGAAAGGAGGAAAGAGGTGACAGAGGGTATTGGAAGAAGAGGATCCTGATGAAAATGCGGCAATAAAAATAAAAAGAAGGCAGCTTGAGATGATCAAATTCTATAGGACCACAGGTGACGAGGGAATTGAAATTTCGAGGCGTCCCAAAGCATTAGACCAAAGTAGATAACCCCCCCCCCCCCCCCCCCCCCCCCCTTCTGCTTCGGAAATATGTTGAAGACCAGCAAAAGCAAAGATTGTTTTTCAAAAGTAAAAAAAAAAAAAAAAAGCCACAGTCGTTAGCCGAATGACAATAATAATAATAATAATAAAAAAGTAATGTAATCCCACTCGTCTGTCGTGCGTCATGAGGATTTTGATAGCGAGACGTTTAGGGTGCGTCTGAAACACATTTAAACTTGATAAGAGAGAACATGAGGGGAAGCACTCCACTTTCTCAGCCTTTTGATTTGCGCACTTGCGGCACTAACAGGTGACAGGATCCATTCCCGTACGACGGCTCACGTTTCATCGTCTCTCGGTGCGGTTTTGCATATCAAAACCCATGAAGAATCATCCGTGTCGATACCGAGGAGGAACACGGAGGAAGTCTATTTTTACAATCAGCCAAAACACGGTTTTGAAGTGGAAGGCCCAGCGGAGAGGAGGCAAATATGTTGAGCGGCGCTCCTCTCATCTAACGGCGATCCGGAGATTCTGATTTATCATGCATGATGTTCAGATTGAAGTGAGAAAAAAAAAAGAAGCCCCACATCTGATATTACAAAGCGCTGTCTGGATTCTAAAGAGTAATACAGAATGCAATATTTGGGAAACTACAACGACGGCTCCATTTGACTTTTCACTACTTAACTGTTCACCTAAATGTCTTCTTCCATAAGGGCAAATATTCAACTTCCCCGTTAATCACTGCTGATCTCTGCGCTTAATTAGTACAATAAATATTACATCCAGCGCTCTCTCGTTCCCGGCGTCGAGGCTGGGATTCATTCTCATTCTCTGCTCAGTGACAGCTGTTGGCCCTGAGCAGTACAACCCAGAGCAATCTGTCAATTTATGGACATACGTCTGTACGTAGGTGTACATCTGTCAGTTCCATTCTCGTTAGTGTCAGAGTGTCTTTAAAAGGGGGGGGGGGGGGGGGGGGGGGGGAACTAGTCATTATTGTATATTTTAGAGATTTACAAATGTAGTGGTCTTTAAAGTCACTTTTTAAAGTAAAATAAACATGTGATTATATTCAAGTTCAATACGATGAAGTTTATCTTTAGGAGACAAAAATCTCCCAGAAGTTCTGAAACAGACGATTCACTCATTTTTCCACTCATTTGTAAAATATTATTTGTAAAATGACATTTTTGGATGTATTGGGCAAATGTTTAGGATATCACCATATCCTACAACATAAAACAATAATGTTGATGTTATTATGAGAAAGCAGAAGTTCATTTTCTTTTAATCACAATCACTTTAAATCCTGAATAAACTATCTTTTTTTCAATGTCGAGTTTAAATATGTTTGGCTTAAAGTTACATGAACGTTTCTAAAAATGGCCCTTTGGCTGATAAAGAGTTAACACGTCTTGGAAACGTCTCGTCACATTCCTTCATTCTCAGTCAGAACTGAAATGTTTAGGTTCCGATGGCCTGTGGTCAAAAACCAAAAGTCACTGTGGTTTCATGTTTCAAAAAATAAAAGACTCTCTTCCTATTTGCTTCATCAACTCTGTGAGTTAGTTGTTGAAGATCGATGTCCTTTAATCTAAAATCCTGTTTGTTCCACTTCCAGGTTTTCCTTTTTCTTTCTTGACCATCTTTACAAACCGCGTGTGCGATCACGCTTGTGTTTTTATTTTCCCATGAATCTCAGCAGACGCCGGTTCAGGTGAAGACTTTCGAGCAAAGCAGCGATCCGGGTTTTCGAGCCTTCCTTACGCGTGAAATGTATTTCACACAGTAGACGTTCATGAGTTCATTTTTATGATAATATGAACTGTCTGCATTTGGCAGATTACAAGCTATGAAGGTATTACAAATATGAGACAATGCAACTTATAATCCAGTTATGCCATCACTGCGGGTGCGACGTACAAGAAGTAATTAGAGCCACAATGTCTAAGAGGGGATTGTTCATCAGATGTTATTGGGTCGTGAAATTCAAGTCTTCGTATGGTACAAAGTACAACGAGAGGTGTTTTTTCTTGTGAAGCACAGCCTATTTTCAAGGCTATATTTAGAGGCGTGTTTCGACTGGAGGTGAGGATATTGCCTACTGCGTGTGAGCAGAGGGAGGCATATGTCCCCCCCAACACACACACACACACACACACACACACACACATCTGACCCACACTTCCTGGTGAGAATTAAGTCACAGCTGAGAGGAGCTGATAGGGAGTGGCCTCTTGAGATAAACGCATGTCATTTTGGATGTAAACGTCCAGCGAATCTTGGCGATCGTATTATAGATTTGTGGCGGTTCTTCGATAATTGAGAGGACACTTACAGGAAACCTGTGTCGGATCAAAAAAGAAAATCCACTTTCATGATGCATCACAGAAATTTTCACGTGTCACCAATTTGTTTTTCTACGGTTTATTTATGTTCGAAAGTCTCGGCTAATGCGGCGGCGAGAAGAAAAAATAAAAAAAAAATGGGTTTGGTGTCCGTGGCGATGACCGACTCCATCTTCCCTCCATCATCCGGACTACGGTGCCCTGAAGGGAACATATGGTCCCTCCTGATGAAACTCAGGGCAAAAAGGAAGAAATCTAAAGACGCCGGGAATCAACAAGGAAACAGGAAAGGTGAGACGGTGGGGAGATGAAGGGAAGAAAAACAAATGAGCACCTGAGATAAATGCGGGGGCGACTCGACCTGTCTGCAGCCCGCCGGGATCATTCGTCCACAGTGAGGTCACCGGACAGACATGGCACCTTTGATCCCCCCCCACCCCCCTCAGACGTCCGTCCTCGGCCCTCAGCTGTCTCTCCCTCGTTTGTCAGTCTGTGAACCCGCAGTGTGACACGTGTTGACGTCGCAGAATCTAAAGGGATTTTAGATTTGACTTCCGGCGTGTGTCGGGTTTCATATTTAGGTGCTGTCAGAAACGTAGAACGTGTAGGGGAAAAGAAAAAAAATGAAAAAAAAGGCCATTATCATACTTTGGAGTGGTGCATGTAGTGGTGACATCATTGGGATACTTTAAGGTTTTATGTCACATCACTTTTGTGTCACACGATTCTCTGTAGCATCAAATCGTCTCACAATTTTGTCTTTAAGTGAGCAGCTGCCAGGAGCTCCAGCTGCTGTCGTGTTTCACCATTTAACCTACAAACGTGAGAAGCTGCTTCTGATGGACTGCGGGCAGACCAGGTCACCCCAGCATCGGGTCTGAGGCTTTATCCGTTGGCCTAAACTGGACACCAGAGCAGCCGTCTGCAACCTTTCCCATCAAAAGACTCAGTATTTTGGGGTGTTTTTTTGTCACTTTCCACCAAATAAAATACACGCTTAATCATAATAGATCACACAGCGTATGAAATTATTGATGTAATTTTGCTAAACGTACATTCATGGCTACACTTTAGAATTAATTTAGTTATTTTAGATTTTGTAGACATTTTCAAACAGTTTTTAGCCTTTTTAGCCTATTATAACTGATTAGGTTGTTTTTTTTAGCCAGTTTGACCTTTGCCCAATTTATAATAGTCATGTTCTTTAGTTTATTTATTCAATTCATTGTAAAAAAAATAAAAACAAAGCAAAAAACAAAACAATACAGAACAGATTTCTGAATGAAAGGGAGCAGAGAGAACATTAAAGAAATGTTCTGCCCTTTTTTCTCAATTAATCCCTTTCATTGAAAATCAAAACCAAAAAAGCAAATATCAAACAAACAAAAATGACAATAAAGTCCAAGCCTACATAGCTGCTCTCGTTTATATCAGTTACATTCCTAAAAAAACAACAACGAAACAACAAAAACAGTTTAATTCTCCTGCATCACTTCTTTGTATTTCATTAAATAACCTTGATTTAATCGCTTTTTTAAATGTATCATGTTTTACAATCTTTTGAGTCCTTGTCTTCAAACATTTTGGCTACCTTTTTTTTTTTTTTTGCGCAAATCCTCCTTTTAACACTGGTTTTCAACTACTTTAGCAGTCTGTAGCCTTTTTAACCAGTTAAGCCAGAAGAGTCTGTTTGAAAATAAGAGAGGTTTGCAAATAAAAGTAGAAAAAAAAAACAATAGGATGAAAATGGTTCTACATATAATTTCCCAAAAGCTTCAAAGAGCCAATACAGAGAAACTAAAGAACCACTTGTGGCTCTAGAGGCTGGGTGGGTGGATGGATGGATGGATGGATGGATGGATGGATGGATGGATGGATGGATGGATGGATGGATGGATGGATGGATAGATGGATGGGCAGTTTAGCACATAGCCCTATACTTGACTTAATTGTTACGGTCCTCCTTAGGTTAAATCAATATTCCATGTAATATTTGTGACCCTGCATAATGTACCATGAACTGATCCAAATTTTGTGGGAACAATAAGAAATGTTCATAAGTACAGCCGGTCTCTTTCCCTCTGCTTTTACCAAACACTGGATAAAGAAGCAATCCAATGCACTGGTTTGTTGAATCCCTTAATAAATGCAACAGCCCTGCTTGGCAAAGTATTGCATATACTGTTTTGTAATAAAAAAATTAAAAAAAAAGCAAAAAACAAAACAAAACACTGGATAAGAGATCTGCCAATAAAACAACTAACTATTTATGTAAGATCACATTTGGCAGCCAATATCTCTGTCTCTGCTGTTTGTCCCATTCATGTTGTCCTTTTGTTATTTGTCTTGCCATATAGTGGCGTGGATATCTATCTATCTATCTATCTATCTATCTATCTATCTATCTATCTATCTATCTATCTATCTATCTATCTATCTATCTATCTATCTATCTATCTATCTATCTATCTAATCATGCACATTGGCTCCACAGTCTCTTGTCCTCTCAGGGTTGAATCCGTGGGGTTTCAGTCTTACTTTGCTCTCTGGCTTATGATTTATTCATATATAGAGTACAGCAGCATTCCAACAGACCCCCATTCCCACAACCCCCCACCTCTCCAATCAGAAATATCGAAGGATACGGGGGGGGGGGGGGGGGGGGGGGTGAAGCAGTGAAACATGGAAGCGCACTGTAAAATTAATCCAGCTCTATCTGCCCGTATGCTTTTTATAATTTAATATATTCCATGACATTTGTGTTACCGACTGTATGGGGTGTTAAGTAGGAGAAAAACAAGGCAGATAAGGGAAAAAATAAAAAAAAAATAAAAAAATGGGGGTCGACATTTGGCCCGAGTACGTGCTACATACTTTAACCTACAAAGCCGGCAGCCACCCTCGGGTTGCTTGCTTTTCCGTGGCACATCCATTCATAATTCACCATATAAACTACAAAGGTGGGTGAGTAAGTGGACATGCGAAGTCGCTATGAGACCGAAAGAAAAGAGAGGCACATTTGACACTTCAAAGCATTTTAATGCACCATTTGCAGCATGAGAAATGAACATGCATTAGAATGGCTTTTTGCAACAACAAAAATAAATAAAAAAATCCTTTGTACTCAAATACAACACCAGGTACACACACCCTGGGACTCTGATGAGTTGGTGCAGAGTGAAATAAAAGAGAAAACAGTGAGTACGGATGCACTATGAGATAGTGACCAGCTGGCCGGCTCTTAAGAAATGTGTCACATTGCGTGCACGTGAACTCACCCACATACAGGCACTGCCATGCATGTGAAAACTCACCCTCTCTCTTTCTCTCTCTCTCTCTCTGTGGTTTTCTTCCTCCAGTGCATGCTGAACTCTTTCATTCTGGCTCTGGAGCTCCCTCCAGTTCTCGCTCCTCTCACAGGCTCATGTATTTTTCATGTACCAGTCGTCCCAGTAGAAGCCCTGTGTGTCCAAGACGGCTTTTCACTCTTACAAGGTCATGTTCTACACGGATACCCAGACATATTACCAGCCTATATCATCCCTGTCCATGTGTGAATGTAAATTACTGTGTGTGTCTTTGCAAGAAGAGCTTTTAGAGGGTGTGGGAGTTGCTTTCGGCTGCTCCGAAAACAGAATAAAACAGAAAGTTGCACAGAAAAGTCACACAACAAAAAAACAACCTTCATATGTAGAAGGTTAAATGAATACAGACCTTTATTGACGTCATTGAGTCGTACTACAAGTCCCAGAATGCTTTGCTCCACTTTTCTCGCTGCGCTGGCGATGCCGATGCGTTCATGTGTCCTCGGAAATTCCGAAGTTACACATTTCAATCTCAGCAGCTCCCTGTTTACTCAAGTGGTACTGGAAATATGTCTTGTTAGAGATTAATAATGTTGTGGAATTACAATTTGGAGAGAAGAACATCACGATTTGGAGTTTTATTTTTGTATCTACAGTCTAAATCTATTTTGAGGCTCAACTAGATTGAATTACAAACCTAAACTGAAACCAAAAATAAATTGGGATGAGGTAGTTCCAATATGAATTGAATATGATCGAACTAATTGTTTTTATCCATGATGTGAATTCATGCAGACTAAGAAATTGTATTATTTGTGCTTTTAACATGAATGTCACAAATGAGCCTGGAAATACTAATGCTAAACGAAAAGAACTTTAATAGATCGATAGTGCAACTTCAAATACGAATATTGGAAGAAAATACATTTAAAAAAGATAAAAAAATCATTATACAACTCTAAACTGCACCTCATTTAACAGCCTCTCTACTGTACGCTGACCTCTGACGTTTTCACATTTCCCACGGACCCTGAAGGCAGCACGTCTCGTAGCACTACGGGCAGCGGCGGAGCGGCGGCGGCGGCGCTTTCTCCTCCGGTAACCTAAACAATGAGTCCTACTACACACCGGAGCGCAGCACGCCAGTAGAATGCGTATCACAGAGCCCGATCCCTGCTTTTCGCTGCTATTCCGACCGCTCACTTAAACATAACATGTGGATACCCACGGAGCACGAAAAATACGGCGTCGGTAAGTTTTATTGGTTTTCTATTTATATATTTATGTATATATATATATCTCTATATATATATATGAAAAGGTGCATGTGTGTTTTGTAATGTGTGGATGGGCTTGATGATCTGCAGCGAGGTGTTACAGTGACTGATTGTGATTTATTTTTTTTTTTTATATAAGGCTCCATCAGCTCTCTAAAACAGCCCGATATGAGCGCTTGGATTTCATCTGACTGCCACATTGCAAAGCAGAGGCTCTGATCTCCTCCTCACTTAACAATTCATCCACATTTAGATGTTTTTTTTTCCCCCCCACCTGCTTGTCTTTTATTTTTATTTTGCATTGTTAGAGAAATAAACTCACCACTGATGCATGTTTATTGTTTTGAATGGGAAAATCAGCTCAGACAAACAAAAAACAAAAAGTGAAAAATAATGTGGGTTTTTTTTTTCTCATTTTTTTTTTATTATCATTTACTCTGATGCATGTAAGATTGAGACGGGGGGGGTGGTCCTGGAAATGTGTGTATCCTTACACTGCATTGTTCCAGACTGACGGAGGGGGCTCTGGATCAAACACTGAAGTGAGACAAACAAGCGACAACAAGGCAACTGAAGCCAAATGTGATGGAAAAAAAACAACCTAAAAAAAACAAGAAGAAACCCACACAGACCTTGTCCTGTTGGTGTGATCGGAATTTCCTCCTTGCCTGTCTTGAAAGGGGGGGGGGGGGGGGGGGGGGGGGGGGGGGCTCATTGAGATGCGACCGCTGAGGGGCGGCTTAAATGTCTCATAATAATATTCCCTGGAGATATTGGTCTTCTATGTGTGTGTGTGTGTGTGTGTGTGTGTGTGTGTGTGTGTGTGTGTGTGTGATGCTCCGGTCCCTACACGCTCCAACTACCTCAATGAAAACCCAATCTTTTTTTGGTTTTTGCATGTGTGCAGCAAAGACATATTTAACCAAAAAAAAAAACTCTTTCAAATTAAATCACTCAAATTTTCAGTTATACAATCCTCCCCCCTGCTCTCTTTGCAGGATGGAGTACAGTTGCATAATAAGGACGAGAATGTAAACCCCCCCCCCCCCCCCCCCCCCCCCCAAGAAAAAAACAAAAGAAAAAAAGAAAGAAAATGCACCACCTTGCCACCATGACCTGAAATCAGTGAAGCACAGTGAACCAGAAAGTAGCCGTTGGCCTCTACCTGTCACACTCTGCAGGCGGGCCACTTGACTGCTCGGCTAAATTTTCCCCCTGGCATACACGTGTTTTCCTTTCACCGTCATTCTTGGTGCTAAATGTCTGAGCTCAGTCACTTTGCAGTGATATTACGTTTGATATAATCCCATGCATGCAGGAGAATGTGCTTCAGCAGCACACCAGGGTGTTGTACTTGAACTTTTGGACTGTTTCTGACCAGACAGGTCACTGAGAAATTATTGAATAGATGACAATTGTTTTCAATCATCAATCATTTTTTTTCCCCCCCAGTGGAAGTAGTTCATGCATAATTGTGTTTCTTTATCCTTCTTTGCTGTGTTGGAAGATCATATTTTCTTTCAGGATAATTAAACAAATCTCTTGACTCATACAAAGTAGGAACCGTCATTTATACTAAACCAGAGGTGTCTGACTCATTTTAAATCAAGGGCCATCTCGTGTCGTCCAGACCGGTAAAATGGTGCCTTAATAACCTCGAAATTCAAACTTTAAAGTTTATCTACGCTGTGGTGCAGAGTGTACACAATGAAAATGTGTTTATTTTCACAAAACCCAACAATTTCGACCAAAAATGATTTCAATCTCAACATAAACCAAATTTTGATGAAACCTTCTGGTGCAAAATACAGTGAAATATCCCCTCCCCCCAAAAAAAACTTCATTATGCATGTTTGTACAAACTCACCTGCTAGTTTGGTAGAGACAGGTCTCGGGTGTTGTGTTTTGTCCGCTTGTCTTTCAAGAAATATTTTTGAAGCCTCTGGTTTTGGCCCACGGGCCTTATGTTTGACACGCCTGTTCTAAGCCATGTACTGTTCCGTACTGGTTTTTTTTAATGAAGATATACTCGTATTGAGACAAACGTATTGGCTCTGCCCTTCATAGCAATCCTACTTTTCCATATGTCCGTCCCCCGCTTTATGAAATGAAGTGGCCCGCCACTGCTGAAGAGCCAACACCTTTCATATGTGTCCAGTGCAGAATGGATTCGTTCCGTTGAGCTACTTAAACCCACGTCCCGCTGTCAAAGTTCACATGGCTGCAAAAAGGAAGGCGTTTATTTTCAAAAGCTAAATGCTCGCCATTGTCCCTGAACTGCTAGAGGGCGACACGTTAATTGGATTAAGTTTCTTTATCCGTCGTTTTCTCCCACAGTAATAGCAATATGATTCTTTTAATTGGCTGTGATTTATTTTATTTTTTTTCTTAAGGCATGTTTTGGCAGCAGCACACGTCTTTTGTGGTCGGATCCTTCTCATGAGGAAGGAAGACGTGGTGCTTTCCTGTTGCGAAATCCATGTTACGTGAGCCGCGGACATCCACATGCATGGTGGAGACCTGTCTGGTGCAATAGTTAAGTCAAGTGGCTGGCGTATAAAGTTCAGGATTTGTTGATGTGTCTTCAGTCTGTGTCAGTGTCAGTGGGAGGAAATCTACATGCTGTGTGCTATTAGGAGTATTTAAAAAGGTCAGGGCTGATGATAGGGAGCTTGTCAGAGAAAGAACAAATGTTTTTCTTTTCCTGTCGCTGCTTGATAACCGCTGCACGGAGCAGATTTAAAGGTCTCCTTTGAAAAGAAACAGACTGTGGCTGCGCAACTTTTGAAAAGACTCCACATTGCAGCCACTTTTTTTTTTTTTTTTTTTTTTAAGATATGAAGTAATTTTTGCACCACATGTCTTGAAAAGCTCTATTCAGAAAGAAATCTTTTCATTCTGCAATTTCTGGAAGGGTCATGCCAAAATCTAGAGACCAAATGTGCATCTAAGAAACCCCAAAATTACAGTAAATCGCATTTCATCAGGCAGATTTATTTTCGGAATTAGTCAAAATGGGAAATGCTTTGAGGACTTCTCTTTTTTTAATGAGCAGCAAGAAAGGGTAATCAAATCTAGGATAGCTTCACGTCAGCCGTGGCCATTGATCCCCTTTACCTGGACTTTAATTATTCATCCCGCTCCACACCTTACAGCGCAACGCCAGCTGAAAAAGCTTTGAATCAACACCATTGATCCACATCTATTTTCACTTGCCCTCACGCTCTCATTGGCGCCGTCATGAATAAGTGAAAAATGGTCTTTCCCCCACGAAGGACGGCTGTGACGTCTAAATATTGGTACAAGTCAGCTGCTTTGTTAGCCATTTTAAATGTGATCTCCTCCAGGTGCTTTCAGTGAACATCTTATCCACTTTTGACGGGGGAGGCTGGCTAACTAAAAGGACTCCGAATTCCTTGGATCCGTGCTGGAGCATTTGATCTCGGGCCAAATCCAGATGAGATCAGAACGTCTCGCGGTCTAATTGGACGGTTGCGGCGTTTGATGTCGATTCGCCTTACGAGCGGCGCGGGGCCGGGGACGACGGGGGCCACTGCCATTCATGAAATATAAATGGACTCTTGGCGAGTTGATGTTAAGGCACCCATTAGCCCACCAGTGGAATGATTACTGGTTCTTAACCTGAAGCGAGAGAGTTGGAAGATTGATGAGGCGATGGTAATGTCTGATTCCTAAATGGATGTGCTGGGCGTGGGATATGGAGACATTAAAATGAACCTTTTGATATTTAAGAGCCACACGTTCCCAGTGCAAAAAATGGTTTAAGATTAACACTTGCAAAATCGTATTGCTGGTGTCATGGTGTCGATTCAAACAACTGATTCTCCGCCGAGTGATCCACTCGAGCGTGTTTGTCCAGCCCGGTCTGCGCTACTCATCTAACGCAAAATGTCAATGGAGACAAACACGAGACGACTCGGTCACCGCCTGCAGGAAAACAACTTGAGGCTGCATTCTGTCATTTTTTAGAGAAGGCAGACGTCAAACTGAGGCTCAGACAGACAGAGTGAGGCCTTTCTCCTCATTAAAGCCCTTTGATACAACCAATCAAGCATGTCATTGCTCATCATAATGTAGAAACATAATTAAAAACCATTTTAACGAGCTGCTTTGGATCTGTGTGCGTCCGTGTTGAACTCTCCACCAGTGGCTGATTGGAGGAACTCTTCATGTAGTTGTTTAGTTATTTATTTATTACAGCTTTATTTCGTCCTCTGAGCGCTTTGGGGAAAGAAACAGGCAGAATCAGATTGGGACAGACAAGGAGAGTGGGTCCGACTGAATGTTTGGGCCTAGTTTGGACGGAGGGCTGACACTCGGGGCCCGGGGCTTTTTCCCGCTCTCCCCTGGCTGACATGGCGGGTTCCTCCCCTGGGAGGATGTTGCTGTGGTTGATGGGGGTTTGTCGAGGGCGTTGGAGGGAGAGGGGGGGTGGGGTGAGGGTGCTGGCGCGTGTCAGGGGTGGACTCATTGTCGGCATTGGCCGTCCTGCCCTGTTACCCCTAAATTCACAACCCCCTTTCCCTGTACACACCCCCCGTCACCCTCCCTCCCCACTCCGCGAGGGATTAGCAGGTTGTTTTGGAAGAGGGACCCCAAGGCCCATTCCACCATTATACCCATGATTTCTTAATGCAGCAAAGCCCCAAGGCGATGTATGTGGAGATGGTGGGGGGAGGGGGCGGGGCAAGGTGAAGCCTACCAGCTTGTAATTGCTTGCATCGCCCGCCGCCTCGTCTCCATTTGCAGAGATAGTGGCCCTTCTCCTCCCCGCCGAGTCTGTGTGTGTGCACACAAATTTGCACGCACACTAGTCCAATACAATAATTCAACATGGAAGGAGACCGGAGGAGCCTCCCACGGGAATTGAACAGATGTACAAAATAAAAAGAGAGAGAGAGAGAGAGAGAGAGAGAGAGAGAGAGAGAGAGAGAGTCAACCATCCAGCCCAGCATTACCCACAAGCTGTTCCCCACTGTGCACACATACATGTTGGGGTTAAATAAATCCACATGGACATGATGTGACATATGACGAGAGCAGCGGCGCTTGTGTTCATCGCTGATTCATTGTGGCAATTAAAGTCATTGTGGCACAAATATAGGCCGCGACCTGAAGACACAGTCGGAGAAATGCCACCGCCGGTGCGTTTGCGTCATTCAACGAAATCATGCTCTATTTATTCCACAGTCCTCATTTGTCAAAGAAAACGGACGACACAAACATTGTTCAGCTTCGCCTCAGCTGCACTAAACAGGCACGTTACGCCGGGACGATCTCGGGTTGTGTCGAAGAAATGAAAATATTTCACCTCCTTTCAGCCTCCCTTCATTACGTCACACACACACTTGGGGACACTCCCGTGAATCCCCTTTGGAGTGGATGACACAAACAAGCCAATGCAATTGTTTGCCTGCATGCATGTGCGGAGCGGAGATATTCATCTTGGACTGGTGTCTCCACTCCAGTCACACTCGGGCGTGCCTCGCTGCGGGGTGAGGATGCTTCAGCGCAGATATGGCTGAGTGATTTCCAGTTTACCCGAACACATATGGTAATTATAATGGCTATTACCTTCACTCCGGCATGAGATGAATTATTGGTTTCATTTGCTTGTTTATGTGCTAATGTCGGTCTTACAGGCTCACTTGTGCACAATTGCTTTAAAGGGCTTCAACCAACAATTACTTTCAATATACGGAAATGAACACGTGGATTGATTTCTTAACTGATCGATTGGTTGTCGGGGCTATGGAAAGTCAGAGATAATAACCCATATATTCAGTGTACGACTGTTGATGAGAGAGACGAGGTCAATATATGAGAATAATTTTCCCTAAAACAGAATAATTGTGTGTTGAGCAGTCAAGCACTCAATCAGCGGAGGTGCTGGTCTCAGTGCATATAAAAACTTGACTTTGAGTTTAATGGGAGCGATCACATTCGTGTTACATAATGATATTTAATGTTACATAATATCAATTAAAATGCAAATGCTTGCTCACATTTGACATGTGGATTTGGATTGTACATTTTTTTTTTTCTGTTTTAGAAAGAAAACAAAACAAAATGGTTTGTAGTGTATGAAGATAAAACATTTTTTACCCCCCTTTGTCTATACATCACTGTAATGAACTACTGTCTGTGTGCGGAGCAGGGTTGTAGCGCCCAATTCCTCAATATCAATCCCTGATCTCTGCATGAGGGAGGTTAATGGGAAATGTCCCATTAGAAATTCAGCAGCTTTGCTGATCAGTAGCTCTCCTGTCGTGGAGGCAATAGAGAAGTGTGTGTATGTGTGTATGTGTGTGCGCGTGTGTGTGTGTGTGTTTGTATGTGTGGGCTGAGGGGTGGGATGACTGACATACCATTTTCATAAATGAAGGACGTCTGCCGCTGACAATCACTGTGACTGGCAGGTGAGAAGAGCTGTTTATGCATCAAGAGACACTTGTTTTTTGGGCTCATTTACAGCAGAAATACGGTTTCCTGTAACCGGACTGGCATCTGTTATCCGTGTCCCCTAGGCTGTTATTCTGGTTCGCGGGTATTGACCATAAAGGAAGTGTACATTGATTGGTGGGAGCGTTTGAGTGGGTGACCCAGTGGACCGTAATGACCTCAAAGCTTCTGCTTTTACCGTAAACCTCACTCTTAACACTACAAACTCTTGCTCACCCTCAAGTTACTTAAAACCAGTGTTCTCACTTTATTCTTAACTTTACAATAAAAAAATAAAAAGCCTGGATCAGGTTATCTTGGATCATTAATGTATTATTGATGGGTAATAAAACATCAAGGCTTGCTTAAAGGACACATGCATAATTGAAGAGTGTGAGGAGCCGGCTCATGGTCGTTCTTGTCTCTGTCTGCAATTACACTTTTAATGCTTGAATACAGAATTGACTTCCAACAACCTCATTCACGCGGCCGCAGTGGGGGGATGTGGAGCCGGAGCGGGCTTATTGCTTTGGTCCACTTCTTTGTTTTGTTCTGCGGTATCGTTCGTTTTTCTTTGACTGATGGTCGACCTTCACCGGACCAAATCTACGCTGTAACAGTCAGGATATGGCCACATACACACACACACACTCCCACACACACATGCAAGTGCCTTTGGAGATAGATTATGTCTTGAGAAAAATGATCACAAGCCTTTATTGTTATTAATAATTAGTAAACAACAATGATGTGTGTTACAACATGTAACACCTGTGCAATAAGCCAATTTTCCCAAATGGACCAGCAGAGTTAAAGTTCACACAAACATGCGACCAAACATTGGAGAGCTTATTAAATAAATCAAAAATGTTGTATGTTTCATAGTCTTAATAACAATAGTATCTATATGTATGGAATAGACATGTCTTTTTGTTTACAGGAGGAAATATCTTTACTCTCCAGGAGCTGAAATCTGAGAAATGAAAAGTCAGTCTCCACTAGGTTGTGGTTATAGTTCAACCTATGATTACATACATTCATAGGATCTTGCAAATTAATTATATTAGGTATTCATTCAAAAAACAAAGCTTGCATGTCTTTATCATGATGAATATGGATATGACTTTAATAGTGGACCATCTGTTTTTGTAGCTCATGGTGGTTGTTTGATTGTTGCTCTGCTGTTAGTGTTGAGCTCATTAGTTCAGTCACAACACGAAGGGTTTGTCAGTCGCTTCCGCTTATTATTCTCAGTTTTACTCGCATAAGTACAGTTATTGTCTGCTATAGTCTGAGCTTTTAAAAATACAGATGGCCTCCGCTCAGAGCTGTCCTTAAACACCTCCCCGAAAACACCAACCAAAAACATGCAATAAATGATCTCATCCACCTTTTTGGTGAATTCATCATCACTCTGATGTGACGCTTCTGTCCATACTTGATTTTACACTCATTTAATCGAAGCAACAACAAACGAATTGGCACGTTTCCAACAATGGAGACGATTGTGAACGAGAGTTTGGGATGTTTTTACTTTCTGCTTGATTTTCTCTTACACAGATTCTGATTCTGCAAGATTAAAACTGTAGTAGTACTTTTAAATCATGTTTTTCATCATTGATTACACAGAAGTGTAGGATACCAATTTGGCACAATATTTTGCTGAAAGCTATAAGACGGCGCTCAGGATACTAAAAAGTTTGGCTCCCATCCAAAGGGGATTCGATCCTTTGGGCAAAATGAACATCTGAACTTATCATTACATTTTTTTACATTGTAAAACTAGATCAGGGTTATTCAGAGTGTGGGAGTAAGAGGCCCCTCTTACAGAGCTTCAACCTCATTGTACCACCTGAACATTCGTGCCGCACATATCAGACAAACTGGTCATTTTTGACTGGACGCTAGTCCGCCTAATGTTTTCAACTTATTACTGTTAAGCTCTATTGGGAGTTGCAGGCGGTTATATTGAGGCCATGTTTAAAGGACAATGATTCCAAGTGAAAACTCCAAACTTTTGTTCTGTTTTGTGGGTCCATTTACATGACAACGGTACTCTGATTCACTGAAAAGGCAACTTTCTGAAAACTCTGCTACTGCACATGCACACTGCGGTCGTGTTAAACCGTTTTGCCCATGCTTCAACAACGATTCATTCATAACAATGAATGAATCGTCACAAGGATGTGTGCTGTTCACTACTGAATTCATCGGCACTTTTTAAGTCCAAGACGAATCAGCTTCCGTCCCGTCAGAACCTCTCGCTCCTCCATTCGGCGTCGCAATACAAAGGCAGATTTGAAGTTGTGTAACCACTTTGGTTTGCTGTATCGATCCGCTCCCGAGTGTGGAGGGAATGATCCGCCTGTGGCCCAAATTCATCAAAGTGCCAGAGCACCTTTTCCCCAGTCTGCACCTAAAAGTGTTGCTCGCGTTTGCTCGGTTCCCCTTAAAAGCTCCGCCGTCCATTTCAGGCCACAGAGGACATTGTTAGGAGTTTATCGGCGTAGCGGCTGTCAGGATAAATGTCCACGAGAGAGGTGGAGACAGAGAGACGGAGGTGAAAGGTCTTCAGACTGAAGGCTGGGGAATGTCTTTGCTCGACCTTGACTGGGCGTTCACCCGGTAGCGTCCGCACCTTGCCGTCTTCCTCTGTTCCAGCTCTTCACTCGTTAAATCTCGTTATGTCATAATTATTAAATGGAAATGCTCCCGTGTTTCTGTTTCTCTGAATCGCTGGCCTTCTGCCTCTTGTTTTCCCTTTTCGTATCTATTTCTTGCTCCCCGTCTAGTTTGCTGCTCACACCTGTCAAAGTGAGCTGTTTCCAGACACGGCGGGTCACACTGCGATGACCCTTTTTTTTTTCTTCTTCTCATTTTCTGCTTGTTTTTTCCACATCTGTTGCCCACTCATTTCTTTTCTGTCTGGCTTTTTACCCCCTTTCTTCCTTTTCTTTCAGTAACCTACTTCCCTCTGTCTGTGCTGCAGTCTGTTTTTACCTTTATCTCTCCACCACATGTACCGCCGCCCCCACCCCCAATGCACCCTCCCTATCTATGAATCCACACTCACCTGTCCCACATACCCCCAGACACTGGCTGTGTGGTGCTGCACTCAAAGCTGCATGCATATTTGTGTGCTCTGTGTTCCTCAGACGGTTCGTGTGTGATTTTTGTGCATCTCTGGGTGTGTGCTACCAGCAGCCTGGAAGTCTGAAGATGATAAAGCGCTCCAGATGCCCCACAGGCTCCGGAGTGGTGCTGTAGCTACAGTCGGCATTGTACATCTTTGTGCTGTGCTCCATATGCAGCGGCTCCCCCATTGGATCCTGCCTAGTGTGGTTCCTGTTTATGGAAACATATCGTTCTAAAGTGAGATCTTCAAAAAAAACAAAAAACGGCCGTTTTTTTGAAGTTGTTCTTGCAAACGTTGCTGGTGTTGAGATGCTTGATGTTCCCAATTTAAATGATATCAGAGGGAGTTTTGGCCATTCCCTCGCCAAAACAGTGATTCAGGGTTTCCCCCAGTGTACCACAATTCCAACAGGGGGTAACTTCAAGCCTGGCAGCCTGCCGGGCTTGCCTAAGCAAGGATTTTTTATTTTTTTTTTTAATGTAGCCTATTTTAAGTCCGAATCAAAGGAGGGCTTGCATGGACATAATGGAGCCGTAACAGTCAAACACGTTGCAGAAACATACTCTCACAGAAATGCTACAAAACAAAGCACTATCTGTCAACAAAAGAAGCATTTCAGCTTTCTTTTGCCTGGATCCACCTCTGTCCAGAATTAGCAGGACTTGAATGGGGAGATTTGATTAACTACAATCAACGTGACTAACCATTAAAATGAACAATATTGCGGAAAATGGGGATTATTCAAGCACAATTACAAAGATAAATTGAAATGCTCTCTTATTGCTGTTGCGCTTGAGCACATAGAGCAGAGCAGCAGTATTTTTATTCAGGGGGCATTTGAGGAGAGTGGGTAAACCCTTATTTGGAGGTCTCCTGGATATCCTGTATAATTTACAAACCGTTATCCGGTTTTATTGCTTTTGTGTGTAGGCCGTTTCTTTGTCCATCTCCTGATTTTCACAGAAAATGACATTTTTTATGTGGAAGTATGTCAAATGTCTGATCACTACTCCAGATCACAAAAGGTTTTCATCAACTTGCAGAGTTAGTGTTGGAAAGTGGAAGATTAAAACTGCTGAAAGTCATTCTTGCTCCAAAATAATGAGAATTTGGAGTGATGAATCTACCTCCGCACATGTGTCGAGCAGGAACGGAAAGCCTGATGTGTGTAGCGACAGGGAGATGGAGATTAACAAATGGCCACTTGACAGTTGCCAGGAAAAGCTCTGTTCTTTATATTTTAGCAAGTAGACAGATGGTGTATTCATAGTTACTGTTCCTCTAAGTCTGTACTCCTTATGTTGTTGGTACCTCTTCTATCAGTGCTGTTTTAATGACGCTTAAAGCTGTTTTAAAAGATGATTACATTGGTTTCTTTGACAGACCCTCCATTCACTCATGATGCTTCTTGGTTTTATTAACATTTGCCTCCTACATACTGGAGTCCTAACATAATCAGATAAACATGGTTTTAGTTTCAGGGTTAACTAGGAAAATCTGCACCGCAAACAGAGTCCACCGAGCACCAGACGCCGCAGGTTTGTCATATTAGTGGCGTTTATTGACCGTGGACTCGAGAGGGGCGGCGTTGACATTGATCGGTTTGGATCTCGCGCTGTCCTCTCTTAGAGATTGAACTGTTTCCCCATCTTCATCACTCTCTCACTCGGTAAAAATCACACTGGGAGAATCAGCTGCTGCCTGGCTGATTTCTGGGCAGCGGCCTCTCCGACCTTGGCTGCTGTTAGCCATCTTTTTATCTACTCTGTGTGTGAGTGTGTGGGTATGTATGTGTGTGTGTGTGTGTGTGTGTGTGTGTGTGTGTGTGTGTGTGTGTGTGTGTGTGTGTGTGTGTGTGTGTGTGTGTGTGTGTGTGTGTGTGTGTACGCCTCCGCTGCGGTTCAATCGTTGCACACACCGCCTCTACATTGGCTCTTTGTCCTCATATGCGGTGTGTGTGTGTGTGTGTGTGTGTGTGTGTGTGTGTGTGTGTGTGTGTGTGTGTGTGTGTGTGTGTGTGTGTGTGTGTGTGTGTGTGTGTGTGTGTGTGTGTGTTGCTAGTGATATGCTTCCTGCTCTCACTGTGCCGTGGAGATGATGGTCTGGCTCTCCTCTGCATGTCAACCTGCTGCATTCGACGCGCTGGCTCACTGCCGGTTCTCTTCACCTCACCTCTGTCAGCCCCTCCCATCCCCACCCCACCCCAACACACACACACACACACACACACACACACACACACACACACACACACACACACACACACACACACACACACACACACACACACACACACACACACACACACACACACACACACACACTTCCTCCGCAACCCACACACAGAGAAAGCCAGTTTAATGTCAGGTTAACTTTCTAAAGGGCCTTTCACTGAAGCCCATTGCCGCTCACTTTTGTCATGGCTCTTTTTTTCAGTTCAGTTCAGTCAGAGACTCAAGTGTTCAGTCTGATTGCAATTGATCTTTTTGAATGACGGCCTGCTTAGCTGATTGAAGTAGTTTTATTCTATAGAATGACAGGCTATGCTTCATACAGGACAGAGTCGTGCGTTTGCTGGTGGCTGTTTCCTTCATTATGTGGCAGAAGCACGGAGGACTTACAACTCTGAAATAAGATTAACCTCAATCTCAGTGACAAAGCTCCGAAATGTGTTTATTTCGAAATTGACTGGTTCTTCCCGGCTGAACGATTCTTATGAATTCCTAAATTAATTGTGTGGGTGTTGTAGAGTGTTATTGCCTCAGAGAGTCTGTTTAATTCATCAGGTTGACTAAACCTCCAACTGCGACCCAGTTCACTTTATACGGCTCCTCTTTTCGAACCTCTTTGGGGACTGTTAGCATTTGGAGTGTTTATCGAGTTAAGAGGAGAGCCTTCAAACCACGCAGCGACAGACAGTGTTTTTCTTTAGTTTAACGCCTGTGTTAAATTAATAAGCCCCCACACAAACATCTGAGCCTCTGGATCATTTGAAGTTTTGTTTGTCTGAGGGGGGGAAAAAAAAAGAAAGACCAAGAGTCTTCCTTTTTCCTGGCTCTCATTGTTGATTGAATGGGGCCTTTTCAGTATTCTTCCAGCAACACCAAAGGTTGGCATCGCGGCACATGGTAGGAATGATTTGCTTTGTTTGTGCTCTTTTTCTGGAAGTTGCACAGAGGACTTCTTCTGTTGATTCCGAAAGCTGGGGTTAGCTTCCCCTGCCATTCAAGAGCGAAGTGCAAAACTGTGTGCTTTCCTGGTAACGTAATCGTTTTGACACATTGCTTGCTGTCTTTGTTGGGGGTTACAAAAAAGGGACACCGTTTAATGGGCCTCGCTCACGTTCTCTCTGCAAATCAGACAAGAAGATCACCATTCAACTTCATTTGTCTTTGTTACAGATTCACTATGATGCAACATTTCCCATGTATATATCTCTTTATCTGATAACCAAGAGTTTAGTAATGAAATTACAGATTTTCCATAAACTGATAAAAACACACAAAACAAATCTAAAAGTTTTAGCATTTCTTTCCTTTTGGAATTCCCATTATGAATAGCAATCATGACATTGCAAGTGCAGACCTCGCATTTACTTGTTGTTGTGATGATGTCATAGTGATAGAGATCTATTTTGAGTCGAACACCTACACCAAATGGGTAATAGAAGCTCGATATGAAATTGAATTGAAAACAAGCTTCCATTTTCAATATTGGCCTACAGTTTCATCACTCGTGTGTTATACCTAAGTCAATGTGCTCATTATTTGGAATAATAGGAATATAAACCTACTTAAGAATGGCTTGTTTGCCCACTTTAAAAACCAATCGATCCAAAGGTTTATTGCATTGTATTAGATTGTAAACCTGAGCACTGCCAGTTACATGCATGTTTGTGTTCACCCCGGCCTTCCTGCCACTTAAAAATCACATGGCCATACCCCCTGTGTTTCTGTCGAGTAATTCTCCATCAGGTCATATGTGTTCGACTTTGTTTTGCTTTGATAGTACTTGAATTTGCTGTGACATGACTCATCGGTGCTCTAGTGACGGTCACAACCTGACTCCCACAAATGTACAATTAAAAATGTTTTTTTTTTTTTTTTTTCTTTTCTTTTCTTCCTAATGTTTTGATCTCTTGGCAACACGGCGCTAAAGCAGGCGTCAGGGTCACGCCAGTCACCGGTATCAGTTGACTGTCACCCCCACAAGGCTTCACCGAAAAAGACACTCAGCCATGGCGGGCTTTGCTTGAAGTGCCCCCGTTTGCCACGAGCCTAACCTCTCTCCAAGCATCCACCTGGCGTATTTATTTTCCTCTCTCCACAAGTCTCGCCCTCAGGGGAGGGTGTCTGAGGAACTAAAAGCGGAAAGTGGCGCTGCTAAAAGCAGTTGAAATGGATCTCCTTTGTGTGTGGGAGGGGGGGGGGGGGGGGGGGGGGGGGATGCAAAGGAAAACCCCAGCTGTGGCGGGGCCTTTGTGTAAGGAGTAAAACCACTTGGAGCGGCTGATGGCGGCGGATGGACACCTCGGGCAAAACAGCACAAGAACTGACAGGAGCGAAGGTTATTGTTTGTATGTATGGCGGCAATCTACACAACGCGAACGTACACCAAGATCCTGTAGCTGCTTCCATTCTGGTGGGTTCATTCCGTTTTGAGACAAACGGTTAATGTCGCCAGCAAGCAATGTGTGTTGATATGTTGCGTCACATAAAATATATATAGACAGAAACGTGAAACAGTGCAGAAGATATGGTGTCCATATTTGCTTGCATTCATTGTATTAGTGAAGTGAATGCAATGAGATGGTTTCTGTTTCATTCCCAAAGGATTCTGAATTTAAAAATAGCATCAGAGCCCATCCAGAAGTATTTTCCCATGGTGTAATCTCTGCTGTTATTAGATCGATAGTGGAAATGTCTTTTTGGATCATATATCTCCCCAGCTATTCATCTGCATGATAACAAGCTGTCATTGGTTCCTTTTTGACCTTGATGGTCATCACAATGCCCAGTATCGTCTTCCAGCCTTCAAGCCCTTTGGGCCTTTTGAAGAGAGATGCTTTCATGTTGTTTCATTGGTCCAAGCTTAAAAGAGCTTGCGACCAGCATGTCGTAGCATCGATGAGTTATGTCTCTTGTCTTTGAAACACGAGCTCTATCCTCTTGACTTTGTTAACTTGAGAGCTCTGCCGGTGCGCCGCCGCAGCAGAGAAGGGAGGCGTATTTGTTTTCCCATCATCGTCAAAAATAAACTTAATTGGAGTAGAGACGAGCAAACACATTCTTCACAGCCAGGATACATGTGAGCGGCTTGCACGCGTGAGCAGATGCCCAAGATTT
Organism: Lipophrys pholis; assembly: GCF_963383615.2. Lineage (NCBI taxonomy): Eukaryota > Metazoa > Chordata > Actinopteri > Blenniiformes > Blenniidae > Lipophrys > Lipophrys pholis. The sequence continues at coordinate 13,849,188 of NC_137644.1, read as the reverse complement.
TAAGCACAACTGAGCATTGTCTTTCCTCCCATCTCCCTCTCACTTCAGTCAGTCCAGTCCGGGCCTTCTGCTATGCCGTGCTGACATAATGAGTATGGGATTGCTAAAAATACTCACGCACAAATGGAGCATGTTGCACTGCACACGTTTATGACATATGTTGTAGTGTGGCTGCTAATGCCGCCTTGAAGCAGAAATGGAAGAACGCCTTGGCTCGTCACTACGATCAAAAGCGCCGGTGCATCCTCTCGGGATTTTCAGCTGAGGACCAAGTTAGGAGTTTTAGATCGTTTAAAACCCCCGAGCTCAGATTCAGCACTTACATCACTTTATCTTTGGGTACGGTGGATGCAGCAAGTTGGATATGTGGTAATAAACTGCAGCTACACCTCCTCCAGCGCGTATTGGGTTAAAAGGTCAGCGTGGAAACGGTAGCGATTGAGCGATCGCGCTCTGAGCAGGCCATTGATTTGTCGGGGAATATTTCCAGGCATCATCAGTGGTGATGCGTCAACTGCGAGCGCCCCGTAGACCCTCATCTGGACTGCAGCCATAATCCTCTTTGCACAGGCTGTCCTAATGCACCAGTAACCTTATCAACACACACTGGGTTGCAGAGCTTGGCTGTGATGGTGCTTGCTTTGCATATTGTTGTGATAGCAGTTAAAGCTTCACCTTTTTATGCATATTTGATTGACGCACTCACAAAAGCTGCGTTTAACAGATTGACCGCTAAGAAAAAAACTTCTCGCACATTTAAGATAAAATATAATACACTATATAGGACATATTGTCAGGTTTAAATCTGAAAGTTCAAATAATTCTTACATTCTCATTTCTTAAATGAGCTTGTATGTTTTCTTTATGACAGGAGGTAGTTAAAAAAAAAAAAGAAAAAAAAAAAAGCTGCCCCCATTTATCCTGAGACTGTCCTGTCAGTCTATACGCAAATCCTTTCTCCATTAGGATTTACATCCTTTAACCTCTAACCTCATCCTTAATCATCTGTAAATTAAACCTCAGGAAAATCAGTTGACTGGTGGCGCTCGTTTGGGGTATGACACAGCCTGGGACCAAGTGACGTCGGACAGACGGAAATTGCTCTCGGAGATTGTACAACATTTTATATCTCGCTTGGCGCTACTGGCCGACAGCAGCTCAATGTCGATCTTTTAATATAATTGTATAGCGCTGATACGGTCTTATTCCTTGAAAGCCTCTTTCTTATAGAGATTTTAACCTATTAAAAAATGGAAGAGAGAGTCACTTTGAATGAAAAGCAGACTAACAGTTGTTTTTGTTGCAAAATGCTGAGGACAAGAAGATTCTGAGTCCATACAAGACTGTTGTGCAGAAAAAGTATCTTGTTTTTTTTTTCACATTTGGATATTCAGAATTGTTAATGAAATGTATTGATCATGAATTAAACCAATCCCATTTAAGGAACTGCATCATTTGATCCATCCATCCATCCAATCCCAGCTGACTATGCGTGAGGGCAGGATACACCCTTGGACAGGTCGTCTGTCCATCACAGTATTTTGTTTTTAACATTTAGTTTTTTTGTAAACTACATATAGTTTTTGCAGTTTTTCACTTCCCCATCCTTATCTTCTCTACCTCCATTATCCAATTATAGGTTTCATGGTGATTGGAACCAGTTTCGGAAAACGTTTTGTTGAAGACAGAGTAGACTTATGTGGTTCAGAGTTTGTCACAGGAGCAATCTATTAGACACAGAAAAGCGTGTTCTCTGTAGGGCTCACTTGAGGGACGTTTAGACTGGCAATACAATGTTGTTGGACCTCTGACCCCGATGTGAAATTGTTGAAAAACTGTAAAATATGGGACCTTTAATGCTCCTTTAGGCAAGCTCTGTCAGCTTTCCTAAGTACCAGGTAGAATGAAGGGAGGAAAGTATGAAATCGTGGTGGAATGAAAAGGGTAAGAGCAATGGATTGGTGAGATGGAGATAGCGAGGCGGAAAGAAATCCGACGGATACACAGAATGTGACGGCTGATGGGCTGTCAGTGGACAGTCCACGTGGAGTTCCTCCTCAGAGCGGAGCTGCCAAGGCTGGCATAGCACCATCGCGGTGTGTCTCTATTTGCCCCTTTGTGTTTCTCAAACTCTCTCCGTAGCTCATTAAACTCTTTATACCTTCTTCCCCCAAGGGACCAACAGGCATCGACGGGCACGCAAATGAGGCTACCTTTCTACTTTGTATAATGGTGTTCGCCTGCAACTGTGGGAGGAGAAAAACAAAGATGAAATTAATCACTGTAGCCTTGTCCCTCCCCATTCTCTCATCTCTCCTCTCCCTTCAAGTTCAGAGCTTCTGCTGACTTTTTAACTAGTTTTATTTAATTACAGACAGCTTTAGAGGGTGCATACCACTGCTGTTGACCTAAATCTGGAAACTGGGCCATTTTTTATTTTTTCATTTTTTTGCCATCGCCCCCTCCGACTTTCTTACTCCACTCTATTGATTGTGTCTGCGTGGACCAGAGCACAAGCAAATTAGCTGAGCGAGGCCGTCAGCTTGACATCCTCTCTCTGTCTCTTATCTATCCTCCGTGTCGCTGCTGCAGCATCTGAATTAAACGGGCATCTTGCCACACGGCCACAGTACCTTCTTTCTGCTCCCAATTTATTCTGGAGTAACATGTACGGGAGCAGGGAATCTCGTCCATCCGGGGCTCCCTTACAGGACGAGAGCCATTATAAAACAAATTGGAGAGCAGCCTCTTTGTTCACACCGATGTAGTCTCTGTAATGGACAAGATGAAGGCAAAGTGTTAAGAAGCTCCTTGAGTTAAAGCAAATTTCAAAGCAGGCACCAGGGATTTTCTTGTGTGACAGTTGAGTATTGGTTAATTATTTCTTACAGAGCGAGATGCGCCGAGTGGGAAGGCTCACTCTGACTCTCATCCCTTGGTGTTTTTCAATCAGTGTAGCTCTTGGCTTTGTGATTTTCTACGCGGTTTGCTTTGACAAACAAAGTCCAGCTCTCCAGTCCCTCCATCACTGATTCCTTGGAAGAAACATTTCCAAACCACGTTGGTTCCGTCTCATTTCACCCCCCCTTCCGCTTCTCCGTCCCTGAATATCTAAGCTCAGAGTTCTGCGACCCCACGAATAATCCTCCCTGATCCACCAATGGCATGCAGTGTACAGCAAAATAGTCCCGGCGACAGCTGAAGCCCTTAGCCCTGGAGGAATGTTTGACCACGTGCATACACAAACACACAGACACACAGGCCATATACACAAACACACACACACACAGTGCAGTGTAGGCTGGAACAGAGGAGCTCATTCTAAAGCGTGTCTGCTGAAATGAGTTATCAGGCCTTTAGAGCAAATTTTTGTCTTTTTTTGTCAACCAGCTTGAAAGTAAATTTGTGTAACCAGTCTTCTTTATGAGGCCCTACACTTCCTGAAACCAAACTACATGCGAGATGACTAAAGCACGTAAAAGGAAGGAAGTGCATTTCCTCCATAAAGTCATTTGACATTGTCAGACAAGCGATTTCCCTTTTCTGGTTTTCAAACGCCCAGTTTACATAAAACAGTGTGAAGGTTTTACTTTTTCTTTGTTGCCGATTTAAATAAGTTGTTGTATTCCTGAAAACACGAAAAGCTTTTTTTCTTTGTCCCTCTGGCTCGCGTATTTTTTTTTCTTTTGCTCCGTGTGTCTTTCGGTGTGTGTAACATCCATTATTGATATTTCTAAGTGATGGCAGATGTCAGAGGCACGAGCATGCCAGCAAGCCATGGATTCCAACCCTCATCCTTCAGTTTTCAGAGCCAGCCTCGCTTTATAGGAAAGAATGAGCATCGGTGCCAGTATAGAAGGGGACACAGTCATGTCATACTCAGTCATTCTCAGTGTCCTGTGGCTCATGGAAAGCAGAATGCAAATCACATGAAAATGTGTTATTTTTACTCTGAGCTTGTGGGATAGATGACGGCTTCCACTACTTGTCATGTTTTCTGGTTCGGCGACCCCCCGCCCCCGTGCCCGCCCGCCACTGCTTGCCATCTTGTCATTGTTAGTTCAGTTTCATTGTCGTCCACCACACCTCAAATGACTGCCTCTGCTCTTTCCACCCTGTGCAGTTTGCAGCGTCTCGTGGCAGAGCTTACAAACTTTTGCCGTTCCGTAGAGTTGCCTGATACCAGTTGGTGCAAACTGTGCTTACAGAAGCCGCAGTTGAATGCCTCTTTGTTTAGATTGCTTCAGGATTGGAAATAGCCGTGCATTCTGTACTTAAAATAACATTAGATTACTATGGATTGACACTGTGAAATGGTATTTAAATAGGTTAGTCAAATAATGTTGCACATTGAATTTTTTTTTTTTTTATATTATTGTGAGATTTGTGACTACTGTTCATTTAAAAGACATTAAAAAAACAACAACCCTGATTTGGAGTTTCATTAAAAGAATGCAAAAAATTATTTTTAAGAGCAGTTTACCTGCAATGACAGTACAGAAATCTATGACAAATAAATCATCAGTGTCCATAAATTATCAATCATTTCCTCCTATGTGTTTTTATTTCACAAAGAAAAGGTTTCCTTTTTAAAAATCAATATCCAAAACCAGTTGTTTTTTTTTGTGATCAGAAATACATTTCTAATCTAAATGAAAGCCTCAATAATACCCAGGAATCATTCTTTAGAAGATCAATATTTGCTGCGCCGCGGTCTGTCTTTGTGTTCAAATTATTTGATAGCAATTGCTTTTTGAAATCAATATCAAGAGAACAGTGCCAGAACAGAAGATTTTAACATCAGTTAAAATGGTTCATATTATGAGCCTCGCTCTGGGTACTGATGGCAGGAGGTGCGGGGAGAGGAAGTGGTCGTTGCTCGATTTGCAAGAGATGCTGGTGAGACCATCGCAAAGCCATTTCCCTCGATATGTACATACAGGACCACGTGAGGTGATGACGAGCGTGTTATTTCACACCTATTCCTTGCTTCTTGCACTTCTTGATGGTTTTGCAATACAAATGAAACGAGCCTTGCATTCATACATCATGTAAGAATGTGTGTACAGCGGCTTTGAATGGGTCTTCTTTTTTTTTTTTTTTTGCTCTGCCACCACTTGTATAATTAACTGCAGTTCTACAACTCTATATTTAATGTTTCCACCAACGTCTAGCCTTTTTTTTTTTTGCCCCTCACCTTAAACCACTCAGCCTTCTCCTGTACTCAGTTGGTGACCTGTATTTCCTTCATTTCACTCGCCTCGTCCTGATTTGCTGGGTGTCTCGCTTGACAGGATTCTCTTTAAATTGTTAGCTTAGCTGCTCTTTCCCCCACATTAAGGGCGGCTGACACGTTCTGAGCTGCATAGAGGTTCTTACTGAGAAGCGCCGACGAGATAGCCGGCTGGCCGGCTTAGCCTGTAATAAGGTATGCTCCAGCGGCTTGTATTTGTGTAGCACCTGCCATCTGTGCGTCCTTGAGTGGAGCCACGGAGTGTGTGTGCGTGAGTGTGTTTCAGAGTTATTCCACGCTGCCACATCTTGTGAAGTGTCTTCAAATGCCCTGGCCGTGCTCCTGAGGCTACGGCCGTCTGTCGGCATGCGAGCTCACGTCTTGCTTGTGTGTGTGTGTGTGTGTGTGTGTGGGTGTGTGTGTGTGTGTGGACTATCTGTGCTCTGTCCCGCATCTAGACCTCCTCACACAGCAGTATCCGAGCGCACATCTCGGGTCCAAACCTTGGCGGCCCTGTCAGTTTGGAGCAGATAACCGACACTGTGGTCTTTTCATTCGGTCTTGTCCCTTTCATACAGTCCCCGTTGACTGGAATCACTCAGTGTTGCTTCAGTCCTATCTTTCTCCTCGTACAGTCGTTCTGTTTCGCCTTGTCACTGAGCTCTTTGTTTTATCCACTCCACAGAAGAGCTGAATGAAGGCTGCTGGGCCAAGATCTGAAGTAAAACTATAGAATAATGACTCCCCTCCCCTTGGATTGTCAGTCCTCTGGGCTTTCCTGTGTTGTCAGGCGTCTTTTAATTTATGTTTCCGCTTTTGTTTTTTTATTGTGTTTGCAACAAACTAGAATAAATAGTGGTGGTGGTGGTTGGGTAGGCACGGAAACAAGTAATTTAATTGCTTGATTTGTCTTCAGCTCTATAATTAGCTTGTCATCAACGTTGTCATCCTTTTCATTTAGTCCTTCTCTTTTTCACTGCGCGACAGTTCATCCATCCCGCACGAGGGCTTTGTATATATCTTTGGCCACATTGGGTAATTCCTCCAATGACTCATCATTACTGTGCTTCAAAAGGACATGTACCGTCAGCCTCATCACTAATGGAAGACTTATGATTGGTGTGGTAATGAGATGAAAATGGCCGCAGAGGTTGAAGTCAATATTAACCCCGCGGTCGACTGCTGACATTTATCTTGAAGGTCCCTCCTCTGTTGATCCCAGCTTCTCCACTCTCGGCCTCATCGCGCTGTCTCTCTCTCTCTCTCTTATATTCCTTATTTAGTGTACGTGTGTGTGTGTGTGTAGCCCCAGAGCTGAGGGCTGCTAATCAGATGAACCAGAAGCCCTCCTGCCCAAAGGGAACACCTCAACACGGCTTATTGTTGGCTTGTTTTTATTACCGCCGACACCAAGTGCACTTTAACACACACTCGCATGCGTATATGTACAAATGGATGTTGTTGGCGCATTAAGATGCCAGGCAGACGGTGAGGTATGAATGCGTTTAAAAGGTCAGGTTGTGGTTTTTTTCACATAAATGAAGCCACTGAATCTGTTTTCATTTTCCCTGCTGCTCTCCAGGCTGTAGTTCCAGCTCGCAGACAGCCAGGGAGCATTACTACCCCTTTATTACCGCACATTGGCGCTGGCATTACCCTTTAAGTTCACTGCATGCGTTTATCTGTCACTCTGAGGTGCTTGAAAATATTACTCGGGCTTATGCTGCCACGAGGAACGCTGAACATTTGTGCTAATTTTATCTCGGATGTGTTTGTGCGTGTCGTCGAGGAGAAGAAGTTTGTTCACCGGGCTTCTGTGTCACTGCTCGCACTCTGCAATTTAGAGCACCGGCGGTCATGTCGTGGCCGCGTGTTGCCCTAACAACAAATCAGTGTACAAAACAGGCCGCATCTGCATGTAATAAAAGGCGTAACTCGTTCCAGGGCTACTGTCGTGTGACAATCAAGCCAGTTTTAACTGCGAAGAGCAGCCTCCATATGGTTGTTTATGGCTCGGTGCAGATTCAGAGTCTCCAGGCTCGCTGTGCTAAGAGCATGCACATGTTAGTGCGTTTGCCTGTGTTATTCCGTGCCTCCTCTATTTCTTATCGGCGCACGTGTGCATGCTGAAATGCTGCATTTGTGCGGCGCAACATACTTTGTATCGGGACTGTCGTAGGGAAATATTTTCTAATGAGGTGATAAGCACCAGCTGTCCGTTACCACACCAGAGAATCAAATGATATGATAGCAGCACATTAACACCCGAATGCATGCTGTGGTTACAAATGAGAACCATTATTTAAACTGAGCGGTGCCGGCCGAGCATTTCTTCAGGGGAGGAAGACTCTCAGTCTGTGGTTCAGAGTCAGGTTTTCCCCTCGTATAAGAGGACATTAGCATTTTTGCTCTTCACTCTTGTGTACAATAAGCATCTGCTTCAGAATATAAAACAACAAGTGAAATAATAAGATTCAGAAAAAGATTTTGTGATTTTGTTTAGACACAATTACAACTTCCTGAAAAAAGTTTGGGTATGATTATATGTATGGAATAAAGTTAATGGCTGCTTAATCATCACTTCCATTGCATGTGGTTATACAAAATAATTCACAGAATTGGTTTATAATTTCAAAAAGTTGGAGTATAATGTACTTGCTGATCTCACTTGTGCTTTCCTTTCATTCTACAGTACATTGACACAAACACATTCAGCAAGTTTGATCTGTGATTCTCCACACATATTGTGTTTTCAACAGGTTTTTTTCCCCCTTAGAAATCTCTCACTTGTATGTGTTAACAAACCATGTATGCTATGGCTTTGGGGAACGCACGATCACCTTCTTCTTCTATGTCGTCTAATTCCAGCCCCATGCCTTTTATTGGGCATTAAGTTGGCTCCCAGCAGTCAGGGCGCTTTCATCCCTGCGAGAGTCGCCCGGGATGCTCATTCGGTGCAGCTCATTATATACATATGATGATCCAAAGGAAGCGCTTGCTGGGACAGCCTCACTGTGTACTCACTACTTTCACAAACTACTTTCTGCCTTCAAAACTGTCTTGTGATGCTCAATTGATACTAAGGGGCCAAAAGTGTGTCAAGTAAATATCTTAAACAGCATGATAACAACAGCAGCCTGACCCATTGCTACTAAGCAGGATAGGTCCATGCTTTCATGCTGTTTACTAAATTCCTATCCGACCATCTGAACGTCGTAGCAGAAATCAAAACTCATCACATCCTTTTCTCCAACTTTCAATTGTCTAATTTCTGGTCAACCTGTTTGAACTGTTGCCCTTTCACTCGGTCTGTTCTTCTGCTTCTGTAGCTCACAAGGTTTCACATGTTGTCATTCAAGTTTGGTTGTCTGCAGAGCTTGGTTGTTACGAGTTCTTATCTGAGTTGCTGTTGCCTTTCTATCATTGTTGAACCCGTTTGTCCAATCTCCAATGAGCTCTGGCATCAATAAGGCATTTTCACCCAGAAAACTGAGTCCCTCACTGGATAGCTTTTTTGGTTATGCCTGAAAGTCCCAGTTTCTGAAATACACAGACAACCCATATGGCACCAAAAACCATGCCACGTCAAGTCAGTAAAATGATCTTTTTTTCTCTAATTCTCATGCTTTGTTTAACCTTCAACAGCTTGTCTTGAATATATCTACATGCCTAAATACGTGAAACCGCTGCCATGTGATTGGCTGAGTAGCGGTTTGCATTAATATGAATAGGTACACCGAATATAATGGTGCAGAGGGGCGGACATGTATTGTTTGTATATAGAGTTTTTCAATGAAGTACAGCTGCTTATCAGACCTCATGAGGATTTCTTTTTTTATTTTTTTTTTATACCTCTAACTTTTACATGTACGTGAGGCAGGTGGTGCGTACCTTGGTATAGTTCATTTCACACTTCACTGCACCACTGGACTCAGATACCACTTCATCAGGCTGGTCCTGGTGCAGGTTGTCACATTAACGTCTACCTGGCTGCAGTACGCTCGGTCCCAAAGCTTGGACCGTGTGCTCGGACCTTTAAACAGCAGGTGTGAAAACGTTCCGTTGAAAATCAATTCACGTTAAAAGAGACAATTAATGCAGTTTATTCAAAAACTTTGTAGTTACCCTGAAAAAGAAGAATGTTATTCACTGTGCCATGCAGGCCTTTTCTTTGAGTCTTTGCTCCACATGATTGATTCGACCTTGCCTTGGTCCCCACCTCTTTCTTCCTGCCCTGTGGTCGGTGTATACATGTTCGAGAGCCGACAGGGAGTATCTCTTTTCCCCTCCAGCTTGCCATACAGTGCTCGGGCACACAAAGTGAAGTGAGATACACAAAAGCTGACAGCTACTTATCTCTTCCTGCCTCTCCCTTTGATTCACTCACTCCGGCTCTTTCTGTTTCTCCCACTCATCCGGTCGCTCTTTTTCTGTTGTCTCTCTCATTCACTCGCTTTCTGTCTCGCTGGGCTGCCGTCTCGAGCCTGGCCCTCTCTCTCCCTGTCTCTCTCGTTCTGCCATTTGTTACCCAAACGGCCTCTGCTCAGTCCCCAGTCTGCACAAATCCCACTCGTGTCTGTGCACCAGCAGGCTGGAGGCTGTTGCTGTAGGCTGCACTGCTCGGTTTCCCTCATTTGAAATCTCCTGACAGACGCATAAAACAAACAAAAAACCAAAAATAAGGCAAAGTAGTGCTTAGACAAGCTTTGCTCATGAAGTCTCATTGATTTTGAAAGACCGTAGGGCAGAATTTTAAATGATTTTTTCTTTGATTAAGTGCCGTTTCTTTGTTTGATTTTGCCTATCCAGTACAGCAAATTTTCACCTTTTCACTGATTTCAATATTACAATTTGTCTTTTTGTGTTGCCATATCACTGTGCTTCCAATGCATACTCTGAAACTCTGCATGTTCATGTTCTGCCGACGCTGCACGCACGTGCCTTTGTTGAAAAACTCCCCGTCACCTTTGTGCTAAAATCATCCCACTGCTGCACGTCGACAGATCTTGTTGTAATGTGGTTTAAGTCGGCTTGAAATGTAGATATTAGGTCAGCCGCACGCCCTCTTCTCTTGTGCGAGAGTGGTGAAGGGATGGAGGTAAACAGGATGAGGAGAGGAAGGTGCAGTCAGCTCAGAAACGGAGACCGACCGATGCAGGAGGTTTCACTCCACACCCCCACTTTTAACGGTTTTACCTGAAGGGTAAAAAAAAAAAAAAAAAAGAGCCAGATGCTTCTCTGTTCATTGTTCTCGCTCTTGCCTCCATGCGTTTGGTGCTTCTGCAGCAGACTCTCCACCTATCTATCCGTCCCTCTGGTGATCCCTCTGTCTATTATTATTGTAGTCTTATTTTTTTTCCCCCTCCTTTCTATTACTTCCCCCTGTAAGCCGCACCTGCAACCTTAATTTCCCTGCTTTACCTCAGCACATTTCAGCCTCTCTTCCTCCGCTCTCCATCCTTCTCTCTGCAGGGTGGGAGGATGTGTAGGCACTGGTGTTTGTGTGACTTCAGCTGCTGCTGAATAGCAACGCTTTCTAAAATTGCGCATCCAAGCCTCGACATGTGGAGAGCTAAGAGGACAAGCAAGAAAGAGGGAGAGAGAGAGAGAGAGAGAGAGAGAGTGCTTCTATTTAACAAAACAAAAACAACCTTTCCTCTCCTTTACTGTCTGCTGTAAACCCACAGTTTGCAACCCAACTTTCTTGTTGATCTTTGACCTGCTATTATCCGTCTGACTTGGGCGCCCACGGCTTTTCTGTATAATTACTAAAATTCTGGGTGTGTTGACTTTCAGTTTCACCCTCAAACAGTGTGGCTTAGATGATCAGGTTTAACTGAGCGGTCACCTTACCTTGACCGACAAATACATTTACTGAAACCTGGATTTATCCATTTAAACCCTCAGAGATCATTGTTTTTATATCAAAATGGACCAACGTGTGCATAGTTGCAGGCAGAATTAATGCCTGGAAAGCATGTTGCTTTGACTCTGCATTGTGTTTAACTTTGGAGAGAATTTTAGCTTCGAGTTGTTCTTCAACATCAGTACTCGTAAATCTAGGTGTGTCCTCTTTCAGTTTCACTTCCAAATGACGTGGTTTAGATAACCAGGTTCAGCTTACAGTTCAAGACCTTCGCCCACGTTCCGACTTCTACTTCATGAGTCATTAAAATAGCTTAAGCTGGAAGAAATGGAAGTTTTACATGAAGCATCAGAATCTGTGACCTTGGAGCTCATCTGATCTCACCTTTTTTTCACCGTATTGTTTTTGTCTTTACAGACATGGCGCTTTAATCTAGTTGCCCTTCACATCAACCTCGAATAAAGGCAGTTGTTTAGAGTGAAAATCTTCTGAAAAGCCATTGTGAGACATGTACCAGCAGCTGAACAGATCACGGGTATTGTTATCCATTCAACCATCATGCTACTTCATTCACTTCGGGGATGTGGGACGCTGGAGTCAATCCCAGCCAACTATGGCCGGCTACATCCAACATCTACAGCCATTTAAGGTGACCAATCAACCTCGCATGCATGCTTTTAGACTGCGGGTGGAAAGCAGAATAGAAAACATATATTACTGTACTGAGCTTATAGATGCCAAAACATATTTGAGACTTCCACTGTAGGATTTTTCTTTTATTTGGCTTAAATGTTCTGAAAGTTTTGCATTGTATTGTAAGAAAATTATTGATTTCACCCAACTTTTGGCATTCTACAGTAATGCAACCACTTTTGCAACCATGCTGGTTGTTGGTGTATAACTTAATCATGTGGCGTAAAACACGCTTCATAACTGTATTACTGGATTATCGAAATGCATTATTGTCATTATCATATTATGCTTTTTTGGATCATATTCTAAACTATTTCACTGATTCTGGGAGCAAATCCCTACTAGCTTAATGGAACATTTCGCATCAAAACTGTCAATTAAACTGTTTGCGACCTATAATCTTTTTAAAATGTGAGCTTTAAATGCACTCAAATTACACAGAAGTTCATCCCCAATGCTAAGGCTTTCTTCATGTCTCCTAAATGTGCAATTATGCAGTCTACAAACAAACCGGTCATATCGACTTCCCTTTGAAACACAAGGCACAAAAGACATTTCAAAAGTGCAACATTCCTCCATGAAGATGACGCGATCTCTTTCATGCTTGATTTGTTGGTGCCCTTCAGAGTCTTTATATAAACAGGAGAGTTGAAAATGCGGCGGTGTCTCCACAGAGAGCTGGCATCGGACCTCTTCCCAGTGAAATCTGGCCTGGTTTGGTTTTGGCTCGAACGCCATTCTGCCCAGTCACAGGAAGTGCCCCTTATGTTATTGTGCACCTCACAGGCTATGAATAAATACCTCAAGATACAAAAGAGATGAGCCAATGGAAAGTGAGCTTGAGGTGGGGGTGAGGAACTGTTACAGAGACTGAAAATAATGTGGTAATTCGACAATGATTGGTGATGAGGATGGGAAGAATTACAAATCCGTGCAGGTGACAAAAAAATAGAAAAAAACAACCTTGCAAGAGGATTATAATAATCATATCTTCTCAACTTTGGCATCGGCAGGCGATCTAATGTGTGCTCTTAGCTGGCTTTGAAGCCCCATGTACTCACACTCATGTTAATGCCTGGGAATGAGGTGAGGCTTTAGCGCACTGACCTATATTTCTATTTAAGCTGAGTCATTTATGATTTCTTGTGCTCGGGCCAGTGGGACAGACAGACAGTCACTTTGGTTGCTCTTAGTTTTCTTTTTTTGCACTTAATGGCTGTGGGAAAATGCTGGCGTTAGCTGATCCAATAAAAAAATAACACGAGAGTTTTAAGCTTTTTCCCTGTGAAATGTTTCTATTTAAAACGCGTGAACTGACAAACGCGGCGCGTATCTCTGTGAGGATGTGTTTACAAGAGCATCTCTGGCTGCTAATCATGCTGGAGGCGATGCGGAGGGGAAAGCAGCAGGAGTTCAGACAAGTTTATGGGCACCCCCTCTCTTTAATAAATGGCGGCATGTCTCTCCTGCGCGACTCGTATTTAATTTTCGACTTCTTCCATTCATTAGGTACTTCAGGTGTAAGGATTTGTATTTGCTCCCCGACACCGAGGCAACGCGGAAACGTTATTGAGCCCAGTGCTCCACTTTTTGTTGTGCAGTAATAACATTCCTTGCGCGGCTCTTCTTTGAAAGCCTCCGCTCCTGCAGCGTGATATGAGCAAAGGGTTATTGTTGCTAGTGAGCAGTTTTGTGACGGTGGTTAGGTTGCTATCTCCCCACGCACAAAGACTGAAAGAAAACTGGCGGCCGGCGATGGAGAGTCTAAATTGAAGCCGTTCCTCCTGACTGGTTTTTTGTCCGTGCTGCCTATCAGACCTTTGCATCCGTGTGTTTGTGCGTGCGCAACTGCCAATTCGAGTCCTGTTCAAGGGCCTTTTCAGTCCTGTCCGCCTGCGGTCCTCTCTTCTCTCCGACCCCCGTTGGTCGCCATTCCCTTAAAAATGCATGGTGCCTCTTCCCAGCATTCCAAGCTCGAGCGGAGAAATCACTTTTCTCCAGATGCACACTGGTGCGCTCAGCGTAATCTGCCTCGGAGTCCACGCTGACGCCGTCAGGTAGCTCCTCTGCTCTGTCACGCCGATGTGAGTTTCTGTGTTTGCGCCCGCCAGTGTGCGCCGCCTATGCATAAACGCGTTTTTTTTCGTGGTCTGGATTTTCCTTCCGTAACAGTCCCGAGTAAGCCGTGGTGTTTTCTTAACCACGTTCACCCTCTCACTGCCTTTTAATCCTCCAAGCAGTGGAGAGAAAGTCTGCTGGCATGAAGGGCAGGCAGTGGTAGCGCCATTTTTTATTTATTTTTTTCCCTTGACCGCAGAGAAGGATACATACGTGAAGCCCCAGAGGAGGAACAAAGTGTGCCTGGCCTCGGCTAAGACGAAACATAGCTGAGCTGGTTTTGGTCTGAGGAGGAATGTTTTGGTCTGAAAGGCGCTTTTGTTTTGGCAGATGCACTTTTTACTGTTTTCTGCTTTTGGCCTGTGGACGTGCAGAATGTACAGCATGAGGAAGTGAAGAACTTATTTTGGCATAGTTAACTCTCAGTTCAGTGCTTGAGATGCCCATTTATTTTCTTTTTTAACTGTTTACCTCATAGATGTATGAATCAGAATGAATGGAGCAATACTTCCCTGTTCTGGATCTCGTTCCCTTTCTTATAAATCAACCCAATAACCTGATTGTAATCCGAATACTTTGCGTTGTTTGCCTACGTCTCCATGCCAGATTCACAGCTCTCACGCATATATTCCCACATGGAAAATTAAATATTCATGATCCTTAGATTTGGCAGCGATGGAGGCCGGTGGAGTGCAACCAGTTTCCATGTAGTCAAATTAGCATATTAATGATATAAATGCCGTATAATTAACATGTGGGAGTGGATTATGTGTGTGAATCCTTGTCAGATCAGTCGCAGAGAAGAAAGGGTCAGGCTAATTAGGTTAAAAATCACATTAAGGGGGCTTTGGAAAAAAAAGTGAAAGTGATTTCATGTTAAAAGCTGGTAAAGGTGCAGGTCTTAGAGAATAAATCAGCTGTTTCATCATGCTTCGTTTCCCATCAAGCTTTAATCAGGTGAGGCACCTTTCCCTTGCCCTGCTTCAGAGGGTAGTGCCTGCATTCTGCTTGCTCATGGCTGTGTCTGGTCCTCTAAGGAGCTTAGATAGAGCGACGAGCAATTCGAATGTAACATGGTTTGACAGGTCTTGACTCCAAGTGGCAGCCTATAACACATGTAAGCCTAATCTGGGCCAGCAGACTTTCCAGGGATCTCAACTTACTCAGCAGAATGCGCGCGCAAACTCGCAAATAGATATACTGCATCGGACCAGTGGATCGACGTGAAAGTGAAAGCTCACTAAAGAAACTGAAAGGCAACCTCAGATTACAGTTTCTCCAAACGATCCCAGTCAGTTCATAAATAGATAGTATTCCATTTTGCTTTGTTGGGTCCATTATTTGGGTAAGGGGAGCAACTAATGGCCATTTTCATAATTGATGAAGCTATCAGTACTTTTTAATAATTCAGTATCAGAAAATCATGGAGCCAACAAGGTTAATTCCCTGGCTTGATACCTTTTTCACAAATTGTATTACGTGCCGGGTATTGTTACACAAGGTCAGATATTTTGAGTTTTGACTGCTCCTTTCCAAATTTTACAAGTGTGGTTGGTCTCAAGTTTTATGTCGGATGCCTGAGCAGTGGGATTTGAACCGTGAGCTCGCTGCTCTAACGTCTCGGCCAATCCTTGAGCTTGAGGTCTTGAGTTGTCGGCTCACTGAAGCTTTCTTATACAGCTGAAAATGACTTTAAAAGGTAAAACTGCTGTAAAACAATTGCTATTTGCATCGAATATAATTTGCCAGTCACTTTAATTAGTGGCTATTAATTTATTTATTCATCTGGCTTTTTTAAACACTTTAACATCCTCTGGAATAGAAAGACGATTGGAAAATGATTTCTTAAACCTTGAACCAGAGCCACACTCAAAATGTGGACCCAGACTCTTGGAGCAAGACCTGAAACTAGACCTTAATTCTTACACACATGACTTGAACTTTAAAAGCCAATTGTGGACTCTTTACAATAAAGTATTTTTTTTGTACTTGCCACTTTCCAGGTACACCCAGGACTGTTAAACAAGTCTTAGGTTATATGAACCGAGGCTTTTCTGTGTGGAGTTTGCATGTTCTGTTGGACATCGATTCCTTAAAACTTGAGCTATGACCACTTGGATCTATCAACTATTACCAGACCGTGGCCAAAGCTTTTCGTCCTTTGTGTTTTTTTTAAACTATACCAAGGCTCTTTAAACAAAATCCAGACTCATTAGATTGTCCTCATAAACCTGAGTTTTTTAAAGCAGTTTCTGGAAACGAGTGGATTTCCTTACCTGGATAGCGAAATAAAGTGTTACAACTGTGACAAACCCTCATTTATTAGGGAAAATATACTTTGCCATATCTATCCTCTGCAACTTTGGGTGTATATTTTCAGAATGTAGTGCCCTCAAAACTTACAAATCTATCCTGCTGCGACGTCAAAGTCAGCTGAGCGACATTAATCCATGAAAATGTGAGAGTGGTAAACGTGAATTAGACTGATTAATGGGGATTTCTTCTTAAGAGGATTGGTGAATGAGGATATTTACTTGCGGACGCAGCTCGTTTCATCACGTTGCCATCTCGTTATGAACTCTGCATGAGGTAAAGATTCCAAAGTGGCATTTTCATAGGATGTGATGGAGATGAATACTGCCATGTTCACCCTGTGAACACCCAATGACAAGTTACATCAGTGTCAAACCACCAGCTCTTCAACATCCATCTTTATTTCTGTTCCTAAGTCTGTTCGCTTTGCCCTTGTTTGTCAGTCCAGATCCATTCACCTCTCTCGTTCCCTCTTTCCCTTCCTGTTTTTGTTTGTCTATCCATGTGCGCACGACTCCTTCGGGCTGCCATCCTTGTGTAACGTCGTAGCGTCGGGACGGTCGGGTCGAGAATAGCGCGCGTCCTCGCCGTGACCCGGCGGACCGGCGTCACATGGAATGAAAGCGAGGGTGTTTGTGTGTCAGAAAGTATCAGGTTTTGCCTTTTTTTGTGGCAGAAATACTGGTCAGTGCAGGCCATCTGGAAACTGGGACTAACGGGTCCAGTAAACACACTGTGTGTGTGTGTGTGTGTGTGTGGTTGTGTCAAATCAGAGCATCAGCAGGTCTGCTTTTTGTTCAATTTATGCAATGTGTTCTTCATGCACCAGTGGCATCCACTTAGACAGTTTGTGTGTGTACTCTGGTCAGTCGTGAGGATTTTTTTCTTTGCCCCTGCCGTGCCTGGTTTTGTGCTCTGCTGCAGCTGTGTGGTCGAAGAGCCATGAATGGCATCTTTCTCCCGATTCGTACTGGATGTTCTGTTTCCGTGGCGTTGTAGGACACATCTCACAGTCACAGCAAATTGGACGCAACAACAAACAAATCAACCCCCACCTCCCACCCCACCCCCATGAACACCTTCCGCGTCCTCCTCTGTGCATCATTTGGCAATTAGCCATGCCAGACAGTTGACAGACGGCAATTCGGAGCCAGAGTGACGACAGACAGACGGACGGACGGCAGCTGGCCCGTGGACCGACAGGCGGGAGGGACGCTTTCGTGTATTTACAGCAAAAAGAAAGAGAAAGGATGATTTGAAATTGAATAATGTATCAGGGAAAGTGACTTGGATAATTCATGCATTGGGCACACTTGTGAGTGTCGGAGTGCTTGTGTGCACGTGTGTGATTGAATGAATTAGACGATGAAAAAATGCAGGGAAAAAAGAAGTTGGGGGTGGAGGCGGGGTGTCTGGATGTTTGTGCGAATGCATGCGGTTGATCTTTGGCTGAATTACAAAGTCATGTGTGCAGTTGTGACAAATCCCCTCTGAAGACAGTGTTTCTGCAGCTCGAGGGATAACAAGCAGTCGGTGAGGCTTCAACGGAAAATGCAAAGGACACGGCGACAGAGCGAGTGTGTGCGTTTGGGGTTTGAGGCAGTGCGGCGTGGTGGTTTTTATCAACATGTCAATGGCATCACGAGAGCGTGAGCGGGGAGATTCTGGATCCTCACCGGGGTGGAGGGTTTATTATGGCAGGATGAAGAAAGGAACACAAAAAACCCTCCAGGTCTCATCCTTTGATTTGCAGCATTTTTCTTTGAGTAGAACTCAAAGCGATTAGTGAAGTTCAATGTTTTTTTTTTGTTTCCCAAATTTCCTCAGAAAGTACACGCTTGCCTGCGAGGGGCAGCAGTTTCAGTGGATTTCACTTTTCAAATGAATGTTCTCAAAATGCCACAACTGAGAAAATGAAAAACACCAGAATGCCTCGAAGAAAACGCCAGACGAAAGTTAATGTCTGAACTACTAAATATGTGCAATTTTTTTTCTGTTGAATGTAAGCTTGAACATTTTATTTTTTTTATATTTTGACCCTTAATGCCCCACTGCAGAAAGGCATTTAAAAGAAGCATTTTATTTTTTTTTATAAATGAGTTTTCCGAGACCTTTTTCCCCAGTTGATTAAAGAGAGATTTCTTTTATAAATAGTTGAATAAACATTTTAGAACAATAAACACTCACTCAAGGCATATTCTTTGAGTCTATAACTCGACTAAGCACAATCAAATCACTCACATAAATATACACGTTGGAACTATTTAGAGTCACCACACTCGTAATAAGCTTTTGGAGTAAGCCAATAGAAAGCATACACATACTTCACTCAGACAAAACCAAGGCCAGCAAGCACACCTGGGTACTGAAGTGATTCTGCTAACCAATATCCCACTGTTCCACCCTTAAATAGAGCTTTTTTATTAAAAAAAAAAAAAAAAAGATTTATTCCAAGGCAATGAATTTAGTGTGGTCAGTAGTTCATGGAACACGATCACTGTTTCTTTGTGCTCTGAGTTTAAAGGAATACAATTTCCCCTTTCTTTAAATTGTCCTAGAAAGAAATGTAGCACCGCATCGACGAGGGAAATGTTCTCTGTGCGGTTTGAGTGGTGCGTTCAGGTACCGTGGATGTGAGACGACATGAAAATCCTCCCCAAAACAACTGAGCTTCTGAACAGCAGGGAGGTGGGTGGGGGACACCAGCTCCACGTTTCCACTCTAAATCCCGGTTTATTTGAACGTGCGTGTCCATGTGTGAATGGGTATCTGTGCGTATCCCTGTGTGCTTGCATACATTGCCCGTCTGAATGGGCTGCTTGTGTGTGTGTGTGTATGTGTGTGTGTGTGAGATTGCCGCTTGCATACTGGCGGTAAAAGCACGCGTGGACGTTTCAACAGATGCGTTGACGTTGCATTCCTGCGTTCGGCGCGCGGTGGTTGACGCGTCCGCGCGGACACGCAGGTTTTAAACGCACGGGATAATTCGCCTTATATGCACGTGTCAGCTTCTCAGCGAGCAAGTCGGCGTGAAGCCGCGCTGTTTTAAAGAGCTTTTTTTCCTGAGTTGGTGTCAGCTGGCGCTCTCAGCTGATGGCTGTCTCGCTGGCTTGCGTCGCTTGTGCCCTACCCCCATCACTTGCTTCTTCTTCTTCTTTTTTCTTTTTTAATATTTCATGCTTTATTTTTTCTACATGTTGTCAAAACCTGTGCAAACGGGGAAATGTCAACTCAGCCTGATAATTATATCATCTTAAACCAGTGCCCACTCTTTTCCAGAACTCTCTGTACTATGGATGCTTGATGCTTTCTACACACCGCCATCTGGTGAATACGGGAGATCTCTGTCTCTCACCAGCTGAATCGCAGTCGTCGTATGAAAACTCATTTGTTCCTTTTGAAACCTCTGCAGCTTATGCATTGCAATCTGAGAAATCATAATTTAACCCCGACATGTCTGTATATATCAACGTGCACCAAAGAGCTTCACGGGTGAAGCCATTTCTCAGGATGATTTGTTCAGTATTTGATAAAACTGCTTATTTTCTGAGGTAACTTTGTTGGCGAGTGAAATGGAGACACATTAGAATCAGAAAAAAATTGCTTTGGTGCAAAATAGCACATGTGATACCTTTGACAGTTGAGCGTCCAGCAAAGAAGGATTGTGCTTTTTAATCACTTGTGAATCCCAACAGGCAGTACTGAAAATGTCCTTTCATGGGGGGAAAAAAAAAAAACATGAGGAAAACTCACATTCAACCAAAAGTTACTAGTTAACGTGAGATAATGTGGCTGTTTTTTCGGGCTCTCTGGGGAGGCTCTCATCCTCCCTCACTTTGAAAAAGCTCTAGGTTCATTGGGTTTATGGCAGAAGTCATTATTATGCAGCATGATTAGGTGTCGCTCTCGCCTTCAAATCAAACATTTGCTGAAATGATCCCACTGAATGTTCTTTCTACCAAATCTACTAAGAACAACCTGAAATTTCTTAAGACAAATACGATAGTGTGTCGCTTCACACTGATATTGGGAAAAGCCTTTTCAGAGGTTCTGCAGCCTTCTGGCCTTTAAAAACTCAAACTCGTGTATTACTCTGATGATAAAACCATCTTCCAACTGGTCACTGATCTCTTGTCTATAAGGATCATCATCCTGCTGAGTTTGAGCCTCACTGTTGCTTTATTTACTTTCATTAATAGATTTCACTTAATGTATTTTTTTCATACTTTGCAGGCTGGGTTAAACCCTCTTGAAAGCCGGCTCCCTGGTTTATTGTGTCCACTCTCCCGGCATATAAACACGGTCTCGTTGAAGGATCACTTAAGTCTATAGAGCATTGAGAAGATCTTATTTTATCACCTGTGTTGTAACTGCCTACTGGGTTGTAGTCGTCCAAAGGAAATAAATCACAGCCGGTCAGCAGCTTAGGTTGGATGAAATACAGACCGATCCTTCGATTCGCTAAATCATGCTATATGATTTATGGCCCCTTTGCGATTAAGTAGTTGGTATTGCTTCTGTGCACGGCGCTTTACCTTTATGTCGACTCACAATCCTCACAGACCACATTCAAGTTTAGACAGGTCTTTCTATTCCTGTGGAGATTGTGTGCAAAGTTTTATGTAGGAAGAAACGGATTCTGAGTAAAAATGACACCTGATCTGCTCTATTGTACGCATTCATATAAGTTTAATGTGTGTATTACTATTTTGGGCTTGTGCAGAAATGCAGAGATGTTTTACAAGCTTTGATTATAGTGCACCTACGCAGACCATTGATTACACCTCCTCTCTTGTGTGTTTGTTTTTATATCGTCCTGATTTTCCACTCTGCTTATGTCTTCAGACCTCTCTAACTCTGCATAACCCAGCCGGAGTATTAAAACAGAAACAAAAACCTCACGCGGGTGTGTTTGTGGCTTCTTTTTTTTTTTCCGTTGCAGTGCTGGCCAGTTTCCGAGGGACCGTCCAGCATGGCCTCCCGCTGGAGATTGGAGACACGGTGCAGATCCTGGAAAAATGTGAAGGTAAGGTGCAACATTCACTCACAATCGGCTGCTTTCTATGAAAAACTAAATGGAATGAAGAAAAAGTGGGCAGGGGAAAGGAAAATCAATGGCTTTCGCGTGAGTAGCGGAGTGAAAACATCAAAACCTATTAGGGACACTTCCACTTTTCATTAGGACGACAGATTAAAGGAATTCGTGTAAGAGCCGTCCTCGCTGCTGACTCCTCTCATTAAATCTACCGGAAAGAATTGTTTGAGTCATGCTCAAAGCAGTTCTGTATGGAAATACAGCCGCATTGTTCCACAGATTTATGGGCTGGAGTCACAGTCACAATGGCCTCCCCAAAACAAACACATGTCGGTGCGGCGTCAGTGTGGGACTTTTGTGTTCCGCGCTCACCTGCTCCACCTCTGGGAGCCAACCGGGCATGTTTGTGGAGGTTTCCTGAAGAGATTTGAGATATCTTGTGCGCTCAAAGTGAGCAGGCATGTTTGCTTGTTCTCCTCCTCCTTGCCCACACTGGGTCTGTTTTTCTCCTCTTCCTGCTATTTCTTCCACTCTTTCCCAGTCGACTTCTCCCCTGTGTGTTAATACACTTTCAGTCGTGCTTTCTTGCTGCTTTTTCTTTCCGTCCTCTCGGTCCTGGGTCTGCTTTAATTTTCAAAACAATGCCAAATCGTTCCACAGGAAGGGAAGTCTTTCAGAGACACCTTTACTTCAGCGACCAACAGTACACACACACAAACACACACAAACACACACAAACAGACCTCCTTCTTCCTGAGTTCTTGACACACTCCGTCTTATTTCCTGTTGGGAGACGCACACACACACACACACACACACACACACACACACACATGCACACCGAGAGACAGCCAGCCAGTCATACAGCTCTCCAGCCGGAGCGATGTGATATTGTGGTAAAAGACCCAGAGGAAGTCAACAATAGCACAGCCAGCGGAAAGCTCGGCCCAAAAGGGAGGAACTAAATCAAAACCCTGCCAGCAGCGTGGAGGCTGAGAGACGGGCCGCTGACAGCACAGGAGGCAGACTAATGGTTCTGCCTCATGTTGATACTGTTGACACTTCAAAACACTGGAGCTCACAGACGGAACGTGTCTGCACTGACATGCGGCTGCTGTCTGCAGAGGCAACGCCTCAGTAATTGATTTTTGACTCGTCCTTTCAGTGACTCCTTCTTGAGCTATTGTTAAGTTCGTGACAGCGCTGAGTGCATTCGGCTGGCTGTATCTACACACTGGCATCATGGGCTGCTCTACCGCCGCGTCCAGTGGGTAATCTGTTATTTTAGCAAGAGGGGTGACCCAGTTGGAGCCTTGATCAATAAAAGGTGATTTATCGATCCGGTGCACAGCTATGTAGATGACCGGTATTTCTGGGCTCTTGACGGGGGCCATGTTTTCTTAGCTGCACAAACTTAAACACGATCAATGAGTGAGGTGGACTGGACTTAACTAAACAAACCCCCTGCTCCTGCACACCTCCTTCTACCAGAAGAGGCTGTAATTGCCGACTGCGGTGCAACTCTGTTAAAACTGAGCAACGTGCTTCATCTCACAATAACTTGTGCAAGCGTGGATAAAACTTTTGTTTTTCAAGCAGCCAAGTGACATTTTCAAGACCGTTATTGTTGATCACAATTTATATTTTTTATTGGTGTGCTTTAGGAAATTGGCATAGCAGAGGTTACAAACACTTCAAATACATTTTTATCTTGGCCATTTTAACCGTTTTCAGTAGCTAGTTGGCAACTCTGTCAACACATTTGTCTCCCTTCCAGATTTACCACATGAGATAATGTGAACCACATCTTTGATTCAGAAGTTTTACACCAGAAGCTCTGCTTCACACAGCCTGAGCGGTTGGGGGTTAAACGCCTGGCTCAGGGACCCACAGTCAGCTCTTGAATTTAAATCGGTAAACTTCTGCGGAACAGGTGGCATGTAAACGTGAAGCGTTTTCTGAAGCGCACACGAAACGTTGTGTAAAAGGGACCTGAATCATTTATCCAATGTATTGTGTCGTCTGTCTATACAAACTAGGAGTGGTTATATTTGTAATCAATTTTAATGTGGATGTCTCCTTACAAATACAAATACAAATGTTTCATCCCTGATTAGGGCTGGTCCTGCAGAAGCATGTATAATTCAAAATGACCAATTATGACCACTTTCAAACATATATTCCAGAATATAGGCCATATTTTTACTGTTCTCTTAGCAAACAATCCCACTTGTAGAGGTTTTTCCTTCATAATTGTTTGAGGTACTGTGGATTTAGTAGTGGATTTAAGTATATTTGGTTCAGCACCACATCAGCTCAATACTCTGTTTAACACAGTTCTTTGTTTCCCATACATGCTTGGATAAAACATTTATTTTACAACAAAATTGTGTTTCTCTAGGAACACTGATCATTTGTCACATCTTTCTCCTCTATTACACATTTCTTAACTCACTGACATCCAGCAAAACATTGCAGTGAGCTGTCAAAGTCTCTGAACTCTGCCACTGAGAAAAAGTGACTCATGTAGGAAATACTGAGCATGTGTTCCACCACACTGACCCAGACACATTATTCAATGCTATTCTGATCATGCATGCCTAAAACAAAACAGGGGGGGAAAGAAATACTACGCAAGTCACAGATGCTCTGGCGTAACCCGAGAATAATCTATTACATTTACATTTGAATTATTTGTCTAATGCTCTTATCTGGAGAGGGACTCATAACCACAGTAGAATGGGCTTAAATTGTCTATTTGGAATAGAGCATCAGCTTAAAGTCTTATTAAATGTAAAATTGTTAGATCGTTTTGATCTGTGTTGGGATTTGCTCAAACCAAACATCATGCTTGTGATAATATGGAGAGAGATCAGATTGAAGGGAATATTGTGTTCTTTTTTTTTAAATGAGCAAATCAAGTTGCAGCAATTTCACATTTTCTTTTCAATGTTTGGCTTCTCAGCTTTCTTCCACATCTGCATGGTCAGGTCATATTGATATTCATAGTGTTTCAAAGTAGCTTCATGTTGGAGCAGGATTCCTCGCCTCCACATCAGCCTGCAAACACAGGCAGGGAAAAACACATTGCTTTGTGGCTCGTTGCTTTTCAGTGTCGCTTTGACCCTTAAAGACTCTTTGAAAGAAAAAAAAAGAAAAACCTCTTTATGGATGGTGCAAGTTATTCAATTGCCTGAATAATTCCTAAGGAGGGGAACCATGCAGTTGTTCTTTTTATGTTCGAGAAAAGATTCATTTGACATGTTTTGTCTCTGCAGGTTGGTACCGAGGATTTATCCTGAAGAACCCAAATATCAAGGTGAGTAAACGTGTTTCAGCACGTGTGCATGTTTTTGTTTTTGCTTCGATTTGCTCTTAACTCGTTGTACTCATTTCTGATATGCATAACAGTTCAGATTTTCTTACTGTGACAATTTAAAGTACTTCACCTGAACACGTTCCGCTGCCTTTAGTGATGCTGTGTGTTTCCCTACAGGGTTTCGAATGATTCATGTCGAAGTCAAAACGCAGTCAGCCAGATTTAATCTAGACAAGAAAAAATAAAATAAATGTAATAATTGCACGTGCACCTGCAGAGCTGCAGATGATCGATTCCACTTTTAGAGTAAAAACAAATGTCAAAATACCCCAGAGGTGCACATTGTTTATTTGTAATGAACAAAGAAATCAGTGTATGTGGAGAAAAAAAAATTTGACAGCTATGAGAAAAGAAGAATATTGTGGTACAGACAGGTGTCCTTGATACTACTATAGTACCAGAAATTCATGTGATGGAGAAGCTGTTAGATTTCAATATCACCAAAACAGCGAAAAATGTTTGAATCTCAAAGAGACGCCGCCCTTAATGACAAAAAAGCAAAACGATCCAACTATTGTTGTTAGATGGCGAATGCATTTTGGCTTTGATATTGATGTTTCTTATTTGTTTTGTGAATGATAAAACAATGAGAAAAGAAAACTTGATGAGTCACAGATCTTGTATGCAGAATTATTGGTTTGATACTTCAGATTCTTCGAGAGCGTGATACTTTTATACACATTTGCACATCTATTATGTAACACGATTTGTTTTGTTTGTTTGTCAAAATCTTAATTCTTAAAAGCTCATCTTTTCAATATTTTTGGATTGTAGTATTTGAAACACAAAGTTTCAAATGCAACACTTTGTCTTTAATTCCTGAACTGTCTTACATAATCCCAAATAATCACTTTGCTGTGCAGTAAAGGTTCATTTAAAAGTGGAAAAGGAGCAAATGAAGTGTGTATGTGCACGTGGTTGTATGTGCATGTGTGTTGACATTTCCGTTAAATTTGTGCCTAAATAGATTGGCGCTTGCGTAATTAGATTTGTGCACGCATACTACAATTTGCACATGTGTAATATGTTTCATTTGTACATACAAGGACCTGTTATGATCTTCACCTCTACCTCAGGCGGGCCTCTGTGGTTTTTTTTTTTTGTATTTTTTTGTGTTATGTATGGAGCTTATGTACCCAATCTTGCGATTCGGACAGTCTTTGCTTAATGGAACTATTAGTGCTGGATTCTCAAGGAAGCGTATTTAAAAATCACAAGGATACCTCTGGGTACGGAATAAACGTGGCTAATCTGATTGCGGCCCGTCCAAATATGACGCCATTTGACACCAACAAGTCGTTTATCTCATTACACTTTGAAAAGAAAATCCCCGTCCTTGCTCCTAACCAACCAATTAAGCCAGGCGCCATCGTTATTGGTAATTAAGCTCAGCATCTCGCGCACAATACGTGCTGCATGAAAGAAAAAAAAAAAAAAGAAAACGCGAATGGATGCACGTGGCTTTTAAAAGCTCTCGTGTTGAGGGACACGTTCTCGTACAAGCCAAGCGAGAAGTGTGTGTGCAGAGACACTGTGTGCTTGCCTTTATCCTCACACACTTCAGTGTAAGTTCTGCTTTCATCCCTCCAAGTCAACAGGGAGCGTGTTGCAGTTCATTAACATGAAACCACGCATACACGCAAACACATAGTTTTCTTTAAAATCTTTGTTGTTTGCTATTAACTGTTGTGTTTGCTGCTTCCCGTCTCTGTGATCCCCTTCTTTTACCCACAAACACACTTTGCTCTGTATTGACTGTGTGCATCGTTTGCCCACGTGCAACAGTTAACCACTAATGGCATCAGGAGTAAATGACTCTGGCAGCCGTCTCATTAACCTGTTTATCTTCTGCCAATAGGGGATCTTTCCGTCCTGCTACATCCACTTGAAGAATGCCCACGTCAAGAACAAAGGGTGTGTAATCCAGCGAGTCGTTTTCGGCTTTCTGCTGCCTCGATTGAATCTGGTTTCATTCTCGTTAATGCGTTTCTCTTTTTTTTTTTTTCTTTCTAGGCAATTTGAGACCGTCATTCCCGTTGAAGACTCTGTCATCACGGAGATGACGTCAACGCTGCGAGACTGGGGTGCTATGTGGAAACAGCTCTACGTGGTAAGACAGACGCACACACTGACGCACACACACACACAATCGATTGAAATACCAATGCTTCTTAAGTGAGGCGGCCTTTTTAGGTTTTCTTGAGCACAGAGTTTATTTGGCTCCCGGTAATTCAGAAGCTGCAAACAGTCTAAGTTTTTTTTATACACATTCATTAGTTGGATTGATTGTGTGTTTGTGGCCTATTAAGCCATCCGGGGTGCTGATTAAATTGAGCTGATGAATACTTGCAGATCAAAGTGCATGAATTTGCAGCAAAAAGCAGCAGGACACTGAGGCTAATTTGCACAAATCCATATTAAGCCACTCAGTCTGCTTCTCTCTCTGGGTCGACCTCTTCCTCTCGGTACTATTTGGTTCGCTAATGTGCGCTCGGTCACTTATCGTGTCCTCACTTCTTTGGACGCATGTGTTGATGCGACTTTCTTCTTCTCCTTCATCGGTCTTCCCTTCTGTCAACCCTCTGATCTGTCTTCCTCTGTCGTTCTTTCTTCCACCCTGCTCTCTCCCACCCTGTCGTTTCCTCCTCCTGCAGAAGAATGAAGGAGATCTGTTCCACCGGCTTTGGCACGTGATGAATGAAATCTTGGACCTGAGGAGGCAGGTGCTGGTCGGCCACCTCACTCACGACCGTATGAGGGATGTCAAGCAGCACATCACGGCCAGATTGGATTGGGGTAACGAGTAAGTAGAGGAAGGGCAGGGATGGAGGAGCACCTCTGATCTTAAATGTCCGGATCTTTCTTCATTCATTTTCAAAAACAGCAGTTCTCAAGAACCTGAGTGATATTATGTCCAGGACTGTGGGACAAAGTCTGAAGAAACGCAACACAAAAAGACCTCAAAGCCCAACTGTAATTTGAACTTCAAGTGCTAATCACTTCAACACTGACATTCATAAATCTCTTATTTCCAATGGATTCATTTTATTATACTGTATAAAAATCGAATTGCAGCTAGTTCAGTTTCTCTGGAGAACCATTCATCACAAAGGACTGTCAGCTTATATTTCTGCAGAAGATAATGGCGGATCATGCTGTTCCAGCCTTACAGTCATTCAAGGTCTAATAGTAGAGATTCAGGTTTAAGTTCTAGAAGAGTTGCTGTGCTGCAAGGCGCTGTGAAATTCATGATGCTGTGTTTCCTTATCGTTGTCTTCCATTAGCCAGTTTTCCCTGCAGGAACCTTCCCTGGAAACCATTTTAAGGTACTCCTAAGCCTTATCTGTGTTGGGAGGACTGAGGGACAATTAGGCACAAAGAGGACCTGCTCCTCCGAGGGCAGCACTTTCTGATACCTAAAAAGTATCGAGGCAGATTTTCCATATTTATTGCTGGCAGCATTACAGACACTCAACAGGAATTTAGTACTTGTGACCACATTAGAATGAGGTGTGGACATGTTCACATTCAGAGTCTGGGTTCAAGTGTGTATATGGTTTTAAGGGGTTATCTTGAAATTGTAAAAATAACAAACGTCAGTGTGGGCAGAGCGGAGAAAATAGCAGGAAAGCACGGGGCTGGCAAGTGTAGGAGGTTGAATTAACGTGGTAATCTGAATTTTCTAAGTGGTTATGTGCTAAAGTAGGGAAACATATCCATAAAACACTTAGCAGCACTGTGACTTCAGAGACTTGCACTCTGGAGTTATCTGCCTTTAAGTGCATTATCTACCACAGCAGGTCGACAGTCAATTACAGGGTGAGACACACTCACACACACAGACACACACACACACACACACACACACACACACACACACACACACACACACACACACACACACACACACACACACACACACACACACACACACACACACACACACACACACACACACACACACACACACACACACACACACACACACACCAGTGCATTGAGGGGGTACCTGAGATCCCAGCCATATTAAAAAATATAAAAAGGACATATTTCAGGATTTGTCTGGTGGTCCAGGACTGCTTCGGACAGATTCATTGCTCAATGACCAATATGAGTCACATGATTACGCACAGTCACCAGGGTTGCCAGATGTGACTCACTGTTTCCAGCCCAAACACAACGTCAAACCCACCCGCCTCAATAAAACCCAGCCTAAATCTCAACCTCTGTAGAAACTCATGTTAAAAACCATAAAACTATTATATGGTAATAAAGAACACGCCATAAGCACACAACTGTCACTAAATTAACAAAGAATGATATAATGCGAACGGGCGCCCCAAGAAGCCCAACTGGGCGCAAACCTGTCCAATCTGGCAACACTGAAAGTCACATGACTGCTGTAGACTGTGAGAAATCAGGTGGGATTCCTCTCTTCTCTGTCTGCAACAACCTGGTTATCGATCAACTTGAGCCCCTTTGTGATGTCACCTCATCGCAGTAAGGTCACAGGTACGATTCTGGGCCGGGCCTTTCAGTGTCCAGAATCCCCAAACGTTAGCTTTGATCACTTCGAGCACCACATGCAACGCTTAATTGTACAAAGTGGTATAGAAGATAGATGCAATAGAAATGAGATTATGCAATGGATTAGTAGATCCAGGTTTGATAGCAATAATCAAATGGACAGAAATCTGCTCATTCTGATGTAATGTCAGTGTTCCTCAAAAGTAAAATCTCACTGGAGAAAGATGTTTAATGAAGCACAGTAAAGCCTTCCTTATTAAAAAGAAAAAAGGCTCATCTCACATTAGTAGTTCTTTGCTCGAAGTGTCACATTTCTTTCTCAGATTTCTTTCCTCGAGCTTCTTGCGGCTCTAACTTTTCTTCACCTCCTTTCCCTTCTCTCTCTGACTCCCCCTCTCCTGTTCCTTCTTCCGTCCCCGCTCCTCTGTCTTCTGTTGTCACCAGCCGTCCCCGCAGCCATGTTCCCCACTCCAATCCAGTCGCACAGACGCCTCCTCTCCATCCGTCCTCCCACTTTCCTCTTTCTTTCCTCTCCGTGCCACGGGGTGTGAGATAAAAAAAAAAAAAAAAGACAAACCTTGCTGTCTTCCTGTCCTGACTTTTTCACTCGCCTCCATTTACTCGCTCTGGGCTTTTCTTGAACACACAACACTTGCATATCCCTCCTCAGTTGGACGGTGCTTGGAGAAAGTTTCACGGGGTTGACCAGGCCTGCTGGAAAGAAAAAGAGAGATAGAGGTGAATGTGGAAAAGCTAAGTGGAGAAGCTTAAAGAGGCAAGCGGTTTACTGGAAGAGAGATGGAGAGGACAGAAAGCATAGCAGGGAGCAAACGGGGGGATTTCTTTTCTTTTTTCTTTCTTCTTCTTTTATCTGCGCCTCAAAAAAGCAGCCAAACTGTCAAATCTATTCAGAGGACTGATGGGTGATTTGACATCTCGGCTTCTTCAAAACTTCAAAAAAAAAAATTGCTTACTTACTTGTCAGTCGATTCTTAGTAGTATCTAAATGACCTTTTGCCGTAATATCTTTTTATCGAATCTGTATTTTCCTGGATTAATGCTGGATGTGGCTTTGTGTTTCAGACAGCTCGGCTTGGATCTGGTCCCCAGGCGAGAGTTCAGCATGGTGGACCCGGATGAAATCAGCGTCACAGAGCTTTACAAACTGGTGAGTGACCTTATAGCGCCTCAATCTGTTCTGTGGATAACAGTTCATTCAGAACGCAGTGCGATTGGACGACCCGGTTCCCACCAGGTTCAGCGAGTTTCTCCTCTCGTGATTTGTGCCTGTGGACGGTGGCGATTTCGGTACAGGTCAAGGAAACGGCCTCTAATGTGCACAAAACAGTGGGCAGCTTGGAATGCCTTAGATTCCCAGGTAGTGAGTGAGATTCCTCTTATCCGTTGTACAATCTTTCTTTTAACAGCGTGAAAACTTCAGCAGAACCAGTGTCAGAGGCGTCTGACATCTGCCTCGACCCCGGTGGGATTAAAGAAGTCGAAACAAAACAGAGGGAAACTGATCCACACAAAAGTTGCAGAATAATACCAGCAGAGACCACAGATCAATATTTCTTTTTTTCTTTTTCAAAAGACAGAAACACCTGCAGGAAGGTACAAAATAGAAAGACAGAAACACTAATTTAACATCAAACAATGGTCAACATGTAAAGCTCAATGCGATGGATCTGCTCGCGGCAGCAATCCAGACCGTTTGAAGACGAACTGAATTATATGAAAATAGAAATATGTCTTTTGTCTTTAGCCTTGAACTCCATTACACACCATTTCCAGGCGTGCATTTTTCCATTATCATTTGCAGAAAAAGCTGCTTCTCTGTTGCATATCACCTTTACGAGTGCACCTGGCTCTTAAAGGGAGATGTCACTCTTCCTGTTTTTCTAAGTACAACCACATTGAGCCTTTTTGTTCAGATTGTCTTTTGTGAAAAGTAACTTTGTGTGTACAAAAGTTACAATAGCTTCGATCTATTGTTCTGGACTACTGTTTATTTTTTCAGCCTTTTATATATATATTTATATATATATACAACTATGTGACAATTACTGAGAGTGCCTGTGCATGTTTTATGCTGAATTAATTAGGCTAGTCCCTTTTATGTAAGAAACAATACCTACATACTGTCCACACACTCGCATACTTTGTTAAGGTAATTGGACAAAACCAGAGCACAGCACACAATTTGCGGTCGACACTCACAGTTAGATTTTCCCAGAGATGTGAGGATCTATTTTTTTGGGGGCTCCGCACTCTGAAGTCGAGATAATTTGCAATGTTTCTGTTTGACATACTTTCTTTTTGATTTCAGGCTCATAGCGGAGAGTCAAAAGAAAAGTCCATACACTCACTTGAGCCTCCCTTCTTTCTTTTTGTTCAGTCGATGTTCTTTTTTCACACGTTCCTACTACAATCTAGTTAAATATTTATTGTAAGGTTGAGGATCAAAACAATGCGTAGACTATTATTTTTCAATTATTTATGGATTGCTTTTTGTTAAAACATGTCATCCTTGTGATTTGTACTTCATTCTCATAGCTGAAAGATTTTAATGGCAGAACGACATTCTGAAAGCCCCGTTTGTCCCTGCATGTTCCTATTAAACAGGATTCTTTAAAAAAAAATCACTCAAGTTCACTTTTTTTTTTTTCCTGAAGATTTGAGTGATTGAGCAAATATCTACTTTGGACCTTGCAGGCAGCAGTTGGTTAAACAGCAGCTCCTCGCTGCGCTGCTGTTTCCCTCCTCGTGCGTCAGCTTCCACACTCGATAACCTGAATGTTTCCCTCTTCCATCTGCCTCCATATTTCCCTCCTTCCCTTCCCTACTGTTCGCTCCCCGCTTCTCCTTCCCGCTTTCTCCAAGCCCCAACCCTTGTTACCGTGGCAACCACTTCTCTGCCCTAATACAGCGTGGGGAGGAGCATATCACACACACGCACACACACACACACACACAAACACACACTCAGTGCGTCGGCTTTTCCCTTCACAGGGGTAATTGAAGCTCTTAATCCATCTGTTTTGTTTGTTTCTTTTTGTTAGTCAAAACAAAAGCAAGCATAGCGGGAAGAAAGCTTAACGCACCTCCTATTAAATGGCGTATAAAATGAGCAAATGACTGCAAATTCCCCTATACTGGCACAAGAAAGAGGGACGGGGCTGCGATACACGTCAAAAAAAACAACAACGTACAATACCCACTAAGATTTAACACACTGTGAATGAGGCATAATCCCATCAATATTTAGAAAGATCTTTGCTTGTGAGAACAGCGTCTTTGTTTCGGTCTTGTGCTGCGCCGCTGTGGCTTAATTAAATTGAGATGAGGATTACCTGGTGTGTGTGTCGACGTGCTTGTGTGTGTGTGTGTGTGTGTGTGTGTGTGTGTGTGTGTGTGTGTGTGTGTGTGTGTGTGTGTGTGTGTGTGTGTGTGTGTGTGTGCGTGCGTGCTGAAATGGCAGTGGGGTGTTACTGTGGGAAAATGTAGCCTGGCTGCTGCATTGTGTCGAGGAATTATGTGATATCTTCCCTGTGTGGATACTGAAGATACCGAAAAGGAAGAAGGCAAGACAGTTGAATAATATCACTAATATGAGAGATATCCTGTAGGCATGTCCGAGACTATATGTGTGAATTTAGAGCTGACTGATTCAGCCCAAAAGCAGATGATATGATGGGAAAAGAAAATCTTCTCGTACCCAGACATTTTATTTAAAGATTTGTTGGTAGTTTTCAGTTGAAAAAAAAAGCTGAAACATGCTATATTCTCTACTTCAGCACAAGAACAGACTCTTCAAAATCATATGGTAAAAGTATCAAGTTTTCTCACATCAAATATGAATGTAAAAAAATCAATTTCTATCTTTAATAATACACAAAGCTTCACTTAAGCGGCATTGATTGGCCAGGGTTTTTAATTTATTTATTCAACAATGTTTTAAGCGAAACTTTATATAATAAATGTAATGGGAAAATAAATAGCTTAAAGCTGTAAAATAGAATTTTATATAAACTAAGTCTCAGAGGAAACATGCTCACAAATAATAATTCTTTGAAAGGAAAAGCCTGATTTTAATGCCTTGATGTTTTCACACCAAGTTTAAATCAATGTCTTGTTTTTTGAAACGCATGGAGGTCATTTGTATCGCTCCTCCCTGTGTCATTGCATCTTTCACATAAAGTTTTCGTATTTATAGATAGAAGCAAGTAATGAGTCAATTTTGAGAATGTAACGAATAGAAAGAGTTTTTTCATCCAAACATAGTCATTAAGTAAATAGATATTGTAGTTAAGTCCAGTTAGGTGGTACAATCACATCCTGCCTCTTACGATACCCGGCTCCTCCGGTGTCCCCCAGGGCTCTGACCTCGGCCCCGTCCTCTTCATTAACTATCTACTCTCCCTTGGCCATATTTTCCATAAATATCCTAATATACTAATTATTAGTGATGATTATTGTGTGTCCTGAAAGGTGCTGATAAATAAAATGTATTATTATTATTATATCATATCCACATGCGCAATAATGTCGAGTCATCTCGGGTCACTTATTTCCAAAGATGGCGCTGAAATGTCAACATGAGAAGGAGTGTTCAGATGAATTCACTTATTCAAGCCGGGAATTCATGAGCCCTCGTCCTCTGTGGTAGCGTTTTAAGAAGGAGGCACGGCTACTGAGCTAACATTTCTGTTTAACGAACAGCTGCGCGGTGTATTTTAAGAGATGGTGTTATCTGTCTCCAACAACTGTATTCCAGAGCGGCCTCGTTTGACCTCTGCTTGGAGTCGGATTTTCTTTTATGCATACATTTTTAAATTCTACGAACAAACCTCTTGCCTGAAGAAGCAAATCTCCCATTTGCGAAAGAAGTGAATGTCTTAGTGTTAAGTGGTGAGAGACTGCTGAAGTGGTGGAAATGTGCTATAATATAAGTGAGGTCCATTTGCATTAAATTGAGGTGTGTGTGACTTATATCTGGAAGTGAAAATGAGAAATGGATTGAAGGAGCGGCCTCATATTTCTCAGCATGGCATCATATGTGTACATTTTTGAAAGGAAAACATGGTTTCGGATGAAACTGGCATAAGTGTAAGACGCACAAACTGAAAGCTTTTAAAGAAGCTATGGTGAGTCTGATTGGGAACAACAGTTAGGCTTTCTTATAGTAGTCAAATCATATGAATATCTAACCAACTAATTCACCAATCATCACTGCTGCTCCTTGACATTTACCCAAAAGATTGTCTGTTAAAGGTGGGAGGCCAATTATTTTTGGATTGATTTGCTTGGATTTTTTCAAATGGACACTTGTTGAAGCATTTTATTTGGAAGTACAGTAGCTTTAAAAAAAAATAATAATAATAGGGGAGGGATCTTTAATCACATCCCTAATTGGCTTCTCCATCTCACACCAAGTCTGTTCATTTGGGATTGTTGTCTGTTAGAGCAAAGGCAGGCCGGCTTCAAACTTCCCAGCTTTCCCCCGGAGAGCGAGTTCAATACAGTGTGCGAGCGAAGCGGAGCAGAGTTGAGGTCCCCCAGCGACGAATTCATTAGCGGTGGCGGATCAGACGCCAGTGATAGATAGCTCGGGCCTGGCCCTGGACATGTGGTACTAAAGTTTCCTCTGTAGCTTCACTTATCACTAAAGAGAAACACGCCTGCCTGAAAAGCCTTCATGTGCCTCCTTTGCTTGCGCACAGGTCTGGAATTAAGGAAGAAAAGAGGTTTGAATAGTGATGTTGAAGTGACTGATGGAGGGATGTGAAAGTGTCTCATTGGATCCTGAGTTTATCCTGTTTCTCTCCTGAAAAGAAAAAAAAAAAAAGACGCCATGTAGTTCAACAGTCCCTCGTTGTGCTGTTTTAGGAAAAGCTTTACCGAATGAACAATAACAAGACGCTTGGCCAAGCACACACATGGTGGACTGCTCTCCCCGGCCTCCTTCCTCGTTGCCCGCAGCATTACTGTATGCGCTGCCAGGCTGTCATGTCTGTGTTTTGTGTCGAGTCATGCTGAAGCTGTCACAAAGCCGCACAATGTTCCTGCCGCTTGCCTTAAACGACACGCTGAAAAAAAAAAAAAGAAAAAAAGAAAACTCATTATGAACTGATACAGCATGAATCTGGGCTTCCCCCAGACTTATTCATTCTGTACGTAGCGATCCGCTTAACGATGCTCATGTCTTGTTACATCGTCGACTCGGCTCGTTTTCTTCTGGGATCTCTGCTTCTCCAAATCCGATGGGTTGCAACACACTAAAACAGTTTCATCACATTGGCACATATTGGATTTGTAACATGACAAGCATTTTGTTTGCATTTTTGTTATCCAACATTTCGCTAAAGCATTTAAAAATAACTACATTTGCAGTCCATACAGACATAACTTTGCAGTCATTTGATCTTAAAGAAGTGTAAAGCTTTATGTCACCTAATATTCTGTACCCTCACACAAAGCCTTCATGTTACTGATCCGCGAGAAAAACACCAAAAAAAAAAAATTTGAGGAAGCTGCTTTTGAGCACATGATTTTGAGATGTCGTGCAGCAGCTGATGAGTGCCACACTGAGAGAGAATGAAATGTTCATGTGATCCGCACGTTTGCTTTGGCAGAAGCATCACGCCCGGCGCTCCTCCTCGAGCAACCAGAACAGTCGGGGGTTAATGACCTTGCTCAGCCTCCCGCCGTGTCGTTGGCGGGATTCGAACTGACAATCGTCTTATTACACGCTCACCTCTTAACTGTTTTCTTATTGCTTTCCTACTTAATATATTTTTTTCTGCACACCTCTTTCAATGTCTTCTCCTGTTCCTGCTTCCTTATCCCCTTCCTGCCCTCACCCCCCTCGCACCTTTTATGCTTCACCACAGAAGTGGATGCAAGGCAAAAATTGGCAGTGGCTCTACCGACCATCTGGTGCTTTCTATGTGTGGTGTGTATTAATGTGTGTGTTTTTGGATGTGAGCAGCCGATCTGGACGGACCTCTCGACAGAGATGCGATGTGCGCGTTCCAACGCCGTGCCAGTGTTGTGTGAGGTCTTATTGATTGTCTTGTGTGTAAAAAGCGGCATCCTGCAAACCAGGAGTCCTCCGGCCACGCCGCGCTTCTAAACTTCATTCATATTCAGTGTTAATGCGAGTGCTTCTGTTCCCGTTCCGAAGATTGAGGAACTACTTATACGGATGCAAATCAAAACACCATTACTTCTCCGTGTCGAGAAAAAAAAATATAAAAAATCATCAGACTCAGAGATAAATGCTGGAAGGTGGCATAAAATGTTGAATGTGTTTGACCAAGTGAAGAGGAAACGGCAGGTTTCTGTGGACGCCTCTGTGTTGTTAAATACAGAAATGAATGTGAAAGCTCCTCAACTGCATAAACACACCCTGGCTTGTTTCCTTGGCGCCAGACAGGACTGCCACAAAGCCCCAACTCTCACATTTTAGCCTCTGGTGATATTATTACACGGTTTAATAATGTGATCTTAATCAACAAAAATCGATATCTGAAACCCTCTTTTTTTTTTTCAAATATATATGCAAATCTGTGAAAAAAGACAGGGAGACGTCTCAAAGGGATATTATTAATCTCCGACATGGAAAGTGAATACTAAATACAGCAGCTCCTTAACATCATTGGCCAGTATTAAAAGAAACATATCAACATGCTGTTGTTTTCTCTCCACGGTATTAATCGTACATGGTTGATGAGCTTTGATGCAACATTTTAAGATCTTTCAGGATTCAGAGCTTTTACCGGTTTGTACCCTGTGAAGCCTCAGTTTTCGATGTGCATTATTTTCTCCACAGTCTATCCCGCTCCTGAGACCCATAGAAAATCTATTAGTGGTAATTTTCTCCTCTGTTCTGCAGATGGAACACCGGCATCGTAAAAAGGAGACCGCCGCGCCGGCGAGCACCCATCACCTGTTCGTCCACGTGAAGAGCCTGATGAGCGCCAACCTGGGAGAGGAGCTGGAAGTCTTTTTTCACATCTACGACGGACGGGAGAACCGGCCGCTCAGGTGCGGACATGATGTTGAGCTTGTACGAAATCGTCACTTTGAAACAACCTACTGAGTCGGGGATGGAGCGTGA
The DNA here is from genome assembly GCF_963383615.2 of Lipophrys pholis. NCBI lineage: Eukaryota > Metazoa > Chordata > Actinopteri > Blenniiformes > Blenniidae > Lipophrys > Lipophrys pholis. The sequence continues at coordinate 13,811,902 of NC_137644.1, read as the reverse complement.
AGGGATGGCAGGGATTCAGGGACGAAGTGCTGAAAGACTGATCATGTATGAACGTGTAGAATGAACATGAGACATTTTTCTCACTCACATTTTTTGGGGATTTATTCCCATTGTGGCCATGGTATTTTTTTTGCATCTTAGCAAATAGCACATCCAAATTCTACCATCAATCTCCCATTGCTCCAGGTTCTCTGTTCTCTCTCGGTATATGTTTGACTTGGCCGTCACTAACATATTTTCTGCCATACATTCTGAGCAGGTCATCAGTCCATCACAGGGACTGATAATCACATTTACAACCACAGTCACTGGATGTCAAACTGGAACTATATCACCATGTGGATGTGAGAATCCACACTAAGATTTTGTGCCTCTATTAGCAGTGAATATCACGTTTTTGGTTGTTTTTTTTTGATATGATGTCTGTGTTCATGTTTAATGTCGTGTTTTCTCACGTGATTCGACTGAGCATTTCATAAACGTGCAAATGAGGTCGACGGCTGATGGCGGGAGGTGTCGCAAACGGCTCCCCGTCTGATGTCAAGAAGACGGCTCTAATTATATTCATGAAGATTTATTAAACGTAGCAGGTTATTAAACTGCACTCGGACACATAAAAGTGGGCAAGGCCGTGTTATTTCCCTCGTATAAAAACCGTCTGAGCCGTCCACATGAAAAGGTCCGGTCAGCCCGGGAGCGTGAGCGCCATCCTCGCCATCCTCCTGTCGGGGCGTCGGCCCAAACGCCAGACTGTTTAAACGCCCCGGTTTTCACAGTTCAAAGTGAAGAAATGCCATTTCATGTCACAAACAAGTGGATTCGTCAGGCAGAGGCGAACGAGTGGGAAGAGAAACGAGCGCAGGCACTCTGCAAGTTCTTTTGATAGAGTCGCGCCTGGTCACATCACGGTCACATCACAGGGATCGGGGTGGCTCGCGTGGCTCGCGCGTCACTCCGTTTGTGTTTCAGTTGAAAATCACTTAAACTTTGCAAGGCGAGAGGTTGATACTGGATCGTGTTCCTGAATAGCGCAGGATATGAGTTTATGTTCAGTTTGTTTCCATCATGAGTTTTTAGTTAAGATACAGAAGCTTCTCCCAGAATAAATCAGCGAATCAGAAGTTTTAATTAACCAGGTCTATTTCCATACCTGCTTTTAACTTTTGAGGTTCTTTTTTTTTTTTTTTTTTCTTCACTTTGTCTCCAGGTAGGTAATTAGTGTCCAGTGTCATCATAACATGTTCCACTTTTCTTTGTCCTATTCCCTCTTATGAGTCTCTCTCTTTTCCTCCATCTTATCCTACTTTGAAAGATTGAGTACCTTCGCCAGGTACGAGTAATTGGACTCCTTGAGCGTTGTCGCACATTTGAAGTGGATTTACGATGCGCTCTCTGAAACAGAAGGAAGTCCTCCTCAGTCGAGCTCGAGCCCAGGTCGCACAACACAACGCGCATCCGCACAAAACGTGAAAGAACAAAGGCGGCTTATCTCGTTTCCTAAATCGACTAATTACAATTTTTTTGTCGTCAGACTTTTTGAGTTCAAGTCAAACGCTTTTCCTTTTGCGCTTTCACGCTTGTCCTTTTCTCCGTGTGGCCTGTGCAGCAGTTGTCTTTCAGGACAATCTCACGGTGGCAGCTCGCCAATGTCGTCTCTCGCCGGCTGCTAACAGACATAAACAGGCGCACACATTCACACAATCTGCCTGGCAGCAGGCCATTTTGCTATTTCCCCCCCTGTGCGTTGGTGTGTGTGTGTGTGTGTGTGTGTGTGTGTGTGTGTGTGTGTGTGTGTGTGTGTGTGTGTGTGTGTGTGTGTGTGTGTGTGTGGGTGTGTGGGTGTGTGGTGTGTGTGTGTGTGTGTGTGTGTGTGTGTGTGTGTTGGAGACCAGATGGGGGTCTGACCCGTTGTCTCAGTACCATGCCAACACCAGCCGCCCCTGTGCACCATGGCAGCTTCTTTGTGTTGTATAGGGACGCCTTGTCAGGCACACTCACACACACACACACCCCCACACACACATACACACGCACACAGACACACAGAGTGGTCAAGTTTATCATGGTCACGCTGTTAATGCTGCTCATTTTGCAGCTCTTGGTGTGGTCAAGACACACAGATCACACAACTTTTTGGATTCTCCTCCTCTGAATATGACTTTTGCTCACCCTTTAACAAGGACGCCACGGTCCACCGAACATCGTGTGTGTATTTCAATGTGCTTCTTTTTTTTTTTTTTTTTTTTTCTGCTGAGTTAAGTGATATTTTTTAACAGAGGGATGGATACCCTTGTGCGTCCTTCATTTCCTGTCCGCTTCACTGTCTAGTCTTGGTTAATTTATGCTTTTTTTTTTTTATTTTCCTCTGCACACGGCCTTGAAGACGGAGGCGGCAGTGGTAGTTAATTCAACCAGTATTTTACACGCTAGTTGCTCACTAACTCGACTCCTCCCACATCCCTCCACTACTCACAGCTCCTAATGCAATCATCGATATCAGGATGTGGGGGGATAGCGAGCGGCGCACAGGCCCAGAGGGGAGGGAAATCGACCATTCATGTTATGTTAATGCAAGCGGTGATGGAGGGAGATAAGGTCCCGCTGGGGGACATTGGTCGTCTGGGCTCCACCGATCAACGCGCTGCAGCTGCGAGGCAGTGGTGGGACTGATGCGAAGAAGAAGGGGAGATACTTGCGCGTCCGTGTTTGCAGGAGTGGTTGTTAATTGGCAGTTGGGGTTTCAACAATGGAGCGCTAATTAGTGTTGGGGAAAGCGTGTGCAAAGTCTCATGTCTAATGCATAGGAATCCGTCTCCATATGGTGCGATAAATGGCCTGGAAAGTTCCCGAGAGCGGCTAATGAGGAAACGACCTCCTCTAAATCAAACCGGACTTTCAACTGGTTTATTCCAATAGGACTAAGGGAAAGAAAACTTTAGTGAAGGAATATATGTATGAAAAAATCATCAGCACTTGTTTAATTAATAATCAAGAGTTTAATTAAGTCACACATGGGTGCCCGCTGCCCCACATATCCAAACCACTCAGTTACAGGGCAAAAAGCAGACAGAGTTATTTACATCGCTGTCGACACATAACAAGTTTTGAGCTTTTGCATTAAAAGCGTTTAAGAGCTCAGACCATTAAAAAACACCCTAATCCATTGTAGTTGTGTGCAGCTTGAAGTTGGATTGCATGGGATCTGCTGGGGTGTATTCTACTCACTTGTGAATGGGGCCTACTGTAGCTCGTGCTGCTCGCCGCGCCACTGACTTGGCTCATTGTCAGGCGCTGGTGCATTACAAGGTTTTTCTCTCTGCTTATCGGTGGACTGTGAAAGTCACCTAACTGGATTAGCCCTCAGCTCGCCAGCCAGGATGAGAGGGGCCCAGCAGGAAGTCTGCGCTGCCTCTCTTTACAGCGCGTGTGCGAGATACAGAAAGAGGACGAAGTACAAAGAGAATGAAAAGGCAATCAGTGTCTGCCCTTTCTCTTTTTTCTTTCTTTCTGCCTCGTATTCACTCATTTTCCTGCAAAAGAGGAAGTTGGGGGCATGTGAGGCCATAGATTACATTTTGAGGTGACAGTTCAGTGTTTTGCCGGCACTCACACTTTTCATAGTTAAGGTCTTTTCATGATGTCAGTAATAATTGCAAAGCGTGATTCAGTATTTACTTTTCTAGCTTCGGGAGCACGGTGTCACAATCGTGATGGGCTCCTGTTTTGGTCTATATGTTGTAAGACAAGATAGACAACCATAAGCTTTTTATAGATGTTACGCACAGATGATTCTTTCACACATTCAGTGAAAGTTTAGGAAATTGCTGTCTGCCCTGACGGAAATGTCAATGAGCAATGAAAATGTTGCCATCACTAAGACAGTAACTGAATGATAACATAAAGCTCTGGAGGTCAAAACCTTCTGTACTTTTCTATCTTTCTTCTTATAGTGTTTTTTTTTTGTTACAATACATTCATCATAACAAGATTTCTGTGTGTCTATTTTCATTGACACACATATAGTGTCACCCTATTCTACTGAAACAAGAAAAAATAAGTTTTTCATTGTTTGTTACATGTTAATGCTCTATGACCAGCAAATGCTTATAACGTTTCCATATACAAGCTATTCTTCACGTTTGTTTTACCTCAAAGACATCAAAGTTTGATAAATGTGCATTTAATTTGTGTTACAATAGCATCCATTCCAAACTAAAATGATAGAAGCACATGACAAATGTCAGTATTATAGTGTAACTTCTTTTCGGATCTGGATCTGGATCTGAAAAAGCTGGAGCATTTTGTGTTGTAGAATTATATGGAATCATCTCAAGACAAACCCACAAGTAAATAATGCTTGTTGTGTACATCATTAGGAAGTATTAATTGTCTGTCTCCGAAGTTTGATCTTTTCCACTTTCCAGTGGCTCATTTGGATATTATTAGCGTGTCGCCGATCACCGATCGTCAATTGCGTTTTGCCCCGCCCACATTTTCTCACTTTGAGTCATAACTCCTATCTTCCTAATCTTTTTTATATTATAGCGAATCAGTGTTAACAACTGTTGGGTTATTTGTTACAAATCCCATATGGAATATAAAGTACCGTTCTGCCTATGCAAGATAGAGACTTTTAATGTGAAATCTGGTAGCTCTTTCGATATAATCTGTAAATGTCACAACTCATGAATAGATTTTGCATTATTTTGTCAAATACACTTGGAAACAGATCCAAATTGATGTTTTAATGAAATATTGCATAGTTTTAACCTAAAATTATACATTTTCATAATTCTTTCTTTTCAGAATATTACTTGTGCTGATGTTTCCTCTCTTAAGTTCTCTGGCTTTGGTTCACAGGCCTGTTAGCAACTTATGACTCTTTTTCCATCACTTTTACACAAGTGTGCTTTCATGTAGTTATTTAGGCTGTCGACTTGTTTTCGTGTACCAGCTTTGCATAACAGCCACGCTAAGTAATAAGGCATCTTATCTTATTAGCTAGTGCACACGCCACATTAATACAATTACATCAGAGTCCTAATCTGTTCTCTTTTTCATTTTATTCCAGTCTTCACCTCATTTAGTTCAGTCTTGCTACACATGCCAGCAAGCTTGCGTAACCCATTTTTGTGACAGTCCAATATGTAAGCCAATAAATGTTTGAGAGAATCGGCGCATGCAGAAGAAGCACTTCTCTTCAGCCACGGAGGAGCCACTTGTGAATACACTTGTTGTCAGATATCTTACTGACGCGCCGTGTCGGGGATTTGGTTCAGTAATTCAAGCTTTGTGTACGTTTCCTTCCGTCTCCACTCCCTGCCTGCCCGTCTTTCTCCCGTCTCACATTCCGTTTTAAGGTTTCAGACAGCTTCAAGTCTGAACTTTGAAGTGATCTCTCCAGTGCCCGCCGCTCGGCGCTCGCCATTTTTTTTGACACCGTTTCTAATCTTTATTCTGTTCCTGTTAGCAGTGGCTTGGATGCTGTTGTTTACTCTGACACTCAGCCATCACTCCTGACCTCATTCATCTCAATGTGTGTTCCCCTCGCTCTCTTGTCTCCTCCTGTGCAGCGAAAGGTTCTTTGTCAGGCTGAATAAGAGCGGATTGCCCAAGTCGCCAGAGAAGACGGAGAGACAGTGCACGCTATTTGTGGTGAGTAGCGACACGTGAGTCTGTGTTAAAAAAAAAAAAAGAAAAAAGATGGACAAGAAGTGATTTGAAGCTGCGTGACGCTGACTCAACTCACGATCTATCGTGTTGAAAATGGAATACTTTCAATGTTAAATATGCTGCCCCGTGTTTTACAGGATTTGGGAAGCAGTGACCTACGAAAAGACGTCTACATCGTGGTTCACTTCGTGAGAATAGGTGGGAGCCACGGTGTTGCCTCTTCTGCATTCTTCTTCATGGAGATTATTCTCAGTCCTTTAATGCGGCCGCTTCTCTTTTGCGTATCTGTGTGTGCTTGCAGGGAGGATGGGGGCCGGAGAGAAGAAGAACTTGTGCAGCGTACAGTACAGGAGGCCGTTCGGCTGTGCTGTCGTCAGCATTGCCGATCTTCTCACTGCTGACTCGAAAGACGACCACCTGCTTAAGGTTTACGCGTGAGTACTATTTTCTGCATACTATTTTCATGCTCACCATCCTTTTTTATAAATTTTTTTTGCTTTAATGCCAAACATTCCAGCAGTTCTAATGCTAAAGTGTTAAAATGACCTATGTTGTGGTTGAAGTATGTTCTTTATGTTAATACGAGCCCGTGCTCATGTCAGAGTTTCCTGTTTGGAGCCGCTTGTAGTTTAAATCACCCTAAATATTAAGATCGACTATCTCCATTCAAGCGAAGCTGGAACTCTCTGCACTGAAGCAACAAAGCAGTGTTAGCCTGACTAAATGATACTGCAGAACTGATGTGGACATTTCCACGCAAAATGCACCTCTCCTGTCCTTCCGAGGCTCAGAGTTTAATTCACCGCCTGCAGACTGGATGTGTTCTGTGGTCCACACGATGCCCCGAGGGAGCAAGCGGCTCCCGCTGACACAGTAGTTTGACCTAAATTATTGCTGGATCAGACTGACTGGCCAAACAGACTTAGCTCAGAAGAAAATACAGCCACTTTCCTTTATACCTGAAGCAAAACCACAGAGGTTTTACTTGGATTGCAGTTCTGACCTGGATGTTTTTCAGAATTAGGTCCAGACAGGCGACGCTGCAAATCCGAGTTTCACGTGACATGTCCCAGTTCAGTGTTGAGAAATAGGCAATGAATAAATAATGGGGCTTGTTTGTAATCAGGGTGAATATACTTGACAGTTTTGTTTTTGTCTTTTGTGGATAATTCAGTCATTTTATGCAGAATGTTCACAGTAGATCAGTCACTTGCCACATTTAAAGTCTTTGAAGTAACCTTCCTTTCCAATTCAGTTGCTCATGTTGGATTTCAGCAGGTCGTCTTGACTTGTCTACATGCATCAATACATGTGGTCGCTATCACGTGATTGGCTGGTTGGATAACTGGTGTCAACAAGGACGAGAACGAGCGTAGCTCGTGTCGGGTTCACGCAGCGTGCGTTACATGTACATGACAGGAAAGATCTTGTTCGGCGTGTGAGAAGCAGTTTAACAGATTGCTAAGTGCCGTTTTAGAGCGGAAGTGGAGTCACTATACGTAAACGTTACATCAGACAAGAAATCTCGTACAGAAGCTCAAAGGAGGAGAGGTGAGGATTTAACAAGGCGCAGGGATTATGGAAAATGTACGATTGGGCTGTTTTAGTCCGAATTCCGCGGATTGTCCCGGATTTTTATTAACCAATGAAACATTGACTGCTGCATTAATCTCTAACGTGTGAAGTCAACTTCTGAGATACCTTCTTTCTACTCCAGGTGTAACACAGAGAGCGAATGGCACCAAATCCATGAGAACATCATCAAAAAAGCCAATTCCAGATACAACTTGTCTGGATCCAACACGGGTAAGAAACACCTCTGCGTCAATCGTGCTGCACTTGGTTCTGTTTAAAGTTTGTATGTCAGCATTCCTCCACTGATTCACTTTTAAATTTAGCTTCTTTTCCTCTTCACAACACCTCTATTGTGCATTGATGATAAACTTAGCAGCCCGGTTGCATCACCGCTGTCCTACCATGCGATAGTCAGCTTCCGGTCAGTCTGAGCAGCGTTTGCGTGGTAACGAAGTTCCTCTTTAGGGGGGGTTCGGCCTCAGCATTCGCATGCTCACGTCTGCAGGAAACCTGCTGGTTCATATGCATTCAGATGGTTAATATAAATAGCCTCATCTGCATCACGCTGAACAACAGCATCAGCAGTTTCCCATGGCAACAGGTCGGTGGAGAATCAGAACACTGAGTTCTTCAGACGTCAAAGAAAAAAAATAGATAAAAAATATGTGACACATGAAAAAGTTTGTTCTCCTATGAGATTTCTGGAAAGTTTGGAATGATGTAAGAAGAAATGCATGCATTTCAGTGACATAAAATCAAATAATCTCATTATGATATAGCAGAATGGAAGTTTTGAAAACAAGCAAGCATTAAAAATGACTTAAACTACATTAGCAACTTTGTTTGCATGAACAATCAAATGTTTAACTAATTAACCAGAGATAGTTCATCTAAAGTTCATCTTAAAGCGAATTTATTACACAAAACCTTGTTTGTGTTTGCAAAATTTGCTGCAGGCTCGTATTTTCTTGATGAAAGTCCTATTTGATGCGTCAGTTGACTTCTCTGTCTTCTTTCACTCGACTCGTAGAGAAGCTGTGATGCGTGTCTTTTCGAAAGGCCTAAATCTTATTTTGAGACGTCTGGCACACAAACACAAGAGTGTAAAGAGTCTGTGGGACTGATCTGGCTGAGTAAGCGCCGGTTTCCACCTTCCCCTCAGAAGACCGGTAATTAGTTGAGAAGAATTCATACGACTCTGGGATGGTAAATTATCTGGGATAATCTTGCACAAGCGTAGAGGGATGCAGTGATGTAACTGAGTGACACACACCATTAAACACAGCCTTTGTTGTCTGTCTGTCCTCTTTCACGCCTTGCTGATTCCCAACAGAAACTGCAGCACTGAGCTGAAACCTCCACTGTAGAATGTGTAAAGCACTCTGGATTGTAATGATTAAAGAGACAAAAGTGCACATGTATTTCTGATAAAAAATGTATATGGCATGAAATGAAGATTCAGCAGGGATGCTGTGTTCATTTAACTTGATTTCTTTGTTCTAGCTCTGGTTTTATCACCTCAGCTCATCTTGAGCTTCTTAAAAATCGTAATCATTCTCTTCATTTTGGTCCTGGTTCTGCTGACTGGCTGCGTCATCACGGAAAATAATGAACATGTGATCGGAAGGGGTCTTATTATGCAAAATTCACTTTCTAATGGTTTCCCAACAGTAATAACCGTCCCCATAGCTGGAATGACGCCCCAGAAGTGAAGAAAGTCTGTCCTCTCTCTCCTTGGCTTGTTTCATTTTTTTTAAAAAGTGTTTTGCTCCAACGAGCCAATTAGACATCAAACCCTATTTAGTGTCATCTGGGGTTTAGTCAATCCCAATCAACGTAGGCCCTCCCTTTGACCCTCCCACCATTAGGCTCTGGCACATGGCACCACGAGAGGAAGTACTTCCTCCTCCTCCCAAGATGGGCATGTGTGGGCGGAGGCAGTCCAGCTCACACAGACACAGCAGATTCTGAATGCAGCTCATATGAGCCAATATTCAAATGGAGTGGCAAACTGATGTTTAACGGTGACGCAATGGCGTGACTCGCACTTTGGTCCTTGTCAATGGAAAATGAACCAGGTCTTTGGAGGTGCAAGCTTTGAACCAACTAAGCACCAACACCGGACTAGCACCTGGTCCTTCTTGGTGGAAAAGAGTCAGACCATGTAAGGCATGTGATTCACTTAAAGAGAAGAAAGTAATGTGTGTTCAACACCATCAGACTTCTCATTAACTTCCAAGTCGCTTCAACTCGACTTTATGATTGAATCAATCATGAAAGTCACTGAGTGCAGAGAGTTCAGCTTATGTGTCGCATCAATACCACTACCGCATGGACACTATCAAGAGGTCTTAATTAAGAGAGACAGAAGCAATAAATTGTTTTTTACTTTTAGAAGAGCAATGAATGAGCAATGAAATAGTCACAAGTAGCTGTAATCAAGTGTGAGTTTTGCTGGCAGGAGAGTCGTCGCACTTGATCGTATTTTTTTGTTTTTATTTTTTTCTCCCTCAAAGCCTTTCAACCATAGAAATGCTTGCGTGAGGCTTTAATGTGGCAGCACGATGCACACTCGACGAGCGCGCGCACAGGATCACACATCATAAACGCACGCGGGGGAATTATTCGGAGGACTTGACTCCCGTCTTTGGCCGCAGTGCGCAGTTCATCACAAACACTTGGATGTAGGCTATTGAGTAGCTGTCAGCTGAAGGCATTGATCCAGCTGAACGCCTGATTTGCTTCAATGCCTTTTTCTTTCAAAGTGCATTAGAGCAGAGCTCTTTTGTCACAATATGCTGGCGTGTATAATTCAAGGCAGCTTGTCCCAAAATTACATTTATACCACTTAACTCAATTTGACATTGATCTTACAGAATGAAAGAAATGCTCTTTAAAACGCAAAGTAGAGGTTATAATTTGAATTTTCTTAGACGATGAGCTCTGGATAGTCGCTCTGACTTATGAGTATGTAATGAGTACTATTCAACCAAGTGAATTAATTATACTTGTATTAGCTTCAACAGTTTTACTCTGCGTGGATTGTGTGATTATTGGTTCTTTAATCACATTCTCTCTCTCACACGCACACACACCTGATTTTCTCCTGAGAGCTCTGGTGACAGCAGCGGTGTTGGCTGTAATGGGCTGATATCGCCTTCGGGTTCGCTGCACATGCGAGTGAATGCAACAGAGTCGCATGTGCAGTGGGAAGATAAACAAAATATTCTTGGAAACATTGGCCACTCTGCCTGGAGTTTTCCCATCCTGGATGATTTTACTTCTTTTCAGACTGCTCTACATTCAAAACGGGTATATAGCAACGTCTCTGGCAGCGTATTTTACAAGGTGCACCCTCATCTGAAAAGTCAATTCCTCCCAAAAGGCAATTATTCTGCCACAGAGCGACATTACGGAATAGATAGCACTTGATTCGCATGCCATGCTCGGACAACAAAAATGAAAACTGGAGAAAATGTTTCATTCCTTACGAGCAGGTCAGCGTCTCCTTTCGAGTCATGTATATATATATATTTCACGACACCATGCATAATTTAAAAACCTGTATTTATTATATTTAGTGTCAGGAGGCCAATTAAAGTGAGAGTGCAATGAAGTGAGATAGCTTAACGTGCATTTACATGCACAGTATGCATGCGTGTGTTTTACGTTGCGCGTGCAGTTGGCGATCTTTCCGCGTGTAACCCGCCGAGTCTCCAGTTGCCTCGCCGTGCGGTTCTGCTTTGAAACGGGCTTGGCAGTGTGCCAGAAGTCTCCCATTAGCAGCCAATTAGTGCAGGAGAGATCAACGCATTGCATTGCATGCAAAATGTAATGAACCGCTGTCTATTTTTTTTCAGAGAAGAAATAAAAGATTGCGCTATTTTGCATGTAGCCTAACGGCCATCTCGTTTCTTTTCCTTTACCTGTGCGTCCCGGGTTCACAGGTGCTTTCTGGGTAATCGAATTCAAAAGATGAGAGAGGGCATCGATGAGGCGATGGTGGTTTTGTTTACACATACCGAGCCATCCATAAAAGAGATTTCATAAGAATCTGGCTGCGTCGTGTGTGTGTGTGTGTGTGTGTGTGTGTGTGTGTGTGTGTGTGTGTGTGTGAGTCAGGTCAGGTGGATAAATCAGCTCCCACCTCCACATGCGAGCGTAGGCAGTGACAGAAGAGGCTGCGACAACTCCACTGTTTTGTTTTGGACTTTTTGTTTCTCCTTTTTGAGTTGGTGAAGAGGCAGGCATGGTGGGCCGGGGGCAGCAGAGGTTGGGTTTTGTCAGCCTCGGCAACATCCACTCCAGAAACTTGTAATGAAGCTGTTTTTGTTCAATTCTGGCCCTGCCATAGGTTTTCGGAGCCACACTGTGTACGTTTGTTTGCAAAAGCTTTATTCATATTAGGGGAACAAGCACATTAGGCATGGGTAGGAGCGCTCCTTTCAGTTCCCAGCAAGGTTTTGAGCCACAACGATCACAGTGGTGATAAATACTGTGTTTTCCCTTATTTTCTCTGCACATATATTTGTATATGTTAAGATAGCACGGCTGTATTTAGATTGTGGGACAAAGCAGAATCCACTTTCTGTGAGAGCATGCAAACTCCACACATTAGGACCTTGAACCTTCTTTCTGTGAGGCAACAAGATAGTATACAAAACACAATACTGTACTGTAGGAGGGTGCCTGTAATTGTAGAAGCAACAAAAAACATCCCAAAGCCAAACTACCCTAGCTACGGCATTCTGATTGTATATTGCCCCCCTGTCAGTAGCAATGCAATCGACATTAGAAAGACAGTAGCTGATGGAAAATAATCCATCTTTTTTTAGGTGTGTGTGTGTGTGTGTGTGTGTGTGTGTGTGTGTGTGTGTGTGTGTGTGTGTGTGTGTGTGTGTGTGTGTGTGTGTGTGTGTGTGTGTGTGTGTGTGTGTGTGTCTCAGAAACGTGCTGCCATAGTGTTATTGTAGCTCTCTACAACACAAACAGAGTTTGTTTGGATGCTGTGGACGTTTATTGCTCAGCCCCTTCCTTAAACCAGCATCAGCCTTTGCCTCTTATACTGTCTCGCGCCATCTGACGCTGTCTCACATTGTCTTATGCCATAAAATCTATTATAAAATAAACTTCAAACATGCGTAAGCCCGCGGAAACAGAACAATCTGCGCTCTGCGATAAAAAACTATACATAAAATACACTTAAACAAGATACTTCGCTATCCGCTTGTTGTGGTCCATATAGTCTGTTTAGCAACATTAACTTTGATTACATGTCAATAAATGCATGAAAGAAGTAACTTAGTCGTGTGTGTCCCGCTTATTGAGATCACAATATATACAAGTTCACCTTCTTTAGCTAAATTAACACCCAGCAGCAATACTTTAGACTCCGGCTGATCTGTTCCCACCCACAGGCTTCTCACTCTTTGTTGAGACGATTTATTTGTATCACACTTTTCATGACCTTCTGAGTAGACGGCTCGAATAAGACGCAGCCATCTTTTTGGTTGCCGGGGCGATGATGCCCGTCTCCTTGAATTTGATTGGTTGTCTATATGAAGGCGGTTTTGATGAAGTTACATAAACTGGAGAATGAACTTGTTAATTGAACTTTAATGGAGTAACATATATGTTGCGGATCTGCATTGTCCTCATGAACCCTTTAAATATCGCTTGATGACTGTGCAACATACTGAAAAATATGCGAGTAGATCGTATGGCAGTTATGGATCACATTATCGAGCGAGCTTTCTGTCGAGTCCGAAAACTTAATCTTACTCCCTGAGCATCCCGTCCGGCTCGGTGCCTCCGTGCGTTGGTGTAGTCGAGCATGTCGACGTCAGGTCTGCAAACAAGTCACGTCCAGTTGTTGACTCTCGGTGACTGAAACCTCTTCCAGCTAATGAACCGTTTCACCGCTGCGTCCCCGACTTCTCGAAAAACATCCACCACAATAATAATCATCATCATCTTGTCTCTTCCCTTGTTGTTTAGTTGTTTATGGATGAGCCTCTCCTCGCTAGCACCGCGGACAGGCGCACTAATATGGACGTCAAGGCGAAGCCTTTTCAGCTCCAGATACGAGCCGGTGCTTTAATTTAGCTCGGCTGACATTTGGAGTTATTGCATAAAGGGGATTGATTTTAGACGACAGCCTTCATGTAGGATTTCCTCATAATAAAAATGAGCTGTGAAATGAGTCACAGGCTGTTTGCATTTTTTTTTTTTGTTTATAAATCTGTGGGTGTCTGCCCGCTTTTTGTACATGCAAGTGTTGCTGTCGGCAGGTGAAACTGTACTCCTCTGGTTTTTGAGTTCATGCAGCTGTAATAAAACTTGCAATGTGCCCTTCTGAATAAGGTTTTTTTTTTTGTTTTTGTTTTTTTCTGAGTGCGCCAATACAAGTTTGTTTTGTAGTGTGGGGAATATGGTTATATTTTGAGCTTTTTCTTTTATTGAGTGGCTTTGGTAAGGACTGTAAAGGAGTTTATACAAACACGATGTTTTCAATAATTGTTGTTTAATTTCAGGCTTGGCTGTGGCTCTGCAGCTCCTCCATGGTGACATAGAGCAACTGAGGCGGGAGTACATGGTCCTCTTCACCCGGGGCGTTTCCATCACCAGGAAGCTGGGCTTCTCCGACATCATCATGCCAGGTAGGAAGACAACACAATCAGCACTCTGATGTCTTCAAGGGCTTCAGAGTGCGACAGGGGTGTGTACCCTGCTCTGATTGCTGCGCTATGGAAGTGTGCACGCTGCCACCCTCACCAAACAAGCTTCCACCCGGAAAGTAGGTCTTGTAGGATTGACGCAGTTTGTTTAAAGTCTGAACGCAGGCAAACCAAAGGCCCGTGAGCTGACCAAACGCAGTGTGTCAGGCTTCGGAAGCGCCGTATCCTCACAGTTCATTGCTGTTGATGTGCATAATGGGGACAATAGAGCAGCTCTTTTATACATTTCACAGGCAACGATAATTCAACATGATTTATTTTGCTTTTATTTAGTTCATCTGTTGTGGAAGTTATGTTGATTTGTTTATATCCTTTGGTCCTCTGTTAAAAACACCAGTGTGACCGTGAAGTGTTGCCTCGCCCATTACATTTGCTATTTTAATGGCAAGTAATTCTCCAACTTTGCACCAAATGGTCCACAGGACATGTACTTCCTCTCTTAATAACAAAAATCCATATTTACATTCATATTCTGATAAATACATATAAATATTTGGGCGTAATCTTGGGTAATTTTGTATTTTATTAGATTTGTTGCAGTTTTACTGGTATTGAATATTTATAGGCTCCTATTTAATAATACTGCTAACATCATCAGAGTGCCATCTGTCATTACCCATTAAAGAGAAGGATCCTTACAATTTAGAGAAGCTTTTCTTCTTTAGGAAAAGAAATTGGTACGCATATTGATAGCAGCTGTCGTGACAGCGCCCGGGACTGATGGCAAACAGCTGTGTATCACATTTACATAGTAGAAGAAAATAGTTATTTTTTAGCTGCAACGGTGAAACGTGACCAACACTGTTATACACTGTAAAAATATTCACCAATATGCTCTGGGTTTGCACAGAGCAAATGCTGTTACTGTCTGCTAAGAATCCATTTTCAAACACCTTTGTGCTATTATTCTTAACTTACGATAACATACAATAAAATGTTTTTCATCCCTCATGGTGCATAAAGATACAGAAGATACAGACAATAACAACTCGAACTAAAAATACATACAACAGTATTTATAATATAGTAAACAGGCAAACAAACTATCTTTATAGAAAAAGGTACACAATTACAATGTTTGCAATAGATAACATATATAATGATTTATATTGACAATTGACAGGCATCCTAGGAATGGTACAATGATGAAGCTGTGTGTGTTGTACAGTTTTTGAAGGAGATTCAGCATCTAAAATGAATGCATGAGATGCTTTCCAGGCATGTGTAGTGAGAAAGCCCCCCCCATTTGCAGTTTTGGATGTTTTGGAAAACGGCATAAATCACATAATGAGCTGCTTTAATAGATCCTGGCTGTATGAACAGACTTTGAAAGCTTTTCCATCCCTTCAAACGCAGTTCATCCCCAGTGTTTTATCTCATCAGGTGCCAGAGCCTGCAATCAAAACACAGTTCAATAAAACATCAATCATTTTCAAACCTTTTTTTTTTTTAATTGATACAAAGAAAACTGACCTCAATGTGCATAAACCAGAGTCTGAAACCTTAACATTTTTTAATTAAAAAATAAAAAGATTTTTTTTTTTAAGTGGATTTAAGTGGGCTAATTTTAAACAACCTTGCAGAGAAGATCGGTTTCATCAAAAGGTTTTTATAACCATCATGCAATAACTCAGAAATGCTATTGTACCTTCATAGAACTGAGTTTTCCCACCTACAGTCTTAGGCTTTAAAGCAGGTGGAGCGCACAGTTGCAACTATTTTAATTTGAAAAAATATGTTTTTATCTTCTCATGAAGTAAACATTTATTATCCCTTGGAAAAACAAATCTCATGTATCCCTTTCATTACGCCAATGTCTAGAAGACGAACCATCGTCGACATATTCGGGTTTATCGGAGGAAAAAAAACACAAAATTGACCTTTGCTTGAGCAAAACAGGCTCTTATAACTGTGAGCCAGTGTGGACACTTTAATTCTTTGGTGCAAGTTATAATAACTTGTTGGCTTCTCCCCTGTGAAATGTAATTGTGTGCAATTTCTCAACTCCATGTCCAGCTGTCGTTAAATCTATATAAGATCATTCCCATTTGTCTTACCTTCTTTGGCATGTTTGCTCTTTCTGATCATTTCTGACTCTCTCACCATTCGTCCGCTCCTCCATCCAGCCGTCCAGTCCCTGAACTAATAATCGTGCTGAAAGCTCCAAATCCCTGGCGCACGCACGCTGCGAGGTAGAGGATGTAACACATCCCGCCCAGGTTAAGAGTTTATTATGGCAGAAAAAGACACTTGCAACCGCATGGGCGTCGATGTGTGCAGAGTGTGGAAGCTCCGCGCAGAAAGGTCGCAACTGGCCGATCCAAATGAAGGCCCTTACGGTGGAGCATCACCTCACCCTCGTTCATCCCCCATTAAACCTTTTGACTATGTGCGCTTTAGTGTGTCTTTCCTTGAATATCAAAACAAGCTTGCTATATAAGGATTGTACAGGCAGCAGATGTCAAATGGGAATCATAAAATGCAAATTTGAGGTATTTCAGTCTAAAGAGTATTCATCACATGATCCATTTTAGAGCATATGATAATGTATTTGATGCATTTTTAGCCAATCCTGTACATGTTTTCCTGCCAGCGAACATCTTGAAGAGGTGTGTATTTGGCTTGATAACACTGAGCTTTCCCACAGGTTGTGTGATTTGATATATATATATATATATATATATATATATATATATATATATATATATATATAAATCTCACCTAAGGGCGCTCTCACAAAAATGAAAAATTGAGTCTGGTTCAGGTAGATAGGCATCACTCAGATATCTGTTCTTCCAACTTAGCTGGATGGGGTCTTGTTGCCTTGGTAACAAATGCACAACCACTTCAAATGTACAATGAGACGAGGGACGGAAAATGTACATTTGGATGTTTACGTGTAAAAAAAGAGAGGAGAAGTGTTGTTTGATTTAGCTTTTAATTTGCGACATCAGGGGGCTTCCTTTTTGGTGGATCAGCGGTTTTTCTTAAATAAGTGCGCTGCAGTGTGTTGTCTGGTCACACAGAATAATAAAACCCACAGACTGTGGGGCCCCCCAAGCGCCTCACTAACATAAATTTATGTTCGCCGTCTCTCTCTTTGTCTTCGTCTGGGTACAACCCTTAAAGCTGAGTGCTCTCACCCTCTCTGCTCATGTAAGTCTGCCCTTGGGCAAAGAGAATGGCCTCTCCTCTCCATTCCTTTTTTGTACCCCCTACCTTTTTTTTCTGGTTTTCTATCTAACTGTATATGTTTTCCTCATTTTTGTTGGCACACACAAACATGTCCTTTTATCAGCCCCCCCATTCATTTCCCCGAATCCTATTGTATTTAAGAAATACTGCCCTTCTGTGTGTGTTCACTTTCCTGCTCTCTTTGTGTGTGCATACCACTCTCTGTATAAGGTATGCCCCCCCCCCCCTCTGTTGCCATGGTTACTGTCATTACAAGCAGAAAATCAATTTTGACCCCGGTGATAGAGATATGATGAGCGCACATGCTCTCATACGGACTGCGGTTATCAAGCAGAAGCATTTTTAGAGTGTATCAGATCACAGCTTCATCGAAGAAGGAACCAACTCTTCCTTTTTTTTTGTTGTTTTTTTTTTTTAACCCAGCTTGCTTTCCCCTTATTTGCAGAAGGTGGTAAAGCCACATCTAGACATTGTACGATCAGCTGCATGTGGAAACAGAAAGACCTGTTATATTACTTGGAATACTTTCCCGAAGTGTTTCTGCAGATTGTAGCAGAAGAGGAAGAAGAACACGCGATTTGTCACAGAAGTTAGATACTGGGTACAATTTTAATGTGCAGTTTGTGCCCGTGCTTGTGAGGGCATTTTGCCTCATTCACACAAACCATTCAGCCTGATATCAGCTCACCTCAGAATTGAAGGATGTTTTAATTAAATTTACACACCGCTCATAATGACTGCTATTAATTGTACGTCGACACTATCACATATTGACTGTGTTAAGCTTTGTTATGTGGTTTGTTATTGCACTAAAAGGACTCTCGATTGGAAGTGGAGCACTTACCAGACTTTTTTGAGAGGTGGTGAAAGAAAACACGAGATTTCAAGGGGAATGTTTTATAGTTTTAGTCTGCGTCTCATTTCCTGTGCAATTAGTAGAAGATTTAAAGTTTAAGTAAAACAACTCATAAGATCCTCATACATGTATGTTGATCGATGCAAGTGGCCACAAATTGAAATTTCACCAAAAAGTATCCATTATTATTAAACATTTCTTATAGCACATTACAAAGCCATTATGAGACGTCGGTGTCCCACAATCATTCCTCCCCACTGTAGTTCATTAGCAGAATCAATATACTTTGAAGAGATTTCATATCCGATTCTACATGTGAGGTGGTGACAGGCTTAATAATGTCGATGTAACCCCGTAAGCATGCATAGTGGGACCTATAGTACTTTAATCTTGGCTGGGATACCTGTAATTGTTTTTACGTTATTAGTTTTTCCTCCATTCATCCATCTTATATACGAGCTGACAAAAGGTGACAGGTCACTAGTCCATTACAGGGCAAACACAGACTCACATGCAAACTTGAAGCTTGGAATCGATTTTTAGACATTTTACAGTTTTTTTACGTCAATAAAATTGGCTTTATGTTTTTGATTGTTGTAATTTTCAATGTTTATATTGTGAAAATATCGACTGTTTCGCGAGATATGCTTTGAGCCACAACAAAGAAGAAAAAATGAAGTTTAAATTTCAAGGTCTTTTAACGGTCCGGTCAACTCGTGATGAAATTGGTCTGTATGTGGCCCCTGAACTAAAATGTGTTTGACGCCCCAATCTAGTCTATTTACCAAATGAATTATGTTTTAATTGTTTCTTCAAAATGAGACCTTCTGTGTTGAGCTTGATTTCATTGTAGATTTTGTCTTCCTCACAAATCAGGCTTGTTTCCATGTCACTAATGTAAATGCTCTCAACGCCTGCCATGAAGGATTACGCCACACAAATCTGCTGAGAGGTCATTAATATTGCTTCCCTTATATGCATAATCAATGTCCTGGTGCCTTTTTCGCCCTCGCGTTTCTGCAGGAGAGATGAGGAACGACCTTTACATCACACTGGAAAAAGGAGAGTTTGAGAAGGGCGGGAAGAGCGTGGCCAGGAATGTAGAGATCACTGTCTACGTGCTGGATATCGATGGGCAGATACTCAAGGTAAAGGTGAAAGGAGGATACAGCGTTTGGTGTTAAAATAACGGGTGACTCGTACAGAGTGCCTCCCCAACCCTGTTTTTTTCTTAATAGTGGGTGTCTCGTTTTGGAGCAAAACTCTTCATTTAAACATCACTGACCCAGATGAGAGCTAAGTGTCTCTCCAGTGTGTTGCCCATTTCTGGTGCAGCACAGTCTGCCTCTGTGGTTTTCTGCACTGCTGTGGCTTTGGATAGAAAATCGAGTCGAATATAACCCTGCTGACACCGTCGCTGCCACCACCACACGGCATAGAAACCCTCAAACACACATAAACACACACATGAACCTGCTCCTCACTTTGACTCCGGCCATTTACGACCTCATCTGTTTATCTGATCTTGTTTCTTTGTCTTGAATTTTTTAATATTTCTGATCTTTGCATCGTGCCCACAAATTTGAGAAGATGTTCAGGCTGCTTTTTGTGTATCTGCGCAAACAAGCCACATTATTACACGTCCTCGAATGTAGTAGGCATCATCAGATATTTGATATTGTTTAAATATTATGATTTACAGCAGATAGTTGAAAGAAAAACAACAAAAAACTTGATAATTTGCACATATTTGGAGATAAATGAGCAAATACTCAATATACAAATGACAAAATGACCTTATTTTTATGTGTTTTTCTCTTTCAGAGTCACGTGGCCGCCGGCTCAGGTGAACCAGGAGGGGATGAGTACCACTCCCTCGTACTGTACCACAACAACAGCCCCCGCTGGGCGGAGCAGATCAAGCTGCCCATACCTGTCGACATGTTTCGGGGATCACACGTCCGCTTTGAGTTCCGACACTGCTCCAGTAAGTAAACACTGCGTTACAGGAGACACCCAGGGAAGGCCGCGCAGGACACATTTCACCCGGCTTTCATAGATTCTAACATGTTACCAACTCGGTGTGAATGCCAGAGGAGCAGTCAATTACAGGGAGGTTGAAAGTAAAGAGCTGTCATCCTGCAGCACAGCGCTATAGTTATCACTGCAAACCCTGAAAATTACACGATTACCTCGGATAATGACCGCCTCTCGGCCTGAAAGTGTAATCGTTCACGTGAATCCCTCCCCTCCCCTCCCCTCCCCTCCCCTCCCCTCCCCTCCCCTCAGCCTCAAAACTCCACTGCAACCAGACCCGTGTCCAAACATACAAGCGTAAGCCTTTTCTGGCACTTCTGTAATGAGATGAGTTTGTCCAACTTCTCATTTCATAATGAGGCAAAACTTTAATTATGACCAAAATATTGCTTTTTCGCTCTCCTCACACCCTCTTTCCGGGCAATGGGGGAAAAGCAGAGTCTCTTCCCTCATAACAAGCAGATGTTATTATGCCAAGCTGGCAGGCCATGTGGCTGTGTGCAGTAGATATAGTAGCCTTATTACTGCTGGCAGTGCTAGTATTGCCACCCAAGGGCTGCCTATTAAGGTCCCAATTTAGGCCTGTGGTGACACCAAACTGAGAGGGCTATATTACATGTACTATTAGAGCTCTCAGACTCCGGGACAACTTCCCTGTAAAAATATGATTAGCAGAGACACTCATTTTCAATTAGGGCAAAATTGAAAGCTCTTTTTTTTTTCTTTTTTTTTTTCCTGAATAGAACTCGTGTCTGCACTCACTACTGAAGCAGCTGCAAATGGAAATGTATTAGTGGGGGAGTCTTGTGCTGCGTCATCAGTTGATTATTTCTAAAAGCTACAGTAACGATTGAAGCAATCCTCAGAAGGGGCATGTACCTTTACATCTGTAATATTATTGCTCCTGACTGAGAAACTGGCTTTGCACATAAAAAATACTACCCCTCTATTGGAGTTTTAAATCCTAACAAGTAAATTATAGCACAAAGTACCTGTTAGAGCTGCACCGGAATATTGGATACATCCGTCTCTACCTGGCCTGCCAAGCTGAGCTAAGCCTGCTTTTCACGTAGCACCGATTCAATCTGTCCTAATCTCCCGCCTGCCTGCAGCTCGAATGACTTATAGATGTGGAAAACCTGTCCACACTCTTATCCCATACACAATAAAAAGTACACAAGTTTGTTAAGCCTTAACTTCCCCCCCAAAAAAAGAAGAGATTCTGAGCAGATTTGACATGATATCAGTGTATTAAAATCTTGATATAAGCACGTTTTCTAGTTTGGACCAATTTGTTTTGTGTTAATCCACTAAAATCCTAATTGTTGTTTTAGTCTCGTCTTGTATGTAGTTTTTGATTATTGCATTTGGAGCAGATTGTCGTGCTTTAATTAAAGCTGGTGTGTTTTAATTTAGTCTGATGTTGTTCACCACTTTCGTCGATGTATTTTCTGTTTGAATGGGTCTTATGAATAAACTTTAGTTGAGTGCACACACACACACACACACACACACACACACACACACACACACACACACACACACACACACACACACACACACACACACACACACACACACACACACACACACACACACACACACACACACACACACACACACACACACGCGACTGGTAAGAGCTGCCAACATGAATCTCTGGTGTTGCGGAGAAAGGAAATGGAAACGCTACGCGCGCGCTACGCTTTTAACTTCCCGCTGTGCGCACATTAGCACTTTACAGCTAAAGCAGCAGATAAATCAGGTTACATGTGTTCATAATGCAAATTAAGCCCAGAGCTTTCAGAAAGTTGCATTAACCATTGCAGCAACCCGCAATGATAATCAGGCTCTCGAAAAGCGACGTACCAGCGTCTCAGGAAGTCGTTGGATTTTATCAGTGGTTGTGGCGTTATAGAAGTACGTTCGCCTCAATTCAACCTGACTTCACGATGGCGTGTGGCTGGACTCTCAGAGAGGGATGACAGGATCTGTATTGCCCTTGTGCTGAATTATTTTTAAGCCCATGGAATAAATTGTCACAATGATTAAAGCCACTTCAACAGCAAAATCAGACTAACACACTTACTGTTGACCTGTAGGTTCAGTTTGTTGTCACATGATATACACAGATTTGTTCAGCTGTTGTGTGATTTTGCTCTGATAATAAATCCAGCCAGCGGTTGTGATTCTTTTTATAACGCGATAAAACAAGGATACTGAATGACTTTTCCCCTTTGATTGTCTTAATCTCCATGTAAAACTGTTTAGTTTGCATTTCGCTGCAGCCTCTGCTCGCCTATTCTTGACTGAAAAACCGTGTCCATGTGTTGTTGTTTGACAGCTAAAGACAAGGGAGAGAAGAAACTGTTTGGCTACTCCTTTGTACCTCTGATGCAGGAGGATGGCAGGACTCTGCCAGATGGCACCCATGAGCTCATTATCCATAAGGTAAGACCCGCGTACCCTCCACCAAGACTTTGACTGTGCGACATGGATCGGGTTTGCGCGTGTCCTTGGCAGGGTGTTTGTTTTTTGGCACACGTGCGGTGCGTCGACGTTGTTCTGCAGAAATGATCATCTTGTGTAATTAAGTCCAGAACTGGATGGGAGCCGGAGTGAAAATCTGCAATATCAAAAAAAAGATTTCAACGCCAGAGAGGATGCAAAAAAAAAATAAAAAAGCTTAGATTTGATTGTTTTTATTCGAAAATAGCAGCTTGGCGATTCTCCCACAAACCTCACTCGGTGGTTTTTTGCACAGGTGTTGCCAAGGGTACTTCTGATGGGATTACATCCTGTATATGATTACGTGAATCATTCCCCCTCGGATGGTAAAATGCAGTCATTATCTTATTGTCACCGCTCGCATCACTCCATTACAAGCTGACGGGCCGATGAGTAATGTCCACTTACGTGACATTGTCAAGCTGCGAAGTTGAAGTAAACATGAGTGAGCGCCGTTGTTCGCTTGTTTGTGGCCTGTTTAGCGTGACCTTCGTGTCCGGTCTCCGCTTCTTTTCCACTTGTGTTTGACACATCAAAAAGACAAATAAAGTGGGCAGGATTGCCAGTTTAAAAGCTCCTGCGGGGGCCGTCTCGGGTGCGATTCAGAATAATTGCAGGCTGCACGCCTTCCCCCTGGCTACTGACGAAGGGTGTGGACATCAACCTCCAAGTCTGTGAAACACAGACAAACATTCTTACATTTTACTAGCCTTGAGAGAGAATATACACACTCTTGTTGGGTTTTTTTGTCCGATGACTATAAAATCCCAGATCTACAGTTCGCCAGTTTCAGAGGTCGTCCTGCGGCGCCGCGCACCGTCGGAGGGGCAACGCCAGATGGAAGTTGCTGAGAAGCTCAATGAAAGTGGCATGGCCTAGTTTCCTCCTCCGACCCGAAATAGACACAGAAGAAGAGTCGGTCCAAACTGCATGGTGGTTTTGGAACTCAAAACAGTCTCAGCTGTGCATTAGTGCTGCACATTAAACCCCCATCATAACAGAGCCTCTGTGGCTCCTGGAGGTTTATCACCCTGCTGGACTGGGACCTTGTCTGATAACATTAAATAAGTATCTTATCTCACATGGCTTATATGTATAATAAAGTGTAGTTGCTTCTGTAGTTCTGCTTTTCCTGCATATTAATTGTATAAGCTGCTGATTCAAACGTACAATAACGGTTTAATTCCTAATGTATTATTCTCACTTTGCTCACTGCATAATTGGACAGGCGTTTACCGCATTACGGTTATAGAACATGATAGAAGGAGGTGTTCTAACAAATAGGCAGAATACTAATAAAGCATCATTATTTCAGTGATCTGCTGATGTTGCGTTCCCTCAACCCGCCCCCTCCCCGCACTAAACACCCACCCTGCCAGTTTATAAACTGTGTACTTTTCCCTCTCAGTGTGAGGAGAACACCAGCTTGGCCGACTGCTCGCGCTACCTGAAGCTGCCGTTCTCCAAGGCCAACCTCCCGTCCAACAATCAGACGCTGAAAGGCACCAAGGAGTCTTTCTGGATCACCAGCTTCCTCTGCTCCACCAAGCTCACACAAAACGGTAAGCTTCGACTCACGGCGACGGCACTCTTGGCCACGTTTCCCGGCGGGCCGTTTCGATCGCTCCGGTTTTAACTTATGTAGACGCTTGCTTGAGCGCCACTGATACGCAGGCTCAGTGGGAAACCTCACCTCCCTATTTATTAACAGATATCTCCAAAACTTTTCCACAAAGTGTTAATTTGCTTGTCACTTACAGTAAAGCTACAGGCAAGACTGACTTGAATATTTCCAAGTGAAGTAGTTTTGAGGAGTATTGACAGAAAAAAAAAATAAAGGAGTCCTAACTGATGCCGATTTTTTTCAGATAAACAAAAGCAGTAAGGCACGCACACAGTTTTACAAATTTTCGCATGAAGTTGCAAAAATATTCACTTCAGGTTGAACCGAATCCGAAGAGACAGCTAAAAGACTTTCTTCCTGAGGCTTATGTTTTATTCATGTATATGTCTGGGGAGTCTGGGGAGGGGAAAAAAAAAAAAAAAAGGCTTTATCTTCTTCATCCCGCAGCACTTGAAAATGTCATAATTTGTTTGGCTTCGCTTGACTTTTTAGACGATAATTGAAGGGCGTGATGATGCTCTGTGATGTGAGGTGCACGTTTGCTCTCATAATCCCACTTTCTTTTTTCTTTCTCCACAAACAAACAAGAGACGTGTTTTCATCGCTCACGGTTGTCACTTTCATTTACTGTAACCCCCCCCCCCCCCCCCCCCCCCTCTCTCCCGCTCTCTCCCTCTCTCTCACCCGGCCTGTATCTCCCGCCCGCTCGTCTTTCCTCTAGGTGACATGCTGGACCTGTTGAAGTGGCGGGCTCACCCCGAAAGGATCAACGACAGCCTCTCTAAGCTGAAGGAGATCGATGGCTCGGAGATTGTCAAAGTAGGGCCACAATCAGATTCCCGGTCCTTGAGTTGCTTCTCTAAGTATCGATTGGCTCTGATTTGATTTCGGCGCGCGTGTATTTTAAACTCGACTTGAGAGCCTGGGCAAAGAGTGGAAAGGACAGTTAATTTGACGCTGCTGCTCTGTGACAAACTCTCCGTTTTGTCGTGCTTCTCCTCGCAGTTCCTGCAGGACACCCTGGACACTCTCTTCGGTATTTTGGACGAGAGCTCCCAGAGATACGGGCTCAAGGTTTTCGACTCACTGGTGAGTACGTCGTCCCTAATAGCTTGATCATGTCCAGGGATCTTCTTTTTTTTTTTTTTTTTTCGTGTGTGTGTGTGTGTGTGTGTGTGTGTTTTATATGCTCTGTTTTTCTTCTTTTATCACACAGCATCTGATAGTGTTTCAGTCAAACCGAGAGACAAGAAACACAAACTGCTGGAGAGAGATTTAGTGATGTAACGCCTCAGAGCTCGCTGAACCAATCTCACCCTGGTCATGCTGCACTGAGCTGATAGTGCAAGGCTGGAGATCGATCTCTCTCTCTCTCTCTCTCTCTCTCTCTCTCTCTCTCTCTCCCCCTCGCTCTCCATCTCTCAATCTCTCCCTCTGTTTCTGTGTTTCTCTCCTTCTCCCATCAGTCTCCAGCTGACACATGAGCACACTTTCTCCTCTCAGCGTGCCGTTATCGATGATGAAAGGCTCTAGCGAGCCGTTGCAGCCATCCAGTTTGGTTTTCCCCTCGTTGTGAGATCAATCCGACAAGTTGGACGGGCCGACTCAACGTCTGTGTTTCGGACAAATTCGGTCTGTTGTACGACAAGCCGCGCGCCGGGGAGGGAAACATGGTGCAACGCTGTCAAACTGATTTTGGAATCGCTGTTTTGGGTGATTTCTACGTCCCCGTATGTAAATACTGATTTGAACTGGTGGAAGGCTCAGTGATGGTCTCGAGTTTGTAACCAGCAGTTTGGTTATTCAAACCACCGTTGCTTTCGGATCAACTTTTTTTAATTTTCTATGTCCAGTCTCTCGATTGATTAGATTGATTTCCGTTGAAGGTTTTTATCGAGACAACTTCCAAATGTGTGGACTTTCTGGCTCTGGTTTGCGGATGGCGCTCGCAGGAGTGATTTCAAAGTTGGCAGAAATATTGGATATGCTAATGAAATGTGTAGGAAACGTCACACATTCAACGGGACACAGGAGAAGAAATACAGGCTTCAGAATATTCAACTCACTGCAAACATCATTGAGTTTATCACAACACGGTTTTGCTCTTTGAAAATGTGCATATTATTGGCATAAACTCATCTTTTTATACCACGTAATACTTGATCTGCTTCGTATTTTCTGTTGTTTTTCCTCCCTCCAGGTCCATATCATCAACCTCCTCCAGGACAGTAAATTCCAGCACTTCAAACCCGTCATGGACACATACATAGAGAGCCACTTTGCCGGCGCTTTGTCCTACAGGTACATCATGTTTCAGCCTTCGTCTCCAACGCATGCAGCCGCTCCAACGCTGCAGCAGCACTTTGCTCAACAGACCACTTAAACCTCACCAACACATTGTATTTTAATAACGTGTCACGTGAGCAGGCAGGTGCAGGAGCCAGCCTGCAGCTCTCCACAGCCTCCGTGCTCGGATTCAGCCAGAGCGAATGAAATGGTTATGGTGCCCCCTGGCTGTCGAAAGTGAAACATAAAATAGTTTTTCCGGTTCACATTTCCCCCCCACTTCCACCCGTCACATGCATTCACACACATACAGACGGATTCACATATTCACAACCCGCTCTTCTCACCGACTGTCTTCTTCACACTCTCGCTATCTGAGATCACGCCGTCCTCTTTTTTTAATTCTTCAATCCGCACACGTGCGACTCTTCAACTTTCACACCCGTGATGTCATTTCATCTGAAGTGGGACATCTTAATGAATTCACTTTTATACTTTACAAAGCTATATATTTGTATTTTTTGAAATCATCTATTCTGTTTTGCTCATAAAGAAAAATCATAGATTTAAAAAATGTGCTTAACTATCACTAGTATATTATAGTGTGTAGTTCGGGGGGGGGGTCCAATATGCCCAGCAGGCCAAAACTGACCCAATCCAGTCTGTGATGTTACAAAGAAAGCACTTACTCTAAATCTTTTCTAAATGATTCACTCGGGTCACAATGTGAATTCAGATCTTTCAGCTAGTTTGGTAAATTAAGTACAAAGTACTGTTGTATTTCTGACAAATGTGAGTAAAAGTCATGGCTTATGGACTTTTTTTGGCACCAAGAGGCATTTTCTTTGAATTTGTTGTTTCTCTTGTTGTTTTTTGCACGATCCCAATGGCGACATTTGGACTTTAATCCAGTTGGAATTGTAGTTATAATTTAGATTCTTATAGTACCTTACTAGTTTGACATGTTGTATTTGGCCCCTGCAATAGACGGTGTCTGACACCCCTGATACAGAAAACCTCCTCTGAATTGAGAACTTGGCAAGTTCAAAATCTAAAACATAAAAGCTTCTTAAATTGATATAAGTGTATTGAGTTTGTTTTTCCCGAGGTCATCCATCCAAACTTGAGCATGTAGATCAGCTCTATTGATTAAAATATATAAATGTGTGATCGAGTGTTGCATGTTATAACTCAGCATTGCCTCATCTGTATATCCACCGAGAGAAGCAATACGGCGAGGGATAAATGGGGATACTGTGCGTGTGTGTGTGTGTGTGTGTGTGTGTGTGTGTGTGTGTGTGTGCGTTTTCTCCAGGGACCTGATCAAAGTGCTGAAGTGGTACGTGGACCGCATTGTTGATGCAGAGCATCAGGAGCACATCCAGCAGGTGCTCAAGGTGAGGCTCTCACAGACTGACACAGTCATGTTTTTCCAGCTGTACTCTTCCGCTCGCACTTTTTTTAAATTTTTTTTTACTGCGTGTGCACAATCACCTACATTTCCACACAGCCACAATTACAGCCTCCACACACATCTCCCCGCAAACACAAACAAACAAACTTGCTCCCCCTGACTGCCGCTCCTGCTAATTTATCTCCCCATCAGCGGTGAATACATCATTCCGTCTTCCCCTCCTCTCTCCATTACGCTGCATGCAATTTTAATCAGCAGAAACCTCTGGCGTTGGAAATCCACATCACATTATTCTAATGACTCATGCAGATCCACCGTCAGTGAAAGCCGCATTCTGAACTACGGCTTCGCATTTATCATTCACAGAATACATTCTGCTCCAGACGTAAACGCTACTGTGTCGTGCAGTAAATAATAAATGTGGGATGTACTGCGGACATGTTTGCAGTGTTTTCACTCGCACGTGATCTCCAGGAGGACTTTTGACAAGGCTTTTGCAATATACGTATGTCTCATAAAAAAATAAAAAAATAAAGCATATTGGCCAAACCACTGTATCATCATTGAAATGAATGTTAGTATTTCCATTAATGTATTACTTGCTCTATATTTGTAATATGCAAAAAAAAAAAAAAATCAATCAGGAGAAGTGAAGCAATTATAGTCTTTGCATACATACATGTGTACTCATATGGACACCAATAAAATGCACATTTTCATATAAGATATGCAGTCAAGCCATAAATGTACTTTTTTATATTTCTATCACAAAGACATGTTCAAGTGGAAAGAGATGAAGTTCCAAAAAATTGATCATAGTGTTTATTTCTTTGAGAGCATTTCACTATGTTGCTCCATGAAGTTACTTGAATATATTCAATATGAGAGTGTGCATCAAGGTAAAAATGTGTTCGCATTATAAACTAACTATAAACTGACTTCTCCATTACAGGTGATTAATGCAAGATTTGAATATTTCCTCTCATGCACACCAGATGGCAGTATTGAGTCATTTTAGTGCCAGTCTGAGTTGTGGCTCTTATTATTTTTACATTCTTTTGGGTGGGTAGATACAAAGTTTCAGATTGACTGTGGTGAGTGAATAATCTAAGTGTAGTTATCATGTAACACTGTTGTAAAGAGCTTCAGCGACTGTTGTGACTCAATACACCACCTTGTGGTGCCATTTTGTATTGCAAGAGTATGTAAGCTGCAACATGGCACAAAACAGTTTTTCGGATGACTTTAAGAATGTTGATCGGTCTCATTCTGCTTATAACTATACATACTCTACATAATGTTTATTGATTAAATATTAAATTTGAAATGAAATAGATCAGAGCCAGGTAGAATATCACTGTGTTCTTTGACTTCTTTCACCCGAGGGGAATTATCATTCATGCGACTTTTCATTACCGCACAATTGACAAATGGTTGTCTGTCATGTCCTCCAGGCCAGCGAGTACATCTTCAAGTACATCATCCAGTCTCGCCGGCTCTTCTCGCTGGCCACGGGAGGCCAGAACGAGGAGGAGTTCAGAGTCTGCATCCACGAGCTCTTCATGTCCATCCGCTTCTTCCTCTCGCAGGAGAATAAAGGCACCAGCCCCGTCGCACAGACGCAGGTACGCGCACATGTCGCCGCGCTCGTGCGTTAAAACGTTGAGCAAGAACCCCTCTGGAAGTGTTCAGACTCGTCTGCCCTGCCAATGCATAAAGCTGTGGCTGTTGACGCTTGTGCACCACAACATGCTTTCTTCCCCCAGCACTCTTCGTAATACAGTTGTGATAGGTGGAAAAATTGGCTGTAATTGAATTTCACACTGCCAGAGGGTGTGGAGGCAGAGGAGGAATTTCTGTGGTAGCTTTTCATTTTTTTTTTCTTTTTTTTTTTTCGGTGGGAGATCCGCGCAGCGTGGCGGCCGCCTTCACAGATTTCAAAAAGGACCAAGCTAAAGACACCAAAGATGATTCTTATTACACACCAGGAAACAGAAGCTTGTGTGTAGTTGTGTATTTGTACAGCGTTGTTGAAAACGACCTGTATTTTTGCTGAGTGTGTGTGTGTGTGTGTGGATTTGTGTTCCTGTGTTTGATGTTTCTCTCTTTGAATGATGAGCCCAGCCTTTTGGATTTCATTATTTTCTCACCACACACACATAAGGACCCTCAGCCATTTTATTTTCCTTCTATTTTTTTCATTCATCCCATCATCTCAACAATTTTTCAAATTTGTCACAGTTGACTGTGAGCGAAGGCAGGATACACTCTGAACTGATCAATCACCCGACAAACGCAGTTACATATTCAGACTCACGGACAATTCACAGTCACCAAATCACCTCAAATGCATCTTTTTGGGGACTGCGGGAGGAAGCCGGAGTACCTAGAGAAAAATCAACAGACCCAGAGTGTAATTGTTTATCTTCTTACGCTAACCCCTTCACCACTACGCGACTCTATTTATTCATCAGATTATCTTTTCACAGCTCATTTGAACGTCATCCACTCCATTTGTGCCTTGCCTGCACAGTTTAAACCTCGGTTTCATCCCTCCACTGACAGACGATCAGGATTAATCTCTCCTCACAGCATAACGAGGCAATAGCTGCGAGACAGGTCAGGCTAATGGTAATCCCATTTTATCTGTCACACGTGAAGCTAAAACCAGGATTTTATCAGCAGGATGTGTGCGGTTCAATTCAATTAGTAAGGACTTGTCAATAGGTGGGATTTGCCTTGAGGAAAAGGTGGCTCTTCTAAGTGATGATAGGAAATTTCAAGATTTGATAAAGAAAATTAAATCATCTTATATATTATTTTATAATATGATTTTCTTCTAACTCACCTGCGTTGTTTTTTTGTTTTTTTTATTATCTCAGAGCAACCAGTGATCATCATCATGTCCCTTTTTATTCACGCTAAAGTGAGAAGGATGTCTATCAAAATAAACTATGAAGCAACATCATGATGGTTTGAGTGCAGATGCATATCATTTTAAAGTACTGTGTATACACACTGGGTCTTTCTAAACAACACTATCAATGTTAAAAAAAAACCTTGAAAATCATTAAATCTAAAGCAGATTTATTAATTTTGACCCTCCTGTTCCACGGTGCTCCATTTAAAGGGGTCAGTCCTCAAAATAGATTAGTTGTTTGTTTTTTTCAAACTTCCCAAGAAATACTTCTGTTTCTCTGGCTATTCTCAGTCGTTCCCCGGAAAATAGTAACAATAGCAGACTCTTCATGTTTCAAGAGTGCAACGAGAATCCGACACGAGTTGACAGGGAGAAAAATCCTCTTGACAGCGAGCCGCAAACAA
This sequence comes from Lipophrys pholis, assembly GCF_963383615.2. NCBI lineage: Eukaryota > Metazoa > Chordata > Actinopteri > Blenniiformes > Blenniidae > Lipophrys > Lipophrys pholis. Next base: position 13,780,673 of record NC_137644.1, on the reverse strand, counting down.
GTGATGGACAGCGATCCCGGCAGACCTCCACTGTAATCCACATAATTCCCACCTGCCAGAGAACGAACCACATCCAGTCCACCCGCTCACTTTTGTTTTTTAAGAAAGCATCTCCCCATACACAGAGTTTTGAATATAGAGTGTTGTGTTTTTCTATCTCAAACAATATGACAGAATTGCTGCATCTGTCATCTACCAGGCTTTCATAGAGGAGCTCCACTGCACGGCGAGAACACCCTGTTTACAATAGAACACATTCGTGCATATTCATGTCCTCTCCTTCTAAACTCGCAGCCCGGTTTTCCTTCTTCTTGACGCTAATGGATTGTGTCGGTTTGATTGTGCGCTCTCCTCCCAGGCGGTGTTCCTGCGAACGTTCCCCGCAATTTACGGCGAGCTGCTGAAGATCTTCACCATCCGCGAGGTGGCCGGCTTCGTCAGGGAGACGCTGGGCAGCCTGCCCACCGCGCTCCACGCCGACTGCCCCCTGGAGGCCGTCAAACTGCAGTGCATTGCCAAGACTGTGGAGAGCCAGCTTTACATTAACCCGGGTAAAGACTCGCTCGTGCCGAGGCGTGCGAGCAATTACTTGCTTGTAAACACACTGAATCAGCCGGTGCAGGAGGATCTGTGATATACAAGGAAAGAGTGCGAGAAGCACATGTTTCAAACGGTTGATACAGAAGATAATCATTAACTCTCTGCTGTTATTGCTTCATGTTGCACGGTTTGAATATGATTTAGCCGTCGGAGAGCACACCTTGGCTAATTGCGACTCCACAGTGAACCTCACTCCACGGCATTAAATTGTTCTTAATAGATGAAGCCAATTACGGGGACGGTGTTTTATTTTCAGCGCGCTCCCAAAGGCTACACGGAGCAAAAACATCCCTCACCCAAATCACATTATTGCTGCACAAATATCACATTACATCCTGTAATGACATGGAGGAAATGAAGGGAAATGCATTTCTTGTGTGTTTATTTAACTTTTTTTTTTTTTTATATATTGTTGCAGAATCCCGATGCATCCTGCTCCCCGTGGTGCTCCGGGTCCTCCAGGCCCACATGCAGGAGCAGAGAGACCTGGTCATGTGCGCACGTATCCTCACCAGCATGCTGTCGCTCCTCAAGAAGGAGGAAAATGGCACCGCGGTGGGTATTACGGAGATCCGGAAGCTATCACATATCCGCCACGCCAATTATCATTTCTGAATCCAGTGGTTAACATTGTGGACAGGAAGGCGATAAGGTCACATCATTGTTGAAGATCTATTTTAAGTTTGAATATTTAATTATTATCTATTTATGATGAGAAACTATCCCATTATTTATTTTATTTATCAAGGAAAGACAATACAAATGTATTTATAGAGTGCCATTTTTTGATTTTTCCGATAGTCTGTCCTATAGCCACTGTCCATACGTTCCACTTTAGGACCACATAGATTCTTTGGATCAACTTTACTCTGTGCTTTCCCCAAAAGGCATTCGGCGTCATAATCACCTCCAAATAATAATACGTCCCCTCGTCAAGGGACAACAACGCCACGCTGTTCTGGGATTTACGTGAGCGAATCAAGTGCTTCACTGCATCGACTAAGAAATGAATCCGTCAGTCAATTTCTAGGAGAAATTGACAATAATTACGCCTTAAAGCCACAAATCATAATAACCCGCCAGTAATGCAGGGATCTGAATTATGAATAGATTGTTGGTTCAGTATACAATAGGACAAATGGCTGGTCGATTAGTTGGTGTGTTTACGATTTCCTCGATTTTCCAACCTCACTCAGGTTACATTCATATTTGGTATCCATGTTTGCAGGGAACTAAATTGCGAACAAACTCCTCAAAGTTATATCGAGTAACTTTCACTCCAAACGACATGTCTTAATACTTAAAAAGTAGTGCATGAGACTGTTATAGCTGGAAAATGAGCCTAAAGTGGGTGGAAGCAGCAGGAAGTAGCCGCACCGCAGCGTCACAGCCAGTACGTTGCAATAGCAGATTGCTTTGTTATGTGTATATGGTCAATTAGTCTTGGTAATAGGGACATTGGCAGCTGTGCAGTTCAGTAATGAGACCCATCAATTTAACAGTGGCCATTGTCGAAGTGACAGTCACTTTGAGTGTGTGCGGACACTTGTGTGTGTGCTTTACCTTCATTGTGGGGACATACATCTGTCAGCACACTTGTATTGCACAGCATCGAATGCATATAGGGGCAATCGAACCCCCATGATGTAAGTGAGCAGATTTAAAGGTGAACACGTGTTTCTAGTTGAGACAAACTTAAGAGTTCAGTTGAAGTTAAAGTGAAAGAAATTGAATGTAAGTCAATGTAAAGTCCCCTGAAGTGATGGAAATACCCGTTTGTGTGTGTCTCATGGCTTCCACTGTTTGTTGCCAGAGGGGCAGCTCGTGGTAAAGACACACACACACACACACACACACACACACACACACACACACACACACACACACACACACAGACTGGCACTGTATCTAAAGGGAAGTGACAGCAGTGGCAGCCAATGTGCCAGTGAGGCTTCTTCTCATTATCACTCTTTCCAAGACCTGTCTGTCTTGTCAAGGGTAGAGACTGGACACAAACACACACACACACACACACACACACACACACACACACACACACACACACACACACACACACACACACACACACACACACACACACACACACACACACACACACACACACACACACACACACACACACACACACACACACACACACACACACACCAGTTTATCCGCCATCCTCTTTGAGTTGCTTTTAATCTCTAGCTGTCTCTTCCTCCTTTGTGTTTCACCTCCTTTCATCCTTTCCCCATTCTCCTCTTTATTCGAGAACCTTTCTAAGTTTTGAAATGTTCCGCATCACCCGGAAACTTTCGGTTCCTCTTCTCACTTTCTCATTAAGTGACACAGTGATTGAAAAAAACAACAATTACACAGTAGCCAGCAGAAACATAAGGCCTGTGGGCCAAAGCCAGACCTCAGGAGACTCCAATCTGGCCCGCCAAACCACCAAGCAAATGGTAAAAACTTCAAAGAAAACATTTTTTTTTAACAAGTTTTATAAGCGGAGCAGACACAACACAACACTGTGACCCGAGCTGAGATATCAGTGATGCTGCCATAAAAGATGGTCTCCTCATTGCAAGCAAACTCGCCACGAAGACGTGTCTCTTGTCAGCATATCTTGATATCATTGTCAGCTAATTATATCATTTGGATTGATTTTCTCTGTTTTGACCACAAAAAGATTTGTGTCAAAATTGTACTTGGTCAAAACACACATGGCATTAATTTAAAGCCTATTTTCAGGCACTTCAGCGTTGTATTACACTTTATTCACAGATTATTTAACATTCAAATTGCAAACGTGGATTTGCACAAATTCACTTGCGCTTGAGGATTAAGTTTCCAGACTATTAGAACGATGCCTTGAACGTGATTAACTCTCTCAGAAGGAAACCTGTCGTGTGAAATTCATTTTGGAGTGGGTGTTTCCCTGTTGTGCAGGAGCCGGTGGTGTCTGAGGAAGTGGAGCTAATTGTGGAGAGCCTGCTGGGAGTTCTGCTGAGGACCATCCTGGAAATTAGCAACAGGCCCCAGCCCGCCGGACCAGCCATGAGACTACAGTTCCAGGATGTCACAGTATGTGTCTTTTCCTGGAAAAGTACACGCGCGTATGCCCACGAGCGTGCACATGCCCACTACTTTTAATTTGTTCTGGGACCAACAAAATGAGCAAGAGTAATTAGAGGCTTTAAATTGTGCTGCTGCTTTGGTGATTTAATTTTCACTTGCATTATTAATACTAATGCCAATAATTAAGGTTTTTACGACGGGACAGTGTGAGCGGGTTGTGGACATTAATGAAACCATCCTCACCACTGTAGGAACTGAAGGAGGTTTTTTTTTTTTCATAATAATAAAGTCCTGCTATAGTGAGAATATGTTGCTATTAATTGAACTATTGAAGATAAAAAACAGTATGCGATGTTTTCATTTTATTTAAGGTCAATATATGCTCAAATAATGAGCAGAATGAGAGAAAATGATCCTAATATCGTCAAAAAAGACAATTGTTTTGCCACCTAATGAGTAACAGAGAGCCAGCTTACATTTTACATGTTGTTCCCTTAAAGTGCTATAAAATTGGTGTGAGTTCTTATGTTTTTGACCTCACAAAGGGACACAGTGGGAACATTAATATAATTTATTGATGTAAAATGTGTTTGTCAGAGTTTCATCCCAGAGGAACATTGTTTTCCACTAATAAGACTGTGGCGACCTCCAGTAAACACCACGGTCTTTTGTATAATGGCCCCAATTGCCACTCTTCTTCCCAGTCCATATATTAGTGAGGGGAAACTGATGCACTTTAATTTGATAACATGCGCTTTCAAGTGACGCAAAAGTCAAATGAATTATTTAGTATTTTCCCTGATGAGATCTTCCTGCCTTGTTGCTTGGAGTTATAGTGACACTCACAAAGTTTTCTCCTTCTCGCTATCTGTTGACCTGTCAGGGGGAGTTTGTGGCCTGTCTGTTGGCGCTCCTGCGACAGATGAGCGACAGGCACTACCAGCAGCTGCTGCAGGCGTTCGGCAGCAAAGACGACCTGAGGGTAAGATCGACACATTTCCCTTTTTCGCCTCGTCTCGTTTGCCTCGGTTATTGCTTTGTCCCCGGCAGGGCTTCTCTAGACTCTCCGCCCTCGTTTTGGGCGTGACTTTGTGGCACAAAAACAAAAATGAATCATCCGTATTTGTTTACCTCAAACATTGCTAAACTTAAAAAAAGGTTACTTGAAAGATATAGACTCATTAGGAATCAGATGTTGATTAGTGAAATTTGAGTCAACACAGTTACATGGGCTCATTTGAACGTTGTTTACGTACTTTGCAGACGTGAAACGCACAAAAATCCTTGATTTTAATCGTTATAGAGTCGGATCAATGGACATACAAGGACATTTTTGAAGTCACAAGTTGACTTTGTTAGGATGTGGCTAAATATCAGAAGTTACTGAATAACTACTACTACTCTTGGCAGCAGTTGCCGAATGATGATGTTTCAGATTAAACATGAACGGATCATAGGAACAGCTAAGATTTAGCGGTGGTTTGTACACGACGCAACTTCTATTGGCTTGATTTCATTCAGCAAAAAGTCGCTTATGACGACACCACTTAGAAATTGGACATTTTTTATTTCATGTCAGTTTTGGAATATTTTCTTTATAAATCTTTTTGAATCCAAATGAGCAATTCTGCAAAGCGACAACATTCTAATCGATGATAGAAGGCTCGTCAAATGAAGATCTGTAATGGAGAGAATGCTGATTGAGTAGATATTCAGGCGGCAGTCAGGGTTGTACGTTTCAGCACCATGGATAGAGACACGGAGGAAATCCTTCAGGGTGGTGCGCTTGCGTTACACCATAGTATCATTTCTTTTCTACGTAGAGGTGTGTTCACACTTAAAGTGTTACAAGTCACAAGCAAATCTTCATCACTGCTTTTTGTAGTTCACATTTTTTGCTGCTGTGTTGAATTATTTTGACTGTATATGATAAAAAAAAAAAAAAATGTTTCCAGTTTGTAAGAAAAAAATTAATAAATACAAATGGATTTAACAGAGCACTTAAGCATCAATGGGGGGTTTCAATGTCACAATGAGTACAAATTTTCACATTTAATCCACCTTTGAAATCAGACAAAATTGGGCAGTTTTAGCCCGTAAGCTGCATTTAATACACTTTCTACACATTCTACTATGAACTACATGACATTTTGTATTTCATATGATAGATCCATGTGCTCACGTGGCTTTGGAAACGGGAAAGAAGATAAATAGATAGTTAGAGCATGACTAAACATCTGCTGAAATGCCACTGACAAGCTCTGTGTTTGCGTTGCAGGACTATCTTCTTCATATCTTCACAGTCTTCAGAATCCTTATCCGCCCAGAGATGTTCCCTAAAGACTGGACCGTAATGCGATTGGTCACAAACAAGTAAGGCGACACACATTTTGACAAAACAAAACCGATAGAAACACCGTGGAAAATGCAGGAACTTCGGCAGGGGGATATTTATATACAGAATTTGAATTGTAGACATTAGATACACCTGGATTCTCTGACAATATCAAATATTTGTATTTAATTAGCATTTATGCCACTTTGGTCTATTTATGTTGTTCCCTAGTATTCATATCTGTCCTTTAGCACCATCCGATGTCGGTGCCAGTGCCTGCGTTATTTCATATCGCTCTTCAAAAGGGCCACTCAAATACAATGCGAACGGTTCACAAGGAGACATTTACCTTCAGGATGACACAGTAACCTCCCCGTGCTTCGCTGCGTTCTGTCCCTCTCTTCTTCTCTCAGTGTCATCATCACAACCGTCCTTTACCTCTCCGACGCTCTGAGGAAAAACTTCCTCAATGACAAGTTTGACTACAAGGTAGGAGGAGCCGCGCTGGGCCTGTGTTTGTGTGATCAAAGTAAATACGACTCGCAGAACTTTCAAGCTCTTTCCTGTTCAGAGCCGCTGCAGTATGAAAAGTCTTCCACTGAAACATGAGCGGATAAGCATTAACAATGAAAGTTATCAATTAATTGGGATTTGGCAGAACTGTGACAGTGCTTTGTGCTTGGGCTAATATTGTCGATTGGAAACTTGATAAAGGCCGTGAAAAATTTAACTGGAGCTCAAAAGCAATAACAGAGGGAGCCTTTTAAAAAACACATTAAAAAAAACTACATCTGAAGTAATTGAATTAAGGCTTTTGTTATTGCTCACACAAACAAAATCTGCATTTGAAGTTATTTTTTATAAATAGTCTTATCATAAAAATATCATAGAAAAAATAGTTTTCAAAAATGTCCTTTCCTTCCCGAGGTTCTGAAAACTGGAGTTTGAGTGGGAACCTTTTTTTTGGTTTCTCACATTGAAAAGTTTCAATTTTTCTTTCACTGTCATTCTGCAGGTGTGGGACTCGTACTTTTATCTGTCGGTAATATTTATCAACCAGCCCTGTCTTCAGCTGGAGTCCTTTTCACCCTCCAAGAGGAAGAAGATTCTGGAAAAGTGAGTGCTGCGTTTATACACATACAAACACCCACACACACACACACACACACACACACACACACACACACACACACACACACACACACACACACACACACACACCGAAATTGTGAGTGTCGAGTCATATTGAAACCAAATGTTCCACTACCGTCTCGCGAGCAACAGGAAATAAAATTGTGTTTTACACAATAATTATTAAACGAATCAGTGATTGGCTGAAAATGAATGATTTCGACCAATGAGAATGCCCGTTTCATTTCACACTTACTTGCATATTGCGTGCGGCTTGTTAGAGCCGAGATTGTTAGACTGGTACTATTATGCTGAGAAGCGGTGAAAAAACCATAACTCTTGTGAAAATATGTGTCCAACCTTGAAGATAAACTGTTGCATTGTAAAAGTGGAACGTTAAGCTCACGATGTGAAGAAGTGTGGACTTAATGAAGAAAGATAGTGATGAGTTCATATCTGATATCAGAAAGACTATATAAATTGATTTTCATTCAAAAATACAAGATTTCTTCCTGGTCTTCTTAATAATACTTTTGTTTGTGCAGAGCTTTTGAAAATACTCACTTTACATAGTCGACTTATAAAATCAGTGCACATTAAAATAGTGGAAAATCATAAAAACAGGTCATAAAAGTAGAATACTAAAAGTAGTATTGTGTTTTTCTTGCACAAAATATTACTGAAGCGGCTCTGAAATTGGTAGAAATTGCTAAAAAAAATGCTTCCGCTTCCCCCAAAGATTTTCAGCAGAATTATTTCCTGTTGCCATCTCTCAACCCTTAACCCCGACTATAGTCTGACCTTCAGTCAAGTCATTCTTGTGCTTAAATTGACATTTATTTCTGGAGTAACTCTCAAAATGAGGATGAGAGTCCAACCGGTACACGATAAACACTCACAGCGTGTACACTCACTACTTACCATGTCTCGCAGTACTTCCCTGCAGCAAACATACATTTTTAACTCATATTTTGTCACGCAGGTATGGAGACATGAGGGTGATGATGGGCTGTGAGATTTTCAGCATGTGGCAGAATTTAGGTAAGTTGATATTAAAAGAAAAGAAAAGGAAAAAAAAGGGTTTGGCACATATATTTGACATGTGCTGTTCAAATCCTGAATATGGATTTAGACTCCTGACAGAGAATACTCACGTCTGAATGACTGCATTGACTTTATTTTTATACAATGGATACCGCCTCCTGTATTATTTATTTAGCATATTTATTGCTTTTCTGAAACACATGTACAGCTCTGCAAGCCTCTGTGGGGTTCTTTTAACGTCAGCAAAGGTGAAGGCAAATACGCTCTGTACCTGAGCTAATGGAATCTAAAAAAAAAAAAAAAAAAAACTCGGCCAGTTTTCTTTATACCTAAGACTAGTTGTTTCCATGGCAACAAGCTCAACACCTTTGTTCCGATTTATGTGGATGTTTTTGTTCTTGCCTTAATCTGTGCAACCGTGTATTTATTTATTGATCATTATTTTTGCTGTTTTTATGTTTGTTTTGGACTATATGACGTGCACTTTGAGTTAAACTTTATTTTCAATAGTTTTATTCGATTTTAAGTACGCGATTGCTTGATGTTCAAACAAAAGTCTACACTTGCACTGCACTTGCTCCAAACGATAGAAAGGAATGCAGTGCACTTCAGCCAAGGCGGCGGGTTTCTTTGTGAGCGAAAGTTTCTGAAAGTTGTGACATGAAGAGTGCTATGGAGGATGAAGTGAAAACTCATATTTTGTGTTGACCTCCCAATTGTCTCTTCAGGGGAACACAAGTTGAACTTCATCCCAGCAATGATTGGGCCGTTCCTGGAGGTGACGCTGGTGCCTCAGCCTGATCTCAGAAATGTCATGATCCCCATCTTCCACGACATGATGGACTGGGAGCAGAGACGGAGTGGCAATTTCAAGCAGGTTTGCTGCTCTGGTGGAGAAATAAATCCACTTTCCTAAAATTGATATGCAGCCGTGACTTTGAATGTAGGTCACTGGAAGCGACATTCCCCATCTTAACTCGGATCAATCCCCGCCAATGCAGGTATTGATGGATAATCTCTGTGTCTATCCGGCAAGTAGCCTCCGTATTCTGGACAAGAGCTCATTCAGGGTTATCGGATAGTTTGATAATAAACCGTTAACAAGATATGAGGGTTTTTTCTGCCTTTTTTGCCTCCCATTTTCCTTAAAGATTGCAAGTCAGAATAGGTCTGTCTTCACTGACTTCTCAAAATTAGCCATGCCATTGCATACCCTTCAAAAAAAAAGAAGAAAAAAAAAAAAGCAATTATCTCATTGCAATTGATTTGCTTCAAAACATGACCTCCAATGGAAAACCCGGTTTCACACAAAATGCGTGTAATACAACATGTGGTCGCATACTTTGTGATCGTAGCGCACAAATAACAAAAATATTGAAATAAGATGTTGAAGTGTTGCAGTTTAGTGTAAAAATGCTGTCTACGTTAAAATCCGATGTTTTAACATTATAGTTTCACTTAATTATTGCTTTGTTTTCCAATAAGAGTTTTCCATCGGGATCCTAATCGGGTCTTTACAGGACTAAATAATGATTATTTAAAATGCACGTCGCTCCTTTGGTCTCTTGATAAGAAGTCAGTGTGGAAAACTCATGTTCGGACATAACAGCTTGCGACACACGGCGCTCTTCCATCAGTACTCTTCCTCATTTTGTCAGACTGGCCGCTTTGTTGAGGTTAAATGTCTTCTTTTTTTTTCTCTCTCTCTCTCTCTCTCTCTCTCTCTCTCTCTCTCTCTCTCTCTCTCTCTCTCTCGTTCTCCCCGCAGGTGGAGGCGAAGCTGATTGACAAGCTGGACAGCCTGATGTCCGAGGGCAAAGGAGACGACGTACAGGGAACTTTTCAACAGCATGTGAGTTTATGAAAGAAAAACTAAAAATAGCGGATGAGGCATTATCCAGTGAGATTTTCCAGGAAGATCTTTTCAGAATAAAAAGTCAAGGCTCATCAGAAGGTCGAAAGCAAACAAAGAATTTAAGGCCAGAGCAGCCACCTCACAACAACGGCCTCTATGAGGTAATGTGGACAGACGTAACGGCCTATTGACGCTAACGACGAGGCTTCATCGGGTCTGTTTTTGCCGCAGCAACGCACTCCGTTTACCTCGGTAAACGGCTGCTCAATCGGCGAGCGTCCGCCTTATAAAATTAACGTTTAACCCTGACAACCCACAGAGCTGGGATAACATCGTTAAAGTTCAAAGAAGCCTCCTTTCGTCTCGATAAAAAAAACAAAAAAAACACCCTGTTAAATGGGTTTGCAGCGCTAATAAGAAAAGTGGCTTTTTGAAATTGAAGGTTTCACCTTCCCTCTTTTAAATTCGCAACCTCGCTCATGAAAGCAGGCGGTGGGTAGCGCTGCGTTTGAAGTTGTTTGTATCAAGGTGAATGATAAAATGATAATGAGCGGTAAGTAATGCGCGCTGGATCACCTTCATCTTCACTCACACCTCCTCTGTGGCCAGTCTCCTTTGTCCATTCTGTCCTTGTGTTTCCACGTTTGTGCTCCTGCATGCTTAGTGTTTTCGCACACGCTATTTATGTGTGTGTGTGTGTGTGTGTGTGTGTGTGTGTGTGTGTGTGTGTGTGTGTGTGTGTGTGTGTGTGTGTGTGTGTGTCTGCGTGCGCGCGCGTGCAAGTGTGTGCGCGTGGTCTTCCCCTTCCTTTGTGAATTACACTCGCACATTTCAATGTCGACCTCCGCTGCAGGCAACTAATATTTGGACTCCCTTCATTTCAATTATTTGTGGAAAGTAAATCCATATTTCTGATTCACATACATACCGTGTGTCTCTTCTGCTATCACACAGATGTAAATCTGTCTGATCTTTGATGAGGATTTTTTTATCAATTTGCATCTGCTTAACATGTGAATTGTCTTTCATAGTCAATCATACTCCTCCTCGCTGTTGTAAATGTGAAACATGACACAGTAGTTATACTGCTGCATACTTTATATTTCAGCCCCTCCAGAAGATTTTTGTGTATTTAATACAAGATTAATACACCTTTAATATTTTATTCAAGGTCTTGCAATATTTCTAATGCTTACAGTTTTGTTTTTTTCCGACAGACATGCATTATTATTTCAAAACATTACGTTGAACCAGTCAAAATATTAATAAAAGATTTAATCTCCTGACGCTAAATACTGACGACAACGCCTCACAGATACCGAGGTATTTCAGCAAAATGTGAAACCAAAAGGCAAAAATCACAAGAGAAACCTTGGACAGGACACAGCTCACCGTCATCGTTGATTGAATTCATACTTTTTAAATAGCTGGAGTCAGAACATGGCCATCACATGGCAATGCTGTAAAGAAACTGAGCAAAATCCAAGTTTCTTAAGAGCAAGCAGAAGAAAGATGAGCAGCTTTTTGCTTCACCAGTCGGGTTTTTAGAGGTTCAAAGGCATACAGAGCAAGAAGTCCCTGCTACATGTTGATTTTGCACATTGATTATTAAGGTAATGACTTTAATTTTGCAACCGTCGCGCAGATCTTTTTCTGCAACATTATAAAATCCTGTGTTTGTTTGCTGATTTATACTAAACTAAGTGTGTATTCTGAATACACACTTTGCAGTTGGCACCACACGCCGGGCTAGTTTTTATTCAGGGTGCTTTTCCCGCTCAAGGTCAAGACTAAACCTGAGGCGCCACCGACTAAATATTAAAGAGAAGTTTAATATCTCGACAGCGACAGCCACCAAACCATTGCGTGACATCCTGGAGGGACTGACATTTAAACCAGATCTCTGATCTGTGCTCCAAGTAAATGCATTAGTACCTAATAAGACAGATGTTAAGTTTATGCTGCTTTTTCTTGTTTTAAACTGTAATAATTTCAATCTGATTTAGCTTTTCTTTTAATGAGTTTTCCTCTTTCTAACTCCACTAACCCCTAAACTAAAACCTGTGTGAGTGTGTGTGTGTGTGTGTGTATGTGTGTATGTGTGTACGTGTGTGTGTGTGTGCTGATATTAATCATATTAATATTAATTTATTCCGCCTATGCTTCCCGCCTGGAGTAGAATTCCTCTGTTTGGTCCGTACCCTAGGTAAGACGCTCTCCTTTGTTCTCTGTGTCGTCTGTGTGAGGGAGGGTGGGGTGGGGGGGGGGGTGTTGGGGGGTGGTGTGGGTGGGGGTCGTGATTTTCAGCCCAAAAAGAAAGAACAGCCACAGCATTGTGGCGGTCATGTGTTTGTCCTCTTTATCATCCCGCTGATATTGCCAATCAATTCTAAAAGTCTATTAAGGTGGCAAACACCAAATCAGTTAAGGTGTTTGTGTCTGCCACCTCTGTGTTTTCCTTGTACTCCCACAGGCAGGCCAACAAGCATAGGTGACACTGGTGTGACTGAGATTGATTTCCTCTTTGCTTCGCTTCCTTTTCTTTTCTCAGTAATTTCCTCCATCACCGTTGCTTTCCCCATCTTCTCTCTCTCAGCCCCTTGTCTCCTCTGGTCTTTACAGCCCTCCGTCTTGTTCTGTCTTTCTTTATTTGTCCTTCAGCCTGCTGAAGAAGATTGAGAGAGAGACCTGGAGGGAGAGCGGGATCTCTCTGATCGCTACCGTCACCCGCCTAATGGAGAGGCTGCTGGACTACAGGTGAGAGCCCGGCGTGCCCGCGCGTGTGCGTGCGCTCGCCAGCGCCATCGCAGGAGTGTTCTTATCCATCTGAGTCACGTGTGTGATTTCCGCTCGTGTCGTCGCAGGGATTGCATGAAGCTGGGAGAGGTGGACGGTAAAAAGATCGGATGCACTGTCAGTTTACTGGTGAGTGGCAGAAACACCTTTTCGCTTCCTCGTGTGGATTTTTTCTCTTTCCTTAAAATCTGGCAAAATCAGTCTCCACAATTTGACTTTGCACTGACCTAAAGGGAATTTTACTACCTAATTTGACCATTTCGACCAGATTATTTATACGTGACAGTAAATGTGTCCTGGAAATAGCAAAGTAGAGCTCATTAATAATCCTTTATTGGATATTGTAGTCAGCTGTGGCTGAGGTAAAAAAATACATAAACAAAAGTTTTCGGTTCATGCCGTGCAATAAAAACTACTATTGGAAAAAGTGTGCATGGCCTCCATCCATTCAATGCCCTTGTCCTGCATGTAGCAGACATTTGAGAACAGTTTTCGATACAAGTTCAGCTAAATAATTAGAGGGCCACACGGTGTAGCAGCGGTGAGCACTCATGACTCACTCTGGGACTTGGTCAGTCTTTATTACCTCAGCATTAAATGCACCGCGACGTTCTTCACAAATCAATAACAAACGCATTAAAAGGAAAACTATTTACACACGCGTGCATAGCTATTGAGTGCTCATGCGTATCCACACAGACAAAAACCTCCACCTACTCACATGCAAACATCCTCAGGGGGGGTAAAATAGAAAGGAAAAGAAATGTAATTGTTCGTATAATAAGCCAAAAAAAGGTTAGTAAAATGGTGAACAATGTACACAAAAAAACAACCAATCAAATGGATAAAGGGAACATTTTAATTATGGATTATTTTTAAACATAGATATTGAGTAAAAACTATGAAAAATAAAAATCAATTCTACGAGAGAAAAATATACTAGAATTGCAACATTAGAGAATGAAGGAGAATGAAGGAGAATGAAGGAGAATGAAGGAGAATGAAGGAGAATGAGCTACAATAGGAGTGAAGTATCCAAAAAAGAAGATAGCAGGATGTATATTTGATGAAAACTCAGGCTGAAAGTTCTAAGTCGAATCCCTAAATCACTAGTACAGCAGTTGTTCTCTGTTCTTTCGGGTTTATTCTGGGATTCAGCTCAATTCAAACACATGCATCTGAGTTGGCGGCTTTAAATGTGCCCGTCGGCGTGAGCATGATTGTCTGTCAATCGAAGTTGGTTGGTTTGCGCGACATGCGGCATGACCTCAGAGCAAATATAGAACGTATGTGGATGGATTGAAAATAAATTACAATCTTGCTGAACGTAGCTGTGCGTTATTTGGAAGGTGCTATAATTTCCCCTCCGTGGTTCGCGCCATGTAATCATACATTTGTCTGTGAGAGGATTTATTCATGCAACCGCAGCCGTTTGTGGGAGCACCTGGCCGTGTAGGCAGACGGATCAAAAGTCTCCGCAAAACCGCCATCGGCGCACCTTTGCTGTGAAACAGTCCTGTCACTTTCAGACGCTGTACTGTACGTCTCTAATCTCGCCGTGTGTTCGTCCTGCCAGAACTTCTACAAGACGGAGCTGAACAAAGAGGAAATGTACATCCGCTACATTCACAAGCTGTACGACCTGCACCTGAAAGCACAAAACTACACAGGTATGACGAGGAGCCCCTCGCGTTTCAGGACAGTCTGTGGTGTGGGAGACGCATCGTCGTGTTATTGTCCGTAATGGCGTGTGTTGCAATGAAGAGCATCAGTGAGTCATGGTTCTGAGTTTTCCAAGAGACTGATTCCTTCCTGGTTTTCCGTGAAAACTTCCTTACTGCTGCTTTCAGCTTATCATAATATATGTGTGTGTGTGTGTGTGGTTGTGTGTGTGTCACAGAGGCTTCGTACACTCTGCTGCTGTATGATGAGCTGTTGGAATGGTCCGACAGGCCCCTCAGAGAGTTCCTCAACTACCCCATGCAGAGCGAGTGGCAAAGGAAAGAGTACTTGCATCTCACCATTGTACAGAACTTCGACAGGGGGAAGGTGAGTCGGAGTGCCCCCCCCCCCCCCCCGCAGTCCTCCTTTACGACTATTTACAATTTAGTATTGACTTGCGAAACTGCAACAGGGAAATGTTTCTCCTTTTGCACATTTGCGGAGTCGAAATAATCAAATCAAAGCTTGTTTTTTCTTTTTTAATGACAACAACGGAGGGATGCCTGATGCCAACAGGACAAATGGCTTCTTAACACCGCGAAAAGCCAATGGATGTACTCTGGCAGCGTGAAGCAACAGCATGCTCATTTTTATTGAGAGCCCTTTTCTTTTTTTTTTTGCCAAGCTGACTCTCAGCAGCATGTCAGAAACTCATGCATATTCCAAAATGAAAAAAAAAAAAAGAATTAAAATGATTCAGAGAGACTTATTCTAATGTACATTTAAAGCTGTGTGAATCGGGGTATTTTGCAGGTGTGGTGAGTTTAGTAGTACATGAACACAAGTTTCCTACCGATGTGACGTCATTGGCGCATAATGAAATCCATTTCCAGAAGGAGGCTGTTAATTCCTACCTGTCATGAACTGTGACGGCGGCTCGAGGCGTCAACACCTCCTCGGTTTAATCAGATGAATTGCCGGCAGCTGTAATTAAAGTGTATTGTCCCACAATATTCTTGCACCAGAACCGAAGATGACGACGGCAGGATTGGCGAATGAAGCGTTGAAAAACCCCCAAAACATCACCTGCATTATATAGAGCATTTGCTTTCCAGTTTAACACTTATCTGAAGATTGCGACATGTAAACACTATAGTCTGATTCGATTAGTCCTATCTGAAAATTGTTAAAAAGTGTAGGTTGTTTACCTGAAATCCCTTAGAAGCCAACCGCGTTTGGAGGCAGAGATATAACTGTTGCCGTGCAAAGCATCATGGGACGGATCCACTGACTGAATCAGATATTATACTTGTTGCATCAATCCGATCATTTTCTTCAGCGTTCATATAAAAGGGACAATCTCATCTCTCGCTCTGAATAATCAACTGAGACTGGCAAAGACGTGACCCTGTAAATGCAGCTGGTGAGGCTGGCGGCTTGAACGGAGCGTTGCTGATTCACAAACGCGGAGTCACTTTAGAAACGCTCCCCAGTTTTGTGCTTTGGTTTTTGTCGCTCTTGAAGTGCTTCTGCGCTCCCTTGCCCTCTCTTCTCTTCCAATTTTGATTTCTTTATCCGAACCGCGTATGCTGTGGTGCTTCCCTCTCGAGGGAAAGTGAGCTTTATGGAAACCCGACAAAACTGCTCTCGCTAAAGAAGCAAAGAAACGCTTTACTCATCCCCGATGAAATAACCGCAGCTTCTCCAGAATCGTTAAAAACCTCTCCCCTCATTACTCATAGTCCAATTTTCCTTCACGTTCATGAGCTCTGCCATCTGCCAGGGCTCCCGCGCGGGGATTAGAAGGCAGCGGGAAAGGAAAGCTTTTCATTTAATTAGCAACATGGTTGGGTGCTGCATGTACCTGCATGAAGATGGGTGCACTGGACTGATATTGCTGACTCCCCACTGCCCTCCAGTGGTGGCTGTCTGGCTCTGCACGACCACCTCAGACCAAGTGACTCACACTTATGAAGGTTTTTTTTTTTTTTCTTCTCCACACTCCAAGTCTATTGCTGCTTTTGACAGCGCACACTGAACATGATGACTGAGTGGGTGTTTTTTTTTTTTATGTTTCTTCAGTGTTGGGAGAACGGCATCATCCTTTGCAGAGAGCTCGCTGACCAGTATGAGTCTTATTATGACTACAGGAACCTGAGCAAAATGAGGGTAAGATTTTTGGATGATCTTTTTCAGAGTAAATATGTGTTAAACGCCTGGCTTTGTTATGTAGTTACCTGAAAACTAATGTCATCCTTAAATCTGGTTGCCGTGTTGCATTGTGCGTGACTTTCTCAGATGATGGAAGCCTCTCTCTACGACAAGATCATGGACCAGCAAAGACTCGAACCTGAATTCTTCAGAGTCGGCTTCTACGGAAAGAAGTTTCCTTTCTTTCTCCGGGTAAAGACAGCTTCCTGTTCTGTTATGACTACCCTCCCACCTGCAAGAATTAACTTTTCTTACATAAGACTTCACCAGTGTAAGGTGACATTCACCAACTCTTATTCGCTGCCATTTAATGATGTAACAAGGTCCTGTCCTTGGAGGAGGATGCAGACGGAGGCTGCAGTTGCGGCCTGCAACCACTAGATGTCAAGCTAACCTCACGCTGTCTTTTTGCCGCCTCCACGCTGCAGAATAAGGAGTTTGTGTGCCGTGGCCATGATTACGAGAGGCTGGAGGCTTTCCAGCAGCGGATGCTCAACGAGTTCCCCCACGCCATCGCCATGCAGCACGTCAACCAGCCGGACCAGACCATATACCAGGCAGATGCACAGTGTATCCTTGGCTGCAGAACCAGACGCATGCAAAAGTCATTCGGGCCAGCCCAGACACGCTCGCGCCCACAAGTCGAGTGTGTGGAAATGCATACAGTCTGACAGCAACGTAAACATACATGTGTACACATATTGCACACACACACACACACACACACACACACACACACACACACACACACACACACACACACACACACACACACACACACACACACACACACACCATACCTCCCTGTTTGACTTGCCACCGCTCTCCCGCCACCGTCAAAGGCCCTATTTAAAGACGTGCACACAAACACAGCATGCAGCGTATTGCAAGCAGGATGGAGGATGTCATACAAGCTGCAATCAGACACACTGTGGTTGTGTGTGTGTGTGTGTGTGTGTGTGTGTGTGTGTGTGTGTGTGTGTGTGTGTGTGTGTGTGTGTGTGTGTGTGTGTGTGTGTGTGTGTGTGTGTGTGTGTGTGTGTGTGTGTGTGTGTGTGTGTGTGTGTGTGTGTGTGTGTGTGCAGGAACAGAAAGCCTAAAGATCAATTTCTCACTGAGGGACAATTGCCTTTCAGCCGACAGTTTTGATGTTTTTAGGAACAAAATGCCGCCTGGCTGAGGAGAAGAAAAAAAAACAACAGCTGCTACTTTAGCATTTCTAATACTTTTGCTTTGACATGAACATCTAATATTCTCTGGAATGGAACATCAGTTAGACATGTATTTCTTTTTTTAATGCTTGAAGCAATTAGTTTGCTGAATATGACTTTTATGGTATTGCATGTGTTTTTTAGGTTTTTTTTCAATAACATTAGTCATCAAAATTCCATCTGTTGACTGGCAAATTTTTTTTCTTTTTCTTTTTTTTGTTGCTATTTTCGCAAAAACAGTTTACCAAATCGTTGCCAAAAATCACAGCTTACTATTCTGGAATTTCCCCCAGGTTTTCATGGGACTTTTGTGTACGTGCTCCCAACAATGCAGGACTAGTGGACGACAAATGGCGACAAGCATAACGTGCAGCAAAGACTGTTAACGAAGAGCCGCTCCCAGAGTGAAAATGAGACAATTATCATGTTAAATGAGGTGGAAATACTCAACACATTCAATGCTAAGACAGTAGATGTGTTGAAAGTAGCATTATGTTTGTGTCTTCCATCAATATAGATGAGCATAATCCGAGAAAGGACTGAAACATGACTCACTACATCACTTCAAAAGGGTTAGCACTCTAGTATTGTATAGTTTCTCTTTTTTTTTTTTTAGCAATATAAGTTACTGGCACATATGGAACACGTGTCTAAATGACTCTTGTGCATCCCCGAACTATCATGTTAAGCCACAATTCGCATACTTTGCATTTCTTTCCTGTGCATGAATCAAATCACTCACTCGCAACAAGAAGCCGTCGTCATTTCCATTCCTACAGTCTGTTGGGCCATTTTAATTATTCACAGCCAATGTATGGGACAACTGTTGGCCTATATAGAAGAGGCTGGGGAGAAGACGGCCTCCGTAACATGTGATGGCGTGAATAAATTAACACACTGCTGTGTTATTCCCTCATAAATGCAATCAATAGTCTCTGTGATTGCTCACCCGTCTGTATATCCTTGTTACAGTGCTCATGGGTGGGAATTCATGCATGTCAGCTGTCCTTTCTCTCATAAAGATGCCCATCAGTGCAGGCTTCCGCATAATGAAGGTGAGGCTGAGCGATGAGGGAAGACACTGAATCACTTTCTTTGGTTTTCATCTCGCAACTCTTTTTTATTTTTTATTTTTCGGTTCTTGTCTTTGTGGTCTGAGTCTTCTGATGCGAGGACATGAATGCGTGTGCTCTATTTTTTTGGAGGAGTGTTTTATGAAAGTATTAAGAGGGAGGTCAAACCAGTTGGCGAGACAAGATCCTCTGTCTGGTTATTAAGAGATGGAGAAATTATTGATTTTGGAGCCGTCGGCTTTCCTGAAGTGTAGTTTCGTTTCAGGTTTTTGTTTTCTGCCTGGCAGGATATTGTCTCCGTGTGGATGTAAACACGACTGCGCGGTCTCTGACTTGACTAATGAAACACAAAAGGATATTGGAGGACGGAGGCGCGCGCCGTGCCTACGTCAACGCACACGCACGCACACTCAAGGTCTCGTGTTCTTTCAGGTCACTGAAAGATTGTTTTCCGCCTACAGTGCTTTCCCATGTCGTCCTCCAGCACTTTCCGCCTTAACTCGCGCTGCGCTCAGACCTGCAGATCTACGCCGTCACTCCCATCCCAGAGAGCCAGGATGTGCTGCAGCGAGACGGCGTGCCCGACAACATCAAAAGCTTCTACAAGTTTAATCACATCTGGAGGTTCAGATACGACCGGCCCTTTCACAAGGGCACCAAAGACAAGGAGAATGAGTTCAAGGTACGGGGAATAAGAAACGAGAAAGTCACTGTCGGTGCTCGCAAACATCCCAACTCAGAATCGTCTTGATTACTTGAAGAGCAGCTGCGAAAAACTTTAGTTTCTCTTAGTGAATACTTCGTCGTTCAACCCTTGAATTTCTGAATGTTGATGTTTCCTCCCGTAGACTGATGTGACACCTCTACATTTCCTACAATCTCTACCTTGTTCATCCATCATGCCCCGTGTAGGTCGGGAATGTTTGAACCAGTGATCAGGTTGTGTACGGCACATGTTTTATTCATGATCACGCCAGCGTGAGTAATTATACATCGAAAGTGGAAAACTAGTCCGAGCCATGCTGGGTTCAGTGTAAATGAAGTCTTTACAGCCCGTTTCGCACATACTCTAAACACACCCGCCCACCACACAGATCTTGATATTATTCTCATAAATATTCAGTTTAAACACACACACACACACACACACACACACACACACACACACACACACACACACACACACACACACACACACACACACACACACACACGCATGCACACACATGCTTCACACCGTCTTCTCATTTCACTTTCATCAAGGCTATTTGGCTAAATTTAATCACGATATCGCATTTCCATCAGGCTTTGCTATCTCTGGCCCTCAGGTGGGAATAATATGCGTGATAAACTTTTGCATGGTGTCAGGAGGACGCCGCAGCCAGGATACGGTGCAATCAGTCATAATGGAGTTGTAAAGAAAGTGATAATTCACCGGTTTCCCTCTGAAAGAAAGAAAATAACGTTTTACTGAAAGGGCAAGGCTTTTATTATGTCACATTTTGCTTTCAACTTCCTGCTCTTAAACTGTAATACATGTTGGGTTTTGTTTTTTTTCTTTTCTTTTCTCCAAGTGGTGTTCAGGTGGATTTCTTAGCCTTAAAAAAGCATAAAATCAATAAAGGGCAGCAGGACTGTGTAGCGAGTCGGAAGACCCGTCTTCAACCTGAGGACATGAGATCAATACAGCATGTCAGAGCCCCCTGTGCTTTTTTTTTTTTTTTTTTTTTTTAAAGTGTCCTTGAGCAAGACGCCGGGTCCTGAAAGGAGCCTAAAATAAAAAAAGGAGTGCCGTATCAGCACCCGGATCGTCGTGTGTTTGTTCGAGGAAACTTCACAAAGTGTTTAATGGAAACGTTGCGACACTGAGAAGACGCAGGTTTACTGGCACGTCGGGCAGGTGCAGCGCCGTTTACACGACCGCATCAAAGTTCATGAGTGGATTTTCATCAGGTCGACACTGCCTTGATCCCATGAACAACACACTTCCATATTTGTGTGTGGTGTCAACCGATCAGTTAACAGGCCGAAGGATTGCAGGGGTCGTCGAAAGTGACGTTTCTCTCTTAAGTCTCGCCGACAATCACATTTTTGACATGTATATGTGGAATACAAGCAAAACTCCAAAGAACATCTGCAAAGAAAATGAAAGCATCCATCATGAAGAAAGGTTATTCTATTTGGATGAGACCTATTGACGGCAGCTTTTTTTTTCCTTTTAATAGGATGTCGAAACAACTGAACCTTTAAATGCTGATGTAAATAGATTTTTGTACTCTGGTTGTACATGTAAACCTATATTTTTTTAATGTCTATAGTAGGCAGCAAAGATCTCCTTTATGCGAAAACACATGAAACTTGATGTCAAAACTATTCAAATTATATATCACAATATATATTCATACTTTTCAAAAATGTTTATGTATATGAAAAGAAGTGGTCTTTAGGAGGTTTTCATTAAAGGGATTTTGGCCTCAAAAGGGGTAACTTAAGTAATAATGGTCATATTGTTATGGCTGATCACTGTATGTGATCATGTTTATGACGCTTACAGAGAAAAGTGGCAGATTGGTGGAGAAATGTTTGCACCAACCGTCAGACAGACAAAACATCATAACCGTCTCATGAGCAAAGTTTGAGTTTGTCTTTTATTGATAGTGATAATGAAAACTGCATTTTCCGGCTCTTGAGCGCTTTATTCGTCTTGAGCAAGTGTGCGGCAGATTGTGGGCGACTGTGCAGGTGGATTTATTATGCTAAGAGCCTGCGGGGAATGGTGGAGTTTCTCTACTTTACATGCTGTCAGGATGACCTTGTGAGATGTTGGCATGTTGACAAGCAACACTGGCTGACAACATAAGTGCTGGAACGTGAATGATGATGCGAGATATGAGACATGACATCTGACCTACGTCAAAAAAAAAAGAAAAAAAAAAAAGTGGATGTTTTGCTGGAGGTGTACTCGTCGTGTTTTCCTCGGAACTATCTTAACAGTCAATAAATCGCACACTGTCCAGAAAGACGCTGCGTGTGTGTGAGTCGGGGATGCTGGCGGAAAGCAGGAATGTTATTTTTCCTCACTGTGAGGTTGTTCTAATTTCTCCTAATGTTTCGTGGGTTTCATGCAGAGCCTGTGGGTGGAGAGGACGACACTGACGCTGGTTCAGAGTCTTCCGGGCATTTCTCGCTGGTTTGAAGTGGAGAAGAGAGAGCTGGTGAGTGTGACCACGGCTGGTGAAAGAAGCATGAAGACGTAACCACACACAGTCAGCTCACACTCAGGGGGGCAGTGCAATACACTTCCTTTATATCCAAGCCAATATCTAAGTATTGATCCAAGTCATTACATTGAAAAACAATAATGACCCAGGTCATAGGTTTGGGGCAGCTTGACATTTTATTTCCTCCGCTGGATAAATTGGGCATCGTGCCGAAAGTCTAATTGCTTCGCTTTGATAGCCAACATGTCCAATTTTTAAAAGCGGCTACTTGTATTGGGATTTTTTTTTTCTCAATACTTTTGGTGTGGATCATCTTTAATACGACTCCAATACATTAAGCAAAGCATGTTTATTGTATCGTGCTCCGCAATAACTGGGAAACGCCTTAAAATGAATCATCGTAGGGATGTTAGGACTACATCTTAGATCATGAAGAATAAAAGCAGTAAGAGCAGTCGCCGAGTGAAAACGATGAGATGATCCCACAGTAAGTTCCATCTACTTTACTGATAAATAGATTGACTGTTTCAGCATTTCTATAAGTTTGTTCACAGGCAGAGAGCAAAATAACTAAACTAAAGAAATAACAAGGAAATCGTTCGGGAAGCTTTTTGTCTCGAACATGTTCGTCCAGAGCCGCGCCGAGGGGGCGGACTTTAAAGGCCGTCGTCCAGCATATGCAAAACACACCACGGTCTTCCTCTGTGACGACTTCGGCACACGTCCTCCAGTTCACAGCTGCTGGTGTGAAATTTGTACATTTGTAAATGCAGTGTTACTACATGGCGGTTATCAAGAACTGCTGGGAAGCTCCATTAGCGCACTGATCAAGCTTTGTTTGAAGAAATGCAGAGGCTGTTTTCCTGAGCAGCCATGAATGAATGAATGCTAAAATGACCACATACCGATTATGTGCGCGGCCAAATGCGGCCCCTCGTTAATTTCGGAGCTGCTATGCTTGCGTCTAAATTATTGGTCGGTCATTTTCTCTGAGTGTGTGCTTGTTGTGATGAACCAAAAGATAATTATCGCCCAACTCGGCAGTTCCCCTCAGCTCTATTGAGCATTGGAGCATCATTTAGTGGATTATTTTGGTTTTTCCAGCCAGCGACAGTTCTCAGTGAAAGGATTCTAGAAACACTCTTTCCAAGACCAACATTGGGAAAAATGCCCTTTTCCAAAATATGCAGAAAATATGAAATATTAGCTTTTTGTAGCTTTTTGCTTGTATCGAGCATGAAAATCTGCCAATTCTCTAAAAATAACAAGAGTTTTTATCTGAAATGTTAACTGTGTGGTCAATGTGTCCGGGAAGTACGAAAGAATTGTTTGATGAGTAACTATAAATATACTCAATACAACTCAGGGATACACCGTATATGTTAGGTCAACGATAAATCTTAACTCTAAGTGTGTGAGTGCGAATGGCCCTTAAGGTCTTCTTTTGAAAGAATGTAAATAAACTAATGTAAACTTCAAACATTTGAAATTAATATGATTTTTTAAAATTAAATGCATATGTATCCTACAAAATTTAAAACAAATAGTGTAAATGAGTGTCTCAGAAGGTTGAATATCCAGATTTGTTGAACCGACCATTTTCGGACTCAGATGCATTTTCAGTATTGGATATCTAAAGTCTGGCTCCCGGCCCTATCATGGCCCAAAGTAAAGGTTTTAAATGGCTTGTGACTGCATATACATGTAACATACATTAATCCTGTGTTATGAAGAAAGCTGAGAAGTTTACTAACTTGTGCCCCTTTTTGTACAAAATATTGCAGCGCCATTCTTAGGTTTCAAAATGAGCATTGAACTAATGTAATCAGGAACTGAATGACCCTATTAAGATCTACTAAAGCATGACATGCATGTAATTCCCTAAGCTAAATGTGGCATGAACTGGTTTTAGATTATATCAGCTACATAAAAAAAAAAACTCAAACACTGAAAGGAATCCATCTGAAAGCGTTCCGCTTCATTTTTGCATCCGGTCTAAATAGTGTAAAAATGATGGAACCTGCACATAGCCGTTGTTTTTATGTAATTGCGTCGTCATGCGGCCCAAACTGAGCTCGCCTGGCTTGCAGTCGTGATAAAACTCCCATCGGAGCTGCGGGGGAGACGGAAATGATGTCCTCTCCTCCCCCCCCCCCCCCCCCCCCCCCCCCCTGTGCTCAGGTGGAGGTGAGCCCGCTGGAGAACGCCATCGAGGTGATTGAGAACAAGAATTTACAGTTGCGCACGCTCATCACCCAGTGTCAGAGCCGGCAGATGCAGAACATCAACCCCCTCACCATGTGCCTCAACGGGGTCATCGACGCCGCCGTCAACGGGGGGCTGGCTCGCTATCAGGAGGTATGGATGGCACGGCGGAGGGTAAGGCTGGGGAGTTTTAGAGACCGAGCCGGGAGTGACATGGAGGCAAATGGCGTACAGTTTGCTTAATGATGCATGAAGGTTGGTTAAGGCTGAGAGACTTGTGGACAGGGAGCCGTCTTCTTTTTTTTTCTCTCTCTCTCTCCCTTTTTGCAGAGGGTGGAGCGGATGAGCAGATGGATGGATGGATGCATGAATGGCTGGGTGATGAGGGAAAGGGGGAGGGGGTGAGATGGATGGGTGATGTAAGAACGGGAGGCGAGATGAGGGAGAAAAAAGGGGTCAGGCCAAAAAATGTCAGTGAGAGGAATGAGCGTGAGGGGAGCACGGGGAGACGGATGGCTAATAATCGGTGAATGAATGAGATGGGAGTGTTTATGCAGCTGCAGTTATTCACTGAAGTGCTCGCTGACAGACGCACACGTGTAGGGTTGAACGATGGCCGGATCTCTGGGACAGGCGTGTGTGTGTCCCGCCGAATTTTGAAACGACAGCCCGATTCTCTTAACGTAGGAGAGTATAATTGAAGAAGAAAGATGTCTTTTAAAGTCTGCGCATAGAAAAGGCTTTTTTTTTTTTTTTTTTTCTTCTTTTTTACCGTCAACAAACTGAGTGGACTCGGTGACTTGCACTGTGTCGCATAGCAACCGCTCTGAGCATGCATGTGGGGGTGTCGGGGAGGGAGGGTGGGGGGGGGGGGGCGGGGGGGGTGGTGCATTTACTGTATGCTTGTGTGGAGAGAGCCTGCGTCTGTGTCGCAGGGTTTAACGGGATCCTGATAAAGCCTCAGAGGTGCAGGTCACTGAAGTGCTTTCCACCCTGTGCCAACATCGCGGCGTCCGAGAGACGCCGAGGGGGAGGGAGGGTTTCCAGCCACCGACCGCGCTCCCCGAGCCCCGTTACTCGTGCACGCCGCCGGATTACGTCTTTTATTTCCATGCATATAAATGACATTTCTGCCGGTGAAAATTTGACCACCAGCTGCTTTCAGTCGCACGTCATTTGTAATTTCATATATGGCACACTGTAAAGAACAGGTGAGGCATATTTTGAATAGTTGGTGGACGCAGATGTTCTCCCTGCAAATGCAGTTTCTTTTAGGGGGGGAGGGGGGGTTGCTTTGCGGAATACATCAGGCAGACTGTAAATCTATTAATTATCCCGCCTAACGCCGATTGACAGCTGCAGAGGCTTGCTCCGCTACAAATGGAGGAGAAATTGTCTTTATTAATATTCAGATTTATTGCTTTGGTTTGATTTGAAACCCTTGAGGGGGAATGCTGTCTGATTTATTCCCCCCTCCCCCTCAGCATTCCATCTCTAATTGGACTTTTCTAATGATTAACTGAGCCACTCCACGGCGAGGTCTCACTCCCCACAGCCCGGTGAGAAATCTCCATCATTTGCGGAGGATTATTGATTATTTTTGCTGCCTTTTTTGTGGCGGTTCCTTGGATGGAATACCCTGCTCAAAAAGCGAGTACAATCGTAGCCCTGCTGCATGTTAAACCATAAAAAAAATAAAAAGTTTTATGGGGTTGCATGGGCTGTTTTCGTAAAGCTTACCTTCCAAGGATGTTTTTCCAGAACGCAGGTGTCAAATATATAGCCCGTGGGCCAAAACCAGACGGTTAGAATCCTCCTCATCAACATCAACATCACCGTATCATCCGAGCTGTTGGGCGTTTGTGAAATCTTAGGCAATCCCGCAGCCTGAGAAGCCAGCCTAGTATTTTACCAACGCAAGTCTCAAAAGAAGAATGTAAGCGTTACTTTAAATGGGAACATTTTCTTGGCGGCGACTCACAAAAACGATGGGAAAACTCTAGAGTTGCTAAAGCAGGGTTCTATTCGGCCTTGGTGTCGAATTTTTAAAAATCTGGCTGATTGAGAATTCTTGGAGTGATAGAGATCTATGTATATGTGCTGGTTGGGAACATTTCTCTCTTTTTTGTTGGTTTCTTTGGGGATTTATAGCTGTGTCCTTGACAGCTGAGCCACGTCTTTTATTTATTTATTTTCTCGCGTGTGAACTCGCCCTTTACCTCCCGGTCCCTTTATAGTTTGTTTCCTTCTGGGGCGGATTGGAAAGCCGGATTGTTCGGCCGGGCCTTTCATCGATTCACCGTCCCTCTTTTCCTTGTGTGCCCTGATGCAGATTGAAAAGGATTTACCGTAATCTGTAAACACACCACGAGCGCCGGTGCTGTTGTACACAGTGAGGACGTGGCATTTAATGTATGTCTGCCACAAGAACAGTTAGCGTCGTTCAAAGCGTTTTTCGTCTCATCCGAACCCTCTTTTGAGCCGCCTTTTTGTAGAGAATGTCTTGGGAAGTGAATAGAAAGCGTCGTCTGTAATCAACAGCTGTGATCCCTCTGAAGAGACCGGGAAGCACTGACATGAATGAATCTGATATGAAAAGGAGCTTTTTTAATCAGATCCCAAATTGGCTCTTGAATCAAGGTGAAATCAACCCTCTGATTCCTGTGGCATCCATTTGACCAAATGTTGGTTTTTTTATTTCTATTTTTAGTCAGTATGGACTTTTATTCCTGTCCCAGAACTTGATATTCATACATTCAGGAGGTACGTTCATTAACTGTGAGTGCTCGCTTTTTTTTTTTTTTGTTTTTTTTTCCGGATTGTTTTAAGGGCTCGACAAGTAAATGTGCGGACGCTGATTCGCTGTGTCAGGCCGGCTGGGATTCAGGTGGCACTGCGGTGCAGACGGCCCCCGGCTTCCAGCTCCCGGTGTGTGTGTGTGTGTGTGTGTGTGTGCGCATAACCGATGCAGTGCTTTTTTGTCATTGTTGCAGGCCTTTTTTGTGAAGGACTACATTATGAATCACCCGGAGGACGGCGAGAAGATCGGGAGGCTGAGGGAACTCATGTTTGAACAGGTCAGAACTGTTGTGCTTTGACAGTACGCGATGAAGACTTTAAAACGGCACCGTGTCTTCTCAAAGGCGGGCCGACGGTTTCACTGTGCAGTGCCAGTTTTCACCACAAGATGACGTATTGAGTCACGCAAACTAGTGGCAGAAGCAATAAATCATAAAACAACGGCTGAAGCTCTTTACTACTACTATACTAGAGTTCTGCAACCTTTATGACCAAAAGAGCCTTTTTGTGATTTTTTTCCATCGAATCAAATTTACCTGGAGCCGCAAAACACGTTGAACCTTTAAAATGTACAATTTTGACATTTTAGGATAGAATAGAAATACTTTATTAATCCCAAAGGGAAATTTCTTTAACCATTCCTCCATTTTCTTCAGCATTTATTATTTGTAGTCAAGAATGAAAGTAGAAGAAAATGTTAAACTTTTTAATTCAATATACATATCAAAACCTCTCCAACATTTAAAATACCACAAATTGTGAGAGGAAAGACATGATTCTGATGCAAGGAAGTGAAAACCTAATTAACAGGCTACCTGGGTAAATTTTTAAATACCATAGTGATCAGATGCTCTGTTGTATTTGTTTTATTCATTAGAACCTTTTAATTTATACTGGTGATTTTGAATGATAGTTGTGAAAGTTGTTTTTTATGATTTAGTGCACGAATGTTACTCTTAATCATTTTAATTATTTTGTATTATTTATATATTTCTTTAGTTTTTGCTTCAGTAAGAGTAGAATTAGAAGTAGAAAAGGTCTTTAAGATCATTATGTGTGAATTTTGAATAAGTTGCGATGCGATGTGATCGCATATATGCTTTAATATTGACCCACGCACCAGCTCAGATTTATATATCATTCATCTTTAGTGTCTTTAGTGTGAGGAGAGATGAAGCTGGCATGCTCAATATTTCCCCAGACATCTACACTATGCCACTGCAATCCCTAGTAGTTTTTTATTAAAATATTTAAAACAACATATCACAAATGAATGCAACAAAATTCACAGTCATTGTTGAAACCATGATGTTCCTGTATGTACATACAGACAAACAGGAAATGGAGAATTGAAGCTCTTTCGATTGTGATTTTTGTTTTCTTTTCCCCCCCTTTGCAGGCGCACATACTGGAGTATGGCCTCGCTGTGCATGAGAAGTTTGTTCCTCAAGATATGAGACCTCTCCACAAGAAACTAGTCGACCAATTTCATCTCATGAAGTCCAGTTTGGGCATTCAGGTAAAAACAAACTGAAGAAAAACTAATCACAAAACCATTTTCAAATATTGCTCATTTTGTGAGTCAATTGATTCAAACGACTTCTTAAATAAAAGCTATGTGAGTTAATGACAGACAATTAGATTAAAGCAGGCTCACATGCGTCACATCGTCCGCCTCAAATCATCATCTAAAGTCTTTTTTTTTTTTTTTTTTGAAAGCACGGACTGTATAGAACCAGAAAAACCTACCGCTGTGTTTAGACTTCCAAGTAAATGAACCTTTAAGTAATTTAAAGGGGAAAGCCACCCCTCATTAAACAAACTTCCCTCATCTGCACACTGTGTAGTTTATCTACATACACTCAAACCACTTTATTAGCAACACCCTGCTCGCACGAGATTGGACCTATTTTTATTTATTTTTTCCTCCAGAACTGCCTTTGTTCTAAGTTGGCACACATTAAACAAGCAGCTGGAGATATTCCTCGGAGGTTCTGGCTCCCAGTTGACCTTGAAAGCGCCACATAGTTGCTGCGGCTCTCTGAGTTTTCGGTTTGTAAATCTCCTAAAGACGCTCGATGGCTTTCGGAAACCAGTTTGAGATGGTATTCGCTGGTGACATGGCACTTTACCCTGCTGCGAGGAGCCATCTGAACATGATATGATTAGTACAAAAGAGCTACCAATGTGGCAAGAAAATATCGCCCACAGCATTTTATTGCCACCATCTGCTAGTTTATGCCCAATTCTGTCTGTAGCATCTGAATATCACAATGGAAAATGAGAACTGTCAGATCACACAACAATTTCCAGTCTTCTAATGCCCAATTTTAGTGATTTTCTTTTTCTTTTTTTTTCTAAGAGCAATTTACTCTTCTTAGCGAAGAGCAGGGCACCCGGTGTGCTGTCATTTCAGTTCAATTCAGTTTTATTTATACAGCATCAATTAGAAATCGCAATCATATTACCCTTTTTCAAAAAAAAAAAAACCCAGACGATTCTGTACGAGCAAGCGCAGGCGGCAGCAGACAGAGAAATCCACTCCTGCAGAAGGAGATTCAGATATGTTGGTTTTCAGCTTGTGTCAGTTGGAGTAGGACGTTTCAACAAATTTACAGCTGTAAATACAAAGCATACACGTTTCTCCCAACATCACGTAGATCCCAAAAAGCTCAGTAACTCGCCCTCGCACAAACACGGATGTCCTAATGAGCAGTTCCTCCCTCAGGAGTTTCCGGCGTATGTGCGCGCGAGCCCCATACACTTCACCAACGGAAGTCCGCGGACGTGCAGGAACTCGGTGCCCAGCATCATCAGCCCAGACGGTGGCCGCACGGTGTCCAGGCGAAGGTGACCACCCTCATTTTTTTTTATTGATTAATTTTTCAGAAATTCTCGACCTTTTACGTTTGTAACTTTCTCTCTTCGCCTTCCACCGAGCTGAAAGGAGAATTTTTGTTTTGTCAGAGACGTAAAAGTCATACTTTTATAAAATGTCCTTTCCTTACATTCTTTTGGCCTTCCTCTTCTCATATATATTATTTTTTTTTGGGAGTGTATGTGTGTGTGTGTTCGCCTTACCTCGACCGCAACGCTTGGTGCCTTTTCTGCTTTCAACACTTTTACCGGTGGGGCTCATTGTGGGTGCACAATAGGTAAGGGTGCAGCTTGGCCACATGGGTTTTTCTGTGTGGCTGCTGTCGGGCCGACTGACAGACAGGCGGTGTGTGTGTGCGTGCGCGTGCACGTGCGTGTTTGATGTGTTCAGTGACCCTGCCACTGTGTCTACCTGCGACATTCTGCCTCCACGGCGTGCTCCCAGGGGGCACAGCCACACAGGAGGATGGAGACGCACACATCACCTCAATCTCCCGGTGACATTTCGCGTTCTAGCTTGTTGCGTTTTGATTTCTGTTTTTGAAGTCTGTTTTCTCCACGCAGAAACCAAGTTACATCTTTTTTTTTTTTTTTTTTTCTTTGAAGACTTCTGATTTAACCTTCCTTTAAAAAGCCGTCATGTTTGTTCTCTAACCTTTCTCTTACACTCCTGCCGTTTGGCAGCTGGATGAAACGCTGTGATTGGTGCATCAATAATTTGTCTAATCTGACATTTTCTCTCTCTCTCTCTCTCTTTCTTTGTCTCTTTCTCTCTCTCTCTCTCTCTCCTGCCCCGTCTGCATTTCTATTCACCTCGCCCCTGCTCGTGTTGAATTCTCGGTGAGTGAAACCTCGCAAAGCTAATAAAACATGATGACACAAGTTCATTCCTTTCATTGAAAAGCACCATAATGATCTCTCTCTGTCTTTTTGTCGCCCGCAGCTCGCTCAGCTACCCCGCGGTGAACCGCTACTCCTCGTCCTCTCTGTCATCTCAAGCCTCCAATGAAGTCAGTAACATCACAGGGCAATCGGAGAGCTCAGATGAAGTCTTTAACATGCAGGTAGTCTATCTCCCTTCTGCACACACGCGTGCTTTCCTCATACATGCACGCAGATGCTCTTAAGGCAGTAGATTGAGTCCACATCCCAGCATCTTGCCCTCCTGCTCCCTATAGATTTCACTTGAAATACTTTTTAATCCACCCTCGCTCTCTTCGGCCCTCATCTCTCGTCTGTTCTGACCCCCTTTTTTTCTCTCTCTCTCTCTCCCTCTCTCTCTATCTTCCTTCTCTTGTTCGGAGCACTGTCCAGCCAAGCAAATTGTAGCGATTATATCAAATAAGGACACATTGCTTTGTACGGTCCGTCCGGGGAGCCCGCTGGAGTCTAATCTAAACTAGATTTGGCCAATTCAGAGAGCTGCCGACAACTCCTGGCAAGCTGGCCTGCTGTACCTGGCAGGCCTGGAGTAACAGGAAAACATGTGGGGGGGGGGGGGATTGCCGTGCAAAAATAACATAAAAGCAGATAAAGCACAAGTTACCGAATAAAGGAGAGGAATCACATGTACAGTTTGCAGAGTGCATCCGATTACAGACTCATACGCTCACATTAAAGGTTTCTGTTCTGCCTCTTGCTCTGCATTAAACACTGATTATTTTTATATAATGGGTCTCCCTCTTTTTCAAATGACCACAATTTTTCAAAGCTGTCAAAACAAGAGAGTCCACGTTTCTGCCGGTTCTTTCCATTCGCGCACTTTCTTAAAGTTCACTGGAGAAAAAGAGTGGCAAACGTTGCCGACAGAAAGCAAACGCAGTGAGTCAGACTGAGAATACGTACGCAGAGTTGTTTTTTCTGTTTTTGGTGAACTAATCGTATACAGTGTCAGCTGAAGGGATCGAAAAAAGGCTGTATGAAGCGCCATAAGAGTTATTTTTAAAGGTCAATACAAAAGTTTATTTTTTAGATTTCTCCTTTGTTTTTGTATTAAATAGTTACTATGTCATCCTAGAGACAATTTTGTGAGGATTTGCTATTATAAATATAGTCGGCACGATATCCAACTTCCCTGATTGCTTCACCTTGCACGACCACTTTGCACCCCTAGATGGTGTACTGAGCAATGGCGACACAGTGATCCTCTGAAAGTCAGGCGAATGGTGGACTGATGCACAACTGACTCGACACGGCAAAAAAATGAACAAAGTGCTCGACTATTTGAAGTGAACTACAACTGCCAAAAGTCAAATGTGAATGTTGAGTTAAGAGAAAGCCACGCCACTTCAGGTTTCTTACCTCACCTTTTGCTTTTATAAATATGGCTTTTCTCCAAGCTTGACACTGACTGTCATATAATTTTATACTGAAAGGTGTTTGTGAGAGTGTGATGACAGCATATTGTAAACATGTTGCATGCATCACAACTAACTTCCGATTTCAACATATAGAAAAGCCTCAAACTTCCTGACGTGACGGTGCAACATTTCTACGATCTTTATATCAATAAATATTGGGATGAAGGAACCAAAATGCTAATTCCTGTTGTGCATTTATGTGTAGATCAGTGAATCTAAACTAGCACCGTACTGCATGGTATGTGACTGTTGAAATAAAAAAGAAGAAGGCCCATACATTATTCTAAAAAGCATTTTAGTGTTGTGAATTTATAAAGATGTCATTAAAGTATGATTAACCACATTTTGTATTTAGGTTTGGTTATTTGAATCTGAAAAATAAAAATAAAAAATTCAATTATTGAAATTCAAGCTATCAGATAGCATCGTTTTAACAGGCTCTTTTTACATTACTGTCGGTGAACATGTACTAAACTTCATGAATTCTTGATGATGTTAATACAGTAGTTGTTGTTGTTGTGTTTCCCTCCCCCAGCCCAGTCCATCTACCTCAAGCCTCAGCTCCAACCATTCAGCCTCACCCAACGTCACCAGCTCAGCCCCCTCCAGTGCCAGAGGTGAGACGGGTCCTCCGCTGTTTGCCTTGTTTTGCACTAAACTGCACGCTACGGGCTCCCAGCCGACGCCTCGATCGAGAGTGGCTCCCGCTCAGGAAGTGGACAGATGTCCAGCTGAACTTTTGACCTTTCAGTGACACTTTGCTCTGTGGAACGTGCCGCAGAATCCTGTCTAGTGAGGTTGGGGAGATTAAATGACAGTCAGGAGTACACGCGGAGGAGGTGGACGGGGCAAAGACAAAAAGAAAATGGGGATAAGAATGAGAATTGGAGGATTGAATGAAAATTGTGAGACTGAGGAACAGAGAGAATACAAAATGAGCGCAGATAAAAAATGAAATGGGCTGAGACAAATGCTGCCGAGAGAAACATGGAGCCGGTAAAAATGCAAGACAGAGCCACGGAGAGTAAGAGATGATTACAGCTGTGCGGAGTGTCCCTCGTGGAGCCCAGCACAATCTCCTGCCTCGGCCCGTCTCAGTCTACCAAGTCTACCGTACAAGTGCAGTGTGAATGGTGTGATGCTTTCGCGCGCGGCTCTCTTATCTCCATGCGCACAACTGTGTAAACATGCTTCTGCCTGATCCCCATCATAAAAAGTAAGAATCTATGAAGACTTTTATGGAAGCCTGTACACTCCCCTTTGGCAAGCTTGCTGACGGCGGGCGCCACCCTTATAAACGCGCCCTCTGTCTCCCCGTAAAGCTCGTGGAGAATTATTACTGCTGTGGTCCTGTCTGAATGAGAGCCATCGATGGGGATCTCACACTCGTATGATAGTCTTCCAAGTGCCATCGCGTTCACTAATGGATCAAGATCTTTACAGCCGCTGCAGCAGCTGAGGCTAAGTGCTGTGGAAATAAAAGGATTTGCATGTCTGTTTGTGTGGGCTGCAGCGTTTATCTCTCTCGGTATGCGACATATGTTACTGTGTCCAGCCGCAGCACATGTCTCTGTTGTGATTGTCCAGAGTAACAGAGAGCGGGGGTGAGGGAACGGGGGGGGGGGGGGGGGGGGGGGGGGGTGCGAGGGAGTGAGGCGTGTGTGTGTGTGTGTGTGTGCGTGTGCAAGCTGGATGAGGCCATTTATCATGTTGTGGAGCTAGTGAGGCTGAAAGAATGGCAGAGAGGCTTGGAGGGAGAAAAAGAGATTGGCCTTTCCTGATTGCCAGTATTTGTGGGTAATAGCCTAACACCTTGCTGCCGTTTGGTCCCACGTGTGTTTGTGCATGGCCTTGCACGCGCACGCCTGTGTATATGTGTGTTGATTCTCTGAACCCCCACCGCCCCGTCCCCGTGCTGTTTACTCCAGGTTCACCTCAAATGGCCGAGAAACACAAGCATTCCAGAGAAAACGCCTGTCTGTCTCCCCGAGAGAGGCCGGTCAGCGCCATCTTCCCGAACCCGCTTGACCCTGCACAGGTGAGCCTACGTGTCCATCCACACAAGGCGTATGACCTCAAAAGTCTGCATGTTCTCCCTGTGCATGCACAGGTAATCCCAGCTGTCACGTGGGATCTTCTCACCATTCATGATTAATCGGTATAAAGGATGACTGTATTAACTTCCCAGAGTGGACGAAATGGTGCTCACTCCACGATGGCTCATGTTCACTTATTTAATTAATGTAAATAATCAAATTGAATGTGCCGCACATTTGTCATTAACTTCTGGGCTTTTACATAAAAACTAAATCTCTAATTATAGCCAAAGGAGAAGCTGGTCGGGGAAAATAAGAGAGATGAATTAGTCTTTGACCTTTCGGCGACAGGCAGAAGTAAACAGTGAAGCATCTCTGCAGAATATATGTTCTCGTAGTGTTATAGGTGATTGAACGGAAAAACAAAACACCAGAAGTCATAGGAACTAAAATTGCTGACTGGATTGACTGAAATTGAAATGTTCTTGTGCTTTTTTTTGTGTTCACTTGTCCTATGGAAACGTTAATGTTACTTTTGAATTTAATTTAGTTGTTAAGTACTTTGGCCACACAAAAGACACTGCAGCTCACCCTAACGCCACCTGAGTGAGGGCAGAGCTAAGAAGAGCAGTGTTTTCAAGAGCAGCTTCACGCAACTGATGTTTTATTAAAGTTTTTGCTCTTGCTCTAGTGCAAGAAAGAAAAGAAAAAAAACAAACAGGCTCTCGCATTCCTGTTCGGCAAGCTAATGTTAGCGCAATAACAAGTGCCAACAAGAAAAACATGATACTGCAGTTCCTGTTGGAGCTGAAGGACAGTACGTAACACCATCACACACTCCATTCGCAGACACACAGCTTCAGGAAGAGAAAGATAATGTGTTTGCCTATCGAGGCCATTCGTCCTCACCCTGGTTTTTCTAGTATTCTGCAGAGAAATGGATGTTAAAGGACTCAACGATTAATTCCCACCCTCGCAGCAATGAAATGCTCAATATTAGCCGGTAATGCGATATTGGCTATTGGAGGCATTGATCACCGGCATCATTGATCGTAATTAGAAAATGAAGTCAGATGGTTCGTATTCGACACACTCTCTACTTCCACGGTGACCACCTTCTTGCACTGTGTGGATCTTCCTGTCCCTTCTATTGAATTTGTTCCGGTAAAGATTTTACACCATTATCGTCATCCATTACTCGAGTCATTCTCTGTTCACTTGAAGTTGACTCCTATCGTTGTTACATCGAGAATGCACTGTTGCCATGCCGTAACGCTTTCCTCGACTATTTTTTCTCCATGCAGAGAGCTCCTGCGCATCAGATAGGCGATACCACTTTGCCAAGGAGTGACCCCAACCTCTCTGCTCCAGATAAAGGTAAAAGCACTATATTTACCATATACTTTTTTTTTTTTTTTTTTTTTAAACATTCTTCACTTGAGAGCCACTCTTAACCCTCTCAGAAACACTTGAAATGCCATCTTATTTTCCAGGGAATCCCCTACAACTAGAAACAACTATTTTTCTTTTTTTTTTTATCAGCCACATTGAGAGTATATTGTCAATTAAAAGTTAGTGTTGTCTCATTCTTCATTACAAGTCCCCAGTATGGGTTCATTAACTGTAATTTCTGAGGAGCGACAGCTCCGATCCGAGGACGATATTTATGCGGGGCTTCTGCAGCGGAAGCAGGCAGCTCATCTATTACTCACCGCCGCTTACGCCACCGTCCGGGGTGGGAGTTGTCTTCCCATGAACGCGACGCGGTGTGTGTGTGACAGTCTGACCTCAGAGTGACAGGAGGCATCTGTTCCCGCTGAGTGCACACACACACACACACAAACGTATACAAACACATGTACACACTGTTTGGATTGCGGCGTTTTATCATCCCTCGTACCTTAAGTGTGATGAAAGAGCAGGCAGTATCTCTGCAGCGCTGATGGATGTGTGTGTGGCGTTGCTATAAATGAAGAGAAATCTGCATAAAAAAAGGTTTCCTTTCGCGAACGAGAACAAAACGCCGATGCGGCTTGCCGCAAAAGAACAACTTTCCCGACCTTTTCAGAAATAATCGAGAAGGACTACGGTACCGACACTTTAAAAATACAGCGTGCAAAAAGCTTCCCTGTGATTCACACATAAACACTTTTCCATGTGATTTAAGTGTGATCTGTAAATAATGCAGCGAGAGATGCATAAACCGCCACAATATGGTGACATGACACCTTTATGCACATGGCGGCAATAAAAATGTGCGAGAACTGAAGTGTCGTTTTTTGAGCCTCTAATTATAACTCCGCATAGTGTTGTTAAAATGTGGCAATCCCTGTAAAACACAACAATAAAAAAAAAAAAGATCTCGTCAGGCAGCGGATCACAAGTTTATGTAAACTTATGTGTCTGATTATGTTTTGTTCTTACACAAATGTGCACGCTGCGAGTCGCTCTGTGAGAGGAGAAAGTTTGAAAAGCTCGGGATTGAGCGAAGACCATCTGAGGTCTTCCTCGTGTTGTTTATTCACTCCTATCAGGACAAAACAATTACTTTGATTTCACACCAATTGCACAGACGTCCGTTGAACAAGGCAATAACTACCACTAAATCACATGCGTCTGATCTGTCGTAATCAGTATTCAGTCAAAAAATATCACTTCCCTCAGAAGCTGATTTAGCGTCTTGACTTGTTGAACTGAAGGAACAACTCTCTTTGAAGGGAGAAAAACAAGTAGCAGAATTGTAGAATTAAATCCTCTGCAGCTTCTCCAGCAATTAAAACGGAAAACTGGGACACATCGAGTATGAAAGGCTGTGACAAGGCTCTGAATGCCAGGAAGGCATACACATTTAGAATAGTCACAAAAAAAATACATTTAAATACCGCAGTTGAGATTAAAAAAAAAGTGTTTTCAGTTGTTGTTGTTTTTTTTGCTGAATAAAACTGCCAGTGTCGCCACAATTAACTGAGTGATGAGTCAGTTCATGTGACAATTACATAACAGTCGCTACGTTTCTGCCACATTTAATCACCCCGCTTGAACTCGAACACGTTCTCAATTATAAAACGAGTGTAGGTGCAGGTCCCACCGCTGTGCAACGCTCTGATTTTACATCCTACTGAGGGTACAAACATCACAAGCCCGGCACAATATACGAGAACAAACGATGATGTGATGCTGGGATGTAATGAGTCCAGTTTATTCGAAATGAACTCCACAGGTTACATTACAGAATGAAAACATCCTCATGTATAATTTTAGAATAAAAAAAAAAAAAAAAAAAAAAACGGTGTGCTGTTTGGATGTGTTTTGATTCGGTTTGATTGACGGTGAGCAAATGCGCCGGCAAATTTCATCAGCTTTCTCATCGAGCATGTGAAATACGTGGCATCGTGTTGCCCGTGTTGCTCCCACTTCCAACCAGCGAGTACAGATGAAGTAAAGAGAAAACAAACTGTCATATCAAATCAAATCTGCTGCGCTAAATCTGGCAGAATTGGCCCACGAGAGGTTCGATCGACGTTTTTAGGATCATTAAAATACCTCAAGAAGCGGCAAACATTTGTCGGGAAGACGGGATTGATCCAATGTGACTTGAAGCGACATGCTCACCTTGAGCAGTGGATGCAACATGAGCCGCATGATCAATGGAATGCGTCGCTGTGAGCGAAAAAAAATCAGCCATTCCAAACGATTCATCATATCATCTGTTTACCGTGTGTTGAGTCTCACTGTCCTGTGTTACCCATGATGCCTTTGTGACTTGTCGTGTTTCTATGTCCTGTAAAGTGAGAACCACTCCCAGTAGCTGGAGCCTAGACAGTGTCAAAGAGCGCGCCCCGTCCTTCTCTGACTCTGTCGGCAAATTGCTATGTCCTCCCGTCCCTCCTAGGCCACCGTACTCAGGTAAAGCAGCTGATGGCACTGAATCTTCCACCTGAAGAATGGCACTAATTTTCCAGTCTGGCTTTTGACACCTGGTGCTCTCACCGCCTCCTCCCTCTGGAGCCTCTCAGACTGTTTTCTGTCTTCCAGCTCTAATTCCATCTTCTGCAATGTGACTACCCGTATTTTCCACACTAACCAGCCTAATATTCTGTTTTTCTCCTCGCTATGAGGTGTTTGGTAAAGGTTGGGAATCCCTGCAGACTGCAGAGGATTAAACTTTATCCCAACTCAAATCCCAGTAAAATCCCAGATTCTTATTAAATTTTTTTTTTCAGTTCCCCTGACAGTTGCATGTCATTACATCCCAAAAACACTTTTCTCCACAATGAAGTCAAGATTTATTTTTTTTTATATATATATACTTATTTACAGATGCAACAGACTTCCCTAGTGTTTTCTGATGTATTGCACTGCCCAGCAGCATAATAAGCAGAAGGGGTGTTTTTTTTTTTGTTTTGTTTTTACTCTTCGTTTGCCCTCATTGCGTAGAGCAGCAGCAGCTGCTGGATGTAGAAACAGCTCAAGGCAGTCGAAAAGGACCTGCACAACATCAGCGCTTATTTGATTCATTGATGCTTTAAGCCACTGGCCCTCTCAGCTCCATGTGTGGATGTTTGCATGACTCACGCTGTCTCATCCTGGTGAATGGGGAGAGAAATAAAAAAACTTCTCTCATTTGAATTTCTCCCCTTTTCTTGTCTCTCTCTCTCTCTCTCTCTCTCTCTCTCTCTCTCTCTCTCTCTCTCTCTCTCTCCCTCTCTCTCTCTCCCTCCCGTCTGGCTGTCAGCAGGCTCCTCGGCTAAAAATATGAGGTCGCAGTCCCCCGTCCCGTCGTCCAGATCCCCGCAAAAGGTTGGTTCTCTTTGTTGAAGTCACCTCCCCTTTTTCATTTGACTTTAACTTTTCCTTCCTGGACGTTGCCTGACCTTGCTGAGTAGGAACATCGGGATCTTTCTCCTACGCCGCTAATGTCTTAGTGGCCAACTCTGGGGTCTTTATCCTTCTCATAATACAGAGGGAGCTTTATGTTACTGTTCAATGATGCTGTTAACAGCTCCAGTGCTGCTGATTTAGTAGTTTTTATGTCCGGGCCTGTCCCAAAACAGACCCGAAACGGGACTGGCTGGAGGGAATTCATCGCGTTAGTTAAATGTGCACATGCCATCCGCCAACTGTCACACACTGCGTTTGACTTCAAGCCCTGGGAGGATGTCACCTGGAGTGCCTGCTGGAAAAAAAAAAAAAAAAAAAAAAAACCCAAGCAAAAGCAGATGGATTAGTGGATTCATTGAGTT
The DNA here is from genome assembly GCF_963383615.2 of Lipophrys pholis. NCBI lineage: Eukaryota > Metazoa > Chordata > Actinopteri > Blenniiformes > Blenniidae > Lipophrys > Lipophrys pholis. The sequence goes on along the minus strand of NC_137644.1, from coordinate 13,740,933 downwards.
TTGCACTTTAGAAGATTGAACCCTTTGTTTCTGTGTTATATTGCGCTGCCGGTTCAGCGTCTTTCAACATGTTTTTAATATCCCTGACCTCGCAATTTTTTTTTTCTTCTGCCACATATAAATACCTGAAGATGACTTTCACTTTGTCTCCAAACTATGATTTATTGTTAATGAGCCTCTTAGTAGCTAATACCATTCTGCAGAAGCAGAAGAGGTGCGGGAGAGGTTAACTGAGCGCCGGGCGAGCGCTTTAATGAGGGTAAAAAAGTTGTTTTGAAACCCCGGCGAACCAAAGCTCGTCTCCTGCTCACAGCGATCGTCTTTGTGGGCTTGTCACGAGCAACGGCGCGAAGCTGGCGGCGGCGTCGCAGGTGCGATGTCTTCATGTGACAACCACCAAGAACGCGGCTGCTTTGTGTGCGAGTGTGCGGTCCGCTTGTGTGAGAAATGCGAGAGAGAACAACTCCAGATAGCAAAAGTGTGAGTGACAGCTTGGCACCCAGCGTGCTCTGTCAATCACGTTTGTGCGTGGCGGAAGCGTGCACACACGCGCTTGCATGTGTGTGTGTGTGTGTGTGTGTGTGTGCGCGGGCGCGCTCCGTGGCGATAGAGCAGGCCTGCAGCGAAGTACCGAGCTGCCCATCACGCAGCACAGCCTGAGACGGATCCTCCGCGGACCTCCAGCAGACCCCATTATCGAGCACACTTACGCACACATGCCAAACACGCACACACATCGGTTCAGTGTAGCCGGGGGCCCATTACCAGACCACAAACCCCAGGACGGGAGGGAACCCGCAGAAAACACACGGTGCCGGTCTGACAGGGCTGTGCTTACTCATCTCCGGAGCTGGAAGTGATATTTAGAAGGAGCCTCTGCGGGGGAAACTGGGTCAGGAGTCGGAGCTACTTGTCAGCGCTGTATTAAATACAGAGTTTTCATCGTGCTCAGCCTAAATGTTGAGAAGGTTTGTCCGCCCCGGCAAGCCGAACGGTTACCTCCCTTTGTAGCGCGAACAGCACGACCTCACCGATCAGCCCGGGTAGTCCACTAGATCCAATTAAGTTTTTGCAGATATAATGGCAGGGTTGTGTAATCGCGTAGAAAAACATTCTGATGAGCGATCGGATTTTTCGTTGGAGTGGTGGAAGCGGGGTGCGCGGCATATTGTGTTTTTTCGTTTGGGTGCACACGGCTGCTTGATGGAGTGGAAAAACCTGGCTCCCGCCGTCTGTTCACTGACTCAACTTTTTTAATGTTATTTATTGTCGCTGTGCGGCCACGTCAGCACTCAGTGTAGGAGGCGGCGGAACGGGCGGTATTGTGACAGGCCTCGTCACAGGATCCATCTCAGGAAGTAAACCCCACAAAGTGTCCAACTGCACACAGGATTTGAGATTTGAAGACTTGAAGACTCTTTAGGTTTCATCAGTTACTTCAATAACCGACTGTCACATTTTTTTGTCTTATATTTGACACAGGCAAGTTAAAACTCTTATTGTTGTAACACCGGGCCTTTGAATCGACCACGTTTAATGTCGACCGACCAGCTCTTGTTCTGGTCCGTCCAGCACAAACACAATTCCCTTAATTAAATGCTTGTCAGGTATCATTTACATTTGGAATTGAATCACAGAGCTCCGTGATGGCTCCACTGTTTGACGCATCAAATGTAATTTTGTTTAGAACGTTTAGTTTGAGTTATTCAAGTTTTACATTTCAATTTGAAAAAGAGCAGCTTTCATTTGGCAAATGGATTGCGTTATTAATGTGTTTGGAAAGAAAAGAAAAAAGGACTTTAATCAGTGTCAGACTCGTGCAGCCGTCGAGCTGCATTCACATGGTGACTTTTTCTTCACTTCAGATTTATGATATAATGACTGTGACTTTGGCTGGTTGTGACTTGATTCCACATCCAACTTTATCCAGCAGTGTCGAAGAAGAATTTGTTCGCGAAGATATGAAAACCTAATTTTACAAATAGAAATAGTCATTGCAGTAAACATGTTTGACATTGTGATTGTTGAGTTTTGAAAAAGACTTAGTACCGACCACCCCCCGACTAATGTTTGAGCCTTTCAATTTGTATATTTCTCTTAAAACAGTTTAATTTGAGGAGCCTTTGCTTGTTTTCTTTAGATATGAGTCTTTAACTTGCCGTCATTGTTCCTCGCTCCTCAGACCACAGTGCCACCCTTCACCCCCTCACCCACCGAGTGCCAGTCCACCAGCCTGGTCTCCAACTCCCCCGTCCTCTCCGGCAGCTACAGCAGCGGCATCTCCTCCCTCAGCCGCTGCAGCGTGTCGGAGGCCTCGGGCACCGAGCTGCCCGCCGGCGACCACCCGCCTCACCCGCTGCCTCCCCCGACCACCCTGCCCAACTCCGTGTCCAGCAGCTCGGACGAGCCCATCCGCAGAGAGAACAAGACGCCGCCGCCCTACAGCGTGTATGAGCGGAACAACCCCCGCAGGCCGGTGCCGCTGCCCCACAGCCTCTCCATCCCCCCGCAGGCGGACCCTCCGGCCCTGCCGCCCAAACCTCACCAGCTCCGCACGGGCAGCATGAAGCTGGACGGAACCTCCGACCCGCGGGTCCCCAGGCCGAGGCCTCTGCCCAGGAAGGTGTCTCAGCTATAGGTGCTGGCTCAGCCAGGGGATAACACACACACACACACACACGTATACACACACACACACACACACACACTGGCGTATTTTGCACTTTTCTACTCGGCACTCACTTTTTTTGTAATCTTCAGTTTGGCATTCCTGATACCGCCCCCCAATAACAAAACACAAGCCTCTTGATTGACAGCTGGTGGGAACAGTGTCGCCGAACGGGAGTTGGACTTACTAGAGGGCATTGCTTTGACTCGGTCATTCCGCACTTTTAGCTCTAGTACCGACAACAGTTCACCACGGATAGTCATGATCTATGTTTACCAGAACAGTTTGGACAGATGTGAGGATCTCACATATATGTATATTGGTATGTATGAGAATTGTTTTTTGCCTTAAGTATTGGAAACAGAGTCTTTTATCTGTGAGTCTTGCACGCTTAATTTTTTTCTTTCTTTTTTTCTTTTTTTTTCTTTTTGGAAACAACTTGGTATATTTGTATACTGTATGGCTAAAAAAAAAAAAAAAAAAAAAAAAAAAAGGTGCTAGAGGCCTCGAGTACGCATTTCAGTGAAGTGTAGTAGACAAGGGTGTGTTCTCATAGTCATAGCCACACAAGCAATAGTTCAATGAAGCCAAACTTAAATTTATACTCATTTAAAAAAAAAAAAAATATCACATTTAAATTTGTGCTTTGAACTGACCAGATTCAGTAATTTTTGTAATTGTTTTTTTTTTTTTTTAAATGCAGGAATAATTTGGTGGAGTTAAATGTGGCACTAATAATAGGCGCTTTCAGGCCGATTTAACTCCATGCGGTGACATGTAAATTAGGAAGCTGGAGAGGTTTTCGCTGGTAAAATTGCCTCCTTGACACAGTTCTTCTTTCTCTCGAATCTTAAAATCAAGAGAGAGAATCGGGAGTTTGCGCCAAAACACGTGGGCAAACAGAGCTGCACGAATAAAACCTGGAATGAATAATGTATGTGAACACACCCTGTTGATCCTGCATGATGTACATGACAACAGATATTAAAGTATTGTGCCAAAGGAAACTGAATAATTCCTTGTAAGGAAACTTTTTTTAAATTTATTTTTTTTTAATATTGGAACACATTTTTAGGATAGAAATTTTTGGAAGTAACTTTCCCCCCCAAAGAACCCAAACTAAAGTGTCATAAACCTATCACGTGGGTCGTTAGACGAGCACAAAGATTGTCTTGACAACAGTTTCACTGTCAGCAGTGACCTCACCGGGATTCATGTTCTTTTCGAAAAATATTTACAAACTAATCATTGTCAAATATTTGTACAGTTGAGATTTACTTTCTGTTTAATTAAAAAAGACGGACGTGAGTCGACTGCACTCGGCGTCTTGGCGCTGCTGCAGAGAAGCAAAAAGACTCTTTGGCGATTTCACACTGTTTTGTAAAATAGAATAGAAAATATTCATCATTTCAAATTCTGTGCAACTTTTTTTGGGGGACGCGGGAGGGGGGGAGGGTAGCTTTAGTATCGTTTGTATGTTTAATTTTTTGTATGATTGATTTACTTTTTGATTTGTTGTGAATTTTTGAGATTAAATATTCACATTAATCAGTACTTGAGAACCTGTAAATTAAATGAGATTAATGTAAGTATGCCAAATATAAAATTTGTGTATTACATTTAATGTAAATATTGTGTTTTTAACAAAATGTAGCTATAACAATTTACAGCTTTGAATGTAATGTTGAAGCAGCAAATTATTATTATAAATGTTCAAACTTTTATGGTTTTTGTGAGTGTAGAAAAATTTAAGTCATGCATAATGACTCCTAACTCATTTACAAGTTCAATAAACTGGCCAATGTAATACAAATGGACTTACTGACCGCTTTCTGCTCTGAAGGACTGGAGATGTGTTTGAATCGCGTTGTGAAGTGTAATTCTGTTTACAATCGGCAATTTTCTAAGCTTCCTGTTGCGACAGGAAGTCAGCAGTCTTCAGGTAGCTATTGCTGCTTAAAGACAGAGCGTGCGCACATACATGCAAACAACACTATAAATACATACCTACGTGTTCTGCAGGTGAGTTAAACTACAAATTTGAGATGTCTTCTCCATCACTAAATTATAAATGAGCTATTTTGTTAAAACATAGTGGACGCTTGGTCCAGACCCGGTGTACTGGAATGATACTGGGAGATTGTGTGGTATAACCAACCAAACAACCAAAAACACATTGAGATGAAAATATCTCTTTGATAATCAGTGTTACAAATATAACAAAAAAAAATTTAATATTTGGAATGAAATAATAAAAGAAACACCGTTGTGTGTAGAACTACAGCATAGCGTAGCTTTATTTGTCATTGTGTAATTTAAAGGAATTAGAGGTGCTTCATCAATAGATTGTGAGAAAACAGAACAGATTAGACACGTTACTGTTCCAAAGTCCATTTATCAGACTTACCATCGTCTATGATTATTTTTGGTTCTGAGAAAATGTTGATTTGTTTCGCAATGAAGAAACTTTGATTGTTGCAGCATCAAGTGGACAGTGATGAAGAATACAAACAATGATAAACGTTAAAAGCAAAAATATGAAAACAATATTTTATGTTCTTGCATAATGATGTTGATAACTTTGAAATATACCACAGATTGTTATTATTGCACAGAATAGATGGAAAATATATTTTGAGCACAAGTGAACAGTAATTAAAAATGCAGTCACGCGAGGTAAAAAAAAGACAAAAACAAACAAACAAAAAAGAGTGATTTAGATGAGCTAGCTAGATTTACACAGTCAGAGTAAGCGAGTAAGTTGTTGGAAGTTAGTCGCTCAGATAAAGTTTGTTGAAGATCAGCTAAAAAAAATCTTCCCACAATGTCCGAGAATCCTGTGCCAGTATCCTTCATACTGGTTTGATTTAACCTAATACGTTTTCACAGCAGTTGGATAAAAAACACTGTGGTTTTATCAGTATATCAACATCCTAATGTGCATTTCCACTCCATAGTATTATTCATACATGCACCAGTGGACATTGGAATCAAACTACTGACCTGCGGATGGAAGGCAATCCGCTCTACTGTATGCTAAACTGCAAGTGCTGTCGACGACAATATTGCGCAGCTCAGTGGAGGATATTCATATTTGAATTAGATCGGCATTTGTCCCAGTGGCGTGTTTTCTGTTAAGAAGGCCTCAGTTGTCTTGAGGTGCATTAGCCAATCCTCTCTGGCTCAGAGCTTCCCTCCTCCACCAGGAAGCAGGAAGTGATTTAGGGGAGCAGAAGAGGCAGTCCTGAAGGGAACAATCCATTTTTGGCAGGAGCCTCGTTGAATGTAAATCTATGGGCTCTTGAAAGCACAGTTAGCCAGAAAGATTTTTGTCCTGGCACAAGTATCGAGCAAGTTAGAATACTGTAGATTGTCCTCTGACCTGCTTGACTGGACTAATTGTTTGGATTTCCTTGAGACCTTGTGAGGATATTGAGCCACTGATAAGGTAAGATCTGTTGTTTTTTTCCCTGTGAGCTGTGAAAGGTGGGTTGAGTCTTTGTTGTTGGGACTTTTAATTGACAACTGCAATCTTTTTTTAGGGGGTGGGGGGATAGTCAATATGTTTGTTAATTAAAAGGCCAACTAGAATTTGCTGCATGTTGCTGGAACGTCTCCTCACACGAACACTGAATTCTCACAAAACTACGTTCAGCAAAGGGAGTTTTGTGTTGATTATGTCTCTTATGCAACATATTATTGTGGCAAATGCAACATTTGAATTAACGAACGGTTCAGTAATTGTTTTTTTTCATTAATTGACAATAAGCTTCACATTTTAAAGTGTCACCAAACAACAAATGATCATGGATCAAACTACTAAAAAGGCCTAAAGTGTTATATATGGCAGAAAAGTGAAGGTTGTTCTTGTAGAAATTTAATTCATGAAACAACTAATAATAAACTATTCTAAGCGTAATTCTTTATGGTGTTTGTAAAGAATGTTTTTCAATTACTGTTGTACATCTTGCATAGCTGTGATGGTAGCTGGTAATCATTAACCATCGAACATCCCGATTAAACATTTGGTATCACACATGCTGCCTTTTCTTGCATTTCTTTTTCATTTTCATTTAATTTGTTCAGTGCCTGATTCAAAACATTCCGATTCCACGTGAACCACAACCAGTTTGGTGTGCAACTCAAGAAGTCTTGGCTTGATGTAACATTTCCATGTTTATTTTAATGAGTCTGGGTTTGGCTGAAACGGTTCAAAGCTATTTAAATCAAGTGAAATACAGAGTGTAGTTTTGTTAGGAAAAAAAAAAACAGAATTCTGAGTGCAGTTTGATGAATTCAGGTCATCTAAACAGTAAAGTTTTCACAGTTGGGTCTGTCTTCAAGAATCAGGGTGTAGCTTAAAGACTCCAGGTCCAAAGTCTTATTTAAAGAATGTAAAGAGGTGGGTCTGTTTTGAAGACTTAATCAAGATTAAGGTGTACGTCCGTGTGTTTTTCAGTGTTCAGTTTGTATTCTGTAAGCGTCTGGGACTCATTTCAGGAGTTTGGATGTAGTTTAAAGGATCCAGGTCTGTTGTAAACCCCAGTTTTACCCTCTTTTATTTTTTTTGAAGATGGTAAAATAACAAAGTTGGTGGGTTTACCCATCAGATTTTACAATTGCATAGCTACTCAGGCAACATTTGGGTACCCAAACCTGGGAGCACAGCCCAACAGAAGCCCGGTAAAATGCATACAGGTTTATGAAATCACAGTGTATTTCTCTTTTACACAATTAAAGTTCTTTATCTCCAAATTGCTGCCATCAGTTTGATCTGTTTCTCCCAACACAAGCCTCTGAAGCCTCTGTGTCGATACGGCCACACGTGGCGTTAAATTCAAACCTGCTGGGTTCTCGGGCTGCAGAGGAGTCGCTCCTAACAGAACACATCCACACAAGGGAGCAACTCCATGTTCATGTCAAAGCATCTAATTACCCCGCCACCGTGGTGGAGCTGAAGACTGCTGTTGCTCTATAATCAGCACAACAGTGGAGTGTTGATAGAACTGCGCTGCTTGACCGAGAGACCTTGAATGATTGTGCCCCCCCCCCCCCCCCCCTTTTCCTATAAACATACATTGTGTAGGCTGGTGAATAGGAGATGAGCACACTTCACCTGTCAACACTCATAATTGTTAGTGGTTTGCTCTAATCTGACAGCAATTATTTCGCCGGTGAATGCAAGTTCTGGCTAATCGCGGCATCTCTTTGCAATGGATGGCGCATGCTGCGGCAGCAGGAGACACATGCCTCCGCTTCTCAGCGGGCCCGAGAGCATTGTTGTCGGTTACAAACCACCGCGGGCTTGTCAATCAGCCCATTATTGAGAGAAGAGCTGCTTTCTGCTTGTAGTTGCACCAAACAAAGCGTGTCCTGGTGAAAGGACACGGGGAGAGTTAAGCGGGCGGCAAATTTTTCTGCTGATCCCAGACGCTGACATTTTGCATGGGCAGAGATAGCTTCCCATCCAACAAAAGGTGGCATCGCCGGAAGGCACAGTGCTGTAATAGCATGTAAATATTATGAACCTGCAGCAGCTCCCTGTAATTGTAAAAATGTCGGGCACATTTCTAAAAGAAGCGGCATTTATTATATCCAGCGTGAGGTTTCTGCAACAGTTTAGCCCCATTATACAAGCCCTAAACATCCTCCGTTTATAGCATTCATAAGGGTGATGATACATAATTATCAGGGGAAAGGCAATACTAGGTATTAATTTAAAGTTGCCTGGAGCCAATTTTGGAGAACACACAGCCGCAGAGAAACCCAAGGTGTTTGTCTCGCTCTGCAAATCTCTCCAGGGAGAGGCGAAGCTGGAGGAGCTCTGCGGGGAGCAAAGAAGCTCCATCGCCGAGGCGCACTGAAGGGAAGTTTCAAAAGGAGCTTGCAAGAATAGATGCCGTGTTTTATCTTCCTGCTCCACTCCTATATCTGCTCTGTTGTGTTCGGCAGCTTATGGGGGGATTTTCACCCGACGGCTTCAAACACGCCGAGTTGTTTTTAATGGCAAGATGAGTGAAGTTTAATTTTTTTTTGACTGGCGCTGTCCTCATAGGAGGGACTATTGCCTCAGCTGAATGGGGAGTTGACTGCTGGTTTCAAAATGCTTTGAATCCTGAAGAGGAGTGCAAGACAAAAAGAGATCAGGGAAATGCAGGTGTGTGTATATTTATATACACACAGCAATGGTGTTTTCATGCAGGAGACTTTCATACTGCGGTATTTTTTTCTCCAACCTCTGCAGGAAGGTGTAGCGCAGAGTTCAACCTATGTGCTGAAACACTGAATATACAGTAGGAGGCATTCAAAATATCTTAGTGTCGCGGGTTTAGTTTAAAAGTCTTTCTAGGATATCAATCTAAGAGGACCTAACAAAGATCTAAAGAGAATATAAAATTAAAGAATCTTTTTTTTTTAGCCAGTACATTTTCTGTACATTCAAGGGTTCTGTAGAAACCCCAGTGATATATGAAACAATGATGTTTCCACAACATTCACAATAAATCTATCAAAAGAGATTGAAGAAGGACTATCGACTAAAAGTCATGCCATTCTGGACTCTTCCTTTGTTGTCAATATCCACGTACTCGCACATGTGTACAAGAACGATTTATTTTAATCAGAATGTCCATTTCTATGGCAACGGAGAACGCAAATAAAGTTTAGCGCTTTCCACTTAAACGTTTGCGTGTTAAACGGCCCGAATCTCATGCAAAATGTGAAGCGGAGTTACAGGACAGTATTTCACATTTTATACGTCATTAAAAAAAAACGTCTAGATTGGATGAAATTCTCATTGAATGTCCATTAGAAAAAAATTAAAAATAAACATGAAAACATCCATAAAGGGTTAAAATAATCATGAAGTTACTTCAATAACACAGTAGCTTTGATGAAAAACATTTAAACGCCGCTGACCTGTGCTTTTTTTAATGTACCAGCTGCCGTCCTTACTGCCTGCGTGGCACAAACATCAGATTAAGCCGACCCTTTTGGTCTCAGACGAGCGTGTCGCCGATCTTCAAATGGAGGAGATGTCACTCACTGATAAAGTGACGCACACATGCATAGTTTTCGACCGGCTGCCGCCGCCACACAGCGCTTCACATCTCAACCATTCCAAGCTGTTGCTTTTTCTTCTTTTTGTGTTTCTAAAGGATTAAAGTCTCGAAATGTATTCCGCAGTGTTTGATCCGGGTGCGCATCGAAACAGCTGCTGTTGAATAAACAATGGAATATTCAGCGTGCTCGGAACAAGAGAAGAGCCCTGAAGAGTTTGAGCTGGAGACCCTCTAAGCGTGGAGGTTAATAGTTCCCAGAAAGGCCAGTATTTGATCCTGCAAAGGCCGTTTTCTCATTTGAATGTGGCAGGATGGAGATCCTTATGAATTTTGATTTAAAGATGTGGATAGTTTAAAACTTTATCCCACTTGGAACCCATTTTTATATGTAAACTGTGAAATTGTGCGAGAGATGGATCTGATTAGTAAAAGCATTAGAGTGAAGCCAAACACTGGAAAACACGCTGTCAACAACAAGTCGCTGCAAAGAAGACCTTTTACTCTTTGTTGTTTGTTTTTGGTCACAATCACATACGTGAATGTTTTCATTTAGCTGTTCAGTAATTGAGTTAATTAAAACAATACCGCAGCGATGGCTTTTTCATCTTTCATGCCGCTCTCGAACTCCAGTTCCCTTGTTATCGTTTGCCGCTGTTTTCCCACTGAGTCATCCTGCAGAAGGTCAAATGCCGACCGCGTTCACCGAGCGTTCCTCCCTACCAAAGGTCTCTGATCTTCTTCCACTGCGGCTCCTGCAGTCGTCTGCATGGCAGGACCAGCGGCCGGCTGCATCAACACTTGCGTCAGGCCAGCCATGTTAAAAGACGCTGCTTTGCCTCTTGCTGTCACCCGTTCTTATCTTCTATGCTGCGTATATTAAATCAAATGTTAGGCTCTCTCTCCCTCTCTCTCTCTCCCTCTCTCTCTCCACAGCTCTTGGGTGATCGCCTTAGTTCTGCCTGGCTAGTTCAGCTGTGAAGTGGCCTTTTTTGTTTCTCCTGAGCAGATGAATAAACATGAGGTCAGGTGAGATTTTGACGGATTGTCCCCATAAGGTTTTTGTTTTTGGATAAACAGATGCTCGGGGGTTAACATTCGGGGAGGGAAGATGACACGCAAAGGACAGTTTGAATGATGTCTCCCTCGCTCCCGCCTCGTCTTGGGCACCGCTTCAATGACATGAACAATTTTACTACATGACTACAGAATAGCTGGCAGGGAAATCAACGGCGAGTCCTCATAATATACAGTTTTATTCTTTTTCCAGGTGCTTGATTCGACTCGAACGCCTGCGGGCGACTAAAGCTGACAATGTATGCAAATGAACTCTCGTGTTTGTGCTACCTGACTGTTTTTTACAAACACTTGTTTACAACGAGCATATTTTAATGTATGTGCATGCGAACGGTAGTCTTCTTGATACGGTGCGATTTTGACACTCGACATGTGCCACTTTGAATTTTTTTTTAGCTCTGACTGCATGTTTCACTGCATAATGGTGACGGACACAGAAGTGATGGTGGTGGCCCTCATAGTTATACGGTGATGGTGGCTGTGTCATGCGTGAATACATAAGAACAATGGCGTCACAATGTTCATCGTAGGACTTGAAAGATTTGGGATTTTGCGGCCTCGACTTTACAACGTTGCATTCTGTCATCTTACTTAGTTCGCATTGATCATTGTGCCATGTTAGAGCCCGATAGGTAACTACGGCCCAAAATGTAACAACGACCTGAATTGTTGTAAAATATGATGCAATAAAACCCGAAATGTAATTACAAAAAACTCCCAAAATGTAATAACTGGTCAATAAAGTCAAAAGATTTAAAAACATTTTTTTTAAATGAAAACACAATTTTTAGGATGCTCAAAATCCCCCCAAAAAAATAAAAAATAAAAAGGTTTCTCAAGATCTGTGTTCAGTTGTTTAACAGACAGTAAGGTGGCCCAATATGTATGGATTGATAACTTCCACACAAACCTTTTGTATCAAAGCTCACAGTTGCTGCCGTTGTGAACTTTCCGGCTGCTGCTCGTGGCTCTTACAAAATTATTATGACTTCTCTGCAGAGTTCAACAAAAGCAGCTCAATTGCAGCCCAAAGAACTGCAGAAAGGCAGAAACAAAAAAGCGTCTCGCTTTTTTGTTTCTGCCTTTCTGCAAACTTTTCATTCTGCCGCTTGCTTTTTTTTTTTTTTTTTTTTTTTGCTTCCCTCAAATTGTGGTTTATCAAAAGACAACACTGTCAGAAGTCTGTGCCCGGGCATGTGATGAACGGCGCTGGTGGCAGGGGGTAAGCTATGGGAAGGATAATGCACTGCTTGAGCACGCATGGTTTGATTCCTCCAGGAGAATGACTTTACTGGGCTATTACCGCTTCAGCTCGACAGCTCCGAATTGTTCTTTTGTTCTGGCAGTGAAGCTCTGAGGGGGTTTCTTCACAATGAATTCCTATTGATTTTTTTTCCGGTCATGTCATCAAATTGTATGTGGCTTGAATCGCGACTGCTGTTTTCTCGTCTGCTCCCCGAGGTTCTCCTCCTCTATTAACTTTTTATCCTATTTGGATTGGGCAGAGAGGGCAAAAGTGGAAAATAGAAGTAAACACAATGAGGAGACCTGCTGTGTAACTCTTCTGTTTAACGAGCTTTAACTGAACTTAAGTAGACACCCACTACACTTTTTATTTTCTTTGCTGTAAGCGTTAATAACATTTTATATTGTGGGAATCTTTGCTCCTCGGGGGATACAGTGAATCTGCACATGCAAGGAGAAAGTCTGTGGAGCCCCTGTGTGAGCTTTGATTATCTGCAACATGACAGTGAAGCCAAGCGCTGGCAGACACCAGCACACAATAAAACACAAAAGCAGGAGCCTTCAATAAAGAAGCAGTTTCCAGGAAAGTGTCCTATCTTTTATCTTCTTTGTCAAACTTGGTGTCACGTTGTGCTGGGCCAGACTCCAGCTGACTCTGGGTGAAGGCTTCATGCCTCCTGGACAGGTCACCTGTCCATCAAGGTAAACGCAGAGGAACAATCATTCAAGGTTAAAGGTGTTTATTGTCATACTTCCACATGCAAATTAAAGTTGTTACTCGGGATGAGCAGCATATGTAGGCATAGAGTGTACGGAATGAAATGATAAAATGTAATGAAATAAATGAAAACACAGGAATCGAGGTTATATAATGCAGCAAATTAGCCGTGACATCGAAGGGCAATTTAAAATCACTGTTTAGCCTCAAAAGGCTGCAACAGTTAACGCTCTCGCCTCGCAGTGAGAAGGTCAAGGCTTGAAATACCAGCTGGGCCCTTCGTTGTCGATTTTTGCATGTTCTTCACGTCTGTGCGTGGGTTTCCTCCCACAGTCCAGAAACATGTATGTGAGGATCATTTGTGACTCTCACACTCTGCTCATTTGGTGCCCCCCCTTCATTAGCATGTTTGCTTCATAGCGAGATCCGTTGAAATATGATAAATTTGAGTATTTTGACAACATTATTTGGAATATATACAAATGGCTTCTTTCACTTACCACTAATTTACACCACACTTTTCTTTTTTTTCTCGGCTTTGTCACATATGCAGTTCAATTTTACTTTGTTTGATTCTTACTTCTGTCCCGTCGTCGACGAGTACGGAATAATAAACCAGGTTACACGTCACAATAACGATAAGTCTGTGATATATCACGCTAACCAGTACACACAGTTGTATTTCAAATGTGCAAATCTTATTTTAACAAGCTCATAGCTCTACAAAGCCTCTGACTCCCCCCTGCAATCACTGGCAACCACCCAAGGAAGTCAGGCTGGGAACCACTGCACCACTAGCTGTGTGTACATGCTGGCTTCTAAAACCCTCTGCTTAAATCTCAATTACTGATGCATGTTTTAATATGGCTCTACCGCCGCACAACTTCACTGCATTATCGCTCCCATATGTGCTTGGCAATTTCACAAAGCATTTCTAGCAAAAAAATACTCTTTGATATAGAGATCCAGCATCCTATAATAATAATAATGCGCCGCGCATCTGATCTCTCACTCGCAGTGTGATGCCGCAGCCATCTGTTAATGGGCTGCAGTCTTAATTATGCTCCCATCACACTAAGTCAATCAGAGGTGTTCCTGAGCCCACTGTAACACACCTAACGGCGGCTTTACTGATCGATAAAACTATCCTCCCAGGACTACAGTAGCTCTCAGCAGCTCTGTCTCAGCACAATGCCTGGGACTCTTGCCATGTTTTTGATGGAGCTGCTTTAATAGGCATGTTTGTACTTATTGTTCGTGAAAGCTTGATACACATTTTTACTGTTCCTCAATGTCAATTCCATATTTTAATTTTTTATTTTTTTTTTCATCATCCAGGACAAACTGTCCTCTTTTATCAGTGCGTAGGAAATGGTGAATATGAACACGAGTAGAATTGTGTTTGCTGCATTGTCACCACCGGAGTTTTGTTTCAATTATTCTGGCCTCGAATGAAAGTGAGTGGCATTTTCAAGACCTTCATATTCATAAAAGCTGTATCAAACATTATCAGCAGGCAGTGTTGACACAGAACAGCATTTCCCTTTTATGGCCCGCGTGGCCCGTTTGTTACAGCCGTCTAACGGTGTAAGCTACTTACATTGAACTTTACTGCAGATTAACATGAGGTTATTGGTGAAAGGTGAAAGTTGACTCGCACATTAAGATCCAGTCGCCTGCAGGCAGAGCAAATTGAATTTCCTTGAACGTACTGTTGCAGCACCCGAAGGGAATCGACGTTTCCTGCAGCATTTTATGAGAAAATACTTACTTACTTGTCTCATTTACCTTTTGAATGCATACAAATGCATCTTACCTAATGGCTTCCATTATTTTCTGTTAAATAAACAAACAAACCAATAACTGTTGTTTTTCAGAGTTCGACTTGTCTGTGTTTAGCAGAAGAAGGTTGATTGGACAGCAAGATAATATCAACACTCAGCTGGTTACCTGAGTGTTCAATGGATTTATATCATTAGGAGCATCGTTTTAAACATAGTCGTACGCCAGAAAGCGAGCTGGAGGCTCTGTTAACACATCAGTGTGAGCATAGCGCGGGGTGTCATTGGACAACTTAATGTTCTCAATAAAGTAACCTTGTCATTTCTCATTGCACCAAGGACCGCTATCTAATATTGGTGGAATACTCGGGTTGCTGTTTATTTACCTGCGACTATCCATTATAATCTTTCTTCAATTTAGTCGTTCCTCGGGGGAACCTCCGCCATTAACATTCATCTGACCTTATTCCATATCGTTCCTTGGTTCAAAAGTTCATGTGAAGAGGCGCCCGTGCACCGAGCATTAGTCCTCTGCCCAGTCTGCTGTCTCTCCCTCAGCGGGCTATCAGGACTCCATCGGAAGCTTGGCTCTAATCTGCCGACTCGGGGGTGTGTTTCCTGCGTCGGGGCTGCGGCCCAATCCATCTGTCTTCATCAGTGAGCCGGAGCGGCTGTGGGCTTGGGCCAGCAGGACCCCGCTAAGCACCAGCTGCTAGCTGCCTTTTACACTGATTCCCACCAAGTGGGACATATTTACTGTACAGCTAGCTGCCCAGTAAGATTGGAGGACCTTTCTGCTCTGAGCGACTGGATTTTTCTCTTCTCTCTCGTGGCTTCGTTTTGTTTACCTGGTATTGCTGTTCGTCCACAGCCTGGCTTCATGTGCCTTCTTCATCCTGTGATTCTGTGTCCATATATACGTACACGTCTCCATCACAGGTACATATCATATGTTGAAAAAATAAAAGTGAGAATTTCAATGGTATTTTTTGGGGGGAAATGTGACACTTAAAATTACCCTTCACCTCCATTTGTTGGAATTAAATGTTTTCCCACATGATTTCATTACTGATTAGTGTTGGGATTAGTGTTTTTTAATAGAAAATAAAACATGGACATATGCCTGTCAGAGAAATCAAGTTCTTTTTTGCAAGGTAAGGCAAATGTATTTATAACGCAATCATTCAAACACAACTAAATTCAATGCTTTACAAAGAAATGCAATATATACATTATAATAAAGTGATTAAGAATCTTGAGCAATTAAGATTATGAAATATAATAGCTGGTTTAAAGACAGCATACAAAGGTGAATAAATGAAGTAAAAAGTCTATTAGGATAAAAGTAATAAGTAAAAGACTAGTTTACATACTGTATAAACCCAAACAACCTCCTTGGCATCATGACCCCCTTTTTAGTAGCATGAAAGAGAGAATAAGAGTTGCAGTGTTTAAATCGATCCACAGTATTCCGCTCACACATTTTGAAACGGGTTTCCTTCAAACTGATAAGTTGGTCCACTCGAACCCAGTGTCCCAAGAACTCAGAATCCAAACTAAGAAAATTCCCAATCTGACTGTTACAGGCACCCGACCAGAAAGTTATTCTAAATAACTCTGTTACGCTGTCATGCGCCTTCCTCGAATCCAATCCGAGGAAGAACCAGGTCACTGCAGCGACTCTACCCTTCAGCTAAAATGCCCCCAGGGCGGTCCAGAATCCAAGCCCAGACAACTCCATCACGTCTCTCAATCACTGTTCCAAATGGGAATTTTCCCAATGTTAAATGTGAATTTGGCTGGTGTTTATCAATTAACGTCAATCATATTCAAAAGCTTGTGCAAACAATAAATTGTAAGTCCTGATTTAAAATACGTTCGTTCCACAGTTGAGGTGCTAAAAGCTGCATCACCTGGTTTGCTTCTTGTTTTGTTTGGATATTTTCAGTCCCAGTGATGCGTCTGTTGGCTGGCAGCAGAACGCCATGCGAGCTTCTTAAAGAGGCCACTGTGGGAGGTTTGGCTGAGACGGAGACATCCTGGGGAAAAAAAAAAAAAAAGGGCTTCATTATTCTTAAATGTAATTCAATCTTTAGCATACAAATGAACAAGTGAGTGCAAGTGTCTGGAAATGATGCCGAAACAACCTACTTTGTGTACTTGGTGTCAGTAACCGGGGCAGGTGAGTAGGCCACAGGGACCGCATTGATTCGAAAGGGCTGCTACTTAGCATGGCGAGACACTAAGCTAATTACCTTCCTTATAAACACCAGCCTGGCCTTTAGCTCCTATCGAATAAAGCCATGGGCGCTGAACGATGCGACTGGCTTTAGGAAGCTCTGAGGCCATTGGTCCTTCCTATAGAAATCAATTTTGGTCTAAATGGCAATGAGATTAGGGCACTGCTCATCTGATCCTGAGATTTTCTTCTTCTTCTTCTTCTTTTTTTTTTTTTTTTTAAACCTAACGACAAGCTGCCTTCTTCTTCTGCTTCTTTTCTTCCTTTTTCGTGATGCCCTCAGCTCAACAATTATTGTTGTTAATATCATCATCCGGGAGAACTGCATGCTATTAACCAGGGCTGAAGGTTAAACATGTGATATGGGAGAATATGCTGCAACCACAATGTGTCTTGCAATAAATAATCACCTAATTATAGTATGTGGATGTGTCTGTTTTGAGATTTGTATTTTCAAATGACGGTGCTCTTTGTCTTTGGTGACCTGTACTGCTCGTTTCTTCTGATTATATGAATGTCTTTTCTTTTCATCAGCAGTGATTCAAAAGTGGAACATTTTTGTTGACTTAGGTCATGTGTGGCAGCAACTAGTCATAATATTGAAATAATGAAGGGAAATTAAATACAGAGCATGATTACAAAATACAAGGAAACGCATAATTTATTGACATTCAGTCTGTTTTTTTACTGTATATATTTCACAAACGCTGATATTGAAAAATTTGTGATATGTTGTGCAGTCCTACGAGCAATATTTTCACATTTAATTAGCCTGTGCCCACACTGGCTTTATGTTGCTATAAATGTGCAACATGTGATAATAATTTGATTTGCGATAAATATACTGTTAGTACTTTTCCATTTGCTCTTCCAAATATTCGTGCTCTTTTCTCTTGCCCCTGATTCAAACCAGCTGTGACTGTGTCGTGTATTATTAATTTATTTTTGTACATTTACTTGTTCCTTCACATCTACATCAGCAGGTCTGACCTTTGCGATATGTACATTGCAGATGTTGATATTGTGATATGTTCTGCTCCCCTACTAATAACCCATGCTGGAACAAAGATCACTCGGCTGCACTTTTCCCTGCCGAAAGGAGCTTCATCCACAATACAAAAAAGTCAATGTTTTAACATCATTTTGCATCTTGCAAATCATGTTGTTTCCACACTATGAATTTTTATTTGTTTCCAGTTGGAACATCTAATTTATAGTGAAATATTGAGATGGAGCCTTTTCAAAGATCATATCGGACCAATCATATCAAAATCAAACCTTGCATGTGTCCCACAAGCCTTTTACTGGACGGACTGAGTCTTTCGCTGTGCAGCATAGTTTTGAACCGCTGCTGCTCATCTCCTTCAAATGCCAAGTCCCCGTTTTGTATGACAACATTTTCAAGTGATAGTGGAAAACTTTTGGATGTCTGTTTACATGATGGCAAAAAAAAACCGCACAACTTTTCTGAAACAAAAAAATCCAATAACAATGCGTTTTCACTTGAAACGCCTTGTCAATGGAGCCTTACATTCAATGAGGCTCTGGTGAATATCTTTCTTGGATGTTTGAATGATCATTGCCATTATTCTCTGACTTCCATCTCCAACCAAAGTGTTTTCACCAAATTATCTCCGTGCACTCCATAGTACATAGATTTGACATGGCAATTACCCAGTTGGCACTACTGATGGGTACGCTTGCCATATGTTTAACATCAACTCATAATGATAGTTTTTACCCCACAACTGGCCGAATTAGTAACCACGCTATGAAGCACTTAGGCCCAGTATAATTGCGGATCGTAGCAACATGAACACAGTATTTACCTCATCAAAAAACAAAACGCGTCTGTTGTGAAACGTGACATGCCATGATGTGCGACAACACGTGACATTTCACTCAATTCGTTTAGTTGTCAAAGATGTAGAGTGGATACACGCCACGAGCCATTGACTGTATACCTCTCCAGGAGAAATGAAATGTACCTGCTGGCATTCTTCCGTGTGCTACTCAGTCTTGATGGTTTCAACAGCGTGGGATAAGGTAAAGCACTCAAGCATTGGCAGTCATGCTACAATAAACCACAATGTGTGACAACATCACAGGTCCAATTGATACTGATGGTACAATGACATCTCTTGGCAGGCCCGTAAAAAGACGACGTCTTGGCCACTAGTGAAACAGCAGGAGCCGCATTGACTTGACATATGAGCCTACTGTGGTGTGTTCTGATGAAAACATTCTCATACTTGCTCTATTCATGTCACCATAATACAACACATGCAAATATGGGACAAAATCCAAGCCGCTAGGAAGTCCTCCACTTTTGAGGTTAAAACATGCTTTGAGGTTAAACTGGAGAAGAATTGGGTTAAGGTAAGGCAGTCATACTTCAGATTGCATGACAGTAGATTTGGAGAAATTTAACCCTAAGTCAATGCAATGAATAAATGAATGAATTTAGGTTAAGATGTTAGGAAACCAAAAGGTACATATGCATTTCAAGTAAGCCGTTCCAGAATTGAATGCAAGTCAATTCAATGTCCCCAGAAGTTCTGTATAGATCCAGCTACCTGGGTGTTTGCCTACATTGTGGGGACCTCATGACTCTTGAAACACACAGACTGTTCAATATTCAGGTGAAGACGCGCCATGTTTCACAGTCAGAAGACTTGGGCCAAGATTAAGTTTAAAGAAGTGGGCGTTGTGGCTGTGCAAAATGAATTTACGTGATTGAGACATGACTTTGTTTTACGGTGAAAGTGAGTTTCTGCCGCCTGAGAAATGCATAAGTCAGTGCAATGCCCATGAAAGGCTTGCACGCGTGTGTGTACCATAGCTTCTCTGGTGAAAGTGTGAGTGTATATCTGTGTAACTGCTGCATTACGGTGCCCATGAGACCCTTTTGGCATTTCATAGCGAAGTCTCTATTTATGTTTCATATGCGTTGACCGTACTTTAGTGCAAGTGACAAGTCTAGTAAATATATGCATATCTTAGAGAAGGGGCTTTTTAGCTATGATTTATTTTGACTGTTGGACACATTTAATAGTCTTTTTGTTTTGTGTTTTTTTTCCCGCATGTGTTGATACGGTCTTGGATGAGAATCAAAGAGGAACCACAGGGGGAATAACGGACTCTGCAACCATCTGAGCAGGTTCTGCAATATGTACAGCAGGGGAGAGGTGGCGTCATATGGGAATCGTCGGCTCTCTGCCTGGAAGAGAACAAAAGACCGATCCTACCTCAGGTCTCATTCTCACACATGAGATATGAGATGGCACATGGGCTTCTCATCAGTCCACCTCCGTTTCTCTGGGGCTGTGCTACTGTGACAACAGAGGGTAATTGTGTTGAATTGAGCCAGACAACAAATTTGCATGGGCTTCCATTTGTCTGCCTCTTTTGCAGCTGTCTTATTTCTCAGTTATCTGACTGAGAGAAGAAACTGAACTGTCTTTATATATATATATATATATATATATATATAATTGAACCCACTCTAGTCATCGCGTGATTGAAGTTTCCTTTATGCTCTTCACCTATGTTGAAACACAGCTGAAACAGTGTCTTCCTGGAGCATGTTACGTAGTTTTTCATCATTTTCTCATAATCTGAGCCTTTTTCGCCCCCTTCTCCCTTTTCTGAAGGATTACGACTGAACCTGAGCTCGCGCTCCATCCTAACTGTGTCAAACTCTTAAGATATGCAGTAAACAATTGCTGACATCACACAGGAGAGGAGACTAGACACTGTGCCATATGTGCAGTGTTAAGGACGGCATGCATGTTTCTCTGCGGAGGCACTAACCTTTAAAATGTTAATTGTTGTGCTCCTTGTTTAATCATGGGAGAGAACCCCCCCCCCCCCCCCCCCCCACCACCACCACCACCAAATATAGCTGTGCTTTCTGTCCATGTTCGCGCTGATAAAACAATGCTGATTTATATTGCACAGGAATGGCCTAAAGAGAGCTTCCCACTGGATTCTCAGGCAATATTGAGCTCAACTATCCAGGAGAAGCCGTGCAGTGTGGATAGAATGCGAAAGCAAAAATATGGAAAGAACTAATCCACAAAAAAGTCCCTTAATATGCTTCTGCTTCTGTTTCTCATCATCTGTGTTTCTACACCTCCATCTCACAATCCCGCTTCCATCTTCCGCAAAGAGCTTACGTCGGTGCCCTCCCCGAGCTTTGTCTTTCCTCCCCTCCTTCGGCAGTTGATTTATTATGCCTGTTACTCAGAGAAGGCGTCATAGCACAGCTGAAAGCAGCGCGGTGTTTGCAGGGCAGTAGCTGCGGCTTTATGTATGAGGCATGCTGCGACCAGCAGGTCTTTGGCTACACGTTGTGATTTCCACTCTCAAATTTCATTGAGGTAGAAAAAAATTAAACCACGATCACACCACATCCCATCAGGAGTTTATCTTTACTATTATTCACAGTACAACTGATCTCCCATCTCAAGATATATTCTCAATATAAATCTTCATATCAAGCTAATGTGGTGATTGGTTGATGTCAATCAGGTTGTTTGCACTATAGTTCACATTGCTCGGGTCATTTCTTCAAGTTAAATATTGCTTATATTTGTTGAAATGTAAAACTTTTTTTAACTGTCTTAAAAAAAAAAATCTTTTCAAACATGGGGCAAATGACAATGCTCTGCCTCCAGATCTTGATGTTTTGAGATTTTCCAGTGCAGCTGCCCAGGCCAAATGATCCAGGCAGAGAAGCAGAAATCTTTAAAGAATGAAACTTAATCATTTAGCACGGTGGCTGCATCAAATGGGCCTGATTGCTTTGAATGTACTGCCCTGTAATGCTTCCCATTCATGAGCTCTCTCTTTGTTGGAACGGAGATGGATAAACAATATTTCTCACAGTGAAATCCAAGTATGTGAGTCACTCCAATCTGCTCTGCTTTGTTCTAATAACTAGCACAAAATCATGGTCTTATCAAATTGATTTAGTCTATAATTGCATCCTTAAATGCCTTACTAAAGGCTCCCAGCGCAGTTGGATGATTTCAGCTCCTTTCAAACAGAAGTCTGTTTGAAAGGAGCTGAAATCATCCACTTTTTAAGACAGCATGCATCTACGAACAACAGAGGTGCTGGCGGTCAAGCATAAAGAATTGCCTTTAATCATAACTTAAAAGAAAAATATGTGACGGTTTAAATTGGGGAAAGACAATAGTCGATGGGAACGTTTGAGCATTAATTGTGCCATTTGTGACCATCCATACTTAACAGCTTTTGAATCGGGAGCATAGTGCAGCAATCATTGTGTCATTTACAGGCGATGATTCCCAAATGATTTTCCTGAGCGCCAAAGAAGCTTTACATTTTTCTCAAAAAAACAGGTGTGGCAGGTCATCACAAATACAGCAGCTGTAAACAATTTGTTTGTATTACCGTTACTCCATAAATTAAACAATTGATGCATTAAGCATTAATTAAAGCGAACAGCAAATAATGAGTAACCACAATTCCTAGTATTTGTTCAAGATGAAAGATCAGAGTTCAAGAACATCAGTAATTATGCTGCAGCCAGAGGAACCATGCAATTAAAAGAAAAAGGGTCTTTATTCATCAGCCACCCAGAAATGT
Organism: Lipophrys pholis; assembly: GCF_963383615.2. Classification (NCBI taxonomy): domain Eukaryota; kingdom Metazoa; phylum Chordata; class Actinopteri; order Blenniiformes; family Blenniidae; genus Lipophrys; species Lipophrys pholis. Next base: position 13,718,531 of record NC_137644.1, on the reverse strand, counting down.
GTTGCTTTCTTGCCTCAGATATCCTGATAGAAGGGGCCACGGCACTCTGACCCCATCAGAGAAACAGCTTGTTTGTTCTAATTAGAGACATTAAGTTTCACACACACTGTTGGATTCATTGATGTCGAAGCAAATTAACCTACACTTAAAAACTTTACTCCACGGTTTCAAACCCTGTTGTATTTCCTAATAATAAAAAGAAATGGAGGTAAACTGCTCACTTAAAGAAAAGGAAAAAAAAAAAAAAAAAGAATGTAGCAGTGGTTTACTTAAGTTGGTAAAATGTGCAGATGTAGTGCAATTAAATGGGGGAATGTGAAGGAAAAAAAAAGTTGTTTGAATTTTTTGACGCAAAGGGAACACCACTTTGGGAATAGAAGGAGGTTTTCTCATATAATTACACTGTGAAGAATATATTCATTCTAATGATTAAGCTCGAGACTTGGTTCCAAGTTAAAACTTACTAACTTCATCACCAGTATTGTTCAGTCTAAAAAAAGATGCACCGTGGGTCCCTGAGCAAGGCTCTCAGCGTCCACCAATGGGTCAATTCAGTGAACACATTTTTCCAAGAGAGGTTAATAAGGTATGATAATGCAAGATTCTTAGTTCCTGTTTACACAACAATTTTTGCGAGTGAATATGGAAAACTTTCATTTCATCTTGGGTCGGTAAACATTCATTCAACAATGAATGTGCGGTGTGCTGTTAACTTTTGAATTTAACAGTGCTTCTCCAATAAAGTGTACATTTCTTACACCATCATCTGGATCACATGTGGAGGCACTTTTTTCATACAAACAACCGAGAGCGAGTGGGTCAAAACCATGAACGACTGTTTAAAAGAGCTTCAATGTTTACACCATACTTTTCTCTGTGTGCATACATCACCCAGTAGTGGACATCCATGACGGAAAGCCTGAACACCATTGAGATCACCTTAAGGCGATGGTTCCCTGCAGACTAGAGAAGTATACTTGGGATTGGAAACTCACAAGTTCAAACCCCACAGCAACCAGGTCACCACTGTGGCTCCCTGAGCATGACCTTTGACCCCCCCTCTTCAGCTCCACGAGCGATCTGCAGTGTTCCTCGTCGGGATGTGTTGTAGTGTGCCAGCGGGCCCGAAGCGACACAAAGAGAACCTCACAACCTGGCAGTTGCTAGTTCGCACTACCGCAAGAGATAAGGCGCATTTAAGCAAACAAAGAAACCAATGAACGAGCCAAAATGAGCAGCGGGCATCCATCCCTACCGAGGACGGAGACCTCCAACCTTGCAGCAGGTGAGAGCGCACTGAACAGCGGAGGGAGGCGACGCCGCCTTTTATCCTGCTGCTGCAGTGATTGGCTGGCAGAGGTGTTTTAATTAAATAAGCCACAGACACAAATCGACGCTTGCTCCATTTTCAGTGGGCACACAATCCTTATTGACTTTGAATTGGTTTCTGCTGATGGGTGGCCAATTATTGCAGTTGGCTGTGGGCAAATGTGCCGTCGATGCGCCAGTTTGTGGTGTAGCTTCAATGTCATGTGTTAAATCTGGAAGGATCAGTTGACCCTCCAGGACAACAACTCATTAAAGTCAGCCAATAGTTTCCTTTAAATGCCGTGCAGCTGCATTTACTGTCGAACGTGAACAGAAGTGGTATACGCACACAGAGAATCAGTTGACATGCTGGTGTTGCTTGCACCGTGTGGCACTTTCATACATATTCATTATCACGGAGAATACTCCGGGTTTGTATGTGTTAGGTTGAATTCACACACTCTGTCTTCTCCCTACAGGTGTTTTTTTTCTTTTTTTTTCTCCCCCCTTCGGAGAGCTGAAAACGTGGCTGCTAATTAACTTCCCGATCCCACACTTGCGGCTTTCTGTCAACACTTCCTTTACAGGAATAATCTAAACGATCTGGGAAGTTGCAAGTTCACGCGTCTGCGTACTCGTGTGAGCAGCTGTGTACGAACGACTGAAATGAAATGACACGTTCTCTCACCCGCACATCTGCACCGCTACGCGAAGGAGGAGAAACTTCACATTGTACACAAGTTTAATGTGGTGTTACTTTTTTCTTTAGCCCACAAACTAAATCCCTATCAAGGTCACGTCGTGGGGGCCGAGCTGTTAATTCTTAGCACCTGTAGAAAATCACTGCCACCATATATCCTTAAGTGTCTCGGTGGTTTGAGTTTTCACAGGTGTATCTGCATTTTCCAGTAAATAAAGAGGACAATTTGTTGCATTTCAAAACCGAGTATTCCTCAATCCGTACCTATGCTGAATACTACGCTCCAGATATCAGAAAATACCGTTTCTATTCAGGTGGTGAAGACGGACAAAAATATATATAAATGCATGTGAAATTGGACGAGAGTGGATGAACAATTTTCCTTCCATTATTTTTCTTTTTCTTTTTTGGGGGGACAAGTATAACAACGGCCTGTCAGAAAGCGTCGGCCATTAGCATCAACCTGAGGCTTTCTCCTGTCCACGTCGCAGTAGAAGCGTCCACTTGATTTCACCGGAATAGGATTTCAATCCAGTTTGTCACATAAGACGGCATTCTCAGCGGGTTGATCACACGGATATGTAAGTGCCACTTTTCTCTGTGCCATTAGGCTCCGGTGTAGAGAGGTATTGTTTTGAAATGTGTGTCTGTTTGGGTGGATTCCGAAAGGTTGCGGCTCGGAGAGAACCACTGAAGTTCAGTCATTAGAGCAGATTGATGTGAGGAGACATCTGGAGACACACACATACACACCAACTGCCCTCAGGAACTGTATGTACTGTGCCAGGTAGGACAAACGCACAGTTCACGCCTGCGCAGTCGCATGTTACTGTATATACCGACAAACAGGCCCTAAGGCTGACATACATAGAGCCAGGGCTACTTTAGCAGGGGAGTTGAGCCAAGAAATACAAGAACAGACAAACAATCAAAACAGTCACTGCAGGGAAACTGATAGATCGCATTTTAGAAATAGGCTTGGAAAGGATGTGCAGCATTATAAAATATATAACAACAATAATGCATTTTATTCATAGGCATATTTTGATTATGACAATGTGAAATATTTCACTTTTAACATCTGAACTGTCCATTGTGAATATAACGTGGGGTTTTTACCCGGCATGTCCACTGCCCAGCCTCTGGGCCAACCACAATTTTCAAGGTCAGATTTTCTATGGTTATATCCTCTATACTAAAATGTTTTTTTTTGTTTTTTTGGCACAGATGGAACAAACAAACATTTCATTTTTAACTCGAGCTGGCAGAATGATTGTGTGGAATAACTGGATCAGGTGGCGTACAAGATAGATGCTGCAAATGATGTAATAAGTGAAAATACATAACTGTGTTTTCTGCCCACATTACAATACAGCGTTTAATATGACAACAGCTGTTCCCACTTGCCTCGAGAAACACACATTTTGCAGATATATAGAGACAACTTGTTACGGTTTAAAAAGCAATAACGCAATTAGTGAGTGTTGGGGGGGGGGGGGGGGGGCATTGGGCACCCATGGTTAATGATAGCATTAATAATACAAAACATTATGTATGTTCTTACACATGCATGCAACCTTAACATTTTCGTAGTGTGTGTATGCGTCAATGCATCGTGAATCTGCACGCACATTTTGTAATAGACGGCGAGTTTAAGGATATGCATTTAAGGGTGTGACCCTACAAGTGCCTCCAGGCATGCTTCGGAGTGTGTGCACATGACGGTCTCTGTGTTTTGCCCTGTGATGGACTGTCGACTTGTCCACTTACCCTGCCTCGGGTGGCGCTCGGCTCCATGTTGTGTGACCCTGAAAAGGATGAAGTCGTGTGGAAGACGGATGTCTGGAAAGAAGTAAAATAAGCAATACGAATCTTTATTTTTTTTTTTGTTGTTTTACAAAAAAAACAAACAAGTGGTTAAAAGCAGTAGAAATATTCCCAGCTGAAGTTTTTCCTTGCCAGTGATACATGGCATTTTGCAGCAGACAAAGCCATCAAAAGCTCAGAAATCGTGACAGATATGAAATACATTATATATATAGATATATATCTATATAGATATAGATATATATCTATAGATATATATATGGGGCTTTGTATGTGTCATGTAATGCAGTTAACAACGGGTTGGTAATATCTTTGCTGGATTCAACCAAGGGTTCTGTCAGATTGTTATGAAAAAGCTGCTTATGGGGGCTTTGAACCATGTGCTTGAATATTGCACACAGATTTTCCACTATTTGAATAATGACTGTAGACCCCCATGAACTAGCCCCCTGGACTTCCAGGATGTGCGCTTCGCACCGCTAAAAGGGCCCCGAGACGTTGGATCAGAACTTCAAATCGATTTTAATATTGAATCAAAGCTGTTTTTGTTTGGTCAGCCCAGGCATCCTATGGACGCTGGCATTATTATCCAAAGAGCCAGTGATTATTTAAAAAAAATAAAAAATTCCTTTCTTCTAAGTTCAAATGAATGATATCCAATAGTCTTAATCCTCTCCTTGGAGCTTTCATCCAATAAACCCTCTCTTCCTGTTCCAAACAAAAAAATGTCCCAACAGCCCCTTCCCCTTCACATTTCTCATATTTATAGATGAGGTTAACTCGGGACGCGGTTGTGTGAGATGCATCTCCTAAAACCCAGTACCTGTTCTAACATATCACGATGCCAGTAAGCAAGTACCGACTTGCCTGCAGCGATCTCGATCAAACTGTCCAAACCATCCCATGCATGAGCACACAGAGCTAGTGATGTTTTGCTGGCTTTGAAAATTGGGCTTTCACCATTTTATTTCATTTTATTTATTTATTTATTTTGCAGCGTCTCATGGACCTGCTTCACCTCCACAACCCAACAGCTCCACATTAATCTAACCTCACTTGATGCAGCATTTCCAGACCTTGACTCTTAAACTGGTGGACATTATTAGCCCTCAAAAGGAAAGTGCAAGAATAAAAGCCTGAAACAGGTTTTCTTGTGTTTGTTTTTTTCTTCCATCTGTGAAAGAAAATATTGAGTCGCATTTCTGCTCTTCACTCTGGACTGGGACAAAAAAAAAAAAACACCTGCCTTGAAAACACTCCAGTTGCCATAGGAACGTAAAGATGATATTGATTAATGGAATTTGAGACTCCGGTAATAATTAATAAGCATGTTGACGTGCACTTCGCTCTCTTGCTTCAGAGTCTTGCCCGAGATTGTTTTCACCATCAGAACATCTCTAATAACGCCTGCAGGTGATCTCACGTTCCTGTAATTACCGACTGATTTTTTTTTTTTTATCTTATTTTTTCCCAACTGCTGGAAATGGAAGAATCTAATCACCTGTGATGCAAAACAAATACTCGCCATGTGTGGTTTGTGTAGATCTCTCCACGACAACGCAGACACAGTTTGGGTCTTTGAAACAGGCTTTAATTACTCTTCCCTTTCTCTCTCTCGCTCTCATAACGCCGACAAATGAACCTTTCCATGTTAAACCATGAGAACTGGTATATCAGAATAAATCAGAAAGTGACATGCGCTTGAAAAAAACAAACAAAAAAAACAATACAAAAGCTGTGCTTTGCAGAAGCAAATATACGCATATAAAATGGAACTTTATACCCCATGAGCCGCTTGTTGTGGATGAAGGTACATGAGTCCAGAGAGTGATAAATATCCATTTGACTGTCCACTTGAGCCGGCATTATTGTGCATTTTTGGGCTTATTATTACATCAATATTTTGTTTTTGTGTTTGGGGATATTGTGACCTAATGCATTATCTCGCCCTGCAGTCTTTCAATGAATGGTTTCAAACTCATTCAAGTTCAGGGACCTCTTAGAGTCCCATTTGATCATAATTGAGCCAGACCACTAAAGAAAAAAGCTTAAGAGGCTCAAATTGCAGACAACTGCTCTCATTTCCTTTTGTTTTAAGACAAAGAAGCAGCAGCTCTCTTTAAAAGTATTGCATTTAATGCATAGTTTACAAATCTGTTTGAAATAGTTCAGTTTTTTTCCTGTAACTTGTATCGTACATAGTTTTTGCACCGTCTATAAGTCCTGCTGCAACTAGGATTCGAACCCGAGTGCCCCCCATTTAAAGTCGACGCTTAACCCGTTCAAGAACGCGGGTAATTTTACAAAACCTATGAGAGACGACTGAAAACTAAAGTTTATCACTCCACAATTTCAGCAGTATGCATGCTTTCATAGACTCACTTTCCCATTTTGCTTTGTTTGTTACTGCAGTCAGCTGTATGTTTCAGTATTCTTATTGAAAAATTACACTAAATGTCAGACACAGACACTAAATCATCATTGCCCATCGTTTGTCCAACTTTTACAAAATCACACAAGTTTCCTGAATTTAGATCCTCTGACATTTGTGCATTAAATTACATCAGCCTAACCGATTGAAATGCATACATCAATATTTTCAGTATTAATTGTTTAACAAATGGCCTTCAAACACTTACAATTAGCATTAGCACGGTCAGGCTTTTATCATATCTGCATACCTTCATTGACTAACTCTCCTGACTTGAATACTGTTACCTGCAAACATGAATTTCAATAGGCTGTAAAATGAATGTGTTTTTTCTGTAAATCAAATGTTGCAAGAGAGAAAAACAATCATCTTTAAGAGGAACTCCAGTAACGGTACTCTCATTCACATCAGTCGCGTTGAAAAATAAAGAAATAAAAATTAAGCCAAATACAATGTCGAGAAACAAGAAAAGACGGCAGACGGCTGTCTTTTGTTTGACTCTGCTGCACTCGGGCCTATAAATAGACCCCCATGAAAGAACTGAGCAGGACCAGAATAGGCCGAGCAAACCGGAAAGCTTTTGTTGGTGTATCCGATTAGAGCGGCGCTTTCTTCCTTTAGGACATGAATCATTGCAAATATTCAGACACGGATGACTTCCCAGCCAATTTGGCATGAAACTATTATTGAGAATGACCCTGATGTGACGAGAGGTTCATTTTTATTTTCTTTTATTGTTTTGAAAGAATTTAACTTTTTTCGGCTTACACTGTTGCATATTGGAATCAGTGTTGCCTACAAAAGTTATAACTAGATTATAAGTGCACATGGCGGCAGTCATCAATTGATTTGTGATATTGTTATTTTTATCTGTCATTGAAGTTTTCTAAATTGCTTTAAAGGTTTGATTAGTTAAATTCAGACATATTTATTTGTCCGTTATGGCATGTTTTTAATGTGTCAAGTAACATATGAATGGGATTGAACCATTTTAAGAAATAACTCATTATAAAGAAATATACAAGCATTAGTTTCATGCCATCATTAACGTGTGGTGTCCCTGCTGTATCCCACGCTGACTGCTTTGCATTATTTACCTTATTCAGGGAAACCAGGAATTGTCCGATGAAATTTTGTCTTTTTGCACAACACCTCGCCGGAAAAACTGACATTTCGCATTGTTTTACTTACTGGAAGTCACAAGCCTCAAAAAAAAACAACCTCCAGCCCGCAGCTAATAACAGCACTGCCTTTGATGGGTCGTATTTTGTGCACTTTAAACCATAAATCATCCCTCTCAACGAATCCCTCCGGGCTCAGTCCGGGGGTCAGTAACATTGGCTCCTCGCACCTTGTTGGCTAGAAACTGAGAGAATGCATTACCTTTCTTTCTTCTTTTTTTCTCTCTCTCTCTTTTTTTTTAATGTCATTCTGATGCCCCCAGCACACCGATTGGTGGGGTAGTAGTGGGCACTCTCTTCAGAAGTTTCTCGATTTGATTTGGGGCCTGGAGGCTTTTTGTTTTGCCAAAAACATGCAATTGAGGTTAATTGTTGACTTGAAATATCGTATAGTTTTGACAGTCGGATTGTCTTCTCTCTGTGTTAAGCTTATATGTGGAGGGCTGCGGTTAAAATCAAATCAACTGTAACATGATTTGTGTTCGGTTTTCCTCAAAGATGTTTGCAGAGGGTCTGACTTTGACCCGGAATCCCCCTTTTCATATAATCACATTTACAATACAGGTTTCCAGGTTATTATTGTTCTATCTCTGTAATAACATTGCACGTTAAGACACATATTGGCATTAGGCTAAGAAACTGGTGCAACACACACACACACACACACACACACACACACACATACGCTACGGCCGATCTGAATCCCATTTACCAAACGCTTTCTGTTCCTTCTTGTTTTCAGTACTCTTTTCATCTTTATTCATGACCCGTGTTCATTGTGAAGCACTTAGTGGCAAAAAAAACCCCATGTCTTAAGAGCACTTTATGAATACATTTCACTGTGGTTTACACGGATTTCCAGTCCATATAACTGTGCTAACCTTTCGTCGTGCTTGCTGCTCTCCCTCACGACACATTTGCTCGAACCGCTATGGCAAAGGGTTCAGAAGTAATACAAGGAAGACATCTCCCTGGTTACCCTCTTCACTGATACTCTCGCTCCGTTTCCTTTTCTCTTTCCCGGTTCCCATTGTTTTAAGGATTTATGCTGTTTAGTTTTGTGCAAAAAGTCAAATTCCATCTGAACTTTGGTAGACAAAGTCAATATAGGCAATGTGGGGCTCTGAGCAGGATTCGAGGGTTCTTACTTTGCCATTGTTAGATAATTAAAAACACACTGTTGGAGGAATCTCGTTTTGTCTCATAAAGAATGGCGTGCATTTTGCAGTCTGTGTTCAAGGATGACCTATGTCGGCACTGTTGAAACCTCTGTGCTACTTCTGGTGTCCTTCAATGCAGACTCAAAACAATTCAACCTTTAAGAAGGCGCTGTCTGACTTCAGAGTAAGGCAAACTCCTGGACAATCATGCAAAGGCTGTCCTGTGACTTTGTCTCTTCTTGCAAGAATAATGTGATAAAATTGTCTTAAACTTTTTCAAATCGCTCTCAGTCTGATTCCTGTGTATTCTGTCTCCCTCAGGTTTTTTACTGGGAAGATTCTCCTGACACACACTAAACCAGAAGTGTATGCAATTATAAACATTATGCATTCTATTAATTTTCCATCTATTTACATAATGGCCCATTGTTTACTGACTCCATTTTTTTTTAACCTTTTATTTTTCCTATTACCCTTTTTAATGATGTGTCAGTTTTTAGCTTTCTGTTAAAATGCTCTCTTTGACCACTTTGGTTCTTTTAAACTATAGCGTTACATAAAAAAGTGATGTAAAGTGGAACATGGTTTTAATTCTGAAAAGAATCCTTAAAGCTTTAAGTTAACTAATCTGAGATGTAAGAAATCGGATTGATGCACGCATTTAAATACAGGTCAAAAAATGAAGACGGAAAAGAATAGACCAAAGACCTTGTAGATCACTACAAAAGGATGTGCGCAGAAATGTTATGTTACATGGCAACCGTTTTTTAGCTTTTATAAAAAATACGAACGCTATTGACATTGCAGTTCTCTGATATTAACCCCATAATACTTGCTTGCATTTATCATTAAATCTATTGCATTTTGTCATATTTCACATCTCTCTATTTTTTTTTTCTTTTCTCTGAGCTAGATACCCTAGTTTTTTAAATTTTATTTACTAAATCAAGTTTTATTAAATTTTTTGGGTAGTATGTATATGTATTTTTAGTAAAATATTTGATCAATAAACGGTACAGTAACACTTTTATTATTGTACCATTATATATGTTAGGTTAGAAGATTGTATGTTTTTTTTCAGAGAATTAATTTAAAAAAAAGTTTTCAGCTTAAACACAAAACATTTCTGAAACGAAAACAATGTGTTTTAATTTGAAATGTTGTCGTGTAAACGGGGCTTGATTCCAACATCTTTCATGTTCCGGTTGGAAGGACTGGGTTTGCTCAGAATGACTAAAGCAGTGAATCTTCAGCATTGAGCCAGTGTTTTTAAATGTGTCTCGAATCATGAGCAGGGCGCAGACAGATGCTGTGCAACTGTTTTAAATTGACTGAGAAATTGACAAATAGCAAGCTGACGGAAGCTTTTGCGCAAGTTACTTGCATTTTACTTCCAAATATAGTGGTATTATTCCCAACTGTGGTTTCAAATGCCCAAATTGTCATAATGGACATAGTCACAAAGTATATTACAATGATAGAAATGTCTAAAAAAGATTGAAATTCAAGAGGTGCTCGTAGATGAATTATTCTTACTGTTTATTAGCAGATTTTGAATGGCCAAATTGAATAGAGGCAAAAAAAACAAACAAACAAACTACATTTTAAACAGCAGTACTCATGAAATAAATACATGTGATGGCCTTTCTTTTTCGCTTTTTAAACCCTGCCTGCTTCAAGTCTTCCTCACATTCGCAGCCTTCCCTTTAATTATCCGTCTGCACCCACATGAGTTCACAGTGCTTTTGGGACGGGGTAGCGAGGGTGAACATGTGGGCGTTCAGATACTCGCTAACACAATCTACGGAGCCCTTTTGTTTTCTGTCCCCGCTAATTGAAATGTGGTTATTCAACCGGGCTGCCCTGATTTCTGGCTGGTCCAAAGTGAGCTCATTTAATCTCCGTTTGGCCTCCAGACAGCGCGCACTGGAGTCACTCCGATGTGCTTTTCTGCAGGGTGCAACCAGTTTGCCTTTATCGCAGGCACTGGATGGTGAGCAAACGATACACCGCAGCTGAATGGACACTTTATTTAAAAGGTGCTGTGTGAGAAAGTATATTCATTCGACTTCTGTGTGCTAATTAGTGCTACTGGGCATTTTATTTTGTTGTTATAAACCAACCGGCTGTGAAATTAAATAAAACCCTCCTGTATCAGAAGATGCATCTAATTCATTTGTTTTACATTTTATGAATTGGCTTTGTCATTACAGCACTTTGTTCCCTATTTTCCTAATTGTGATTTCTTTTCATTCCACTTAGATATTCAGGCTTCGGTATTCAAATTTAGATCAAACATCATTCATGCAGAGTCAAATTAATTATGGATGTGTTTAAAGGTGCACCCACCTTGCTAAAAAGCCATGTTCTGTTCATTAAAGAAGCAGGGAGCTCTGACACTCGGGGATCATTGCACTCTCGATAAATCACTTGGGGGGGGAAATGCAGTTTTAAATAGTTCAAAAATATTTAATCTCCATTACCAGCCCAGAGGGGGCAGTGTGTCGCTTTGCGGGGGGAAGTTGTGCCCCAGGTCAGGGGGAGACTGCAATATTTATCCCCTCTTACATCACCTCTCCGCCTGACAAAGTGCATGGAGCGCTTCAGGGGCATACTAATTCCACTGATGTGTATCAGCTCCACATAGCTGCCATTCGATACCATGACAGGAATTTGGCAGAGAGGTGAAAATAAGTCCAGATTTAGTTCAGGTCGCCCGTTCAGAAGGGGCACTGATCTTCCAGTACAGTTTTTGCGAAGATTTATGGAATTTCCAACTTTCTTGACTATGTTCTCAGTTAATCAACGTGAACACACAGGAAATGAATGGAGGAGTTTTAAAAGGGGTGATTGTGGATGGCTGCAATTCCAGGGTTGGTGGTTTGATCCCCATATGTCATCCGAGTGTGCGTGTGTGAGAAGTGGAGTCAAACTCATTTCCTTTCCGGTGCAATATATAAAGATTTATAGTGGGCCAGACCTGTAAAACGGAAGTCTAATGAAAATATTTTTCATTAGTTTTGGTGCAAGAAAAACACAAGTGAATAATAAATAAAAACATGAATTCTGTATATTTTTGCAAAACCTGAATTAGTGTAAATTTACTGAGGAACAAAAGTTACTTTATGGCATTTCTGACAGCCTTCTGCTGCAGTATACAATGAAAAGTCAAAATACGATGCCTCTTCATTTGTTCTGTCAACAAAAAAAAACATTAATTCCATTTTCGCAAGGCCATGCTTGAGCCCAGGTGGAGCCTCCGGCAGGCTTGTTTTTGGCCCGCAGGCCGTATGTTTGATTCTCCATGTTAACGGTGTGAAGTGCTTTGAAACAGAGGCAGAAGAAAAAACCCTCCAAATAATGTCCATTGTCGCTGCAAATTTCAATTGTTTCGCTATCTGATATGTCTGTCTGTTTTCGGGCTGTGATCAGCAAACAGTTTCTGAGAAAGAACACAAAGTATTCTTTAACAATGACTGTTGGCAGTCACATTTTCAGGGGTTTGATGCCGGCGTCATAAAAATAGACGCAACGATTTTTGAGACAAAAGCGACTCCCTCGCCTTCCAATGCGAGTTTGTGTCTCATTCAGCATTTCAATTTCAAACATGTTTGTTTCTACCGCGCAGTCTAATTCCCACGCATCATTGATATTCACCCTTGAAAGCAAATAGTTCAAGGAAACATTCGGAGTCCGCGGAGGAATGCCTTACTTACCGAGCGCCGCTCATTTCGGGAGGCGGCTCAGAGACGCTGGCAACAACACGCTGTCACTGGCCCCTCTGCCAGCCCCATATGGGATTCAGTACCTCTCTCTGAGTTTTTGTCATGCCTGCAGTCGGGGCCCATTACAAACCTGATTTATTCGGCATGCTGCTGTGAGCACGCCCATCTGTGAGCTGCCTCTAAAACTGATTCATGCAAAGGATCAATTTCCTTCTGATGGTTCTATTTGTCTGTATCCCTGCACGCTACGAATAAGCGTTGCAAGAAATGTGAAATGAGATCTCATTTTCCGCATGGATCCATCATATGCTACATGTGTTGGCATAATATAGTATCGTTATTGTACATCAGCCATCTAATTTTAACTACGTCTCGCTCCTCAAGTAGAAATTGCATCTCCTCCCTGGCTGCACGGTGCCTCCCTCCATCCCCACCCACACACTCATTTTTTATTTTTAATACTTTTTATTTGTTTCATGTCATCTTTTCAATTCGGTTATTCATTGTTGTAGCATGAGTGACAAAGAAGCAGGAAAAACTTAAAAAAAAAACCCAGTCCAAGACAGGAAATCTCATTCAAGTTCCATTTGCTGCTAGCTTGGCGCATTAGCATCCTTTTTTTCCTTCTTTTTTTTTTTTTTCTTTCCTGTTTTTGTCTCAGATTCCCTCGTGCCGCTCCGGTGCCAGCTCAGAACCCACATGCAACACCAGGGGAGAAGAAGGAAAAAGAAAATACAACTAAAACCAAGATGTCTGGCTTATTTTCACTCTCGGAAACATGACAGATGAAAAATAGAAGGAGAGCGAAAACATTCCAGGCAGCGGCGACAGCTTTGAAACCTTAAGAGAGCCCACTGCAACCAATCTTGGCTTCGCAGGCGCGCGGCGGTGCACTGTGGGAAGTCGGTGTGGCGTACCGTGTTCCGGGAGGGGAGAGGGACGGAATGAGAGAAAATGGCAGCAAATGAAGTTGGCGGGCTGCAGAGTATTGTTCCCCTCCTGCTCGCAGTAATGAACAGGCCTTTCCGAACAGACTTGGGGAAATTGGTCCCCGGTGGGGCCCCGCAGCCTCTCTCATCTGTCAGGTGTGCTCGCCACACACGCACGCGTGATACCTGTGGACGCACGCGTGCGGAGGCGGCGGCGGCGGCGGAGTGCCTGCAAACGCGCTGGCATCGACTCGGAAACGCGCGGACTCTGCAAAGAAGCGTCACACTGTGAGACACCGCAACCGTCCATTAAAGGATGCCCAGTGCATTGCCACGTTCAATTTTAACCTCTTGTCGTTCGCTGCAGATGAAGACGGATGATGGCGAGCGAGATGAGCTATTAGAGCGCGAGTTCCAGCCGACCCGTTCGCAAACACCTGTGCTTTTCCGAGCACAAAAGAAAGAGTCGAGAGGCCCGCAACCTCTTCAGAAGGACTGGTTCAGCACTTCTGCAGTGGCTCCAATTTGAACTCACTAAATGTGTGAATAGGTGGGGCTTTTTTTTTTTTTTTTATACTTTTGAATTAAAGGTTAAAGTCAAATACAGTTTCAGTTAAATAATGCATCACATCCAGTGGTTTGCTAAGATTTTTTGAAAGCTTATCATGGATTAAACTAGTCTCAGAAGGCTGCTTTTCATCATTTCATTTGATTTAGTATTATTGATTTGATTTATTTTACATCTCTTTTGAGGACCCCGGTAGATCTTAACACGTCAGCGTGTTTGATCTAACAATGTCACGATATTTTGCTGCCATAAAGAGCTGTAATGAATTTTAAATGGTATTTCTATTCATAATTGCATATCAAAGTACAAGTCTGGTTTAAGAAGCATAACTACCCGCATGCACACACACATTTTTATCATCAAAACTGCAAACTTTTGGTTGTTGTTTTAGTCTAATCTGCCCATAAACCCTCAAACATCAGGTTGAGATTGTTGTTTAAAGAGTGCTCGCTATTTAACTGGACAAAATGAGTTTATGAATAACTAATGTTACGTTAAATCCCTTTCTGTTTTATCTGTTTATTTGTGCTGGAGCAAAAAATGAAATATTAATGGCATGGCTGCTCAAATTCATAATATGCATTTGTTTTATTAAATATGTTCTCATCTCATTTAATGTCGACACCCCCCCCCCCACACACACACACACACACACAGGATGTCAGCAGAGACCTGCGAAATGCTGATATACTGAGATACTACTCATGCTGTGCAAGCTCAATGAAAGGTTAAATGGATGTTTGATCCGCTGACACAGCCAGCTAGCCTTGAACCTGGATGGAGAAACTGCAGAACATGCTGGGGGCTATACATGTAGACTGCACATGGTTTTTATTCTGGAATAAAAAAACATGAATATGCTGCTCAAATAAACAGCAAAAAAAAAAAGAAAAGCTATAATTGTTCCTCTTGTTCACAGTAGATGTTTAAAAGCCCTTTCTTAATGTGCTTTCACTGTAAGTGATGAGGAAAAAAGAAAAATTCAGAGTCCTCTTTCTGAGTAAAACTACATTCCAAATTTATCTGAAGTTAATGAGGCTTCAGCAGTCTGAATTAATCATATCAAGTGAATATCTTCCGACGTTACTGCTTTTTAGCACATAATATTCTCTTTTTTAGAAACTTCACTCATGTAAGTGCTGCTGCAGTGGAGGAGTAGCAACAGAACGGTATTTCTAAACCAATAAGACAGTAACTTTTGAAGATATAATTTTTTTTTTTGTACCTTAATCTACAAACGCTTGGCTGGCTATGGATAAAGTTGGCAAACTTTAAACAATAATTCAAGAATACACGTGTTTAGGTCACAACTAATCTTCTTTTGAACGTATTTATTCATGTTGGCGTGGTAATGATGAGGTGCTGAAGTTCCGACCGAGCATGAGGTGGTGATTTGAGTGACTTTGTTGTTGTTGGACAGTCTGTTCGGAGTTATCCAGAAACTGCTGATCTCCTTGGATTTTCACACGCAGCCATCTCTTGAGTTCACTGAAGATTTGTCCTCAACATGGATAACGAGCAGAGGAATCTTACTGTAGCGGTGATGCACGCCACCGTCGGGTTCACCCACAGAGTCATGCAGTCAGATTCAGAGTTCGCCATATTTTATTGAACGAAATCAAAACAAACTCACACACAGAGAGGTGATTAACCACCTGATGGGAATCATGTGTGCTGCTTTATGTTAATTTAACAAAGAACATATAGGCCACAACCACACCAGTCTGCTGCCAGGGTGGCACTTTTCAAAAACGCTCCATCTCTGTGTGAACTCTTCTGAAATGCTGCGACTGCGCATTCGCGCCATCGTAAATAGTTATTCTCCACATGCACGAGTTTGTGTAGATTATCAAAAGTGCAGACATTAAGTCGGTATGGTTCACTGCCGCAATCAAACGATTTAAGAGTTATTTTGTTCATATGCTAATATATTGGAGCTGATCAATTGTAGCCACATACAGTGTTGCTCCTTTCTAAACTGGATGTTGTCTTTTTTCCCCCACAGAGATGTGCACCAGCTATCACTTTAAGCTCCATATGTGTAAGGATTTAAAGCCTGATCTAACAGTTACTGCCACTAATGGTCAGCTGTGTACCCCAGGCAGTCATCTCCTGTCACTGTTTAGTGCGGTCTGCTGTAGTAACTCTCAGTGAACATTAATCCTTCATGCTTGGTCTTGTTACCCGTTTTTGTTTCTGCCACTCGGTTGTCATAAACGTTCTTATTACACAGAGGGTTCATTGGACGGTGGCCAGCCTTAGGAGGACGCCTTTGTGTCACAGACGAAAGCAAAGGTTCTGTTAATGCACTGTGGCTCTTTTGTCGTTATTCCTTTTGGTCCATATATTTTATTCATGAGTCCCGCTGTACTGGGGAGTGAGAGGGGGATTTGGCCTTGGTTTGAGAATGACTATGGTACCAAGAAAGGCATAGAAACCTACATCTCTCAGCCGCTTCCGTCTCTTGGGAGGTGTCCTCTCTTGGCCTGTTTGCAGTAAAATAATAAGGTGATTATGGGGAAAGGGGGAGGGGTTGCAGTTTTGCTCAGCTATGTTTGTTACATAAGAGGGATCGTGAGTGACTCAAGTAGTTTTCACTAATTCCTGATCTGATTGCTGTAATTAAAATATCCGCTGGAGGAGTGAGAGCTTGGCCTTCATTTTCAGCAGTTTACTGTCCGCCTCCTCTTTATCACACCAGGCGTTATGAGTCGGACGGCCTCATTACAAACAGGGACAGGCCCTAATGTGCAAAAACTGAGTAGGTGCTGTCACTTCAACCATTCAATAACCTCAATCCTCAATATTTTTCTTTTATTATAAGCAACATGATGAGCAGATTCAGCTTGCCTTGTGTCTACAGTATGTCTATTTTTCCTTGCTCCTACCCTCTTCATCTTCCTCTTCTTTTCTCTTTTACCCTGTTTTGCCCTTCCTCTCTGACTGACTCAGCCTCACATCAATCATACCAATGTTTATTGTCAATGAAATATTTAGTACAAGAGGGCCTGTGTGCGCAGATTGCAGATTGCACCTCACCCTGAAACAATACTTTGCAAGAGTGTGTGCGTGTGTGTGTGCATGTGTGTGTGTTTATACCTTGGCTGATTTAAATGCGGTACCTTGAAGCCAAGAATCTGGATTCGTTTGTATGCTATTTCCGTGATTGGGGTAAGATATTATAGGTTCACATCTCAAGGTTCATCTGAGATTTGACACGGCTGTAAACACGTAAATAACATGCCTGGAGGTGTTCGTGCTTGGGTTATGGATAGTGTTGAGGTCTACTCCTGCAGTGTGCAGGGACGCAGACCAGACAGGAAGGAATATTTCTACCCCCCCACCCCCCACCAAACTGCAGCGAAACATCGTGCGTCATTCTAATCATTTTCTCATATAGCCAAGTATTTTAAGATTTTAATGCATAATCATTTCATGTAATGGTATGCTTATGTCCACATGATTTGGACATACTTGGCACTAAGATGTGATTGTATATCATTTTAACAACTGAGATCCATACTCAACCAAATTCACTTTGTCTCTATTACAAAAACATAGTCATGAGAATGTGTTTTGTAATGAAATAAATAATAGTTTATGAAGGTTAAATGGGGAAGTACGGCCCACAATATCAGTTGACTATTCAATATGCAATAACGTTGGGTATTGTGATAATGAGATGATTTGTGATAAATATTAACACTTTCGTAGCTGATGTGAATGAATTTGTGCAAACTGTCTTTCTGTTTTCTTTCTTTTTTCATCTGCAGTTCTGAAAGTTTTTGAAAATGCTCCAACTCTGTCTACATGTAGACGGAGGAAAATACAACTTTTCTGGAAAGAAAATGCAAAAACGTGTTAACACGGCCTGAATGATTAGTTAATCACACGGTTGTACACCATGTAGGCGCAGATATCGAAAGTTAGGAATCACTAGCCTAACCTTATAAAAAAAAAGAGAAAAAAAAAAGGAATGTATATGTTTATATTTGTGATTTGTGTGGGTAGAAACGGATTGCACGAAGCACAAAAATATAGGCTTTTGTTTTATGAGTTTAACACTGTGGGAAAACTTCATATCCAAACCTGGAGTGTATTCAAGTGGTAACAAGAGCACATGGCCAGGGAGACGGCAAGCAATTTACTAGCCAACTTTAATTAAAGTGCTGTTGTGGATCCATTGCACTGCAGTCTCGGTGGTTAAAATGCTCAGAGTTGTACAGTTAAAGAGGTTAACTATGGGAAAGCTGGTGCGGAAACACCACTCTCAGAAATAATGTAATATGCATTTATAGTCTGGAAGTAATGTCTGTGTATGTATGCTTCAAATAATAAAATCAGAAATGAACATGTTTTGAGTAAAAATGAAAAAAGGACACCAGATGAGAGAAATGCTGACTAAACGGCACATTTACAGCTGGGTAGAGCCGGTGGATGATGGGATGGAGTGGGAAAAAAAAATGGATAATTAAGAGTTGTTCAGAAAAGCGAATTGCTCAAAACAACCTCCATAAACACCCTCAGATATACAAAATTATAGTCATTTCACATTATGTCATAGTATACTGTAATTCTGACAAACTGCACCTTTAAAATTGCTCATCTGTAATTCACTATATCAGTATCATTTAACACAATTGCTGGTGTGGGACAAGAGCGGGTAGCGAGGGTGTGTTTGGCATCTTAAGTTATAAGAGAATGAGCTTTTTTATAGTGCCAGCACAAGGTCTTCAGAGGTCTGTTTGTAGGAATAAACTACCAGCGGTACAAGTATCATGATTTAGCTGCTTTTTCTATATAAATTGACACTATAAGTTACAGTGTAATTTTCAGTTTTCCAGGTTTTTAAAACCAAATCTTTGGATGAAAGAAATGTGTTTAATGCCTCCTCAGCGGAAAACCGGGGTAGACGTTATACTGGCAACCGGGGAAGCCGAGTCTGTCTGAAGAGGAGCGGGAGAAAATGATAATGGACGGAAAGAACACCTACTGAGCTGGAATTGAAAATAAACTGCAGGGGACAGCGCGATACGGAGAGATGTGGAGTGGGAGGAGAAAGATCACTCGGTATACGCACGCTGGCCAAATGGTGTAGGGGACAGGGTGAATAAGCCAAACCGTTTTTAAACGGGTTTGACACAAGGGCCCCAGGCCATCTACTCACTGCACAGCTCAGTAGGCTTCCCTAATGGCACCCCACCTATTCTCTCACATAGACACACACTCGCGCACACACACACACTCTAATGGCGCTGGAGCTGCTCACATCTCTGCCCCCCCTGAAGGCTGCTGCATGTTGGCGGTTGGATGTTGACCTCTGGCAGGTTGTTGCAGACAAAAGCTACAACACATTTGTCTTCAATGTGGATCTGTTATCTCGAGTTTGGACAGGGTGCCAAAAACTGCCAGGAAGATTAGACAGAATGTTTTTCTTTTTGTTTTTTTTTCCAGCATAGTTCCACGTGTTTAAGGGTTATTGGTGTGATCCATTTACCGCTTATCATAAGAGACATTTTCCATGTTACGCAGAACAGCGTTGGGCAATATCCTTCACGATGGGTTGGAATCTTTTAAGGAGATCGAGTGTGTGTTGAAGAGACCGTTATGCTCCTTCCTTATGTTTTCACTGAACAATTTGCACAGCACATTGTATCACTGAACCATTTGCACATTATATTGCACTACTTTTGTAAATACTTGTTTTTATTTCCCAGTCTTTTTTCAATATTTAATACTTCATATTTTAGTGTTCTACACAGTTTTGTATTTTTATACTTGTGTGTTCATTGCTGTCACTGAGGTTACTGCTCAACATTTCACTGCTGCCAACAGTGTATTTTAACATTGCTTCTTCTATTCTATTCATTTGGCAAGTTACTTAAGCTCCATTTTTATATATATATATATATATATGTGTGTGTGTGTGTGTGTGAGAAAATATTGGTTTATTATTGCATGTTGAACTATTTCCTGCTTTTTGCAAGGGTTTTTCTAAACTTTGACCAATCAAACTTCGATGTGACTTTGGTTTCATGAGGCAAAGCGAGGGGAGAATATGTGAATATGTACTTCTGAGCAGGGATTAAAAAAGTTCCTTTGAATAGAATTCCGGGAACTGAAAATATTCCACTCAATGTGACTGCATACTAAATGGATAAAGCCCCTGACATGAAGTTTTTTGAGAATGATAGAAACCTTCATCCAGTGTGAAAAGGCCCAAAGAGCACAAGTGATTGACTGAATACATGATTTGTAGAGTGGGAGACCTAGTGCTCAAAGCACACATAAGCCGGTGAAAAATGGTTGCATATCTTTGACGATTTACACAGTAACCACCAACTTCGATAAGTATGTACTTTACGTGCTCTGATAACTCAAAAATAACACATTTGAATGTAGAATCACACCCAAGATTGACAGTTACAAGCACATGAATTCAGACCACAGGGATAGCAGACTTCTATGCAAATCCTGTGTGACTTAAGGAAGAAATTGTGGTGAATGTTGTGTTATGTCAATTTACAGTAAAATCGCAGGGACTGGGGTTCAGCTGGTTGTGTCCCCTTGAGAAAGTCCAGAGAACTGTTCAGCGTGAAAGCGGGTATTTGATGTGAGCAAACAAACTCAATAATAAAGCAACGGGAAAAAAATATAACCTGCTGCTTTGTGCACTGTATGTTGCCCTGCGTAGGTGAATGCACTATATACTCTGTGTTTTGATATCGGGTTCAAATACGTTGGGAAAATGCATTTGTTTTGCTGTAGGATACACATGTGCAAACTTCAGAGAGCGCTGCGGTTGGGTTTCTCTACATTTATTCTATTTGAAGTGTATGGATTGTGTTCTTATTTAATGTCTGTGAAACAAATTCCTTCCTTTAGGTACAAATAATCCACTATTTTCACCTTTCCATATTCAATTTCTCAAAGCTGTGCTTTTAATTGCATGAAAAGATGATTTGTTGTCGAGACAGCGCAGTTAGGCCTTTTAATTTCCTCCTAAACTTTCTTTTACAAGTACAGGGGCCAGCTGGGGACATGAAAGCAAACGCATACACAGCATTGTGCTCGGTCTTGGAGTGGAGCCTTGAATTTTAACAGCTTTAAGGAATCTCTCTAATGTACAGAAATACTGTACCCTGAGACAGAGAAAAAAGCTCTCTTTCTCTGTCTCAGGGGTGCTAATGCTACATTCTGTGCCGTCATCAACACTATTATGCATATTTTAGTCGTCTGTTTCAATGCACGTGTCTGGAAATTTGATTTATTTGGTTTTAAAATAAATTTCACAGCAGATTTCACCGGCTTCCAATGCATCCATCCAAGAACCTCAACCTGTAAATCCCCTGTGTTGCTGCCGTTAATGCGGATCTCTCCCCGCATGGTTTGAGTCTGAGCGCAGCTTAATGGTAGGCTGCATGCGTGGTGTACCCCGGTTTGGTCAGTGAGGGGTTTTGGCGCTCGTTCTCTCTTTATCCAACTTCCACTCGTTCTTGTTCGCACACTTAAACTCTTAAGGGCAGCCTCCATCACACTGACATTGGCAATGACACTGATGAGACAACTAGGCCACTGCTTTGACACATTGAGAGCAAGAAAAAGAAGGGATAGATGGAGGAGGGGGGGGGTTGCAGGATGGGGCGGGTAATTATTTCTCTTAATTTGTGCCACATCATTAGTTCGCATCAGCTGATAATCGTTGACTTTGGCTGTTCTGACCTAAACTTGGAGTAAAGAGAAAAAAAGAAAAAGAGAACAAAATGAGAACATATCACTGTTGAATGCAGGTGGCGAAGAATAAAGATGGACTCATTTTAACAGCTGTCCCGTGGAGAGGAGGGGGAAAAAAACAAAAAAACATCTGTTTTTGTACCATGGGCAGTTATGAAGATTGATCAGTCAGTTTGCAGTGACTGAACCCAATCTCCTCTGAAAAATGGTTTCAAAGCGTGTGGTCTTAAAATAAAAATAGCCGCGGAGCAGAGCGTCTCTCTGCGGCGTCGCGCGCAGATGTGTTTGTACGTACTTACACTGCTTTTTCGGAGGGAACGGGCCGCTGTGTGTCTCAGCACAGGTGTGTTCCCCCTCCCGCCCCCCTTTTAGACTCGCGTGCGTGCGTTTTGGTACATGGGCATGGTCTGTTTCCAGGAGCTGTCCTCACTGTCAAGCTCTCAGGTATTTATAAATCTCGACAGTAGAAGACAGATCACCAGGCCTCAAGCTGCCACACACCCATCCTTCCAAGGGCTTCCAAAGACAGCCTTCAACACGCATTACTCATTCCTGCGCTGCTACAAACCAAATTTTCCAGTTGCTTTTTTTTTTTTTTTCTCCTCCTCGTGCTTCAGCTTGCATGTTGTGAGCGTCTTCAGAGGTACAACTTTGTTCCCTTTGAATTCCCGCTTCCCTTCATGCCGTTCTGAATGACACTGTCCCCAACGTACAACCGCTCTCTTTTCCTGTGGTGCGGCAATGTGCCGCCCCAAGTTGGCTTCGCCTGCTTGCTTGCATATTTATGTACGTCTCTCGGTGTGTGATGATGTCTGAGAGCACTTGCCTGTGTGTGGTTTTTGAGGAAAAATAAGCCTTTTGAAGATCTGTGCCCAAGCTGGATATATTGCAGAGTAAATAGAACCATATAAAGAGAGGGAAAATGAAAAAGTTTGATCAGTGAAACATTGATGACAAAAAAGTATTCTTACTTAGATGGCAAGATTTATTTATTTTTGTCCTCAGTTTGTCAGGGCTTGCATTTCAATTTGCAATTTGCACGAATTGCCAGGATAAGGTAATTATTCTCCGTTTCATTTTGGATGTAACTTCATTCAAAACATCAGCACATTATTCCTGATTGTTTGGCAGGATGGAGAAACATCGTTCAACACGG
Source organism: Lipophrys pholis (assembly GCF_963383615.2). Classification (NCBI taxonomy): domain Eukaryota; kingdom Metazoa; phylum Chordata; class Actinopteri; order Blenniiformes; family Blenniidae; genus Lipophrys; species Lipophrys pholis. The sequence continues at coordinate 13,695,812 of NC_137644.1, read as the reverse complement.
TTATCTTTTGTCTTTGACAAAGCTCAGGAATAATGGTTTTCTCTCTGCATGTCAACATCATTGTGCAGCACAATGCCTTTGATGATCCCTCCTTCATAGCGACACCAGTCCTTTGTTACATAGGTTGGATAAAGAAACGCCAGGAAACTTTATTTATAGTGTATATTTTTGCAGTAATGCAATTGAAAGTGGGTACACATTAACGGCTGAGAAAGGTGAATAAAAGCTGGAAAAGATTGAAAAAAAAAAAATACAAACACAATAAATAAAACACTAAAGCAATTAAAAGAGACATTAAAAGGTAGATGAGTTATAGATAAAATACTTTATTTACAGAAAGGCAGACAGGTTTATAGTCTGGTTTCATAAGAAGTCAGCGTTGGATCCATCCGACAGTTTATTTGGTGAATTTAGACTAAAAGCAGTTTCTGTATGTTTGGTTCAGATTCTGGGAGCAGAAAGCCGTTTTCAGATGACCCGAGGAGTCTGGTTGCCCATAACTTAACAGAGGAACTGGAATATAAAACTTTTCCACATTGAAGCACCAATAAATGTTGGAACTGGCCCGAGCTTGGACGATCATCATTAACATAGACGTGGTGTGTCATGTTTATTATGCAGTGCATTTGTCCGGTTGTAGAGTTCGGTCATGCCCCATGATTTTCTTTCCCCATATTTGGATTTAATTGCATGGCTGGATCGAAGAAAACGATGATTGTGATGAAGGTGACTAAAAAGTTTAGAAGCTTATTAGACCATAATTTCAATCTGTTGAAAGTCTTGTGTGTATCAGAGTTCAATAGTAGTGGCGCTTATATTTGAGCTCAAACAGGTTATCGACCATATTTCCTGGATTTAAAGTCACCCTTTTTTTGGCTGGTCGTGTGACTGATACTAACTCATATTATGAAGTATACATGTCATCTAGAACCACTAGGTGTCACTGTATGACAAAAGAAAGCTGCGACAATACCGCAGAAAATCTGATTTGACTGACAATACAAGCACCCGAAATGATTAAATAAGCAGCAGGACATGGAAACAGAGCAGCAGAAAGGGTTTGGAGTGTCTGTAAAAATTGCGAGGGATTGGAAAAGAGCAGGTTAACTTTTTCTGCGATGATGAAAAGAGCGGAGTCTAATCGTGGCCTAAAAGCACGATGGCCAGAGCTGAAGAATAAATTCACATGTGTCTTTTTTGTTTTTGCTCTTGTTTTCACAATGGAATTTTGATACAACTCACGCATGGGTGTGACTTCGAGGGAAATACATTAAACTAAACTTCTTAATTAACCCCAAAGGTGATTTTCACATATTGTAATTCAAGCCACTCCAAGCATCGTCTCTAATTGCTGTTGAGAGAAACATATTTACACTTTTACATCTGGCTACAACAACAAAAAATAAGTCTTTTCTGTAGAGAAAAAAAACTTTTTTCCAGCTCTGCGAAGATGAATAACTTAACCGTATGTACTTGAACCAAAGTGTTTTTCAAACCATATAATTGTATGAAGTGAATGTGACAGCCGCGATGGAGCTCAACACTGAGAATGATGACTCTGTGACAGCTCACCTGCCTGAAGTAGAGACAAGTACACGGTATCATCCGCTGCTACATCCTGACATGTCTTGTCCTCAATGTCAGAACCGTTTTGAAGTAAATGATGAAGTTACTGCCGCCTCTTGCGAAGGAGTGCACCGTCACAATTTTGGACACAAAGAGATTCTGCAATCCTGCAGCACACAACTTTGAATGATAAACATATCCTGAGTTCCCGGGAACACTTTTTGCAAAACCTTGCAGGCACTTTAGAAGACACCTGTCAAAATAAACCGAATGAAATGGGTTTTATTTCATTACATATGAATATATTAACATGCACTCTCCATTTTTGCCAATCATAAAATGAGCTTCTGTAAACATCGGTCTTATCGAAAAGGTACCATGTCAGCAACTTCAACTTTCATTCTCTGTCAAAGTTCATCCTGAAAGAAGGAAAAATATAGTAATGTGTACATACGTTTCTTGAAATCTGTGTTAGGGTTCCGTTTAAAAGTTAATAAAGATGTAATGAAGGTGAATTGAGCTTGTAAAACAAGCCATAGAGTAAAACCTTGGGTCTAACAGGTAACATGTTTTCAGGACAAGTCTGCTTGTAAATTAGATTTCAGCCCCATTTATGTGTCGTTTTCGAGTGAAAAACATTTCTTAAATGTCGCTACTGAGCATGCTCACCACGGCTGTAATGAGCATTTCTACCGCACATGTGCGAGTAGATGGACAACAGCAGTGTTTGCCTCCAGAGTGGTATCACACACAGTCAATATTCTTCTGGGACTTGGTAGTTTTGTAGTTGACAGTCACCATAATAACGATCCAACTTGATCGTCTGTACGTACAAATGTCTGTGTACTGGCCATCGTTAATGTTTCGTGGCACCAACATAAACATTTTATTATTTCAGCGTCTCTGCCATTTCCATGTAAACGGACAACGTATTAAAAAATTTGCCATGTAAATGCAAAAACCATGCATTTTCACTTGACATTTTCTTTTTCATTTGTCCTTTATGTTAGCAGGCAGGTCGCGTGAGATCAAACTGTCTTTGACAGGCAAGGCCGATAGATTTTTTCGTACCCTCTCATAGATTATTCAGCAATCAGAGGGATACGTTGCTGTAAGGGCAGGGTGGGCGTCTCCACCCCTTCCAGCGAATGACACCCCTGATTTGACTGAAATGTTTCTCTTCTGATATTTCACGCAAAAACAGGGAGAGACACCACAGGGAATATCAGGAGCTCATCAATCCGGTTCAACCGAATCGATCGGACCAACAAAGCCATCCCCGCAGCCATGCTGCAAACCTGTCTGAACCTCAGACTTCACACAGGTCCTTTGTCCGGCAGTGCGCGCGCTGCCAAGTGGCCGCAGCGGAGAGAAATGAGCAAGATGCTGGACGGTTGCCATGTCAAATTCTCAGACCAGTCGGTAAAGTGACTAATGCCCTCTCTGCACACTGAGTAATAACCAAAGAAATCATATGTCGAAATGGCCTTAAGCAAGGTGCTTAATCCCTGACTGCTACAGAAAAGCTGCTTAGTTGCAAGACACCGGAGACGGCTGGTTTCTCTAAGCAGCCTTGAGGTGTCATGTGTGCAACTGTTTAAATATTTGCAGCAGTGTGGTTGAACAGAGCTTGCGTGTTTTGCAAAAATCAAAAATGATGAAATAATGATCATTCATCCTTTGCATATTCGGAGCTCCTTGCATCTTTTGCGCCGCACAGCCGAGCAAGACAGCTGCTACACAACAGGAGAGAGCAACAGTTTACTTGGCACACACTTAAAATATTTTATGGACTGCTGGTGTACTGCCCAAGGTGAGTTTGTAAGCATGACATTTAATAACTGAAAAAACTTTATGATCTCAAGAACACACTTATTTCAAAAGAGACAGTTGTTTTGCCTGGTTTTTTTTGGGGGGGGCGGGGGGGCTCAGACTCTGTTATCTTTAGAAAATGGTAAACTGTGTTGTCCCGTCTCTTTCATCTCGGCGCTTCGCCTGCGTGCCGTACAGTATAATGCTGTGTTTGCATCCAGATGTGGGTTACACGGATCCCCAGATGGAGGCGTGCACTATGTAAACCTGTGAATTTGGTTGAATTATTAAAACGCGGTTCCAAAATGTGACGGCACGCACAAAAATGGGGGCATTCTTGTGAATCCCTTCAACCGTAGCCTTGGTTTTTCTTTTTAAAAATTCATTCTGGAGCATTGTACCATTTCTAGCTGAATGGAGATCATAGCAGGAGAGGGGGGGTGGGGGGGGGGGGGGGACAGGTTTGTTAGCATAATCCCAGTACTGTGGTTTGCATTGATTTATAAGACAGAATTTTGCTGTGATTCTTCGGGGATTCAGAAGTGTGTTACAATAAATCCACTGAGATGCCTAAAATGCCAACAATTGTCTTTTTTTTTTTTTAGTAATGACCACAGTTGCACGTGTGTACAATCGCACAACGACACGTGGCGTTCGGATACACTATCATTTTAACTGACCGCAAGTGGAGTTTTCAACCCGTATGATGGATTGTTTCCTTTATCCTCGGGTGGTTTTGGACCTTTATTTTTGGGTCTGGTCTACAAAAGGGAATAGCCACCAGGGACAACACTGCCTCCTCTAATCCACCAAGTTCTAAATCTCCAGTATGATTCCAGTCTCAGAGAACAATACACCCTGGAGCTTAGGGAGAATGGAGAGAGAGAGAGAGAGACAGGGGGATGAGAGAAATGGGACTAGAACTACAGAAGGGAGTTGAGAAAGTGAACTAAATCCTTTGTGAATGCAGAATACAGTGTAAAGACATGGCATAATAAGGTTCACTGGATGGGCTTTTTGGCCTAGAAGTATTTTGCTATTATAGTATTTGTACAAAAGCCCCTTTTCTCCTATTGATGATGAATTGCATCAGTCTTTTTTTTCCCAGCATATCTGGAGGCGATGGTCCTTATCAATAAGGATCATAGTCAGCTTTTCAGGGGTTTGGAAAATACGGATTAATTCACCTGACAGACACATTTAAAAAAAAAAAAAGCGACTGAATTGCACACTTCTGCTGGAAAAGGGAACCCCTCAAAGAAAGACAAAAGGGAGCGTTTGAAAAGAAATAGTGCTCGTGGAATAAACTGGAAAGGGTTTGGTGCATCTGATAGACCGGTAGTGAGAGAATGCATTTAGAGCTGCGGTGTTGCCCTCACGTTGGCATTAGGCTCCTGTGAAGAAGGACAGGAATCCCTTTAAACCCACCATCCTGCCCGGATCAAGGAAGAACCGTGGAACTCCCCATGGGTTCATCGAGCCAGAAGGAAAGATAAAAATAGGACTTTTTTTCCTCTGACAAGGGAAAATGTCCTGGGTTCAAATGAACTCGGCTGAAAAGTCCTCCCTGCAGGCCCTGTTGCTGGGGATACGTTGAGAAAACTTTAAGGCCAAAAAAAGGAAGAAAGAAAAGTGTCCTTGGCTGTGTTATGTTTCTCCTTATTTTTTACCGCTATGCAGCGAATGGAAAAAAAAAAAATTAGGTCATTTAACCACGGATACGCCCGTTTTTCAGTCAATTCATCGCTCCACTGCTGAATGTGCTATCAATGCTTCCTGATCATTTCATTATTTAGCACCTTGTGATGTTGTGACCAATCTACTTCGTACCAAACCTACATTACAGTTGCACTACATATATGCTCAAGTTCATTCAAATCACAATCGGGTTCCTTTCAGATTTTCAGTTTATTATTCCCAATTCTTTTTTTTTTTCATTGTTTAATTTGCTCTGACCGCACACATCAGCTTTGAGTCAAGCTGCAGCAGTTTTCTGCAAAAAACTAAACAGAACAGCAGAAACCCCCGGTAAAGCAACATGCAATAGTACTACATTTACAAATGCTTGAGGCGCTGCACTGTATGTGCTCCAGGAACTATCAGTTTAAAGGAGGTACAAACTCACATTTAGAGAAAATCTGCAGTCCAACCAACTTCACATAATAAAGGTTTTAGAGCTCTACCAGCCTTTGGATCAGCAGATATGAAGATGAATCATTTTTCTGTTTAAGTTGTAGAATTTGAGAAACAAAAAAAAAGGCGGTTGACCTTGTGCTTCCTGGAAATAGTTTTGATGGGTATGTTTCAGACGAAGGAGTCATTTACATTCAAGAAAAAAAAAAAAGCTTTTCATGTTATAAAATAAATGTTCAAATTTCTTGGAAATAAAAGCTTTTCTTTGCAGGTTTCCTTGTCAAAAATGGGCATAGTGCAGGGGTGTATAACGTGAGATAAAGAAAAAAAATTTTTTTCAGAGCATAACAGAACTCTGAGACCTGAGCTGAAATATTGGTGATGACGGCACGGAAGCTACTTCGTTGCGAAACTAGCATTAGCCTCAAAAAGCTATGCTGTCAGCGTGAATTTGTAAAGATCTCAGAGAATTTTTCTCTTCGTCTTAAAAAAAACCCCTAAAAAACATGCATAATTCAATTACAGGAGAAGTCTTTTGGACATTTCACGTTTTTTTTGCACCAGAAAGTATCAGCAAGACTGTCTTTATGTTGAGATAAGAGTCATTTTCAATAGGACGTAATTGTTTGATTTTGTGAGAATATAGACATTTTGTATATTTGTTTATTTTTACAAACATAAAACAAATGGTGCAAAAAATAAAAGTCAAACAAAACAACGCAAAACCGTTCTCAAAAACAAGCAGGAAGAAATACATCATCACATATACTGTACTCTGTGCCACAACAAAAAAGGTTTGAATTAATTTTTTTAATTGTATTATGACACTACTTTACCATTCGAGATGAAATTGTGCTGTATGTGGCTCCTGAAATACAATGTATTTGATATCTCTGGTATAGTGGATGAAAAGCTGTAAACATATTTTACCATGTATTTACATTGTTGGCACGTTATTACATTTAAAGCAGCCAATAATAATAACACAATAATCTTTTGCAGAATACGTGAAGCATTTGTTAATATAATAACTATATATAATAATAAATTGAATTATGTATTATTGGCTTGGCTGACAAAGTTCTACTGCATGTAATGCAAATCCAGCCACAGTATGCAAAAAGCCTGGACTTTATAGACACTGTCAGCAAACACCCAGTGAACACAGGGCGGCCTGTGGTCGCTGAAGAGCCAGATATTTGTCTCAGGAGTTGGTGGACTCCAAAACCAAATTGGACTTCGATCTGTCAGGTCTCCGGAAAAACAACTGCAAATGAATGTTAATGTTGCTCTGTGCCCGCTGAATGTGTAAATAAGCAGCTGTTTGCTGTTCCCAGCTTTGTTTCCAGTGCCCCCGGTCGGCAGAACAAATCTACCATTTCCTGGTGAGTCAAAACGTACTCACGGTTGAAAATACCAATGATAGCAACCAAAATACATTTTTCATCGACACTCTGTATGTTCTTCCAGCGCGTGATTATGTGTTACTTAGTTTACAACAACCCTAAGTGGGCAGGAGAAAACGTAAATGCAATCTTAAGTTTTTGTTGTATTCACAAGGTACATCGATTTAAGTTTTATCTCACCGTGAGGCATAAATGTGTGCTGTTGTAACAATGACATTACTAATAGGCAGGGTGTTTAGAGGGTAGGTGGGGGTTAGTTATATGTGTGTATATCCCTCTTCCCATTCTGGTTAATGCGATTTTTAACAACAGAAAACACATGAAATAAATACTTTTTTAAAAACCCTGTAGAGAGCAGAGCTTGCTATTAACACACGTCAGTAGTGAATTGTTGAACTTGCACTCACAACACTCATGGTTTACTTAATGCTATGTATTGGGTCAACGTTGAATATCCGGTATTTTCATGTTAAATGTTACTCTTGTTAAAGGCTGATTCACAGTGAATGGCATTTGTTGACATTTGGTATTAAAAAGCTTTTTAAATTGAAAGTTCATGTTGCTAATTTCAACTTAGTTTCGCTGTATTTCATACAATGGCAATAAAAGCATTCAATTCAATTCAATACAGCCTGGAACTGCTGCATCTTTTACTAATGGTCTTACATTATAACTTCATTTTCATTTGTTTATGCTACATTCATTGCATTATTTTATTAACATTTTTACTCAAACACTCACTTCTAATTATTCTGAGATCATCATTTGCAGCCTACTTCTTTTCAAATAATCATTATTATTCCTAATGGAAGCACTCCCCCCAATATTTTACCCAGCTAAAGTTTACTTGTTTTTTTTATTTTTTAAATTTCAATCACCTGAAATACTCTGACTGCTTCAGTTTCTGTTTGCAATGGTTGTCTTTTTGAGATTTTGATTGTCCCTAGACTCCATATTTTTGTGTAACATGTACAGTATCGATACGTTCAGAAACTGTATCCGGATCCAGAGGCACACAAAATGAAACACTGATTTTTTCCAGTAGAAGTTTGCATATCATCAGGTTATTTAGTAATGAACTCGGCCAACTGTGGCTACCCTCAAAGCGCGTCATTACTCCTATGAGATCATGACTTTATTATTGCCCATCACGTCAGAGTAAATGTGTGATGTATGCGGTTCCAATATAGCATAGTGAAGTGTAAAGTCGCATTAATTTGGGTCATTTTGTGTGGGGAAATTGCAGCCAGTAAAGCGAGAAAGCGAGGCAGAACCGAACAGAGCTGCGCGGCTTTGTGCGGCGTTAAGGCGTTTGTATAAATGACTCAATCTTAATTCTCATTTTGAAATACAACAAACCGTCCGTGTTGGCGATGGGTCTTGAGAGTTATGCGGTTTGAGATTTAGAATAGGGCCGTGATGCCATTATAATATTCTCGCAGGAGCATTTTCGGAGTCTGCAACAGCCCTGAATGATGAAAACTACTTTACCCAACAGATCCATTCAGTCCTTAAACAGCAGGGAAATGTGCAGCGGCAGTAGAATATCTCACAGTCATTTAAATGTGCCAGTGAACAAAGGTAGCTGCCGGCTGTTAAACACCTAGGCATGCATTTCAGGCCTGCTTTGTCCGGCTCTGATTCAGATGTGTGTGTGTGTGCCTATGGATTGCGGCGTCTGTGCAGGCCACAATCTCAGCATTTTCAGTATAAACTGCGCAAGCTTTCATAGGCGTGTGTGTTTATCTGTGTGTTCGCGGGCAGGAGACATTGTTTGAGTCTTCACAGCGCTCCGTGAATGCACCTCGGCAATGAAAGTAAATAGTGGGGATTCTTTACTTAAGCATGCCCCCTTTTGGCCCCTGAAATGTGCGAGCCTATTTCCCCATAATGGCTCTACCATGTAGCGAGCTCCCGTGGGAGCCTGGCTGCGCTCGGCTCGCTCTGCTTTCCAACCCCCCCCCCCCCCCCCCCCCCCAACAAAGTGTGAAAGGAGGGAGCGTGCCATGCAGTGCTATGATGAGTGAACACTGATGAGGGACAGTTATTATGCAGAGCTTATTATTCTCTCCCTGCACTGGGGGGGTTGTCAGTAGCGACCGCGGCTATTCATTAACGTTATGAAATATGATCTGGCTATGGTGTGTGTGTGTGTGCGTGCGTGCGTGCGTGCGTGTGTGCATCCGCACATGTGTGCTGCCGTTTGTGACCACGTGTGTGTTTTGCCTGCAGGGCCAAGCCAACAGATCTACACCCGAGCTTTTGAAGAAACTAAAGCTCATAATCATTTTTAAGACTTTCTGGACACGTCGACTCTTCGTTCTCTGTACTGCTCAGCTGTGCCGCCTGTTTCCCTCTTCTGTCCGTGGATGCACATGAAAAGCAAATTTACAGTCCCGCTATCACTTTTTAAAGGTAATAATAGGGCAAGTGACATTGAAGGATTCTCACTCAGCGCATATCATCTCTGAGAAGCATTAATAATCCTTTCCACAGGCAGATATGCTCATCCGGGCTGCAGTTCTCCCATATGACCACCGACTGTAGCTTTGATTTGTCGTTCACTCGTCACATTCGTCCCCCTTAGAGTCTCCTTTGTCAGGATTTTTTTTCACTGTTGTACATTGTTCCAGTTAGATACTCATTATCCCAAACGGCATAATTATAATTGAACTTGATGGCACAAACGTTTGTGAACATAAGTTAGAAGTTATCCGCTATGCCATGTTTCGCTACATGACTTATTGGTGTAAAAAAAAGGTTCAGTCTGATGCACTTGTTGGCAAACATTGAATCATTTAGCAGATACAAGGCGACATCCATACCCACACATCTTGTGCAAGGCAAGATTACCAGAGGCTGATTGTGAGAGGAGTGCTGAGGAGAGAGAGAGAGAGAGAGAGAGAGTTTTTAGGGATTGATTCATTCCTTTCGATGTCCGCGATGACACTTTATACGAAACATGCGGCGTATCATCAGATGGTTTAGGAACAATAAGCAATATCAAATTCTGTTGAGTTCTTCCATTCAACAGAGCCTTGTCACTGAATGCTTTGAAGTATGTTTTTGTACTTGTTCTCGACTTGTTCCCAAGTCTGTTTAGCTCCACGAGGGTTGCAAGGCATAACTGGAGGAATATCAATTTATGGAATGCCGTCATGGTGAGGAATTAATTTTCCAACACAATGCGCTCACATATAAACTAACGGAAGGGCACTGAGGAGACATTCTGCTCGAAACGCTTTTGCTATAATAAAGTGAAATTGAGTGATCAGAGTGCCGTTCATATTGTCTGATTAATTGATATTTCATAATCTCACAAACTTACGAATTCACCGTTGGGAAATTTTCTGTAGGCATTCCTTTCCGGCTTTTGCTGCAGCAACAGTGTTCCTTTTGTCCTGGATGATGTGTTTGAATTCTTCATATTTTTGAAGAATAATCACCTGCTCCTCCATGGTAAAGTAGGCTTTTTATTTCCTATTTGCAAGTCATGTATTTTCCACATTCTGTGTTGCGTCCTGAATTCTTCACACAATTTACATTATAAACGTACTGTGTCCAGGTAAAGGGGACAATGACTCTCCCTGTGGACCGCAGACATTGAGAGAAATCTACACTTCACTCTGTTTCCTGTGTTCGCACCTCTGACCCGCTCTGAGCGGCACTTGCACCAATCCTCATTACCTATCACCTCGGTGGGTACTTCAGGGGCAGAGCCCACCCAATACTCTCAGCATCACCTCCCCTACTAACTTCCATCATCTCAGCCCTATAGCCCTCTCCTGCCCCCCCCCCCCCCCCCCCCCCCCCCCCCTTAGGTCTCCTATCTGAGATGATCTTTACAATGATTAATGTAGGAGGGAGGTGGAGACCCTGCTGCAGGCCCATCTCTGAGACCCAGTTCAGATCTCCAGCCTGCTGTGAGGCTTGACTTCATGTCAAATGCTGCTATTTAAGTCTCCTATTTAGGCTATTTTTTATCTTTTTTTTTTTTTTCCCCGTACATCTGTGTTGCAGCAATGTACAGCTGAGAGCATGTCACAATACCTTGTCAAAAAAAGCTGAAATGTGGAAAACACCTTGAAAAGGGTCGCGCTACTCACTGCTGATAAAAGCTTCATGGGCTATGTGAAGTGCTGTGTGTAAGCGGCCTCACGTTGAGCAATTCTAATGCTTTGATTTGAATTTTAATACATCGGTATGAGCTTACATTTCGTGTTTGCACTTGTATTTTGACCGTGGGATTCTCCCTCTGATCTGAGCAACTGTTCTTCAGTGCAGACTTTCACTGATAATACCTTTCACTGGGCTTTGTAAATGACGGGCCTTGGTGGCCATATTTCATGCAGTTGCCAGGGTAACAGGATGAATCAAAGAGTTTGCTCAACGCTGTGTGTGGGTGTGCGTGTGCGCGTGCCCACGTGTGTGTGTGTGTGTGTGTTAGGGCTTGCTGTCCACTGCTTTTCTACACCACAATAACTGCGTGATTATTTGAGGGTTTCCCAATGGCTCGAAACCTCTTGAAAGGGTACAAGCTGAATAATTTGTTCAAACAGTAAACCAAATGAATAAGAAGGTCAATGGCTGAGTGTGTTTTGGATTATCAGGATAATGATCATGCTGACAGATAAGGGCTTCCTAAAAGCACCAAAGGATAACCTGTCTGCCTCACATTTCATCACTGCGGAGGACAGTTGCATGTTTTTGCTCTTTTTTTTCTCCTTTGAGCGTGTTGCTCCCTTGCACATGAACACTCAAAACCATCACTATGTCATGATCGGTGCATTGACGCACAAGATAAAAGGTCATTAAGTGCTTGACAATAAAACAAAACCTATCATTACTGACGCTATGAGACTGGTCGCCCATTTTATCGCAGACCAAGGCATCTTTTTCAAAGTGCCCATGGCTTATGCTGGGCTTTAATTGGTGAGCCAGTGATTTTCTGTTGTTGGTCCATTGATTTTTATTTGCATAGTTATTTGTTGATGGATACAAAGCCGGTGGCAGTCTATTGATCAAGCTCAGGAAGACAGCACTGAGAAGAGCTGTGCAGAGAGGATAGTTGGGCTTTCATCTTTAAATTTGTGAGCGTAAGCTGATAATATCTTGTTTTTTTTTTATTTTTCAGTGTTTTGTGCGTGCGTTTGTGCGTGTGTGAAATCCATTGAAATTGTAACTCATAAAACTATAAACATTTATTTCATGACAGACTAGGTTAGGAAGAATTGTATGTTTTATGACGAAAGTTTACTGATTATTCCAACTGAGATCCCATTTGCTCAACTACTTTTCAAGTGAAAATAGAAAGGTTTTGTGGCATTTTGGATGTCGGTTCACAAGACAATGGTGCTCGTTGTCACTGAGAAGACAACTTTTTGAAAATAGTATCCAGGTGGAACTGAAAAATGCTCGGTCTCCATGGAAACGGGGGAAATGCAATTTCGTTTTTCAAAAGCTTGCCGTGTAATAGCCAAATTAATTAATCTGTTCTGATTATTTGATTACTTTTTTCAAGTAACGAGTAAAGTAAGAGATTATTTTTGTAAAAACAGTATTTAGATTACTTTTCTGCAAACATGCCCCGTTACTGCCTTAGTAAACCGTGATTTTGTCTCGTAACATTGACGTGTCAGCGATGCGGCGTCAGCGTAAACAGGAGACATCATGAAGTGCATTTAATTTAACTTATGCTTGTTACAAAGTGCATACATTTAAAAGATTGAAATGACCAAAAAAGGTTTTCATAAAAGTTTTTCATTTGATTCAGTTTTACATGATGGAATCTGCAGAACGAATAAGATGAAGCTGAAAGGTCTATCGCTTCACAGCGTATTCAGTATTCATTATGTTTTTGAAAAGTAACTAAAGTAAAGTAGCTAATTACTTTTGGAAATAAGTAATCAATGACGTAACTGGATTAATCAGTAACTAATTACTATTTCCAAGTAACTTGATCAACACTGGTTCGGGTGTATTATTGGAATCCGCAAAAAAGTACAGTCGTTCAGAGCTTGCATTGAAAACTTTGAGGGGGTTTTATAACTCCCACTAAAAATCCTATAAATAAATTCACATATCAGTCCTAATTTTCCACAATTGTTTGGATTTTCGACAAATGTGTCTGGCCAAGTGGGCCGCATATCCACATTGGAGTTCGAAAGAGTTGGAAGTATTGAGTTTCTTCACTTTGTGTGTCGTATTGTATTTCTATTGACTTCATCATTGATCTTAACAGCATTTGACTTTGAGAGAAAACTTTGTTGTTTTTTTTTTTACATTTAATTTCTGAGTTGAAATTGGCCTTGAAGCCTTCAAAATTATCACCTGGGAAACTTTCATTTATTTTTTTTCTTTTAGCGTTGGAGTTCAGTAATCAGCCTTAAAAGAAAATGTTAAAGTGAATATCAACATTGTGAAATATTATCACTCAAGCTTTAACCTAAATGAACTTGTTTACATTTTGAGATTCTTGCTTATATATATATATATATATATATACATTTTTTTTTACCATCTGTAAACCGTAACCTTTTAATTGACTGCTGGAAATAAAGGAAACACAAGAAAACTTGGTCTTACCCCCCCAAGAAAGTCTCTCTTTTATGAATTAAACTTTGTTTTAGCCCTCTGAAGACTAAAATAGTCTGCTTTTCGGGAGACTCTGTGCAGGACCATTTGTCCGCTGGTGACGGTGACGTCCAACTTCTTGCCTGACTGCCTCAAGATGATTTGGAATAATTTACGAGATCTAATGCGGTAATTAGGTCGCTTTAGAGGTGCTGATAGGCAGATTTAGTTACTTTTGGAAAGAACTATGGTGTCAGTTTCTCATTGTTTCCTCTACGCTCTGGTGGCTCCTACTACATATTGACCAGTCAAGAATGTGGTATTGGTTGTTTCATTCAGATTTTACAAAAATAATTAAATAACTTTCCCCCAGAAATATTGGGTAATTTCCTCTTTAAATTGGCACAATGGTGTAGTTGTCAGTACTCTGGACTCGCATCAAAAACATCTTTGGTCTAGTTGGGGGCTTTTCTGTGTGATAGGAAACTGTAGACAACATGGGGAGAGAACGTTGCCTCCACAGTTCAAAAACATACTTTTGAAGTCATTCAGTGACGGCAACTGGTTGTCGGTGTGAACGGGAATTTACGTGATTATACACTCATGAGACACTTTGTTATGTACACAACTACCGATTGCCATAAATAACTAAAATACCAATCATATGGCAACTCTGTGGATTTTGGAGTGTAAACGTGGTCAAAATGAGGTTCACACTAAGCATGAGAATGAAGAAGAAAGGTTTGCGTTTGCCAGACGAGCTGATCTGAGGATTTCAGGAACTGTTGATCCAGTGTCCTTTTCACGCGCAACCATTTCTAGGATGTACAGAAACAGTTCACACATTCTTAGCACAACTGGACTGAAGATGATTAGGAAAACATTATCTGGTCATGAGTTTCCATATGCGCTGTGACATTTAGACAGCAATGAATCAAAATTTAACATGGAACATAGAAGTTCTGCCTTGTATCAACAGTTCTCGACGCACTTTAGGGAAAATACAAACATCACAACCTACCTAAGTATTGTTGCAGATTATTTTATGACCAGTATCATCTCCTGTTGGCTACTCCCAGAAAGGTTAGTCCTAAAGAGCACCTTTGGATGTAGTTTAAAAGGAGAGTCACATCGTGGATGTTCACTTGGTGAATTTGTTATTTCGAAATGTCAATATGGATCAAAATTGCTTTGCAACATTTTCAGCAAGGTGTTGAAACTATGGCAACAAGAGTGATGAAATGTTTGATTAAAAATGGTATCCAGCTATCAGTCAGATAAATCGAGGTCCTGGTTTACCACAGTGTCTCACAATGTATCATCATATGCTAAACTAACTAAAGCAAAAAAAACAAAACTCACTCCAACCCAAAAACAAACTAAAAACACTTTCCCAAATATGTTCTGGCTTGTAGAATTAATCTTCTAGTTTTAATCAATCGAATGTTGATAACCTCAGAGTAACACCTCAAGGTTCGCTGTGATCCCTAGTGAGCTGAGTTTAGAACCATCCTTCTAGATGATCAGCTCCATACACCATGTCCATAGCATGGTCATATATTTCAGTATCACAGGACCTGTTTGCCAGCTATTCCTCCAGACGACGCCTTACATTTTTATTTATGTATCTCGAAGCCACAGTTAAAGACACCAGAATGAGACCTTTTGCTTCTCAGTTGAGAATTAAAAGGTCAGTTTGACTGTTATAGACAGTGTTTCGATTTACCTCTTGGCTTTTGCGGGCCCCTCTTCAGATCAATCCTTTGCCAGATTAGCCTGGTTTAACAAGGTTTCTGGGGCCGACTTTGACACATCTCACCTGCTCCGCCGAGAATATATCACATTGAGTGGAGCTGGCGCAATCCCACTCAATCCCTCTTCCATGCTCGCGCCAATGACAAAGGCTCTAAAATGGATTAGTGTAGGTGATTATTGCCATTGTCACCAGTCAATAGATTTTGGGTTGTGCGATGTGCGGTGTCGGCCATGAGCGTGTGGCGTCGCACGAGTGTGTGTGCGGCGCGATTGAGTGTCTTTGGACATGTTAACCGCTAATGAAAACAATGTCATTATCGGAGATTTGAGGGCACTGTCCTTGTCTGACAGAATGAGATGGTGTGAAAAACAGAGACGGGAGGATCACACGGGAAAAAAACGGACGGTTATACTGTGGCAAGAGCAACCAGGGGAGGGAGGGGAGCAGCACGAGGTGAGAACAATTCACACTACAAACTGCATTAGAGACACTCCCAGCAGAGAGTGAAGGAAATTGCCCAGAATGAAGATGGACCATAAGGGTAAGGTGGTGACAGTGGTATTAAAGCGGAAGGAGTGGGGTGGGTCTTTGGACGGTGGGGACCGCACTGCACAATGTCTTGGCTGCAGAACCGTCAGCCAGGAGGACGGGTGTTTGGACGGGACACGAGACAGCGAGTGCACGAGGGAGACGGGTAAAAGATGCAGGCTGGGAGACAGACGATGGAGAGGGGCGGGGGGGAGGATCGGGAGACAGATGGATCGAGGTGTGAGGGAGGCAGCAGGATATCGACAGGGGAGGAATTGTGTTTCAGGAGCTCCCTGCCAGAAATATGTTTCCATCATGCAGATGGAAGAAGAAAAAAAAAAAAAGAGGAGAGAGAGAGCAGTAGGCAAAACATGAAGCAATGCATTACAGGAATGGCAGGTTACAGAGTCAACTATAAATAGTAAGACCCCCGAGGTCATGATTTTCCATGGGTTTTAGTGCTCAGCATTATGTCCAAAACAGGAACTGTGTGTGTGTGTGTGTGTGTGTGTGTGTGTGTGTGTGTGTGTGTGTGTGTGTGTGTGTGTGTGTGTGTGTGTGTGTGTGTGTGTGTGTGTGTGTGTGTGTGTGTGTGTGTGTGTGTGTGTGTGTGTGTGTGTGTGTGTGTGTGTGTGTGTGTGTGTGTGTGTGTGTGTGTGTGTGTGTGTGTGTGTGTGTGTGTGTGTGTTTTTAGGTCAGCGAAAGTGCCTTTATTTTATATTAAAAAAAGAAAAAAATATATATATATATATATACTGTATATATATATATGCAACAATTATATAGAATACACGCAGTCATAGACACTGTGTTTTTGAATAATTTTTTGCAGTTATCTACAGAAAGTTTTAACAGTGAATATATTTCCTAGGTTGTTTGCCGGTTTGTCCTGAGTGGTATTGGAAAATCTCATTCAGGCTCGGATTTCAAAGCACACATAGGAGCCATATCTTGAAGGTTAGGGGGGATGTAGTATAAGCCATATCTCTCTGTCACACACCCACTAACAAACCCTATCTCCCCTCTTCGTTTTTTTTTTTTTCATGATTCCAAATGTTGTTTACTTACCTGTTATGACTTCCTCTTGCATCTCTCAGAGGGGAACACGGCAACAAAGCATGGAGGGGAGGGGAGCGGTCCTGTGTGGAAGACTCCTTTTAGCATCACTTTTCAAGCCAGTGTGGCTTATCTGTTTAATTAGCAAACATCACGCCAAGTTGAGAAGTTTACAGAGGACTACAAGTGAGAGCCAAGTCTGTTGGGGGTACCCGGCATCACAGTGGGCAAGATCAAAAACAACAACAAAAACACAGTCTCTGCCCGCTCCTCCTTTAAATGCAGACCGCGGCAGAGTGGGTGAGCTGTGAGCATGCAGCATTACAATATGTTCTTCCCACCCATGCTGATATTTAGCCAAGTAGTCATATTATGCTTTGACAAAACAGGACTATGACAAATAAGATTTCTGTTTTCCACTCATAGTTTGTGCACTACAAAGTAGATTATGGACGGTTTAGTCTACCACATATAGCACAGTGCTGGTACACCTTCAACAGCAGCTGTCTTAGGCTCATTTTGGTGGTATGTCATAATATCCTGGTACAGTTTTATATTAAACCCACTATTTTAAACTCCCACTAAAAGACCATTTAGAACAACTTAATCTTCAGAAATGTCAATTTCGTCAAGGATAGGATTTCATTACTGAAAAGTGATGATGATTTAGCAAACATGGAAAGCCGGAACGAATCGAATAGAGACTCTTCCCACACATCCCCACATGCTGTGAGATCAGGAAGAGTGGCTGAGGAATGAATTTGTTGTCAGTCATGCTCTTTTGGAAATGTCACAGTTTTTGCAAATGACTTCCAACCTAAGACCTTTGAACCAGCTCGATCCCTCCAGGACTTCATGGCATTTTTGTGTGATTATTATAGTTAAAAAAAAAAAAAAAAAATCATGGGTTTTACAACACATCTTTGCAGAAACGGTTGTGTTTTCTTCCACAGTCTTCTACTTTCATTCAGGGAATTGCAGGTGTTTGCCCATTGCATGAACTACAGCCTCCTGGAAATGACTCAGGTAATCACTTGCTATGATAATAAACATCAGGGAATTGCTTGTGTGGCCTTTTGCAGTCAATTTTATCAGCAGATGAGCGCTGTGCCCGAGATTATTTTGTTGTTTTGGGCATTTTGCATGAAAACTGCTTGGACTACAACCTCCATTTTATTAAAACACTAATTAATGAGCCTAAATTGCAGGGGGGGAAAAAAGGACACTTTGCAGGATGTAGGCCATGTAGGATGTCACCTTTTTTGG
Source organism: Lipophrys pholis (assembly GCF_963383615.2). Lineage (NCBI taxonomy): Eukaryota > Metazoa > Chordata > Actinopteri > Blenniiformes > Blenniidae > Lipophrys > Lipophrys pholis. Next base: position 13,677,716 of record NC_137644.1, on the reverse strand, counting down.
AGGCCAAAAAATTGTTGGATAAATCAGCATTCAAATGTGCAAACATGGCATATATTGGAAAGATTTAAAGTACAAAAAGAGTAGGTTTTGAGTAGGTATGGACTAATCCCGCCAAGCCAGTTGTTGACATGCTAGTGAATGCTCGGCGCATAGAAAGAAAAATCATTCAATGGTTCGGGGTTTTTTTCCCCCCCAGTGTAGAAAGGCCCCATTTTAGAAATTTTGCATTGCTTATTGCTCATTGTGAAAACGTTTCAGATGGAAATAAAGACCTTAACCTTTCAGGATGTATTGTTTCTTTTAATCCCGCTCTTTTAAAGAATAAACTAATAAAAAGAAACCACATTGATGAGGTTATTAAGTTGAGGCTTGTAGGTGTGGTTACTAAATTTGGAAAGCTCACCAGTTAGCCCCAGCTTGTTCACTCCTAATAAGTCCAGTATTATAAATCCAATGTAATCGAAAATATCTTTCCTATATCCAGGAGGCCAGATTAAGTTTTTTTTGTAAACGCAGAGGGGTAAATATCAGTTTTCGTCCAAACCGGAGTACGTGTAAACGTGGCCTTAGCTGATGGACTTGCAAGTATATTTTAAATACCTGGGTGTGTTGGCAGGTAAAACTTTTAATAACAATTTATTTAGCGTTTTAAAAAATAATTACCAAAAGATCCATGACAGCCCCCAAATGGAGACACATTTTTTGGGTTGTTAATTTTTCTGAATAGATTCTTGCCGCTGCTTGGCCAAGGTCAACCTATTTCTTTTTTCTGATTAAGTAAAGTTGGCCGGAGAATCATTGATGGCAGCCAATAATGTAGCGCCACTGGTGTGTAGCACAGAAACGCTGTGGGTATGCCTAGAAATCAGTCGCTCAAAAAAGGCCACTGTCAAGGTCAGTTATTCCATGTTTGGTGTCGTGTCGTCGGAGGTCACGGAGAATGATCCCATAAATCGCTTGAGTGCTTTATTGGCTGCTGTAGGACAGGAGCTCCTTCAACATCACTCATATAAACGGAGCCCCACGAAATATTTGGAACATTTCCTCTTTTTATGAGGTGCAAGAGATGAGGTGAATGTTACCAATTTTCATTATGTGCTGTGTTACTGGGTCAAACCCGGGAGTTCAAGTGGGTTCCAATCTTTTGGAAATGGGATTTATTTGAATTTTGGTCGGTTGATCATTCTCAATGAGCACGTGTAATCTTTTCTAAATCTCATTATGGCCCGAAAATCCTCAAATATGAACTCATAACAGCTGAGAAAAAGATTAAAAAATATGCCCGGCAAAGCCTCGAGACCGTCACTCTCAAAGGCAGTACGAGTTGTGAGGTTTGAGAAAGCGTGTGCAATTTAGCATGAAGACAATTTCATACTTCCAGCTACATTTATCTCTGCCAGCCTGGAGAGGTTGGCTGAAAAGCCTTTTGGCACGTTCTGTTTCTAATGTGTTCACAGGCACAAATGGTGAGTGAGGAAAACAATCCTGGCAAAGTTCTGTGTCAGAATGTTTAGCAGCCTCTTTTTTATTTATTTATTACATTTTTTTGGGGACATTTTCACATCTTTGCATGTTTCTGTTTCGTTTATTCATTTCATTTTAGTCATCAGGTAGACAAACACTTTTAAAATGACACGTTTGCTCAAGTTTGAACCGTCTGCGGGAGTCATAATATGAAGCTGTTTTAGGGAAGCACAAGCAGATTTCATTTTAACTTCATCCCCAAACGCACATTTAGAACAACATCTTTTTATAAACGGTTTTCTAATTGATCAATAATGTTGCAAAACACTGGTTCTTTAATGGAAGGTGGTTACACGTTACAAAATCTATGTTTAGATATGATTGCAAATAAGATTTTTTTTTTGCAATAATCATATGAGTCCGAGAAGTGTGTAACTGTGGTGATTACAAAGTATTGTTATGGTTGCTAAAGTATATTTATTTTTATTATAAGAGACTAGTGGTTGTTAATTATTATAATTTTTATTGCATTTCCAATTATTCAGGCTTCTTTGAGTTTAGTATTTTTGTGGAAATCGATGAAGAGTTGCAGATCTGCGATCTCTCTCTTTCCTGCTGACAAAGCCTGTTTGCATTAGTCGACACAATTGTCTCACTAAACTCCTGTTTACTGGAGAAGCATCTTCTCATTAATTCTCTTTGATATCAATCTGCAGGTTGTTTCTTCATCTCAACTGTTGAGTAGTTGCTTGGGCTTCATGTTGACGTGCCCTCAATAATACAGCTACAGTTTGAGGACTTTCAAACATATCAGACAGGGACACTACAGTTCTGCTTTTGAGAACTGTAATAAATTTTCTATAACTTGGAAGCTTTGGCAGTATAACTCCAAAAGGCCGCAGAGTGTTCATATGGTCTGTCCCGAATTGACTCAAAAGTCTGGCTGGTTAGCCAAGATAACCTTGAAAGTTAATTAAAAATTTTCAAGGTTTCCAGGTTTTGTAAAACCTGCCGCCTTCCTTTGGCAGAGTGGGGGTACCTCTGCTGCTTCTGTCTCTTTATGTAATCCCAGCCTGACTCTGTGATGATGAGATCAGGGTTCTGCCAAGGCTGTACCATCTGGTACCGGATGGCCCGTTCTTTTTTTGGGTGTTTTTTCTTTTTTTTTTTTTAACTGAGCATCGTTCTTTATGAGCACATTGTGACTGGAAGTTTGTGTTAGTTGAATTTATGCAGATTAAATTTGGCACAGATCTCTGTTATTCTGTTAGTCGATTGAAGAGCAGCCCAAGTGTCTAAAGTGTCTTTTGCGCTATAAATTTGAAATATTATATGGGAATCAAGTTAAAATAGACCGTCAACTACAACTTATATAACTTATACTTCCTGTTATGGTTCCCTAAACCTCATTTTGATCCGGCATCTTTGCAAATTTTTGCTTGATATGAAGCACATCCACACAATGTTTGCACTGGGGAAAAAGGTTCATGGTATTTAATTTTTTTTTATTTCAATGAATTGTTGCTGCTTTTGTAATCAGAAAAACGACGACTACACACCATTTTACAGTAACTATTCATACATTTGTACTGTGCTGCAAATTGTTTTCATCTTGCTTGATGTAATTGTTCATGAATAAAATAAGATATAGACTTTATATTGAATGAAATCCCCAGTAATGCGCAGAATTGGATCATCATGTTGTGTGCTGTACGTCCAATCAGCCACACATTCCCACTCAGTAATGATCTGTTATATATGCTGCACAATACTCGGTTTGAAAGCAACCTTGTCGGGCTCTCGTACAACTCCATGCAGACCAAATATGCTCCAAACTCTGATTTTCCTGCAATTACTTTTAAGAAAAGAAACAAACAAAACCCTGACCTGGAGTCAAACCCACTCAGAGCTTCGTTGGGCTTTCGAGCCAAAAGCCCGAGGCTCCGGGGATGCGTGGGGACTAAATCCAAATACTACACAAATTGTGGGGAAAAACAAAATTAATAGGCCAAATTTAGCAGCATTACAATACACGGCTAACCTGCCTCGACAAATCTGCACAGTTTTAAGTGTTTAATAGGACTAAACACCCTCTGTCTGCCTGAAAAAAAAAGAAGCTTTTGTTTCTGTTTAAATCAATATAAAGGTTTGGAAACCTTCTCGACAGCCCATTCATAAACATATTTTCTCTTGTGCAAATGAGCGTACCTTATGCACAGCTGGCATACCATCAGTGAGCACAGCATGAAATCTGTGTGAGGACACAACGTGTCTGACTGTTGACTGGAGAAATATTCTGCTGTATTTGTTAACTCAGTTAGTCAAAGACAAGGAGTGAAACGCCGAGCTAATTAAGTTTAAGATTTGATGTAGTCTTGTTTCTGTGATCCACCCACTCTTCTTCTCAAGCACTGTATTTTCCCTCTTGTCATTTCTCCCTTCATAATTAAGCCTATTTGTATGTTTGTAAGTATGAAAGGAGAAAAACTGTGCCAGCATTAAAAAAAAAAAAGAAAGAAAGAAAAAAACAAAGTGGACATGGAATTTAGTAACGTAAGAAACAATTGCATGTGTTTATCTGCTGTGTCTGGCAGTAGAAAGAAACTTATTCTATATGAGGAATGAATACATTCATTTAGATTTCGCTCCTCAAGTGTGTTTGGAGTTGGAGGCTGTTTTGTACGTTAAGTTTGAAGTCTGTATCTCATCGCAGAGGCAACAAGGACAACAAGTGTCGTTCATGGGAGGTGGCGTCCTTTTGAGTGTAGCTAGACTTCTGTAGTCGGTCAGAGCGAATGTCTTCGAGCAGGGTTCTGCTTATTACGTGCGCTGCCCCCACTCTACACCTCCTGCAGGGATCTTCCTGTTCTAACCACTGAGCAACAAGAGGTGAGGAGGTTCTCTATGGCTGAGCGATAGAACTGATAGAACTGGGTTGAGAGTGCTTTTCAATTTCTGTGTCAGGTTTTTTTTAAGATAGTCTAGATTTAATTCCTCACACTGTTGCACATTATTGTTTAGTAAGTAATTACCATAATTCGCCCCAAATTACTCACCCTTTTGGTCGGGAAGATGATGTTCAATAGCAACTTCAACTCATGTCAGCTCTGCTTGTGTTGGTCTTGTCCTCAGTTATTGTACAACGAAAGCAATAAATTGTTCGTCTGAGTCCGAGAAAGCCGCCGTACTGTAGCCGCCCCAGCGGAGGCACAAGAAGACATGATTTGAGGATCTGAAATGAAGCCTGACAAGCAGTCAGAGTGCCGGGCCGTCTGGCCAGAGGGCCCTCACACCCTACTGAGCTCAGTGAACGGACAATTGAACATAGCGCTTGCTTGTCCTCACACATTCGTTTTGCTCGCACAGAAACACACAGGGCAGGCACAGCAGAGAACAGTCACAGACCAGGCGGGGAAACAAAAGATCACTGCTCAAACCCACAGGCAAGGGTGTAGATGACAGTAATGTTGATGTTTTTTTTTTCATTCTAAAGTGCTTGATTTCTTTTGGGATGCCTGTATTCCAAAGTCCTAAAAAAACCTGATTTGCATTTATTGCCTTCATAATTTTGAATATCCTCCTGGAAGCTCGTCTCGCACTGGCAATAAACACACAGAAACACACCTGGCTGGTTGGGGAAGCAGCTATTGCAGCTCATCTCTCCTCCTACTCAAAGTGATGAGTCAACCTTAGATTTATGTCATTGTTGGGAGTCGAGAAATGCCTCATTGCTGATGGGATTCTATCGTGCATATTTGTGTGTGTTTTTTTTATTGGCTATTTATGCAAACAGAATGTGTACTAAAATAGGAATTTGTATTTAGCTTTTTTTTGTCAATTTTATGAAGAGCACAAAAAAAGAACATTATAAAAAAAGGAATTTGACGAACAAAGTTTGACTTGACGCAACTTGACAAGTGTATCTACTGCATGAGGAGTTGGGCACTGTCCTGTCTTCAGCCCACGGTTGCCCACCAGCAGAATTTCTGAGCTGTCAGAAGGATAATAACGCAAGGAAGGTCACGCTTTATAATGTTACCTGTCAGCCAGCCAATACAGCATCGCCCCGGAAGAAATTTAATTAGCTTGAAACGGCAGCGGGGAGCGAGGCGACTTTAAAGGAATTGAACGATAACCAGCTTTTAATCCCGTCCTGGCGAGAGAATAGAAGAAAAGAGGAAAAATCGTTTTCTATCGAGCAGTCGTGACTTTGATGGAGGTGGAATTCTTTTAAGGTGATATGCAGAGTAATTAGTAATGCGCATGTGTTTACAAGATAAATAAACTACCCTCTCTTCCTTTGATGTGTAAAGGAACCTTGCTTAGAAGTCCCAGCCTGGTAAAGAGGGGGCTGCTGAGGCAGCTGTTTACACCACATTCTATAGAGGCTGAACAGGAAATACATTTAAGGTTCCCTTCCTGTAAAGAACCAACTGATTGGAGCCATATTTTGGATTGTTATCACGTGGTTTTTAGAAGTGCAAAGATGTTCTTGAGGAGAAACTTTACGATTTACGATCTATTGCAGCATTTGTGGAAGTATTGTTCAAATCTGGCGTTTCATTTCAGTGTTCTATTGTAATGACAGAAGCATTGTTGAAGCACTTTGCTTAAGATATTGTTTGTGGCATTCCCCATGGGTCAGTACTGGGTCCCAAACTATTCATCCTTTGCATAAGCGACTTTTATAAAGTTTCTATCATTTTAAAATAGGTGCCATTTGTAGATCATAAACATATTCTTTGGGACAGGGGGATTTACTGGAACTACTGAAGACTTCTTTACAGCATGTTAAGTTTCATTTTTCATTGTATTCATTGTTTTGTTTTTATTCATGCTGTTTGAAATAAAATACTATGATCAAACAAACTTGCTTGCTTGGTGGCTTGTTTGGTTAATTGTGTTTTGATAATTCCCTGTCCACATATAGTCCACTTCAGTTGGCTCCTTCTTGGATAAAGTGGGTATTATATAGAAATTAGATTGATTGTTGGCTAGAGGTCAGATCTATGGACATTTATTTGGATTGCAAGACTACAGCATCTGCTTATATCATTTATTCTGCTATTTCTATTCCAGCATGTCCTTTTTCAGTCGTTGTCCTTGGGAGATGCAGTGTTTTGTAAGTTATTCAGCTCTTTAACAGCTGAATTACTATTCAGAATGTTGCCAGCATGAGAACTTTGCAACAATGTGGCCTCACTACTGTACAAAAGAAAAGAAACCTTTTAAAACTGAATACCATGAGCACTAAAAACAGGCGGTCTCCATCTCTGCTGTCAACGGTTGTGTAAGTGTGAAATATTTGTGTAATTTTGACATGTTGCTTTCACATTCCTATTGCATAAAACTGGTGCCGACGAGCTGTGGCTGACGAAATGCTTGCATAAGAAACTCTCTTTGAGCGGTTGTACACGACTCAACTGTGAAGTCTTTCGAATTAGTCATGATACAGGCAAGTATTGGGAAGATTGTGCGTACTAACTGGATTAAAAGTGACTTTGTGATGGTCAAGAAGACCTTTCTTGTCTTCCAAGTTATAAATGATGAGAGAGTTATACAAGTTTAGCTTCTATAGCGGCAAAAGTGAGATGTGGGGGAGTGCCCTGGGAATGTGATCAAGCAAAGCACATTTGAAGAATACGTAAGTTACTTCCTTCTTAATGTGCATATGGCATTAAAGTGTTTTTCTTGAGGACACACAATTTGGTGAGACTTGGCCACCGTGACTTTCAAACTTGCCAAGTCCCCAGGTTGACTAAACCATAATCAAACACACAAGCAGCAAAACACTGGCTCAACTTTTGACGTGCAAAATTTTGTAAGCAATAAACACTTTTACAGCAGACTGTAAAAGTTGTCAGAGCTGCACATGTGTGAGTGATAACACCAGAAATCAATAATATGACTAATCCTGGTGTATCAAAGACACAACAGCAATATAAATTGCAGTATAAATAAAAAAAAATGGAAAATTTGAAATATTGGCAAATATACTGGTAATTCAGCCATTTGTATAGACAGTAATGGTATTTAGATTTCTTTTCAGCTGTAATATGTTAGAATCCCGGCAGTGGTAATGGCAGCCCGGGAGGCACATTAATGTTGTTCGAGTAACACAACAGTTTTCTGATGTTAGCTTGTAAAATATTGATTCATCAACACATCAAATACTAGTTTGTCCAGATGTTTTGTGTTTATGACAAACCCACTGAGGCCTGGGGCAAAGGCTTTGTTTCTTTTGCAATGCAATCTTTTGTTCTTCTTTCATTAGAAGTGAATGCAGTTTTCCCCTCTGCATTTCACCACATTATGATGCATTTCATTGGCTTTTAAAATATATGTTAAAATTGTGGCCATTTAAAACCAATACAAGCTAAATCACCCCCCCCCCCAAAAAAAAAAAAAAAAAAAAAAAAAAAATATATATATATATATATATATATATATATACACACACTCTCCCCTTGTGTTTTCACTATAATCCAACACAATATAAGGAAAATAACGATACATCAGTTCCAGTGTGCTGTAGGGATTTCCACTTATTCTCTCACACAACTGGAGTCCATCAAATATGTTAAAACACTCTCATTTCATATTAATCACATACTTTGATTTCTTGGTTTATGTTGGAAAGAATGGTCTCTGATGTGTCTTAGAAATGCGTGCATTGTCTCTTGGGTATGATGGTATTTGTTATTCATGCCTTTGTTCACGTTCGCTGTATTTATCATGAGGTGAGACAACACCATTTTTGATATTTTCCCACTTTCTGATTCCAGACTTTGGCTTTTTATATGTAACAGATTGCCGTTGATTAATTAAACTGCAAGAGGAAGCATTAGTGCTGCTGTTCGTACTTCACAAAGCAGCCCCTCTCCGTGTTCCTCCGTCTCTTTGCCTCCGCTATCGGAAGAAGCAGAGCGTACTTCTATGTTTGAGCTCTTGTTATTGTGTGTAACCATTCAGGGCTCTTCCTCTTCTAAAACTATTCCCTCTGAAGCACTTAGCCTAATTAGAGATCATTTATTCCCAGAACTAATCAGTCCAAGTGTTTTTGTGTCTTCTAAAATAATAATAAGAGAGAGGGCTGTGCAATAAGTGAGAGTTCAAGGACCCAGGCTCCTTACTAGATTTGACTTTTGTGTTTTTGTGTGTGTGTGTGCTTAATTGCATTAAACTGCAAATTATCACCGACTGTGGTTGGTTGTGAGATTGAGTTTATAGTATGTACTTAGGAAAGAAGGTGCATCGTAGGATTCCCTTGATCTGTTGTCAACAGACATCCATTGTTTTTTGTGGTATTCTGACTCTCCTGCAATATGGAAGCGAGAAGCCTCAATAGTTTATCTTCTGGATGAAATTGTTTTGACACATCAAAAGCCAGAACATGCATCCATGCATTTTCTCCCGCTTATCCGTTTCCAGGTCGTGGGGGTGGCAGTCTGAGTACTGTCACCCAGATCACACTGCACCGATTAAAAACCTTCCTGCAGGTGGTGAGCCCAGGGGAAGGTGGCACCCGGTGTGGGACGTGAACCCATTACCTTGAGATCGTGAGTCTCATACTCTACCAACTGAGCTAGCCGGGGATAAAGCCAGAACACAAATTCAAATAACGGTGGGCTACAGACAATAAGTGTCGAAAAGGTTTATTTATTTATTTCAATGGAAATTTCCCATTAATAACTAATATTTTAGGTGCATGATATTGTGAACATTGACAATAGGAATGCACCAACACCACTTTTTTTCAAAGGACAAGTTCAACTAATCTTTTAGCTTCTTGCCAATGCCAAGTACAGATATGTGTACTTTTTACCCAATCATGTGTTAGAACTATCGTGTTTTCCCTAACGGTGCCTAACAAGTTAATCCCAGCTGACAGTTGGCAAAGAGCCGGTTACACTTTGGACAGGTCAGACATGGAGAGACAGACAACCAAACAAACAATCATCACAAAATGTAAATTACCCAGTTAACCCAGTATGCATGTACTTGCAGTACTTGAAGCACTCCTAGGAAACCCAGTGTTGCACAAGGAGAAAGTGTAAGCTCCACACATGCCTCGAGCCGAGACTCAAACCAGGCCTTTTCTTCTGTGAGGCGAGACTGCTTACCACTGCACCCACAAGCCCCAATGTCATATATCATGTCCTCATTCATTTCACTGCCATGTGTACCGTTTTCATATGCCTTTTATGCTTTTATTTCAACGGTGGCAGTAGAAACTAATACATAACACACATATAACCAGGCACACACACTTTGTCTGGCAGCAAATAGTGTGCAAATGAATTTCACATTACTGTAGGTCACTGAATTCATTTCTGAAATGGCAATTGGTATAATCTCTCACGGGACTTGTTGTGAGGATTGGGCCACATTTACCCAGTTACCCTTACACCTCCGTGTAGATTAAGAAATACATTTACCCACTATCAACCCATCAACTGCAGCCCATTTGTTCCCCTCCGACAGAATGCGTTGTTCCATTCCTGTCTGTAGTTAATTTCAACTTGAGTTACTCGTGACGGTGAAAACTGCATCAGAAGATGGACCAAAAGCTCTTTTTTTCTTTTTTCTTTTGCCAAACAGCCTCTCCCATATCTCATCCTTTTGTTTTATGAAACGCCTGCCTCTGGGCTCATTAAGTGAAAATCTGGCCTTTTCCAGTCTTATCCACTATGATCTGAACCAAAGAGCCCAGCCATGCTATTCAAAGCCGACCTTGATCTGGAGGCCAGCTCTGTATAACGCACCGGAGAAGTCCTTCCAACAGCTCAAGCAGTCTGCCTCAATCTGAAAAGCTTTAAATCCAATCAGTTGTTCTCAAAAGTTGAATATTTATAGGGAGCAAAGGTCAGAGCACTGCATCATAAAATCACAAGCTGATGCACACGATCCAGGTAATTCAGTGCATTTATTACCCATGAGACAAGATTGTCGCCACATTTCTTGCCATTATGAAAGTGCATTATTCTAAGCGTTTGTCCCAGTGTCGGCACTGTCTGCAACACAACTCCAAGCCCCTCTCTTCACTGCTAAATTGACTGGAGCTGCCTCTCTCTCTTTGGACGACCTTGCAGAAGCGACTCTCCTCTTTAACCTAGATTGGTGTAGCTAGCTCAGCGCTGTCTCCTCCACACCTTGTCCCCATTGTTGCTGATCTTATCGTTCAGCCTATCAGAGGACTAATGACCCCGGCAATCGTTGCTGACCCATCGGGGGAAGTGCAGCTGCCAAAGAGAAGGGAGGAGAGTCCATTAAAAGATTAATGTAAGGAAGTGGACACTGTCCTCGTGGACCTGTGGAGCACTACAGCAGAGATGGGGGATTTGATTTATTGTCGTTCCCCCTCCTCACTTGCTGAATAGGCAGAGAAGGATGAGCAGGGTGAAGTGCCAAGCTTTGTCAAGAACCACTGACTGCATGAGTGTTTGATTTCTATTCCAATTTAAAATATAAAATAAAATAAAAATCATTCTGTGGTTTCATATAGATAATACATTATAAGAGTTTTAAATGTTAAATAGTTAATTGTGAAGCTTTGGAAGGAAGTCAATACTGGAGTCAGGCAGGCCAATTAACCTGTGTTTTTAAGAAAACATGCCGCCCAATTTATCATTTAAGACGCTGCAATTAAGCATTCTGTTACTTTGGCAAACTTATTTAATATTTATTCGATCAAAGCTTTACATGGCACAGGCCCCGTAACGTACCTCCATTACTCATGGAAAAAGGAAAAAAAAGAAAGTTTCATATTTCATATGCTTTTAGTAAAGATTTGCTGTCAAGCTTGAGGAGCCCTGTTTTGCCTGACTCTTTTAGTACGGGTTTGAACTTTTATAATGGGCACAAACAACTACGACTCCTTCGCCGCATGGGTCTTGACAAAACAGGCTTACTGCTGAGAGAAATTATCCTCACTTTTGACTGTCAGTTTGGTGTCTGACTGTGTTGGCTGACACCCATTCTGGAATCACTAATGTGGCAATGCAAGAGCAGCGCTTCAGCTAGAAATGCATGCATGCAAATGGGATTTCTGTAGCATTCATCACATGGTACACAATGCCATAATGCTGACTTAAAACATTCTGGAATATAGAAGAAAGGATCAACACAATGGAAGGAATTAACTTTCAAAATATATGTTTATATATATATATTAAGGTTTGAGATGAAAGAAAATGATGAGAATTAACACATTTTAACATTTGTTAATTCTGTCTATTTACAGAAACATTGATAAAAGTATATACGTAGTAAGGTGGATCGGTAGATGCATGTGTTGGTAGGTATTTGTGATGATAGGCTGGGCATTTAATAGAATATAAAGTCAAATTGAGTTCTGATATGTTGTGGTTTGCTTTCCCCAAAGGCTTCGATTTGGAAAGAAATCTTAGAACCCCCATTTCCCCGCTTGCACTATGCAAATAAAGGTACAGCTTTGATCTTTGAATGAGCATGCATTACAACCAGTGGAGTGATTTGATAACCAATCATCTGCAATAACCCAAGCCACCCATGTATGTAATATAAAGTAATAATGGCGTCTGCAGGGCAACTTGATTTACTTTCAAAGAAACAAAATACAGATATAGTCTGGGCTAATTTAGGGTTCGATGGAACAGACATTCAACAGAAGAAAAAAAAAGTGCTCTGCAAGATGTATAGTGCAGCATGCAACTTTGAGCTGAGAAGGTTTCTGGAGCGTTTTGTTTTCAGTCATTTATAAAACTTCTCGACAATCTGAAGCAAAAACTATTGCGACTGTCTTTTTAATGCAGAGCTGTGTTATACACAATTGCAAACAAAATCGCCTTTGATTGTACATCACCGGCCATACTACTGTGCCTAGTAATATGTCCTGTGAGTTTTAGTCTGTCTTACTTTATGCTCTGTGAATCATGCTAAATAAAAGCAACCGTTATTGATGATTAATACATTGCTTTAGATTTTCATCAATGTGAAACTTTTTGTTAAAGGTTTCATATTTGCTTAAATTTACCAAACCTTATTTGTAACTGACTAAATAACAGCACTCAACACCAAATTATGTTATTTAGTTTCATTTGAAAACATATTTTTTGCATTTTTGTGGCAGAAAATTATTTGCATTTACACCGACTCATTTTGAAGACAATGTCCGTTTACATGGAAATGGCAGAAACACTGAAAACAATGCAGTTAATACGCAAGACATGACTCTCAACTATAACACTACCAAATCTCAAAAGGCTGAGCAACACATATGTACATATGCACATGTGTAAACAGACACCCAAAACGCACACAAAACTTTTCCGTTTTCACATGAAAACGTTGTCGTGTAAACAGCGCCTCAGTCTAAAAAAGAAGCACCAGGTGTCAACAATAGTAGGGGGAATAGTAATAATAGTGCATCAAATATATTTTTACTGTACCTTCCAAGTCAAAACACACTTATATTTGTAAAGAAACTAAATTGCCCGGTGTGTGCATTTACCATATGAATGTGAGTCTTGTATACGGCAGACTCCAGCAGTCCTCCTGAGCTCTAAGAGGCCATCGACAATTTCATACAAACCACTAACAAGTAGACATACGGTACTTGTTAGAAAACCCTCCAAAGACCTCCTTTCAGAATGAGGCGAATCCACTTCACTTTCCCGCTTCCTCAGTGTCCACCTCCAGTCGATCGTGTACGGGTGAGAGGTTAATTAGACGTGATCCCAGGCCTCTTTTGTTTTAATGCCTCGTGTTCTCTCGCTCAGCTGTAATCACAGCACACAGAACGCTTTAGGAGAGACAGATGTGAAGACTTTCACAGACATAGTTTAGCTCACTCCGCAAAGACTTACCGTGCACATTCCTCAGTATAATGGGCCGTCTCACCATCTGTGGCATTTGCACCATTAGCCAGAGATGACTTTGCTTCTTTGCTTGACTGTGATGAACAAGGCCTTCAGATGTCAAATAACAATAAATGGAGCTCTGATGCTAAGTGCTGCTGCTGGATAGAACAGAACAGCAATAATTAGCAAGTCCAATGATACACGCAAACTGCTTGGGAGTAGTTTGCCTTCTGCATCATTACTGATGGAGATGCCATTAAAAATATCTTTTTTTATTATAGCTATTTAAAAACAGAATGAAGCATTAATGGCATTAACTGTTTTATTATTTGGCTGCTTGAGAACAAGCTGTTACAATACTAACACAACATTACTGAAGATGGGTGTTACAGTTGGTGTATTTGTCTATTTGGGAGTCAGTTTCTGTTGGGTTAGGGTTAACCAGTACATTTCCTAATTCTGTGGATAATATTCAAAGATCTAAACACAAGAATCGCCCCCCCCCCCCCCCCCCCCCCCCCCCCCCCCCCCCACACACACACACACACACACACACGCACAGTTTTTCACTGCAATATTACCAATCACATTGATTAAATGACATTCTCTGAAAACTCCAAATGGCCACAAAAAAAATTACTCCCTAAAGAAAAGGGAACAATTTTTCTTGTACTGTGGGAGATCAGATGAGTAAAAGCTCTCCTGGGCAGCTACATTTCTCCCACATAACATTTGCATTAGTCTCAGTGCTTCGTTGTATAAAATGATGAACTTCTGCTCTGGAAGATGGGTTATTTACAGACAAGGCGTAGTCGCTCTTATAATGTCCGAGACTTTAGTTTTCCGAATATTGTCGAACAAAACTAAAGAAGAGCGGTATCTGTCAAAAAGTAGAGCTATTTTGGAACCACATTTTATTCTTGCAAACTTTAAAAAAAATGTATGGTTTTCCCCTGATTTGCAAATGTTGTTTATTTACACAAATTCCTGTGAAAACAGACACAATAGCAGAGTTAGAGGACACAGTGGCTCAGTTTCCAATGATACAGTTCTTTGTTGATACCCCAAAGCACTTTCATTTGCATTTCTGCTGAAATGTGAAAAGTCTCCATGTGTAACAGGGTCAGTGGTGCAGCAGGGATTTCGATTCACATACTGTATATGTTTTATTTTATTATTAATGCATAATGTACCATTTTTATTCTACTTCATTGTTTCGTAATTACCTGATTGCTGTTGTCACACAAAATCTGAAGACATGAGGTAACGCGTATGCAGGGGTGATTTTTCCCAGTAGGGCTTTGTAAATTAAACGCAAGAGCACGAAGATGATATTCATGCCTGTTGATACAATAGAAAGCACTGTGAAGAACTGAGAAAGCTGCATTCAGGTATGCACAAAAGATAGTTTGCACAAGCTTTTCTCTCACCTCGATCGATTAATTGGGTTTGTTTCAATAGAAAGAACATTTTGTTCCACGTGGAGAGTCATCAATTCATATCTCCAAATATCTGTAAGAAAACAGTTTTTCTATATTTTCTGGGCCTTGTGTTTTGAAAATGAGTTCCTCTAAAGATCATGAAATTTGTTGGCATTAAGGACCAATTATTCTTTTTATTTACAATTTCACATTGTCAGTTCTTTTGTTTAGCCCGAAGATACTGACAGAACCTTTTGTCATCAGTACTGTCACTGCAGACTTTGAGTCTATTTATTGGTACTACAAGCTAAAAAAACAAAAGAAACATGATTTACAGTTATTGTGGGGTTCCAGATTATCAAGTTTCTTAATAAAAGTGGATAATTAGCATCTGGAAATGATCACAGCTGCTTGAACAAAATCAGGATTTATAGTGAAACGGAGTGATTAGTCTCTTTGTCATTGTTACAGTAATTTGAGCAATTAATTTTCATAATATTGGTAGTAACAGTGCTGCATCAAGTAAGTCAGGTGGGAAAAGTCCTAATTTGATTTTAATATCCAAACCAAAAGGCCCAGATGAGAATATAGCATAGTGAAACTGAGGCTCAATGACAAATGTTTTTTTTTATGGGCACATTGCTTACTCTCAATGTTTCCAGCCCGGGAGAGACAGCCTTCAAACAATATTCAAATGGGAACCGACGGGTCAACTCATTACACACAAACAAAAATCACCAACACAAATGTCACTTTCCTTTGTCTTTCATCTGCACCGCGCTGACAGATTGCACCGCCACCACCTCAGGGATAATGTCAGTGTCAGGGAAGCGAAGAAGAACAAATGCGCCGGGCCATTTCTTGCGATTCAGGTAATGTTTTGTCATATTTGCTCAGAAAATTGTGGCTTAACCTTCCCTGCACCAACGGCTGGAGGCCAGACAGTTGCGTCAGACTGGACTGTCTTTATTTCCTACATAATTTCTTCCCTGTTCTCTCAGTATAGCGTCTTTGTTCTGCAAAGCTCTCTTTTGATCCATCACTGGAGAGCGACAGCAGTGAGGAATGTCAAACAAGATGCGCGTTGAAGTTTTCAAATCTGATCTTCAAGGAAGAAAAGCCAAGGCGAAATGACAGCTGCAACTCAAGACACGCTCACTTTGGCAACCATTGAGCTTGTCAGAACCTAAACTGATACCCTGTCCAAAAATATGTGTTTTGATCATGAAACACTTAGCTTAGACTTCACTTTTTTTATCTCTTCATTCCTGTTATGACACCTTGTCACAACTGGAGGCAAGCTTTGGTGGAACATTGTTTGAATACACAGTTTGAATAAAATGAAAAACAGTAATGACTGTGTTTTGCTGGAAAACTCACGCAATTAAAGTTAGATGTTTCTTGAGTTTTGATGAAGGACATTGAAAGAATTAACTTTGTTCTCTGCTCCTTAATGGTGCCAGTCATGCCAACTCCAAAACCAAAAAAGTGACTGCGCACCTGCTGTCCTTTAATGCTTTATATTGGCAGGTTAGTTGAACAATCGCTGTTGTCGTCAATGAAGCCGCCTCCAGCAGTAAAAATAGACCTGTGAAGCATTAAAGGGGTCATATTATGCATAATGGACTTTTTAATGGTTTTTCCAACAGTAATATGCATAATCTGTCATCTTTCTCCCTGGCTTGTTTCAATTTGTGGGCGGAGCCAGTCCAGCTCACGCAAACACAGCTGATTCTGAATGCAGGTCATCAAATAACTCCAATATTCAAAAGGTTGAAAATCAAAGAAAAGCTGGATTTAGGGCAATAAGCTTTAAATACATTGTTTGTGGACCAACGTGACCCATGTGAAATTGTTGCAAAACTGTATAATATGAACCCTTTAAGGTTGGATCACCACCCAGAATAAAACGATCACTGCAAAGGCAAATGCTACTGGCAACCTTCAGTTTTAATTTCCTTGAATATAGAAAATACCCTTCATTTTATCATCCTGTAAAGTATATATTTTGAAGACTGAGTAGTTCCAGATATGCTGGCATTCATGTGGGATTTTGTATGCCGGAGAAGGCACATCTACTAACCTTCACGCTGTGGTAGATGTTTCCAAATGTTTTCCTCCATTAAATCCAACGATGGTGATTATGAGATGTTCCTGGCGACTGATTTGTCTGATGACAAATTGAAATATCTGAAATGTCTAGCATGTTGGTAATGGTAAAAAAAAAAATTGCCCCTAAATTGTATTTTATTCAAGAGCCATTTGTCTTCATTCGCAGTCTTCAACAACTATATCAGATTTTAAACACTGCTGAAGTAAGAGGCATTTTGCACTCTGCTCAGCATCTTTTAACTTCTGAAGTTTTAGTTCAATTCAGGTATATTTCAATCATTTCCTCTCATCGGAATTTTTCCAAATGGATCTATTGTGTTCTTGGTCAAAAAATTGTACTTTCCCATATTTGATGCTTCACTCATTTAATCTCTGGTAGCGTATTGTTTTTGGCTAAATTACACTAAAGCAGAAGTAAACAGAGCAACATTACCGACACAAATGACACTTTTTGGATGTAATGAATTTAAAAACACAATTTTCGGAGCTGGTAATAGTGCACCAACAAAACGTGAACAAACATCTGCAGGGTCCCGCTGAAAACTGAGTGTTCTTGTAGGTTATTGTGTTGTTGTGTTCATGTGTCCAAGAGCAGCGTGGGAAAATCAAAACATTGTGAAAGACTAACTTGTGTATGTAGGCACACAGGAGAAAAGAAGTGGTTAGCGAGCAGCGAAACAAGACCAAAGGGTCAAGGTTTCCTCCGTTCTGGAGTGTGGTCAAAGCACTAAAAGCTTTATGCTTTAACAGGATTGTTAGGCAAGATACCTCAAGCCTCACTGATTCATGTTGCTTGGAGCATAATGATTGGTTGGAGGGATATTTTATATGCAGCATGGGTAATTAAATTGGTGGATACTGTCCTGGAATCAATATGAGACCAGTGACATGAAGTATTACTACCAATCCGTTGGAAGCGAGTGGCGAGGTGGGGGCAAAGTGAGAGTCAGAAAGAGGGAAGGTGGAGAGAGGGAACGCGAGAGGCGGAGAGAGAGGGGTGGAATGTGAAGCACGGATTGCAAGCTAAATTTTTATTATGACAGATGAGATGGGTTATTGGAATCCAGGCAAGGTTCTTTGACTGTAGATGCCATTACAGGACGCGGCTGCTTTAAATCTGGGTCACCTATCGACTTAACCTCGCATTGGGCATCAGCAGGGCCTCATTGCCGTGTAATTATGCCTGGAATAAATAGGGCATTTGGCTTGTGGCGCTACAGCACATTGCTGCTGGTATAATGGACAGTGTGGAATTCATTTGTTCTCCTCTGTTCTTTTCTAATCCCTCCTCTCAACCTCTATTAACTCTCCACATTTTTCATTTCTTCCTCTGAGCCCTTTTCTACCCTTTGGTTTTCATGCCATCATTGTTGCTGTCCCCTTTTTATTTATTTATTTTTTATTTTTTTTGGTGCCACGCTTCATCTTATTCCCTTCTGTCCTTGAGCAGAGGGGAGGTGGGTCATGTAAGCCTGAGAGGGAATGCAACCATTAAGAAAGAGTTGTTAGCAAACATTGTACACACTGTAATGCAGAGAGAAACTCCGAGGAAATCCAACACAAAGCAAGCTCATCCACCGCGCCCCAATTAGGGAGCATAAATATTCTCTTTGCACTGAAGCCCTGATCGTCTTGCTTATCTTCTGTTGAGAGTTTTGAAGATATTTTGGGTGGCCATTTGGCTCCGTAACGCATGTATTATCGGCACAAAGAAACTAAAGACCCTCTAAGCCACTACCAGTGTGCACGCAGCCAACCATGTGACTATCGTGTGTGTGTGTGTTTGTGTGTGTGTGTGTGTGTGTGTGTATCTTGCTGTGAGGTGACTGGCTCAGTAATTGGTCCTGGAGGCTTTTACCTGGCGGCGTGACTGACCATGTCACTGACTTTCTTTCTTTTGTTTTCAACTTCAAATAAGTTCATTGGCCATTTTAGAGCTCGTTACCCGCACTTCAATTAGACCGTTTCAACTGTCATAAAAGACGTGAAGAAAAGAAGTACATTTGTGTGTGCGTGTGTGTGTGTGTGTTTTTGTCATTTATTATGTGCCAGACTTTTGTCAAGGGAAGTATGCAAGATATTTTCATGCACATCACAAAGAGAACAGACGCTCGTTTCCTTTGCCTTCATTAGAATGAATTCTGTACAACTCGGCTTTTATTAAAAACAACAGGGGTTCCTCTCTCCGCTTCTGTCTTCATTGTTTTTAATCTTTGTTAATTAATTTGAAACAGCTCTGATTAAAATAATGGAAATGTAGGAAGAACGCTTTGTGTAAAGCTTATATGAATGCAGTACAGCTGTTTGAACCGCGCGTATGAGAATTGTTCAATAATTAAAACACATTTCCGAGTCTCCCTGAGAACGTCTTGTTCTAAAGCACATTCACGTTCTTCAAAATGTTTGCAATTTGGAATAAAATAACTTTTTCTTGTCTGTTCTCGTGGGACAGGGAGGGCGAGACCCCCCTCGCCTCACAGAGCTTCAACCACAATTTCACCCCTTCGACTCTCACACCACACAGAATAAACACGATATGTAATGTGTTTCACATTTTAAAAAGCTGTTTGGACCCAGCGGGATTAAACAACATATCTCCTTTTGTGCTGGGTGAATGCTTTTATTATTTTAAATATCTATATAATAAAAGCTGTTTGATTGAGGCTTGGTTACTGTAAGTCTACATATGGCACAATGGTAAAAATTTAATATTTTCACACTTCACATAGATATAGAACAAGTTAAAGACTATGAGAATCAACATTAAATCTCAATATGGAAGAACTATTATCACCTGGATGCAGTAGTAGTTTGACATTATGTCCGCTTTGAGATATCCTGCTTGAAGTCGCCATCAGAAGATGGTACGCTGTGGTCATAAATAGACAAATATGGTCAGTAATATTTGTCAGGTATCATTTCAACAATGCTTTATCATACTGAGGGAGGGGGAAATTGTCCGTCATCTGAATTTGGCAGAAGAAATTGAGACTCATCAAACTTTTCAGTCTTCTGTCGCCTAATTTTGGTGAGTCTGTGCCAACTGTAGAAATAACGTCCTGTTCTTAATTGACTGATATATATTTTTAAATTTAAATCCAAGTAGATCAGCTGCAAATGAAATATTCAGACTTGCTAGTCTTGCACCAACAGTCACTCCAGGTTCAAAGTCACTTAAATGAAGTCCAATTTACTGCACGCATGGTTAAGAAATTGTGGTGGCTGAAGTTATGCTGCTCTAGTATTTTTTTTTTTCCCCACAGAATTTTCAAAGGTTTTTCTTCTTGGGAGTTTTGGTATGGCGGCGGTGACACAGGCTTATCTTCACCGTGATAATGTTAGATTGCACCTGTGCTGACAAGCCTAAATGTGGCAGGGGAAAAAAGAAAAAAAAAAACAACAACAAAGGCGTGAGAATGTGGAAATCCTGAGAGCAACACAACACTTCACATCCAGTCTTTTTCCAGCTGTCGAGGAAAAGAAAAAGACAAGTGACTTCTTGTGGCCATTTTGAAAATGACTGTTGTCTTCGCAAGATATAGAGGTTAAAGTATTAGAGGGTTTGTGTGTGTGTGTGTGTGTTTGGACGCAGACAGAATCTTGAGGCTGGTGTTTTTATCTGGTATCAGACAAAGTAGCAGCGCGGCTCCTCGGAAGGCAGTGTCAGTCGATTGACTGCGTCGTCAGTCTGCTGGTCAGGCCAACCTGAAAGATATGGACACATCGCCACCCAAGGATGAGCTCGACATGTCCTGGCGGTGCTTTCACACCATTATAACGTCAACATTTTATGTATTGAGCGAAATGTCTCATCACATATTGGTTGAGTTTAAATCGAATGTCATTCACAATATCAACAGATAACCAAAACTGGTCTTCCGAACACGAAATACTCCGATAATCTGAGACGCTCTGTTTACATTTGTTATATACATTGTGTGTGTGGCATAAGATGGTAAAATGCAAGCATGTGAAAATTTGGCAAGTGGATAGTTATGTTTATGTTTTGTTTGTAAAAAAACTGTTTCCATGTTCTCCTGTTGAATTTGCTATGTATGCTATGCACACACACAAACACACACAATACCTGTTATTGTAATACTCCGTCTGTGTTCATACCACAGCTAATTCGTAAGCAGTAGCACAAATGATAGTCTTGTATCATTGTTTTGAGTCTCAGATGAAACCTCATCCATACATTTACATACATTTATCCTGTTCAGAGTCGAGGGGCGCTGGATCCATTCCCAGCTAATTATAGGCGAAGGTAGGATACACCCTGGACAGATATCCAGCCCACCGCAGGACAAATATACAGAGACGGACAACCACACACACATACACACCTATTGGGAATTATAGGGTAATTAACCTCTTATGCATGTTTCTGGACTGTGGGAGGAAGCCAGAGTACTGGGAGAAAACCCATGTGCACACGGGGAGAACATGTAACCTCCACACAGAAAGGCCCGGCCAATATTTGAAGTCACAGCATTCTCACCACAGTGCCACCATCTGGCCAACAAGTGAAACTTTATGAATAGTAACGAGTTAAAAGATGGCAATAATTTGACAGAAATTTGTGACAAAAAATTGTTTTAGGAAAAAAATAAAAACACTGAGTACTAGTGCAAGGTTGTATTTTGGAGGGATGTGTATTTCTTGTAAAAGCATCAGGTCTTCATGACATTCAGCCAATTATGCAACTTGATTATAACTGTGATTATGAATCATCATTCATTGAAGTTGAAGTAATTTGGCAGGTTTAACAATTTAAAGAGCAGAAAGTACAGTCGTTTGAGTTTGAATGTCGGAAGTGAAAGTAATACATTTACTCCTTGTTTACAGTAATCAAGTACAAAACGCCACCTCTGCTGAGAGCAAGACTGAGCAACCTAAAATGTTAGTATGCTCAAATGATTTTTCCAAATGCAACCATTGCTGAGAACCACAGTGTAAACACCGGCAGCATTACCGTCATTGACTCATATGAATCATTGTTAAGAAGACCGCAGAAGGTACCAACCAAACATCGGCAAAGAAAATCGATTCATTTTTCATGATTAAATTTTTTTGAAAATTATGTTTTTTTTTGTGTGTGTGTAAGGAAAGTAATGGCCTGGGAGACCCGTGATTTTTTTTTTAATACTTCTGAAAGACTTATCTGTATTAAGGTCATTACTGTTGAGATTTCTATTTTCACAGTGTCCTCTCCTGTTCGCAGCGTCTGTCCTAAACATGGTGTTCTGCTCTTCTGGTTTCTGTTCGACAGGCAGGCGGCTAAAAGCTCATTTTGGGTGCAGCGTGTCAGAACACATGAAACCTGTGGTAGAAAGTCTCAGAGTGCTCATCTCTGGCTGACAGCAGGCAGTCCCTCAAGCATTACCGTAGTTGGCCGTGACTGATTTCTCGGAGGCAGGCTGAGCCACGGGAGGCTAAATGTTCTGCTTTGGCTTGTCCGTTTTGATTTGTTGTAGACGTACGGCTGTTTGACATTTTGTCTTTTTGGATGTGTCGTTGTATTCACACAATTAGCTGCAGGTGTTTACAATCAGGAAACATCATTCACAAATAGAGAAAGTCGAGATTTCAAAGAAACATCACTTTTTTCTTTCATTTGAAACCTGTTCATACATTTCTTTTTACTTAGATGTTTTCATATTTTTCCTCTAATGTGTGCCCATTACCTATCCCCCTTAATCTCCATAATTATCTTTTGTGTCATGCTTTTACAATATAGGGAGGATTTTTCTTTTGTTTGTCAGTGTCTCAATGCCTACTACCTTCTGACGGCACTTAAAGTGTTTATCTCTGTGTACACAGGTATCACACATTTAGCGGAAAGTGAACAGAGAGGCAGACTGGTTCACGCAGCCTCTATTTGCCCAGTCAAATCCTCAGTTATTAACTTCTTTATTTCCCCTCCAATCTATCTGCTGATGAACTCTTATGTTGACAGCAGGGGTACAGAAATATAACGTGCAAGGCTTTCATCATGCAATTTATTTACTCTATTGTCAGTCTGAGCTATAGGGGGATGTTTACAGTGACAGGCTGCCAATAAAGGAATAGTCATTCAGGCTTAGAGCAAGAATAGCTCGTGCTGGAGACCCTTATGGTGTGTCAGTGCAGAACAGTTGCCAAGGCGACGTTATGACCCATTATCCATCATTGGAAGCAACAAATCCAGGCTCTGCTATTTATTCTGTTGTTTTCTCAGAAATGGAGGCGACAGATAGTGTGATGGTGGAGAAAGTACATTATTGATCAACACAAGACCCGACTTGTCCCCATGTTCGTTCTGTGATGCAATCCCACAGGCCTTCCACTGAGCGGAGCGGTGGGCTATCTCATTCGACGGTGGTTTATGGGGCCTGTCACTGGGATGCGGAGGCACATGATGCACAAAGCCGAGCCAACAGGCTCTCCAGGGAGGCGGTGGATGTGGCAGGTGGGGGTCACAGGTTGCATGCTGTGAGTACACAACAAAAGAGGGCTAAGAGGCCGGCGGGGGTGAAAGAAAACCAAATGTTGTGCCACTTTCTGGTGCACGTTGAAATAGCCAAAATAATACTTCCACAAACTCAGGCATTGATGAATGTAAGGAGTCTTTCAGCTTGATTGTCCACAGATATTGGAAATAGTTACACCATTTTACAAAGGGGTGTGTTCACGGCTGGCACCAATGTTAAAATGATTGGTATAAGGATGAACTTTATTTTGTTTACATGTTCTCCCTGTGTACACCTGGGCTTCGATCTTGATTCTTGTGCATTTCCTTTATTGTGAGTTAACCCTGAAATGCAGCCTGTGCATTTTTACCCTCTGTCAACCAGTTACAAACTCCTTTAATATTGGATAACGTGGGTAGAGAAGATAGGCAGTCTGATAAAGAGACTTACACACTGAAACCCCTTTTGTCTCAACACAAAACTTGCTTGTATTTCAGTCTAACTTTGTTCTTTCCAGTTTGAAAGTGGGTGAAGAGATTTCATTGTTTTTCCAGATTGCCAGCACATCCAACAAAACCAGGATTATGCCAGGAAACTGAATACTTTTGGTCACGATAATTGTGTTATGCAATTTTCTTCGTGTTGCGTGCTACTTGCTTGGTTTCAGTGAATCGTGCATAAATTCGAATAGTTTTAGCAAATGCTTTTATTTCAGTGGAACTTTTGGATATTGTTGTGACTTTATCAGGGAGTAACAGTTTTACAATGTGCTCATTACATTATACTGATGTTTTTCGTGAACATGTGGTACTGACGGCATCAGGATTGACTAACAATTGTGAGCACAAGCTTCAATTTGAACGTGCCTCTCGTTGCTGTCTCAGTTAATGACTCAGAGGGAGCCCGGCTGGTTGAGGATGCAGCAGGGCTTGGACACTGTGTCACAGTCGAGTCACTTTTCACTGCTATTATTATCATGCAGACTCTTTACAGAGAGCCGCAGGCCTAACTACCCTCCTTTTGTACAATGCGGGACAGTTGCAACAGTGAGTGTACAGACGCTTGTCGAAGAGACGGCAGGTGTTAACTTTAACAAGTCCGGCTAACTCGCTTCTACACTCTGAGAGGAATAATAGGCTCTCCTTCAAGTAGCGGCCCCTGTATGTGTAAATACTATTTATTTGAACTGAAACTCTGAGCTTGTTAAAAAAGTTGAGCGTGCGCATGCAATCTGTGTATGCAGTATGACAGTATAGACACCAGGTTGACATTATGTCTTCTCCAGTTAACTAATGTCAATCAACCACTGCCAAAGAAAGTCAAACTCAAGCTTGTCCTGTCACTTAAATCACTGAAAAATACACACCGGCTCGCTGTTGTGCCATTATAACAATTTTGTTTCTACTACAAAAGGAGAAATTACACCAGCGCCTCTGACAGATCACTTGAGGGAGGGGAAATAGTGACAATTTCATCTTAAAAATGGAACAAAAAGGTTTCCACCTCCACAATTAAAGCCATCGTCTTACCCACAACTCTTAGAATAAGAGCGGTGCAGCACTCCCTATTCCACGACCAGTACAGAGATGGCCTTCCTCTGTTAGGAGTGATATATGATATGGAAGATACAAAGCCAAGGCTCTTAATAAAAATCATCTATTTTTGTCAACGGTGGCCAGGGGACATTGTTCAGCCGACTCCCTCCTCCACCTCTTCATCCCATCTTTTCTTCTTTCCATCGTCCCTCTTTTCCTTCTGAGTAGCAGCATGCATCAAAAGCACGGCAAGAGGAATAGCGTCACCTCGCCTGTCACCGATATCTCCTAAATCAATGCGTCTTTTTCTGAAGGCTGACCTCTCGGCTGTACATTCTGGGGCTATCAAGTAGCTCTGAAAGTTGACACTTATCACAAGCTAAGGAATGACTACCAGACTGCCATTTAGTTCTTGATTTCCCAGTGATGGGAGAGCGGAGGTGTGATTGAGTTCACCTCCTCTCCTTCCTCTTCAGCATTTAGTTCCACTGCGGGAGGAGTAAGATGACTGTCCAAAAGTGTGCCGCACTTTCCTCAAACTACATTATTGTTATTTCCTCACATCCCGGGCGGAGGTTTTATGGCCATTATGCTCGTATATGAAGACAAATGTTCCGGAAGCAGTGGAGCTGCTCTCATGTTTCAGAGAATGCCCTACTGTTTTTGATGTTTGTTGAATCCCCCCCCCCACACACACCCCCACCCACCCACCGTGTGTGTAGAGTCGTCTGCTCAGAGGATACCGAGGGGTAAATAAGAGAATGCATAAACACATCAGTCATACTGGTGTTGCGGAGGTTGCTGATATGCTCCTGTAGGTGGGATTGTCATGCCCGGGGAAGATGGTGCGACTCCACTCCAGGAGAGCATGAAACAGGATTACAAGCTCAACAGAAAACATGCAAACCACAACCTTTATTTCCCAACAAGTACTTGTCAAAAAAATGTGGCTGCTGACATAAACTTTTTTTATATATTCATTTTATAACCTCATGTAGCACAACCTGGGGTCTGGGACCATTTAGCAGGGGTGGGTGGGCGCTCAAGGTGAGGCCTTATCTGTTTTTGACAAATATAGATCAGCTGTTTTTAAGTAAAAAAAAAAAACAACAAAACATAACCATAAGGAGTGTGGCATCTACAGCAGACCTGTAAATCCACCATATGTGTTGATGTGTAGTAATGGTTGGTTGATTGCTAGATTACATAATTCTTATAAAATTTTATTTTTCCAAAAATCGTTGCGATCCGAAGGCAATAAAAGGCACAACTCTTCATGTGCCTGTGAAACATTTACCATAAAGACTTAACAGGTAAGTCGAAATGAGTCTAACAATTAAGCTCACACCGCTTCGATTAAAGATCTTCTGTTTGGTCTTAGTCGGGCTTAGGTTTCTGGAGCTCCATTTTGGACTACTTGGTTGGAAAGCGACTTGTGTTGTTTCTTACGGTGTGTACTTGCAGATTACCTGAGTATCTAATTCTGACTGGACATTTCTCAGTTCTTGTCTGTCATTTATATCCTTAAAGGCCAAAATAAGTCCACACGTCAACCTTGTGGTCGCCAGCCGTAACCGCTGACAGTCAGCTATTCGTACATCCAGCTGGTGTTTGTCTGCTGACGCACATCTGAAGATGCTTGTCAGGTCTTGTTGCCAGTTAGAGGTTGGCGGGTTAGATGAACAAACCAACCAACAAGCAAAACAAAACAAATCGCTATTTTCTTCCACCCTGATCTTCTCATGACGTCTTCTCAAACGTCCAAAGGGGGAAAGAATTCATATCTGTAAAAGACGTGTCCCCTGAGCCCCGGATTTTACCTGCTGCTCCCTTTGAAGCTGCCTCCGTGTTTTCCAAGGAAGGTCCGTCCCTCTCTTTGAACACCACTGCTGTAGTGTTTCCCCATATTAAAGGTCGGAGAAGGGGTCCACAACCTTTTTTTTTTAGAGGTTTTCTGGGGGGTAAGAGGCAAAGAAACAAAGTTTGGAACCACTGCTCTCGCGCACACAGAAATAAATCACAGCTACAGATGTGTTAGTTTTATGAAAATTCTCAAGTGCAGCATTTTCACACAGTGTAATTTGTGTGATGTCACCTATTTTCAAGGGGTACAAATAAAGAAGATGATTTTCATCACGAGAATGTCAAAAGCCATCTTATCACCACAGAAAAGAAAAAATAAATAAATAAAATGTCCAAAGCAATTTGAAAAGAGCTTGTCACACGTGTGAAAGCGGCTCGCCAGCATGACCAACGGCGTCTCGGCTCTCAGCGCGGCCATTAAGGTCCTCCGCCGAGAAGTTCGCCAGCAGCTTCGTGCTGGGAGGTCGTTGCGCCGCCACAGTAAATGTTCCTCCCCTGCTCGGAGCAATGCGATTGGACCTCGGCATTCGCCTCGCGCGCCGCTGCGACTGGCTGCCGCATTTTGTCTCCCGACACTCGGTTGCCCACCGTTTGTCAGCCAGCTCCCATCACACCACATGCCCCTGCAGCTGTAGCCGCGGGCAACAAACACCTTGTCACCAGCAGGAGCATGATGATATGCCTATGAGTTAAGTGCACACACCGTCGCATACTGAACACACGCGCCTCGCCTGAAAAGTACGAAGAACAAGCAGTTTCTTTCTTTCTTTTTTTTTTTTTTTTTGCCCGCTTCCTCTTTTTTACGCCTGTCAGATCACATATCCAAATAGCGCCAACTGCGCTGTCACAGACTTCCCTACTGTTTCGCCGTCTGACCACTTCCTGACTCTAAATCACACAAAATCCAATCGCTTGCACAGGTTGCAGTGTGAAATGAGAGGCAGCAGACACCCGCTAATATGATCTGTCACAGTCTGTTGGAGGGGAGAAATATAGAGCAGGGGATGGCTCACCTTGATAAGTACCGGAGCTTTTGCTGTTTTTACACCATTTTAATATGGATACACCCTACACAGATATATCTCCTCCCACCAGCCGCATGTATTTCAAAGGACGCCCTTTCTTCTCTTTCTCCACCCGGCTCTCCAAATCCCACTTTCTCCGTCAGTGTCACCAATTGCTTTTCCCCCAGCCCGCTTTTAAATTAGTCTGTCTCCCCATCTTTGCCTCTCATGTTATTTTCATAGGGAAGCAATTCAAAGTGGATTGCATGTTAATTCAAATATGCTATCGCTGTCCCTCACGAGAGATAGTGGACAGGAAGCAATTGGGAGCCCAGGAGCAGGGTACGATCGTCTGGCAGACAAGCCCCAGATGTGTCTCCTGCTGGGCCGAGCCACGGAAAATGCAAATAACTTGACTCTCACTTAGCCAGTGATCACACACTTTCATGCTTCGGAACCCTTTCAGGATCAACTCCTTTCAGAAGATGTTTATGCTCCTTTTGTGTGAATAATTTCCTCCTAAAGGCTCAAAGTCTACATGCATTTGACAAAGTGTACAATTTTCTTTTGATAGATTGTCAGAAAAAAAAAAAAAACATACATCTATAAAGGTGTGCCGTAACCATGAATTAAAAAAAAAAAAAAAAAAAGGAATAATTCGCGGCACTCATCTGCTTGGCTATAACATGAATTCACAAGTAACTGCTCTGCTCTGCTTACGACCCAACCGATGAACATCTACATCTAATATGTTGCGCCATTGATTCTTCATTATCCCAATTCCCGCAACTGTTTCAGTGTGGCGTGGCAGCGCGATGTACACAATTAAATTGTGCTTTCTATTAAAACCGAGTCATTAAAAGCATGCTGCACAACAATTTATAATTAAAATACCAGCACAAGCAAGAGGTGAAGTCTCATTAGTATTGGTGCTACGTGGCTGTTTATTTCCATGACTAATTTAAACAGCCGGTTCGAGTCATTGCTATGATGATTTATGTGGTGCACACACGTATGTATTCAAAGTTGACTGCTAAGCGAGGAAAAAAAAAATGCAATCTTTTTTTATTTTATTTTTTATTTCGACTAATAGCTGGTCACATTGATGTCAATAAGTGTGTTACTGGATGAAATACATCAGCATAAATTCATTCTTCTATCACTGTGCTGAGCTCGAGCAGCAATACAAGCGGGTCAAGCACACGCTAGGCAAACAATGCTATATACTAGTTTTTAATGATTTAATGATTGATTTAATTGTTAATGATGGCATATTTTGAATAATTTCTACATTATAAAAGTAATTTTTTCCCCCCATTTTCCACCAAATAAGATCTGCCTAAAGTTGCATAACACTTTATAAAGTTGTAGAATTGCTATGCTTACAAAACCTGTAGCTTTTGTTGAATTTATGAGATTAGGAATTGTAACTCTAATACATTTTCATATAACGGATTATTCATTTTAACTGTTTTAGCAGCTTAGTCATTTTTAGCAGTTTTCCAATATTTTAATGTTTTAGCTGTTTTGACTCATATGATTCTAGGTTTTGCTTAAGATATTGTATCTATGTTTGCAGTGCTTTAAGTCATTTGAACCATTTTGTTTTTGATTTTATACGAGCTTAGTGTTTGTTTTTTCTTCAGTTTGAGCTACTTTTAGCAATTTACACATCTTCATCTCTTTCAGATTTGTTTTCGGCATTTTAGCAGTCTTTTCAAGCGCTTATAGCAGTGTCAGCCATTCTGGGGTTTTTTTTGTTCTCCATTTAGAGTTGTTTTCACAGTTCTGCCAGTAGTTATTTAGCCTTTTTTTCCCTTTTCCTTTCTTTTCTTTTTTACCTTTTAGTGCATTCATTTCAGCTTAGTAGCCAAGACCAGTTTTGTTGGCAGCAAAAGCAAAGAAAATCTTTCTTTTTTTCATTATTCTTTGGAAACAGAATGTATTCAGTGTGAGCTTTCCAAGACATTATGTGTCACATGTTTTGTTGACAAACTATTACTTAAATTAAATTATTACTTTTTTATTTTTCACCTGGAGCTGTGAGATAAGAGTCTCTTTGCAAGATTGTTTGCTGTGCATCACAGCAAGAAGATCAAAACATTTATTTACGCACCAGAGAGGGACTGAGAGGCCACATGCAGTTTCAGGTTGCAGACCTCTGAGATAGAATGAGTAAAGTCCATTTTTATATGTAAATCTGTAACATCTATCCAATGTCTATTTTGTTTCGTCCAAACTTGTGCTTGTGGGGCTCAACGTCGACAGGTCGTCAGTCCATCACAGAGCAAACACAGTGACAGACTATCACACACATTCACCTGTCAGGGCAGTTTAAAGTCCCCAGTTAACCTCAAATGCATGTTTTTTTTTTTTGTCCTATGAGAGGACCTAATGAACATGCAAACGCCACACGATTAAACTCGCACTGAGGATCCTCTTGTGAGAATTTATGAATAATACAATGGAAAATCAAATCTGGCAGAGATTTCTACTATAGATTATTAAACTTGTGTAAATCACTTGTGTTGGCGTTGAGAAGCCACTGAAGCTCAGACAAACATCAATTATTATCTTTTGTCTGATAAAACCTCGATGTCTGGCGCCATTTATACATGACATCAAATTAGCATGGCAAAGCCCCAGCAGACTCTTGACGTTCTCCCTTAGCGCTGAATTGCCAAAGTATCAGTCGTTTGTCAATATGCGTCGAGTGTACAGTGTCACAGACATAGATCTATGCCACGATAATGAGACACGATTGATTAGCTTTGCTTCTCAAATGAGCCCTTCACACGGAAATTGAAATAACACACAGTCAAACCACACGAACATGATTAATGGTGTTTTGAGATTGGGATCTAGTGGTATTTACATAATCAGCAAGGGGGAATTAGCTATTTCCATCGTCGTGTTGTCTGTGCACAGTGTGCCTCCTCTTACATCAGCCTGTCACATTGATTGTTTTGCATAGTCCTCAACTCTTGATTTTTTTCGAGGCTTTAATGAAGTTATTGTACGGATAATGAAAACGGTTTGTGAATCAAAGTGAAAGTGACCTGGGGGACATTATGAATAACCTTAATTAAGATATTTTGATGTTAAGTTAGTAGTTATTTATGGGGCAAGTTTTGCCACCGAAGCCAACGGAATCAAAGTTTCAGTTTTAGCGGAAACATTAGCTTTGTGTAATGCAAGTAATGTAACGCACGTATTTAGAATCGATAAATGTGAAAATATTACTGTCTGAAATTTCGGAAAAGTCGGAATTATATAAAACCAATGAAGAACTGTAAATAGAGGCCTGATTTACTAAGATTCTGGATAAAGCATGCTAAATTACTAAAACACTTTCTGTTTGTGTAGAGTATTTAAATGACGGGTTTACAGACATTAGATCTTCTGGAAACATTTTCCTGACTGGTTGAGTTGAGGGAAAATGGAAAAAAGAAAAGGAAAAATGACAGATGTGATAGTTTTCGAGTTGGATGTGTTGGTGGAGGAAGCTCTCAAACATAATGGTGTGTTTCTGCAAATAGATTTAAATGGGAAAATAAAAGGATATGTAAGATGGTCTCACTCCAACCCCTATTTGAATGCATTAACACAACCAGAACCAATGCAGGTGTTTCTAAAATCTGTAAAGCACATTGTGCATTAAGTTAGTATAAACTTCTCCCACTATTTTGTGTGATCAGGAATCAGGAACACACAACAGAACGGTCCATATTCATGTCAGACAAGCGCACTATGTGTGTGTGTGTGTGTGTGTGTGTGTGTGTGTGTGTGTGTGTGTGTGTGTGTGTGTGTGTGTGTGTGTGTGTGTGTGTGTGTGTGTGTGTGTGTGTGTGTGTGTGTGTGTGTGTGTGTGTGTGTGTGTTATGTCAGCTTCATGTGTACAGAAAATAGCATTTGAGCCACATATGTAAATATAGATAAGCATGGAATTTGCATGTGATTCATGTGCATGCATTTGAGTTCCGAAAGGCATGTGTGAGTTTGTGTTGCGACCTGTCCCGGGTGTCCCCTGCCTTTGCAGAGTGTCTCTGTGCTGACCCCGTACAAATGAAGGATGGATGAAAAAGTACTTCACATCTGGTTTACAATAATACGACTCGCCTCTAATTAGTGCCCAAAAATGTATTGCATTTGTTTGGCATTACACAAATCCTACCCCATTATTGCTTCATCTTGTGCTTGAAACTAATTAAGGAGACTGAGTTTTTATGGCTTTTATTGTCTTCATAATGTTATCATAAACAGATTGTAAAGGTTTTCCTTTAGCCCTCACTTGTTTGTCTGTGGCAAAGTTCACATTTCCAAACAGACTTTATGTTTCGCTGTGATGAAACTGAGATATGTTATTGTCAGGGTTGGATGACATTAATTGCCTCACACATCTTGGGTGGTTAAACAAAGTTTAACCACAGACAGTGGCTGTAATTTCCACTGTGTTATCTTAATTAGATTTCAGAGTTTATTGCAAGCTGAAATAGTGAAAGATAATAAAAGGATTAAAATACGCAAGGAGAGAAAAGTTTCTCATGGCTAAATTACGGGCTGTTCTTTAAAAATATATATATACTTCAACGTAAAACAAGTCTCTAAAGTCGTTCAGTGCTATTCAATATATGAACCTAACTTATAGTCACTAACAGAAGGCATGGCAGCTACCCGTTCTTCAATTTGGTCCTTCTCACACAGAACGGTCTTGCGTAGTACAATGAGCCGGGTTCACGGATGGCTGGTGTCACATTAATGCAGTAGTTACTAACTTGGAAGACTTTCAAGTCCCAAGATGGCTGAACGAACCAATCGAAATACAGCGGAATATGACTCGACGATCAATGCGACACCTGCGCAAGAACCAAATGTACATAGTGTTTCAAGTAATGAACTTATAAGTATAAATGATGAAATAATACAGGTGTTCTACCATTACTGTCATTGTCTACTAATAGAATTCATAGTAACTACTCAGCTGTTCGATTGCTACTTATCGCCGCCAAAACACATCATCAGTAGGATAAAACTAACTTGTCTCACGTTCTCTATGAGTGGGTGAACAATCCAACACTTGGTGAATTCTGCATCGCAATGATAGGAAGAGTCGACATTACAACCCCTGAATGACTTTTCTGAGACCCCCTGGCAAAAACTGCAAATATCAGAAAGATTTAATAGTCTGTATTTATACTGAAAGTTAAGATCAAGCTCTATGGTAAGTTCCTGCCCTCCCTCAGTTCACTCTATGACACATACTTTACTTTTTGAAAACTGGGTGCATGCAAAAAAACCGAAAAAAACATTAGTAACCAACTACAATACTCAGGGCAATTTCACCAATACCGGTGGATGTACGGCAAATGTAGTAAACATGGACCTCATGTGAGAGAGGAAGATGTACGCTTAGAGTTGAAGGCGCTCGATCCAACCAGAGCTTTATGAAGGCAAACAAGCATCTCAGACGGAGAAACTACTTTTCCAAAGGACCAAACTTTATTTGGCACATGGACTCCTGTGATAAACTGAAGCTTGACTGTATTTGTAGGGCTTCAGTATGTTTTTATAGTTTTTCCTTCCAGGGCTCCATTTTGCAAGATCCCGTAATAATTCTTTTTTTTTTTTTTTTTTTTTCTGCATGCCCCTTTAGAGGCTTTGTAGTAAAGTAATTCTTTGAGAATGGAGGAAATGCATCTCTTTAGATTTCCGCTGAACAAACAGTGAAGTATGAAATCAGACAACCTGTGATCACAGTGATTATTATTTGCTAAACAGATCTTGTAATTGCGTGTAACCACAAGCTAACTAGTGTTGACCATCAGCAGCCATCAGTGAAGTACTGATCAACATTGCAATACTCACCAGCAAGCCATGTAATATATGTAATATAAGGCAATGCAAGGGTTATGGCCCAGAAATTAATATAAAAGTTTAATTGTTTCTGCAAGACGTTATGCAAAGGCCTAAAAAGAAAAAAAGAAAAAGGTGCTGTGCAGTCTGGGTAGGACGCAGGAGCGGTGGACGTTCCGCCATGGGACAGCTGAAGCCGCGGCATGTACACCGCCTGTTCCGACACAAAAAGGTCACCGCATGATTTATGCACCTGTTTTGTGAGTTAGATGGGAACTGTGCTCTGGGGCACCTGACCGCTCGAAGTATAAAAATTAAATTGTGTTCATGAAATGATTTACAAGGTTGAGCAAGTGTGAAACCGTCGATGCAGAGAGTAGCTGGGTCAGTACAAATGCGGTCGTGTAGTTCCTATGAGTTTTAACGTGAATATTCCATGCCGTGTTGGGCCCTGTTTGTACGTTAAACAATAAGTCATGGCGACATGATTGTTTTTTGTTTTTTTTCCCTGTGTAACGGTTAGATAAAGATAACAAGTAATATGTGTATCGACCCATATTTGCGTGGCTGTGTACTCGCAACTCACTCCGCTCCCCCATCTGATGCGAGCATCTGTCCTGACACAACAGTGCACTGTGCGGAGACATGTATTCTTTAACATGGCAGCTCGCAAGGGAGACTCACAGATGGGTTTTGACTTCCTAATGGCTCCGGATGACCAAGGATGATGTTATCTCAGCTGACAAGCTGCTTCGTATCTACTACAATCAGATACCTCCTGCATTCTCTTCCTTTATGAAAAATTGAACTTTTCTTGTCAATGATTAATTAAACAATTAATTTAAAGGGTGGCCTACATTTATGGGAAGGAAGAAGTTGGCGGGATTCCCTATTGATTTTGTGTTTTCTTATGAAACTTAGAAGAGTCTCGAACAAAACAGTAGATGAGCACATTTTGAAGCGGTTAATAAAATATGAGCAATGTTTTATTTACACTTTTACCCTGGTGATCTGTGCGGTATTAAGACTCTTTTAGTGTCGTGATGGATACATCATGCACACTTCATCCTCCGCAGAAAGAAGTCCACATTCACGTGAATTTTAGCACATCTGCGAAATCAAAAAGCACTTTTGATTTGTTATCAAGTATACGATATTTAATTTATGAGTATATTGACATTTAATAATGCAGAAGTAAGTAAAATGAACAACTTTTACTCTATAAAGCTTTCGATTGAAGGGAAAAGGAGGCAGTATGTTTGCGATAACACATTCACGCCAGGGGTAAATAGATAGCACTTGTGTGTACGAGCTTGTTGAGCACGACAGCTGTGTTGGATAAGTTACTGAATTAAATCAAACCCAATTATTGCTAGCTCATTGCCCCGATGCCCCCGAGAGGTATCGGATGTGCACAGAGAAGTGTGCAGTTCCTCAGTGTGTCAAAGGGAAGTAATCTCAGAACATGAACTGTTAAAAAAAAAAAATGTGAGAGAACATCTGTTCATTTAAAAGTGCTTTTTTCCCCTGGATAACCAACCAATATACATACTTTTCAGTTAAGACATGAGCAGTCTTTCGGTGCTTTTTTTGCCTTCAGGTTTACTGTTCTGTGATAAGAAGTCACTCGAATGTGGCCTCCAGGGAGCTGATGTTTTTATATATGCAGCTGCAGCTTTCTGTCACTTTAGAGGGTCAAGCAACACGCTCATATCCACTCCAGCACTTACGTGCACTATGCTGCGCTGATGGAGAAGGCTTTTTGGGGGGGACCGCACCACCGGGATCGGCTCTGAGTGGTAACCTCTGAGAGGGAACAGCGCATGTGCATATGTATGGGTTTGTGTGTGTTTAGGCAGCGGAGAGTATGTGTTAAAGAGAAAGCGAGGCCGCGCCGAATGACACATGAATGGACAAGTAAAAGACACAAAGGGAAAAGTAGTGTTTAGAGGGTAGGAGCACAATACGGTGGGATGGAATGAAAAGAGAAAGGAGCGGGAGACTTCGGGCCCTCAGATGGCAAAAATGACAAAGAGGAGTGCCATGCTGAGTTCAGCTGAGCAGAGTGCAGAGCCACCAGTTTTCTCCAGTGAGACACACTGGAGGTGTCTGTCAGGTCAATTAGCACTACTGTGCTTACATTTTCCACCTGACTTCTTTCATTAGTGTTTTTGTCTACAGCTTTGAGGCCGCTCGGTGCGTCTGCATGTTCAGACCGCAGCCCTCTCCACACACTGCCTCTGTGCGAACAGATGATGAAGGAAATGCGCTAAACCACATCTAAACAAGGTCACAGGTCACTTAAGGGATTGCAAAATTAGAAATTAAACTATATTTAGCAGGGAGGTGAGTATGTGATTGTCTGCGATGGTCTGGTGGCCTGGATGTGGTGCATTGTGCCTTCCGCCTGCCGTTAGCTGGGGTAGGTTCTAGGTCCATCCTCCAACACTCCTCGTCTGCATAAATATGAGAAACAGCCACATGATTTTTTTTTTACATGTTATAACATCTGGAGACCTGTGTGGGACCTGAGCAGGGCTGCTCATTACATTATGTTGCACATATGGTATGTAGTGTCAGAACTGGTGCCAATTAAGGACAATAAATAGAATTTTTGTTTTCATTGCAAATCATATTGTTGACATACCTATTTTTGTGCAGCCTAAAGACGTTTAGTAATTATGGCTTGTAAGTGCACGAAGTATTCATAATTGATACCAGGTTTAATTTTGATTAAAATTAACTCTCTTCTTCCCCAACCTGTAAAAACCAATTATGAATACATTTCTGGAAATGACCTTGGGAACCTCATGGGAAATCGGGAAAACCATCAGCTGTCCATGTCTGCTGTAGACTGAAATTTCTACCAATGGTTTGCCCTACAATGTTGAACTTTCCAGCTGCTATACTACTACCTATTGCCTTTTAAGAGCTACTGAAACATGCTCTTAAAAGGTTTTGATGGCAAAAGTGTAGAGTGCCTCAAGGAATTTCCTTTGAATTCCCCACACATGCAATATCATGTATTCTTATTGAAGATCAGCATCACTGCAATATGACGTGTGACCCCTTTATGTGAATGTTGCAGCTGGAGATTATTTGCGCGAAAGTACTTCAATGGATCGCGGGATGAACTGATGAAGTTATGTGTCTCTATACTAGTTAACAGCATCTTCACAGTACATTTGTCCCATTCTTAAGATGCTGTATGTTCTCTAAACCCCGGACTTCATCTGTTTGATGATATTTTGAAGCCGTATGGCTTTGGTGAGTCGCTGATGTCGACTGCGACTCTGCTTGTTGGTGAAGGCGCACAACTGCAAGGCAATCATCCCCGTATATACTTGTTTTCTCCCTGTGGTGTAGAGATTTTTAAATGGAAAAAGAGTGGGGAGTGACAGCATGCAGTGCAACAAAAAAAATATCTTGTGCTGAACAAAGAAAGACACTGATGGAAAATGCACCTGGCAGGTGTGTTCTCAAAACCCATCTCAAAAGACACCTATAGCTTTTATTGAACTGTGCGAAGGAAACTCCTCATCTGTTTGTGTCTTGTTTGAACCAGTTCGCGTTGAACACTGCTGCATTAAATCACCTAAAGGGATGGCTAAGAACTATAGTGTCCTTTTTATAAACCAAAGATAAACAGTGGAGTAGTAAGAAAATAGTACATTATAACAGTAATGTTTGAGTGACTAAAATCAATACAAATCTGTAAAACTAACGTCAGGTCTTTTAGCCTTTTCTTGTCTCTAGTTTTATTGATCCTCTCTCTGCAGGAGTTGCTGAATGATCCTGGATCATCACAATTATCATCCCCAAAGGCCCGTTTATGCATAATTCAGTTTCCAGTCATGTCCAGCAATGACATGCCCTGTCATGCGCGCTGGGAAAGAGGCCAATCTGCACTGACATATGCACTATTGAAACACTGGTGCCAGTCGGTCAATGACGGACTCGGCATTAGTCATTCCACCATTTGAAAACTGTGTGTTTGTCTCCACTTAAATGAATAAACCCAAGTGTTGTCACGCCACAATAACCGATGTGTTGACATTCAGCATTGTTATGTTCAGGCTGCAGCGACTCGCAGTGTGCACCGACTCAAAAAAATATGAGAGGAGCAAAATCACAGCAGGAAATGCTTAGTCATTTGAGTTCTTTTAAAGATCCGTAAAAACAAACAGTGCCGAGGTCCGCCTTTAATCGTGCACGTTTTGATGTGTCGCACTCTGAGCACGCACCGAGCGCTTGTTTTTGTGGGGGCCGGGAGATAAAAGAGGGAGAGGTTTGAATGTGTGATACGGAGGTAAGGCAGTTATTCTCTTTCAGGCTTTTTTTTTTTTTTTTTTTTTGCGGACCACCTGCTGGGTCCTCTAAACAAAGCCCCACACGGCAGATCAAAGCACGTCATGAATCCTTTGTTATCTCGTGCTTTCGTACAATTAACGCTTTATTTATAAGCGAGGAAATCATCTGACAGTACTAACAGCGAAGTGATTTTAGCCAATGGCAGAAGTCATGTTCTGTGGCAGCTGGAGACTCATTTAGTATCGACGCCGGGTACATTTGATAGAAAATTGGCCGGGGATTGACTTTCGGATTTTATTCTGATGTGGTGTTGGTCGTCCATTGTAGCTGCATGTTCAGAACGATACAACTGGAATGATTAACATTTTAACATAGTGTTCAACCATCTAGTGCGGCAAATTCAGTTGTGATTTAAAGAGTTCTATGTATGTTCAAATGATTCCAGGTGCCATTGGATGGATCCAGTCCAAATGTTTAGATTTAAGAGTCTGAATCTTGTTGAAAGTGTCTGTCTTTACCTTATGCAGGTAACCCAGAGCCACGGTCAGGTACACATATTCACAGGGTAGATTAAAGAGAATCCTGGTAGAGTTTTAAGGATCCAGGTAAAGTTTAAAAAAAACTCCACTTTCAAGATTAAAAAACCTAAAGCCCCGTTTACGCAACAATGTTTCAGGATAAAACTCATCGTTTTTTTGTTTTTTTTCTTTTCAGAAAACTCACTCCAGTGTTTCAAAAATGATGTCCGTTTACATGGAAAGAACAGAAACACTGAAAATGATGTACTTGGCATGTTGAACACTAGTTTGTTTATTTGTAACGAAACCACTCAACACATCCCTGCAGAGAACAATATGCTATAAATAAGAACAATGGTGCTTATACAGACATTCGCATGGACAGCCAGTGAAGTTGGATTTGTATTCTGGGTGACGCTCTCTTATAAAACTACAAAGTCTCTGGAGAGTATGGACTGGGCGTCATGCCACTCAATGTCATTTTTGTTATTGTCCATCCACTCACTCATGTTCACAACTCTTTACGGTAGCCATGTTTCCCCCACAGACACAGCACAATGAAAGTTTTTAAAACCTTTGTAAACGGGGCCTAAATCTTATTCAAAGATTCTGCGTCTGCCTGTTTATGACCAAGGTGTCTTTTAAAGAGTTGTGGTGTGGTCAAATGAAGGTCAATGGGTCAAGTTTACAGTCAGATAGTGGTTGAAAAAGTCCAGGTCACTTGTTCAGAGTTCATGTCTGCCTTCAGGAGTCTTTAATAGGCAACCTGTTTAAATGCTACAATAAACAAGAAACCAATGAGATGGTTTAACACAGTCTACATCTGTTTGTCTTCTGCTTTAAGGCCTTACCAACCTTAACTGAGCGTATAAATTGCAGTCGCACTCCTCAAATAGTGTGATCGCCTGTCACAGCCCCTCACAGCCTCTTCACATCAGTTTGCTTTATTGGATGTGGCTCACGCCTGCAGATATTTATATCTTTTTACAGCCATGTACTGTAGTGGCTAACAAAACAAAGAGAGTCAGGAGAACGCAGTGAGGAAGAAACGGGAGGCAGGGAGGCTGGGCAGGCAGCGAGACAAGTAATGGTGTGGAATGCAGAGGAGGGATGTGTGGAGCTTTCGCTGGGGACAGCCTCTAGATCCATCTTCCCCTGCTTAAAGCCCTAGCGCCCAGGTAATGGCCGCACGGCAGGTGCTTTCGGAGGTTACGGCACGGGAGATGAGGGATCTAGGAGTGGAGAGGCCAAACTGAGAGGTGATTTCCCCAGCAGAGGCCTCTTCATTTTGGGGGTAGAGAGAGGTGTCTGCATTGCCACTGCAGCTGGAGCCTGAAGGAAAACAAGCAAATTGCTCCCCACAGGAACTGGGCACTGACAATAAACCACATCCGACATGATATACAGTGTTATCTGCTCGGCTGCCCTCCTCTTTTTAATTTTTCTTTTCCCCACTTTCATCTCTACACGCATAAAACATTAATTTCATGTATCGATCCCTTCATCTCGTGATATTCCCTCTCTGCATGCCAGTTCACTCAGCCATACTCGGGTCTGGGCATTCTGTGCATACATGAGAATGCACCCTTACTGCAAAAATAGATCTCGCAACTGGCATCCAACACAAAAAGATATATTGTCACCCTACAAAATCTACTGCAGCTCACTGCACCCTCTCATTTTAATGAGGTCAGTATGCTGACTGGAATGAATCGAGTCCTAGGCACAAGCTAAATGATCCCTTGTTTCCTTTGCTTTGGGGTTTACAGGAAACACTTTTGAGCCGGAGAGCCAATCTTTACAAAATGTTTGTGATTCACCATGA
This sequence comes from Lipophrys pholis, assembly GCF_963383615.2. Classification (NCBI taxonomy): domain Eukaryota; kingdom Metazoa; phylum Chordata; class Actinopteri; order Blenniiformes; family Blenniidae; genus Lipophrys; species Lipophrys pholis. Next base: position 13,637,518 of record NC_137644.1, on the reverse strand, counting down.
CAAAGGCATTGGTTCTACATTTAAATCAGAGGTAGTATACTGGAAGCAGACACATTAAAGTTGTCATTTTCCATTGTGAGCAAAAGCAGGTAAAGACATGTGAGTGGAACAAATGCAGCTGTGGGTCCACGCCTGCTTCCTTGAGTAGCTGGCACAACCACTCGAGGTTTATCCCTTTCCAGTGTTGAATTATATCATCTACTACTCAACAGCAAAGATATGGTCTTCCTCTCGCCATACCTCCCATCTTTCCCCCCTTTCTAAATACTTGAGTGAGATTCAGTCCATTTACCTGAATCAACTCCAGCCATCTTCAATTTGTTAAAGGCTCTTTGGAACCCCTGAGTACGGAGGAAGATAATTGAATTGAGCTCATTCTTTGTGCTGATTTCTCATGTTACCTAAAGGGACTTGCAGGAGAAAAGCATTCTCTGTGAAAGACCTTTTTTTTTTTTCTATCTCCAATTTGTTGCAAAGACTGGTCATGAAAGTGGCACTTGCAGGTTATTGTTTGTGAGAGATATGTAGTATGAGACTGTCCATGAGTCCCACGCTTATGCATTTGCTCTCAACAGAAGCATTTCCATATATTGAATTATCTTGGTAGAATGTGATATATTGGTGAGCTCTGACAAGACAATGGGGAGATAAAAATACACTGCTGTGTGCATGTTTGGATTGCCGAGGATGCCACTGAGAAATCACCACTTAAAAAACAATAAAATAAAAAGACTACAGCCAATTTTGCAACAAACTGTCGCTCATAATGAAAGATGTTGGCAGTGTTCTTATATTAAGAGTAAATTATATATTTATGGATCTTGTTAAAAATGTAAATTTTTGCATGTCCTAAAACATGTCTGTGCCACAAACGAAAGGCTTTTAACTGCATCTTTTGTTCTATTTTTATTCTTTTTTTTAATTACAACTGAAAAAATCAGATGCCATGGAATGTTCTACTGCTACTGCACCATTTTTTAGCCGTTCATGGAGCCTGTCTGAGTATTAGACTGGAAAAGGGAGAAAGCAGGGCGGAAAGGGTTCAAGATGATTTTCTCTGTCTGCTTCCCCAACACCCTAGGGTAGAAAATGTCCCTGAGGGGTGGCAAGGGGCCACCCAAAAAAAAAAAAAAAAAAACCTTCTATGAAATCCTTAGTCATTTGGAGTCTGCTTTTCTTCTCTAAGGCAGACGACCCAAACCACACAACAAAATGAGAAAAGCAATACCTGGCTTATTTGACCTCCCTCCAGACGTAACCCTCAGATTTCTGGAGAGAAATCTACATATCTTACACGGAGCCAACACACGGCACTGAACTTTCAGCCATTCTTAATTGATGTCGATACACCAGAGGGACATTTACGGATTAAATTAGTCCACTGAAAACATGAATTAGAGGTCTAAACTGTGAGACTCACTCTAGGAATCTGTGAAACAGTCGTGAGCCTTGGGCCTCTCTTAAATGTGTGAAATGAATATTCTATAACGGCATAAAATATCCTTATTAGAGAAATATGAAATTGAATAACTAATAGAAACAGTAATAGAGTTAAAGAGACACAAGAGGGAGATCCATGTTTTCTCTGACATGTGTGAAATGCACCAGAACACAGAGCAGAAGGTTTTAATAGTGAGGTAAGATCTCCAAAAGAAGCCGGCTCACTGCTCATTTCTAGATTGCTGCTGCATTTCTTGACATGCTTCTCAAAAACTGTTGACACTTTCTAAATTAAAATCCCCCCCCCCCCCCCCCTCTTTTATTTTGCATGGAGTAATACTTCATTAGCTATGATTGTTCATCCATGGCATGCATACAAAAGAATTGCTTCCTGAGAAATGCCAACAGACCTTTTCTTTTTTTTTTTTGCTTCAGAACCGTGAAAGATAAAAGGGAAAAGCGTTTCACATGGTCATGAATTCGTTTGGATAAAAATCATGCGTGGTGTATGCTCGCACAGTGAGTAAAATCCAACACAAGAAACAGCCACAAAAGCGTAAAACAAACAAAAATGTATGAAAGTGTGGAAGATCTTTAGGTTTTTGGACAAATTCAAGGCTGCTATAAATAGGAAATATAAACATCATGTACATTGAGAGATCAGATTATCAATCTGCGCGTGTTGGTGTCACCTCAGCTGGTCTGTTGCTTCCCACACATCTCATCACATCAGCTGCTCCACTCCTATAAAGGTGGTTGAAGGCTTTATATATGTGTTTGATAGACCAGGCCAATGTTGGCGTGACTGGAGCTGACACCTATCTGAATGGGTCATGGCTATGTTTTTGTACGTCTTCTGCCAGGAGACTCTTAATGCGTGTATTGAAACAGTAAAAAAGACATATTGACTGCAGCCGGCGACGGTGTGCACACAGCGATTGCCAATATTTCACCCGACTGAGACATTATAGTGGCTGTACGGCGGAGGTGGTCGCCGCCGTCGCCTCGCTTTGACAGACATGAGTGACATTGGCAATGTGTGCTTACAGAGAAGCCCTGGGCAGATGGACACAGACTGACAGACAAAGAGACAGAGGGTGAGGGAAACATAGAGCGAGAGAGAGAGAGATAGAGAGAGAATGAGAGAGAGAGAGCAGCCAAGGGTAACTTCAGCACCATGGACAGCAACCATCAGCCATCTCTTGAGGCAGCATTTGTTTGCTTTTATCTGCGGGGGATGAATCACTTATAGCCAGCAAAGCCAGTGCTGGATGGGTTTTACTGGTTTGAATTGCCACTGTAATGATTCCCCCAACAAATAACCTAACCTTGTTTGAATTTGTTTTTTTCTTAATATGTCTTTGTTTCCTTTTTTTTTTTTTTTTTTTTCTTCATTAATGAGCCTCACTAGTGAACGTGCCCAAAAATGAGTGAATAATACTTCAGTTCTCCATGTACCTTTGCCTGATCTGCGGTGCTGTTGTACCTTTTATAGAGTGCATTTCTTTTTAGAGCTTGAAAAGCTCACGGCACAGCCTCTGCTATTCCAGCACAGGCACCACAGTCTTGATTAAGTGTTAGAAATCGAAGCTTTAACTGCAACTGTGAAACATGTTTGCTCACACAGTTTATTGTGGGCTTAAAAACCTACTTCAGCGTTAAAGCAGTTTGTACTACAACTGCTAAAACCTTTACGGTTACTGATACAACACTATATAAGGTCTCTCTTATTGCAGTTGCGGGTGAGTTAAACCACCTTATGTCAGAGATTTTGAGGAAGGATGGTCCACTTTCTCAGAGCTTGAACCATAATGTTTGTAATAATTTAGAATCTGTAGGAAATAAAAAGCCTTACTATTCAGATCCTAGATCGATGCTTTAAGTTGATTACATAATTCTCCATGTTCTACAACTGTTAGTCACTGCCTTTTCACACATTTCTATTATTCAATAGCACTCACAACAAAATCAGATGCACAGATGTGTTTTGATCAATTCAAATACTTGACTCATGCAAAAAAATGCAGCAAAAATGATCAGATTATTGCTCAAATTATGATTATGATAAAAATGTACACTTTCAATTGTATAATGCTGTTATAGTTATATTTGTCATAAGCCAATATATCTCTTAGATTAGAGTAAATAAATGGATTGCTGGATTTTGTGAGGTTTTTCTTAAAATATTCATTGACTTGTGCAGATTCAGATGTATTTTCTCATGGTTTTTTTTATGTTTGTTTGTTTAAAAATACCTTCTAAAAGCAGCATTTCATTGTTTCCATGAACGTCTGTATAATGAACATATTATCTGTTCAGGTCAGTCCACATAAAGTTAAAACCACCATTTGTATCCCATGACTTGGAATAACTCTGTAAATGATATCATTGGTTATATTATCATTACGATGCTGCAAGTAAACCCCCTAAAATGATGATCAGTCAATAGTTAGTAATGATGTGAATTAAAGTTGGTTATTTTGGATAATAAACAGCAACGTGAGTTCCTAACTGTGTGAAATTTGGTTCACTCTAAATGTGTTTTGTTATTCATGGCATCATTTCATGGTATAATTTGTCATATTTTTAGTTTAGAAAATAAAATAAAGGTCTGAAATGAATATAGAATTTGTTATAACTGATGTCCTGGCACGTTCTTCACCAGTACTTCATGGTCTTTGAGTTTCATGAAATAACTACATCTCATGAAAGCTCAATGAGTCACATCTCCACAAATAGGAAAGTAGCAGCAGACACCGGCACTAACAAATAGGAGGTAAATACGATGATGGCTGACTAATAGTCTGACTTTCAATTTCCTTAAAATTGGATGCTACAGTGATTCACCGCTGCAACCAAATGCATTTCTTTTTAAACCCAGAAAATGTAGCTTGTCCTGGTTGTTCAGATGATTTACCTTCTTTTCATCAAACTATAGATTCATTATTTGTACCCCTCGAATCTTAGATCTAATTTGTTTGCAATTCTACACAAAGTTTTATAGTCTCACTACTGCAGTTAAATCACAAGCGACTTCTGCAGCATTTTAAAGTCGTTCCATGCTTGGTTGAGAAGCACACAGTGGAGCACGGATGAGCTCCAGGTGATATCTGTTCCGTCCACCACCCACCCACACACACACCCCAACAAGAATCCCGTGCTTGACATCATTTACCGCTGACATGGTCGCACGTTGCAGTGGTATTGGCATAGAAACGGCGCTTTACTTTGCTCTGCGGCACCCTCCCTCACTTCTGCTTTCGCTCGCCCAACATTTGATCCATAACGCCGCTCAGTTTTTAATCAGAGCTTTCAAATTTGACCTTGACTTAAATCCATCAAGTTGACATTTGGGCTGAAAACGGGTACTGATGTCAGATCTCTAAAATCAAATGATCAGCTCTCCCATGCGCTCACAGAGGGGGGATGATTCTCAGCACTTGGAGCATAATAATTACAAGCCAGTTCCATTTGCACCCTCCCAGCACCTATAAAAAAAGAAAAGGTATGGAGCCTGTGAAAGCTAGGAAGGCATAATTATCATAAGTGTGCGGAACAGAGTTCCATGCAGAGGAGATTATAGCCCTTTCTCTCTCTCTCTCTCTCTGTTTCACTCTGTCTCTCTCTCCCTCCATCTCTCTGTGTTTGTGAATCGCTTTTAACCTGCAATCCAAACAGCTTTGACAGGGATTATGGAGTTTTGATGAGAGACAGAGAGAGGCTGAGATAAAGTGAGTTTGGGGTAATGAAGCAGCAATGTCAAGGAATGATTTATGAGCGGTTCCCTTCCCTTCACTCTCTCCTCACCCAGATGTAGTCAGTTCAGATATCACATCTCGGAAAAAAAATCCAATTCTGACCACGCACTAAATGATCAGTGTACCATTTCGAGAAATTGAATAGCGTTGTTTGTTTAATATAGTATGCCAAGCCTTCAAAGGATATGTCAGCAATATTTCCACATAACAGCAGAACAATGCACATTCGGTGCAATATTCGAAGGGAGGCTGTGAACGCTTGGAAAATGGAGCTTTTATTGAAGTTTTCTTTTTGCAATTTTCTTTCTGCACGGGAAGTGTGTCGTGGGCTGTTTTTGATCCCAAACAGATGAGTCACACACAAACCAGGCCGAGGGTCACCGCCTGAGCTAATGAACGGTTTACATCATCAGCTGCAGACAAGGCGTCGTCTTGTTGTTTACCACAAATGAGTGCACAAACATCATACTCGGGGAAATAACTTGAACGCTACAAACTGAAAAATAATAGCTAAAATTGGATCTTACAGAAGCTGTAGCTTCTGGCATTAACATTGAAAGTAGTGTGTGGGTTGTTATGACAACCATTCTTAGCCTCTGTACAAGATTATTGCGCCATTTTCCCTCCTACTGCATATTTACATTTTAGACATTAAGCTGACACTTTTATCCTTTGTCATTTACAATGTGTAAGCAGGTTCCAGGACAAGTCAGCGGAATAAAGCACGGCTTCTCTGCGCACACACACACACACACACACACACACACAGACACTAATAACCAACCATGTAACTTTCCACTCAGTCAACATCTATTGTGTCTAACGGCTTGATGTCTGTTCACCTTCTTCCTTCACCAGGAAGCAAAGATATGGAAACGATCCATGCGACCAACAGTTAAAGGTACCACTGAGGCTCTGGTCAAACGTTAACTTTAAAGTCACCACCGAAGGCCACATTCTTAAAATCATGGGCGTATATTTATCTGTATGTATGTATGTATGTAGGTGGTAAAACATGCATAATGCAGCAGCAATAGGAGAAGCTTTTTATGGGGAAATTTCACTGTATTTTGCAACAGAAGGTTTTGTTAAAAGAGGCTTCATGTTGAGATTGTAGTCACTATATGTAATAATTGCTTGGTTTTGCGATAATATAGACATTCTCATCATGTATACTCTGCACCACAACAAAGAAAAACCTTAAAATTTCAATTGAAATGTGATTATTGCATTGTTTTACCTGTCTGGCCCACTCAAAATGAAATTAGGCTTTATTTGGCCTCTGGACTAAGCTTTATTTATCTGCTTTGATAGTTTCTCCAGTTTCTAGATGCCACTCACTGTTTCAGGATCATGATTATTTACATAGACAGTGGTGATTGAATAGAAGTAAAATGGTTAAATCACTTATATGAGAGCATAGTTTAATAAAATAAGAGTTTGATAACAATTGCTGTTTTTATAAAGCTTGATTACATGTATTTTTAATGATTAAAAACTTTGCTACCAGCAAGATTCACTCATAAATTCACATGTAGTGTCTTGTGCCAACTCGTCAATCTCATTACTTTACCATATTCACTGTTTCGTACTAATTATGATGACTTTGGTGACCTGCTATTGTAGGATTCATGCCATCATGGTCTCGTAGAGAATCAGAAATATCTATTAATGATTGTGGCACAGGTGGTAGTGTCATCCCCCGACATGTGAGGAAGTGTCTTCGGGCAAAAACTAACTCTGGAATATGAATAGTGTCTCATTAATTTCTAACGACATGGACAATGCTGTTTCAAACAAGCATGTCTTCACATCTCCTCCGCCTGCAGTTTGCTCGCAAGTGCGTGGACTTTAACACACCCACACTCACTGGACTGTGAGGTCACACCACCACATTCACCAGCATTAGCATTAATTCAAGAGTATTCACTTCCATTTCCCCGCATTTAAACAAAAAAAAATAATAATAATAATAATCATGTTATTTGCAAAAGACAGCAAAACAGAAAGGTTGATGCCGAGGTTATTGTTGCTAATTAACATTCAGAGAACTTTGACTTTCTGAAAGTTGAGTTTGTTGCATCTGACCCTGGATTTCTCAGTTTTAAAACATTGTGTTGTTCGCCTTTTCTGTAGCATGATTTTTTATTTTATTTTTTATCCTTCAATTAAGCCCGGAAAAATAGTTTCTGTGACTTGCTGCTATCGGGAAATCAAAACATTTGTGCTGTCCCTTTGGATAATGGTTTTTGCTAAATGAATATGTACAGCTGAATTATCACCACTGCGGAATAAAGCTTGAAGCTCTTTTCACATTGACCTGGCCACCCACTAATCTTAATCCCACTTGGTGGTGTTTGTGTGAACCTGTTAAATCAGCATAGAAAATCCCATGTCTACCTTCCAGGGTTAGATAGTTTTGTAAAGAGAGACAAGCTGGTAGGATGCAGAAACGATGGCGCTTTAAGGAGATCAGTTTGCATATTGTGGGGACCGTCACTTGACCTTTACCTCACTGTATCCTGTTGCCGTGGTGACGATCCCCATTGTGATACCATCCGAACCTGCACACCAGAAGGAGGGGGGGAGGGGTAATAATGCCAACAATGTCATAACCTGCCAATAGTGAAATAGAATGTAAGCCATTATCATAATAACATTTTTCTAAAACATTATTGCAGCATTGATGTAGCATTTAAAGAAAAAAAAAAAATCTTTGTAAATGAATTAACTGCAGCCAATACTGTAATGATGCAGAAACATGACTGCATTTCTTGGAAATACAATCTATTTTTGCAGGTTTTATACAGTTTGCTCGTCAAAAATAGCTGACGTGGTATAGTGGATTGGGGTAACTGTTGCTTTTATTATTCTGATTATTATTATGTGAGCTGCTGTCTGTCTGACTGTCTGTCTTTGAATATGCATGCGGCATTGTCTTCCCCAATATTTTACTATTGTATTACAATGTGGGCAAGTTACTGTGGTATTTGCATATTTACATTCAATATGGCCAAAATTATGACGTCCTCATATTATTGGTTGCTACAACAGCCCTTTTGTGGTTTGTACCCAGGGGTCATCAAACTGTGAGCTATTTGAAATCAGCTTACCGGGTCAGTTTCAGTCTGAAAATGATGTGACTTGCACACTTTCTTCTTAGAGAACATTGATTTGTAGTTGCAGTTAAATCCCACAGTAGAACACAAGCCGGTCTGAAATAGTCGTAATACGATTTGCATTTTTTATTTTTATTTTTTTTTAATATATTTATATATAAAAAGTTTTACAGAAAACCTTTACAATGCCATTTGCACTTTTGGTTCATGCTTGTTTTCCTTTTCTTTTTACGTTTGTTTACATTACGAGTGCCTTGCAAAGGCAATTGCACGGTTGTCTTTCACCCTGAACTGTGAAGGATAGCCGTGACCGGTGTCCGGCTGGTGTTTGTCTTGCTGTGCAGATTGTGTGTTACATGACGGCGGTGCCTCCGATGTTCCTCACGTCCGCCAATCAAAATGTATCACCTCGTTTGAGTGTATATTGTTATGACTGAGGGAATGACAGTGACTAATAAACGTATCTCCAAGTCCCGGATTGACTAGACCATTACCATCTGTCTTTGTGAAGTGACGGGCCTTATTCATAAAGGCCTTGGATGAGAGTGTATTGTGTTGCGGGAGGGACGGAGGCGGCTTTTGAATGAAGCCTTGATCATCGCAAATTCACATCAACAGACATTTGTTGTGGAGGCGCTGCTTTGTATGCAGAAGAACACTTCACTGGTAATCAGGAAGAACAAACTTAACCAAGCTTTTAATTGTTGTTTGTGTAACTGACTGATCCCATTTAAATCACACTGTGGGATCTGCACAACGTACTGGCGTATAAGTGGCATAATAAGGGATTTTACAGTATATCCTCTCAAAATGGAATAGGAGGTTTCTGTAAGAGTAGAGTTAACAAAGCAATTAAGACATAATCATTATCTAAAACTACTGAAATCTAGGGAGTAGCAAAAAGTTTACCGGGTGAAATAAACACTTAAAGATTTCTACCTTCCTCCAAAAGCAAGGTGCCCTAATACAGCGTATATAACCTTCAGCAGCTGTTCCAGGCTGTCAGTGTTAATAGCAGAGTGGGCAGATTTTTGGACAATGTAATGAGGGCAATGATGGCAACAGGCAGAACCCAACCAGTGCAGGTCCATTTTTAAGACGTGCTGGTTGCCCTTGTCAGGGTTTTAATAAATGATCAATTTGTTCCACTTTCTCCCATTATCGACTTTATAATGGGGCAGGAGTGAAGGTATACACATGTGCATGAAATGTGAAATCTACCTATTTCACTCAATTACCATTACATTTACTCCCACTAACGTAGAATGAACTGCTGTGCAATATAAAAAAAATTAAAAATCAGTTTGATGATTTGTATAACTGGTAACCTAATTTAAACAAAAATAGTCCAATCCGTCACATGAGATTCACACATCAGCAAAAACAGTGTAACATCAGCATTCATGAGGAATAGTGACCCAAGGCACCCGAGGAGCAAAAGTCCAATATTCCCACGAACTCCTCAAGGAAATATCTGCCTCTTTATCAGCGAAACGCGCCACTATGTTCACCCGGTGGTTGCTTAGTTCGTCTATCTGATGTTTAGAGTTGGACTAAATGCGCACAGTGCTCTCATCAAAACTAATTGCCTGCTGATGGAAACAAGATGATACGAATGGTGACAATGGAACTGCAGTTTTGTAAGCAATGAAACCAAAAGAAGAAGAAGGAATCTTCCACAGCATTGCCAATTTATGGAAAATAAACTTATTGTGTGTTCTTTGGATTGTTGTATCGTGATAATAAAGTCTTTCTAGTTCTATTTTTATTATTCTGAACTGTCGAAAAACAAAGAGTATAATTTCCATGACAACGTTTTCAAGTGAAAAAGTAAACTGTCGTTGAATTTGGTGTGTCTGTTTACATGACACCGGTACCCAAAGCCACTAAAAATGCAACTTTTTGAAAATGGCTCCTAAGGTGGAACTTTTCGAAAATGCTCTATTTCTATGTAGATGTGCTAAAATGCAACTTTTATGAAATGCTACTACTGCACATGCACGCCACGCTGTAGTAAATATTTCTTTTGCATTATTACATGGACTTGGTAGTTTTATCAGTGAGTCACTACTAACAGCAATCCAACTTCTGTCCAAGAAAATATTGTTTTGTGTGTGCATGTGTGTGTGGTTTTTATTTCTAAAACATACACTGACTCCAACTCGTATCCTGGCATTCTAACTATACATCATTTACAGCATTTCTACCGTTTTCGTAGAAATGGAGATTGTTTTCAAAACGTTGCCAGGTAAACACAAAACGTTTCTGAAAAAAACGCAAAAATGATGCGTTTTCATTCGGAACGTTGCCGTGTAAAGAAGGGGCTCAGACTTCTGGTGGAGAAATTTAAAAAAAAGCCTGCCTACTTGTGTTACCATAAAAAATAAAAAAGATGTTTTTTAACATCGTTTTGCAGCCACTATAAGTACCCTTAGTATAAGTAAGATGGCTGAACTGTTGCTGTAAAGATACTTTATGCTCAAAAGATAATCAACCAATTAACAACATAGAATATTCTATTTCTATCTAGTTGACACACTCAACCCAGTATTCAGTCTGCTGGAATGCCAGATCTGTACTCAAAACCTCCTCACACTCATGAAAAACAATCCAGGTTGAACTTCACAGTAAATGAACTACAGCTCAAATTGGTACAATTATGCTGTATAATTCCTTCTGGGCATCTGAGAGACAGAACAACAACTCATTTTATATCCTCTAAAATAGACATTGGCTATTACTTGTTAAGGAAGTCATGAACATTAAAATAGAAAGATGTTCTCAGTCAAAATCTCACCTCATTTTTTAAGAATGTGATTTTGTCACAGTTTGACAGTAAAATATTAAAAAGCCGAGTTTGGCAGAAGGGTTCACGTACATTACCTCGTCTCCCTGGATTATACCAGTATTCCATTTCATGTTCATTTCATGTTCATTTCTTTTAGTTTATGCAGTTCCTTAGAGATGGAATGAAAAATACATTCCATGATGATTAATGGAATAGCACACCATATATTTCTTTGCAAATCTCCAGTTTGGGGTTGGCGGATCATTGTTGAAGCTCTTCATATAAGTGCACACACACACACACACACACACACACACAAAGAAAAGAAAAAAGCACAAAGATCCGGCCTCACTTAGAGACCTCCCGAGGAGGTGCACCATGCTGAGCTGGAGGGCTGGCAGGAGGCCCCCCCCAGCACATTCCAAAACTATTCTCCCACTCCTGTACATGAAATATGGAACGACAATGAATTATACACAACACCTGCTCATTTGACATGCCAAATATACACGCCTTATGCGGCAGGAGCGGGAGCGTCTGTGGCAGCGCACCTGTTCCCCAATGTGACAAGGCAATGACGCCCCATTTAGGCATCCCCCGCTGAATCATTCTGCCCCGATGTATTATTGATACATTTAATCTTTCATGTCGCTCAGTGTTTGACCTCTCACTGTGGACTGTGCAGGCAGGGTGTATCTTAGAATGTACTCTTTGATTTGTCCGTGTTTAATTGCTTTTCACAGAGATGAATGTGCGTTTAGAGGGAAGGGTATCGATTCAGGGTTGAGTGAGCAGTAATTCTGTGTTATAATTATACTTAGAAGACTGTCAGTCACATGAGCTCGCAGGTGCTCTCTAATGATCTAAGGGGAAATGAATGGATTTGACATTCAAGACGTAGCAGGAGAAAACGGTGGATCCAGACAGTTCACGTAGAAGACAATGAATAAAATAATGGACCATTAGAAAACAGCTTCCACGTGCGTAGTGCGGGCTCGTTTACATCTTTGTTCAGACTGTCATCACACATATTGCTGACGTTTGAGGCCACTTTCATCTCGTATCAACCGACACACAATTCTCGTGAAATCTTTTAAGAGCTCGCCATAATTTGAAAGCACAGAGGGCAGTTCCATTAAATCCTGGATATTGGCTCAAACCTTTCCTGTCACACACTGTTAGCTATTGTATGAACAACTCTCTCTCATTCAATAAGTGATTGTGAAGCAGGACGAGGCCTGAGGACGTTTCCTTTAAATACCACATGTTGACGGTTATATTTACCCGGGATTCCTCTCTCTTCACCTGTACTTGAGTTGTTGCCCTCGATCCCCGTCCATCCCCTTATTCACATCACTCTGTAATATAAGCCCACTGTGCTGCTGCTCTGCCTCTTCGACTCCCATGATAACAGTCATTATCGCCCTCACAAGGAAGCATGCTCTCACCCCCCCCTCAAAGAACGTAGACTGCCAAGGCAAACCACTGAAAGGTCACGCAGGAGGGGGAGTTCAAGGGAAGGGAGGGAGTCTGGACGGGGAAGAGGAGCGCTGAATCGCAATGCCGTTGCCCAGATGCAGACTTGCAGGTGAAAATGGTTTTTATAGGTCAAAAAGAAGCAACTGGAGTTCTGAATGAGAAAGTAGCCAGACCAGGGAATGACTCCAGAGGGCTGTGGGAGGCAGATGGCCATCAAAACATCTGTCCTCCCTAATCTACTGAGGGTAATGGCTCATGAGAAGCAGCTGGGGATGCTGGGGATGAGTGCTGACAGCTGGTGGGCAGGTGAGGAATGGCAGGCGCGAGTGATCACTAGTTACTGCACAATTTTTGTAATGGAATTTGAGGATTTTATGGAAACATATATGTGTCTAGGTAAACTTTGGATGTTCCTGTGCTTTGAAAATGTTTCAGTTACTTCTTTCGTTAATGTTTTATTTTATTTTTGAAATAAAAAAGGGATAAAATCAATATTTCCTCTGAGGAGGCACTTTTCTCTTTCAGACTTTTTCTTTTTTTTTTTTAATCTTTAAGACTTTTGACAGTTAAAGTACAAAGTTAGAGAACGGAAAATTTGATTTCACATTTTTGTGATGTACCACAGGGCTCTACTCTGGGCCCGATGCAACTCTTATGTAATTGGTCATCAGGTTTCTTATCCTTGTATGCTGTTGATATTTAGCTATATATTTCTTTTGAGCCTTACAATACTAATGCCATACTCAATTGTATATACCTGTATGGATGGCAGATAACTGCCGACAGTAGATTAATGATCATAGGCTTCAGAAGTTTTCCCAAGCACTGTCGTATTGTTGAGACATCTTGTCAGTTGTCAATCTCAAAAATAATTTTTTTTAATACATAAAAACATTACTCTAGCACATTGCATTAATCTTTTACCCAAACTTTTCTTTTCAACTTAAAATCAGTATCAGTGTTCTCCCTATAATTTTCTTTTGACAGAACTAGAAACAATTATTGATACTCAAAGTTGGAACACTGTAGCAGCCTTTTTGTTTGTCAAACCCGTCTGGATCGACTGCAACGGGTCCAACATGCTATTGCAAGACTCCTAATTGTCATCCAATAATCAATTTCAGTTTATATCCTCCTGACTGGTTTCACATCAGGTTTGTTACATATAAAGCTCTAAACAGCCTGACAAAAACATTTACATGTCAATATTACTTTACACCCCTATCTGGTTGCTCGGGTTCTCAAATCAAAACCCATTAGGTGTTAGTGGTTTGATGATCTTGGGTAATTTCACTTCATGGCTTCGACTCTTTAACTACACAAGTCATGGAGTGTAGGTGTGGTTACAAACAAACTTTTGACAACTGCATTCTATCCCAGACACTGAGATTCTTTATCCTGCTTTTGATGGTGTCATCTTTTTTAATTTATTTTTTTATCTTTTATCTTATCCTAGGTCTTCTCTTTTGAATTATTTTTCTATATTTACGAGGAGTCTTTAACCAGTCTAGTTTTACTCAATGTGCCGCACTAATCCCTGCTGTGTTTTTTTTGTTTTGTTTGTATTGTATTGATTGTTAAGCATTTCTGTTTGTGAAAAGTGCCGAAGAATGACTTAATGTGGATGATACACGTATCCCGGACGGTTGCCCTCCAAACTAATGGAATCACTCAAAGGCACGTCATTCGTGAGAGGTGCCTGGATGAGCTGCTGTAGTATTTGGAGCAGCATCATATGGGAACACAAAGCGTGTGCCCGACCCACGACCTTTCAATACAGTGTAAATAGCTGACAAATGAACCGAGCTATTCGGGACCACTGCCATGAGTCATAGATTTGATGTTGAACTATGGAGGCGAAGAGCTTTTGTTTGAGACCTGATTATATCTGAGTAGCGATGAAGATGAAATTATATGATCGTAGAATACAGTTAATAACCATCAAGCACATCGATTTCCATTATGAAAGGCCCTAAACAAGACTATTGCGAGTGGGTGTGTGGTGCTCCACATACAACCCTGTGCTGCAGTTGTGTGAAGTAGATATAAATATAATTATCTACCGCTTGCTGGGAAATTAATTAAGGTCCAACTCATTAAATGAAAAATGCGAGCGTGCTGTTGCTCGCTGAACTTAAGCTGCTGCTTTTAGAGACTCCACAATGCCGTCTAAGTGGCCTGAAGATTGTTTTAGTGTCAGCAATAACAAATCGATATGATACACGTTAAACAAGGCTAACCGGAAGGTAATGTTGAAAGCACACAAAGTGACAGAGGCGCATTACTGTAGCAATTGAATAAAGTGAGAAAAAAAAAAAAAATGTAATCCATTTACACTTGTACAGATCTGCTTCCACTTTGTGAAATGGAATTAGGCCTATCTCCTCCGTCCAAGTGACACGAGGTATACCTTTGTTAAGAAGTCAGCACAAATGGGTCCATGGGTTAAAAGATGAGAGGAGGAGGAGGAGGAGGGAGGGGTGAGGTACAGACAGAGGAGGGCCGTCTTGTCCCACTGAGGTTTTCGTGCATGAGAGAGATAGGCAAATGAAAGAAGGCCGATGCATGCTTTCTCTCTGAGGAGTCAGCATTGTTTACCCCCCCACACACAACAGGGATGCAAGGAATGACGAAAACGAGAGCAAAGCAAGTGTTCATAAATCATGCTCCGGAGTGCTCATCTCCTTCTGTCTGGTTTGAATCAGGCTTTCTCACTCTGGGCTGAGAGGCGAGAAGGATGCGTGGAGGTTGTAGTGGAGTGAAGAGCCCCACTGAGACGGATTGTGGAGTTATCTTCCCCGTGTGATGTTCCCTGCGAGATCAAACGCAACGGGCGTCCCCTCAGAGCGGCGAGCCGGCGTCGTACACCAGCCGAGCGTTCCTTACTCTCTACGCCTCCTTTTCGGCTGTCGCTGCGTCTTGCCATTTTATTTTTTCTCACTACTACATCTTAGCACGTGGATGCTGCCGCCCCCTCCCCACACGCGCAGATACTGCGCTTCCACTTCATCACAGAGGCTTTCACTGTCTCCTCGGCGCCATGGCTTCGGTGACCAGAATGCATCAAACTCTAACACCTGATGTTTCTTCAGGCTTTATAGCGGTGATGTTTACTCGCTCCAACAGCACCCCCAGCACTGCACCATGTCCACAAAACCAGCCGATGGTGTGTTGTGTGTGCGTCTGTGCATCAGTGGGCGGATGGAAGACCCCTGTGTGAAGCTATGTTTAAAAAAAAAAAAAAAAGGTTACTGACTCTTGAACAAAAACTACCTTCATCCATGTCAACAGTTTCGATTGGATTCTGTCTGCAGCACAGCTGTCTGTCATGGCTTTGAGCTCAGGACTGTGAGTCTGTGAAAAACCAGGACTCCACAGTGGAAGTCGTATTTGCTGGTCGCCTGTCCGTGTGACATCTGTCACCCTGATCCTGTGATCCTCAACACGTGGTGGACCCGGCTCCAGCTGGAATCACTGAGCCGATTGTTTTTTTTTTTTTTTGGGACTTGGTAAAAGTTACAAAGACGTTTACCTAGGAAGGTGTCTCGTCTCTATAATGTGACGTGTTTGGAGATAAGACAGGACGCCTTGGCAGAACACTTTTTAAACGGCGCCAGCACAGGAGGGAAGTCAAGCTGTCGTCACAGTCTGTTGAAATGGAAATTATATAATGGGTTTATGTATTTCTTAACTGGAATGATCTACCGTACCCCTTCCTAGAAACATCTGACAGAACCAGTTTTCTTCAGCATCATTCCCTACATTATTACTACATGATTTCAAATTAACCTTTTAACATGCCCTTCAACCATTTGGCCACGGATTGAGTAAATCGAATTCTTTTCAGGGTCTGACTACAAAAAATAAAAAATATGCTTAATTTAAAGAGTACGTGGTCATTTTAAAGAGTTAATGTGCATAATAAATTTGGTTCAGTTCAAAGAATCAAAGTTTGGTTGGAAAAAAAAACGACTGCATTGCTTTTTGCTTCAGGAAGTTGTTGAAGGGTTAAGGAGAAGTGCATGACATCCTCACACACACACACAGGATTCATTAGCTGTCTTTACATGGTCCCGTTTTTGTCAATCCGATTGAATTATTTCCGATTCTAGAATCAGATCGTCCCATTTACATGAACACTAGATAAAGCAATTGGGAAGTTGTGTTTATATGCACCAAGATAGTAACCCTGCTGCATTTCATTTTACTCATTTACTCAAAAGAAATATAGAAACACTGGATCCAAATACAATAATCACCAACTCCTGATTTGTGCTGCAGTTATTTTAATTTGTAACAAAACAATGCAATTATGCATAGGGCACTTTGATTTGACAACACAGTACTGAAAACATGTGATCATATTAGCAGAAGCCATTATAGTTATTGACCAGTATATTGTATAGTGCAAGCGGTTTCTTATATATTACAGCGTTTTTGAAAATATTCCCCTCGGTTTTTCATACCAGCATGAAATAAAATGCATTTCACTGTCCCAATTATAATTTAATATTCGATTTTTTGAGTGTGAGTTCCCATATTATTGACATTAGTTAGGTAAAAAGGTTAAAAATATTTTATTTTGATTAAGGAATTACTCTGTTGTTCCTGATTGTTGCTACTCTTATTTTGTAAGTAAAAAGAAAATGCAAATCACCTCAGTTAACCGGCACATTTGTCGAAGGGCTTTTAGTTTTAATTAGCTTATAATTTGAAGTGACAAACGCTACGCCAAAACAACCTTTTGAGCTAATTACTGTGAATATCAAGTTGCTTTTCCCCCCATTGCCCAGGAGGCTCACTCGCCTGCACAGCTTCCTTTCGCCACCAATGGCATTAAAGAGAGGTGAAACTCCTGCGAAGAAGACCGATATGAGTTCAGCCTCCCGGGCAGCCACTTCCTCCTCGCCCCCCCACTATGACTGGGAGACCTGGAAGGCCTGTAATCCTAACCTGTGAGTAAGCGCCGCCTGAGAGGCTGAAATCCCTTTAGTGAGCTGGTCCCTTAACTGGGCTCTGTTCCTGCTCAGATTTTACTGCCAGAACTCCTCTGGGGTGAGCCTCGACCCATTTCCACGCCTACTCAGGGAGACAATATAGAAAGGAAAAGGATACCAGCAGGAAGCACAATACAATATCCTGTTGTGTCCTTTGTCTTCATTCTGTAACTCGCAAAGAGGCATTCAGATGATGGATGAACGGCAATCAAATGGTGCTACACAAAGTTCTCGATGCTTCAGACGAATGATTCTTGCCCATCTTCTTTCTTATGATCTTCCACTCCGATGAACACAGTTATTAGTGGTTTGCATATTTAGTGTCGGAGGGAAAAAAGAAAAAAAAACGATTTACTCTTCACTAATGGGATGAACCCATTTGTCTATTAATGTTAGTATTAGGATGTGTGCAAGCAGCTTTGTTTATGCCGCAAACAAGCTTTCGGCTCTGTTTGTGTTCGATTGTGCGTGTGTGTGTGTGTGTGTGTGTGTGTGTGTGTGTGTGTGTGTGTGTGTGTGTGTGTGTGTGTGTGTGTGTGTGTGTGTGTGTGTGTGTGTGTGTGTGTGTGTGTGTGTGTGTGTGTGTGTGTGTGTGTGTGTGTGTGTGTGTGTGTGTATACACAGACATCAACTATCCATGTAAATCGTATGGGCGGCAGACACGAGCCACCCTGCGCCACACACCTAAACCTGCAGTGGAGGGCCCGCTCTCGATGCCAGCCTAATAAAGTTAATGGACTCGTCTCTAACCTGTGATGAGTTCATCAGGTGGCTTCATTTCACACTGGCATTTTAAACTCCTCATATTTATGCAAATTGAGGAAACAGGCAAGGGCCAAGGCCAAGTGGTAGCTGTGAGGCGGCATCAAACAGAATGACCGGTTATTCACGCGCATCACTTCCCATTGAAATCACTTACAATCTAAAAAGAACAGGGATGGAAAAAAAAAAAAAAAAAAAAGAATTACATATTTTATGAGTTCTGGTCAACGACCTTGAAGCTTGACAGGGACATGCTGACGCTTACCGAGGTGGATGAATAAAACGACGTGGCAGTTATCAAAAGGCACTTTCAGCATCTCCTTGTAAACTAGGCTTCTCTCTCTTCGTTGTTCATCTCATTCAAACTTGTATTTTTTTTCTTCAGACCAAGGCTTTTTTTCAGTGTGAGGAATTCGTCTCTGCACAGGACCGCCTTTCTTCTTCTCTCGCTCAAAATTTGGCTGCATACCGTCATCACGCATGAGTCATTGCGTCGACTGCCAGATTCTTCCTCGTCTCCACTTGTCCTCGATTCCCTTCCTTGCTTGTTCTCGGTCTCATTTCAGTCATGGTCAGTGCAGTAATTCAATATTTTTTCATCAGTTATTAACAGTCTCACTTTACAAGTCCAGTGGGAGTCTGGACTTGGTGCTTCTCTAGGTGGAATTCACATGTTTTTCTTCAACGATCTATCTCCAGGTTTTCTCCAACAGTCAAAAAAAATGCATTGTAGGTCAGTGACTAAAAAAAATTGCCTGTAGTTGTGTCGGTCTTCTCCGTTTTCCTCGTGATGGACTGGAGACCTACATGTGAACTACTCGGTGTACTGCATTCTAAATCCCCTTCGGGGATAAATAAAGTTTTTTGGCTTTGACCTTTTGACTTGACTATCTTGGTTTCCTCAATGCTCCCATGGACTCCTGCATCCTCCAATCTCGAAGTTTGATAAAGCATCCTAGAAATGGATCAGTGTTTTTGAAAAAAGATTTCACAATATCATAAAACTTTTGTTTTTCAAATGATAACTTTGGCCGTTAATTACTTCAGTCGCTGCATTGAACCAGGAAATATGACAGACATTTGCACTCTATACATGCTTTTATTCATTTTATACAGGTTTTTTTGCTAGGGCAGTTGTGGCTTGAAGAGCGTGCTATCGCTCTATTTGAAGGTTGCAAGTTCGATTCCCTTTCTGTCCAAATGTGTTCTCGAGCAAGACACTGAACCCCTAAATTGCTCCCCATAGATGCACTGTGTGCCTTGCAGGGCAGCCGCCTCTGTTAGTGTGTGAATGTGTGAATGTGATTAACAGTGTAAATCACTCAAGTGGTAGAAAAGCCATGAAAACTATTTACCATTTTCAACTTAATGCTCAACATGGAGCTGTGAGCTAATGGTAGCATCATTCATAGTTATATTTAAGCATATAAGTCAATCTGTTGTTATAACATATCTAATATATTTATATATTTGTTAATCTAGTGTTGCTTCTTTCAAATACTAAAATGCAATTAAAATGTAATTAACTATCTACAAAGCCCCAAACTAATTACATGGATATTTTAATTGAATCCCACCATTCAATTCATTTATTGGTTATTAAATACATATTCCAACATTTTATTGTGTATTGTTTTTTGAGGATAGTGCATTTCATTAGTTTGGCACAATTTAACCAGATATTGTAAAATGCACAAGTCCTTGTCAAAGTGATAAAGATCAAGGAGCAGAAGAAAACCACAAATCTTATTTTACAGTGTCGTCACAGTACTGATCCAGAGTTTTAATGGATGTTTTACAGTTTTATTGTATTGATTACTTTAGGCCTTCCTGAATAAATATCCCTTCGTTCCAGTTAGTTCCAGGACATTTTCCATTCATTTATTCAAACTGTCACTCACAATCCACAAATGTTCGGGAAAACTCCAAACTGTAAATCAGAGAGAATCCCTGATGAGGTAAACACGACTGCAGCGTTGGACAATTAGACGACATTACTCTCATTTAAATCGCAGCTCAGATTAGAGCTTATCAGAGGGACACTTATGGTGGAGGGTTTGTACATTTCCTTCAGCTCACTAAAGGGCACAGCAGCAGAGACAGATGTTGCGGCCGCCGCTGATGCTGCTGCTTCTGTTTGCAGACGCCACAGCTGTCGAGACGGCTCTGCCAAGATAATCACAACCCCCCCCCCCAAAAAAAAATTGTCTACACACACACACACACACACACACACACACACACACACACACACACACACACACACACACACACACACACACACACACACACACTCTTACATCTGCTACGCTGATCTCTTGCACCATCCATTCTTTGTAGCTTGTTATTCTACTTTTTATTTACCCCAAAGCTTCACACAGTGCCTGTGATGAGTTTGTATATTCTGTTGATCCTCCGTCTCCCCGCTGCTCCCTTTTAACCCTTCACCGAGATGGCAGTCTAAATTAGAATAAACCCCACTGCTTGTGTGAAGTTAAATCATTTAAAATGGTTTGGAAAAATCTATCTCAAATGTATCTGTCTGTCTCTGTTCCATCGCCCCCCCCCCACCCCCAACTTCCCCTGTCTTATCTCAAATTTCTTCATCCAGCAGCTTAATTTCTCTGCAGGATGAGCCCTTTATGTCGGCTGCCGTCTGGAAAATAAATTGCTCTACAAAAGCCCAAGCAGCTCATGAAAAACCCACCTCTGCCCAACTTAATCAATAGCAAAGCCTCTAATTAAACGCTCCTTCAGTTTCATATGCTCATACGCTTCAACCTGTAATTTCTGTACATTTCATGCGCTTGGACTAATCTGTGCCTCCTTTTTCACAGCAGGTCAGAATTAGATTTCATTCCCCCTGTGCTTTATGCGAGCCCCTCTACCATACCACGGGAGGTAACCCCCCCCCCCCCCCCCCCCCACCACAAATGTCAAGCGCCACAGATTTAGAGCTCCCAATTATGTCAAAGTGCCTGGAAATAAGCAATGAAATGCCGCGTCTCAGGGGATCCCAAACTTTACCTTGGCCCATCATTTACATACATGGATTTCACTCGGCTTATGTTTTAATGGACAGATCCATATCGGCCATTCATCTTCCACAGACCTTTCACTTGAGACTGAAGCTCAGTCTGAAGGAAAGGAACCTGTTGATGTTGTGATAAAATATTATGTGCGAGAAACACATACATGAATGATGCTTTTTGTTTGTTGAGATTTAAGATTACCAAGCTTTTATTCTTCCAATAACATTAACCAATACTTTGTAGTCATTAGGGTTCATTTTGTGATGAAAATATGCTGTCATACAGATTATAAACTTCACTTTAAACTTTAAAGTTTTTTCTACAACAATGACTGGGCTGTTGTTGTTGTTGTTGTTGTTGTTTCAGTTTCTACCAGTGACCCTTCTCAGTTGATTTGTTCACATCCTTGTTTTTTTGCTTGATTTTTGCACTACTGACTTTTCTGATTTTGATTAAAATGCTTTAGTTATTGCCCAAGTGTGTGTGTGTGAATTCATCCCAATTAAACACACTTTTCTTCTTTCAGATTAAACATCCTGTCCATTTGAATTTGCTGAGTGCATACACAGATGATTTATTGCATTGCAGTCATCCTTTTACGCATCTTGATATCGCCATAACAATAAATTTGTGCAGCCCTACTGGCCATATCATTCAATCAGTGTATCCATTCGAAATGGCCTTGCTGCCATAAATCTCAATGTTTGTGTGTGGCAGCGAGGTAATTGCCAGCTTTTGTGTACCTTCTGAAAGAATTGAGTGAAAATCTAATAGGATGAATATCACAAAGGTCAACACACAAGGTGAGTTTCAAACTGGCAGGTTCCCCTCCCTCCGCCCCACCCCCACCCCACGAAAGCGGTGACAGGAGAGGCGCAGTCGCCATCAGAGAACACGCCAAGTGTCATGATAAATTCTGTTGGCATTTCTATAATCAGGACTTTGAGGTGGCAGACATGAGGCACGGATGATGGAGTAGGCGATGACGGGAGAACATCTGAGAGAGACATCAGCCCAGACACACCTGACACAGCCACCCCCTTCCTTTTGTGTAACGTCCCCATGCATTAAAAAAATGCCTTTTATCACTGTGAGAGCTTAGGCTGAAGATCACTGGCTAGATCATGTTCCTCTTAGGGACCTTTAACATTCACCTTAAAATCACCTCTAATACGGTTAAGTTTTTTTTTTTTTTTTTTCGTCTGGCTTTGCTAATCCGCCTGCATTAGCGGTCGCACATCGTCGGCCCGGTGCGAAGCTGAAGAAAACCTGATGAACGCTGGAGTGACTCCTCTGGCCTCGGCTGATTAATAACTGTTTAATCAGGGTTTAGTCGTTAACAGCTGTGGGCATCTAGCTCCTCATTTATTTATCGCCGACACGTCAGTCACTTTCACCTCGCGGTTCAACCTTCACGGGACATTTTGTTTCCATTCGTTCTCTGTTTTCTTTAACTCCACAAGACAACGGCTCCTTATTTTCTGGTGCGATCATGTTTTCTTCTCTTACACTCGTGTTTTGCTTTGTGCGCAGAGATGCACGTTGGCATTTTTGTTTATGCTTGACGTTGCGGCGATGAAATAAATTAGCCAGGATAAAGTCCAGACAGAAACAATCCAGGCTATTACATGACATGATGGTGGTAGGCAAAAGGAGTATTTTGAGACTTCAGTCTCATGACAGGATTTTCAATGTAGTCCAGCTGGTTTTTCCTTTCGGCATTTACAGACTATATATATATTGTATGAATTAATTCTAAGGGTATAATGAAATCAAGATCATTTAATGTGCTTCAAACAAAGTCAGATCAAGATCAAGCTGAGTTGTTGCTGTTACGTTTTGCTGTGTGCGTGCATTTTTTAGTTTTCCTTTGGCAATCTGGGCTCTGCAGGGACGCAAAGATAGCTACCTGTGAAAGGTTTTGCCTGAAGATAAATTGGGTAACCTTCTTCTGTCATTAGTAATACCTTTTCCACCGGTGAACAGAGAGACGTAGCCGAGCAAAAGGGGTGATGGAGGAAAGAGAAAGTGAAGGAGGCTGCGAGGGGAGGGTGAGCGAGGGGCCTGGAGTCGGCGGTAATTAGCCATGAAACAAAAGCCCGCTCGGCTCGGTTCTGGCTGGAGCTTCACACCTTGAGCCGTCTCCGCTTGCCTCTGGGGCTCGGAGCTCAGCTGGGGCCCGACTGGCCGCGAGGCGCCCGGGTGAATCAGAGAGCACAGACCTGTCCCGGCGCCGTCTTCAATCCATCACGCCACCTACACAGTCTTGCCTCGGTCTGGCCCGCTGACAGCGAGGTGCTTTGTCAGGCTGAGTCTTGTCACGTCGATGTGGGGCACATGATAATAGAGCCCACCAGGGTCGCTGGTCGGAGCAACATCACCAGAGATGCTAAAATACTGACAAAACGTGCTGCATGAATGTTTTATATTGAGCCCGTTTCAAAATCAGATCCTTTCCTTTTCACCGACAAACAATGTAATCCAATTTAAGATTTGTTTTCTGAGAGTTTGGGAGGCGTTTTCACATATTCATTATTCTAATTCGGCTCAAGCCAGGCCAGTTAACTGCTCCCCTGTTGCTTTTGCTTTTTCTGCAAAGCTCAGCTAATTGCCCGCTGGCTCTCACTCACTCTTTACAGACGTGAAGTGGTGCTACTGAACCTCTCATCTAATTCTTGGCAAGAGAGTGTCTTTTTGTGCGTCTCATTATAGATATATTTCTTAATTTAGACGACGAACACAAAGTGCACTTACAGGTTACTGTTGCTCTTTGAGAGAAGAGCAACAGCTAAAAAAAAAACAAAATGGCAAAGCCTTCAGAAATACAGCTTTTGTGGGGCCAGTGGTGTTTCAGGTGAATGCTAAGATATAAAAAGTGCAGTTACAAGGTGAAAATATCAGCAGGCGGAAAAAAGCTGAGGGTTTGAACTTTCTCATCTTGAGGTGGAATATGCTGTTGAATTTTTAATTAGAGTTTCTCTTAAAGCACTAGCTGAATAAGTCAAGGCCAGGTCAGAGTGGCTGGATACCATCCTAATATAATTAACCTGTTAAGCACCAGCAGTGCATTAAGTATCAATACTTGGAGATTTTTTTTAATTTTAAAATTGTTTGTAAATTTGCATGTTAACAGTTTCATCTAATGTTTTCGACATGATAATCATGCAATGACAACACAGTTCCTAAACAACCTCTGGAACCCCAACTGACCAGCCCCATGCATACAATTCCTCCTTGCCGTCCTGCTCATTGATAAACCTGACTTCATGTGAGTGAAGTCATGCAGTGCAATTCAGATTTTGCTATCTTCGATGGCTTTGGCTGTAGATGTTATACAAGCCTTTGTAGATTGTGCCATCGGTCGACGCTAAGCTTTTTTTGCATACGTTCCTAGCATATATGACTGACAGCTGCACAAAACTGATGTTCGGCTCTATATATTTTTTGTAAGTTCTGATAAAAGCACCCTCATTGCTCAGTAATAATTTGACCATGTTTCAAGGAGGTAAAAATTAAGGAGTTCAATGTCAATATGGGTAATTATCATCTTTCAGACTGTAACAATAGGATCACAATTCACACACATAGTGTACTGTACTGTTTTAATAATGGACTGGGGCCACCAGTATTCAAGAATCAAGACTAATAAACCTGATTCATCCTGACTAGGGTCTTATTTTTCGATTATTTTCATTCGCATTAGCTACAGGTGGCTCCACAGAACATTGTGAGGGGAATGTTTGACTTCCTCTTGGTTAAAGATGTCCTGTCTCATGATGAAAATCTGGGAAAATTCCAGCGAAATACATAATATTTCTAAGGAAAATTGCTGCCATCTTAGAAAGCAGTTGATTTGTATTTGCTTGGTGGTTTGCACATTTTGAATATACGACCTGAAATCTGTTTTCATACAGGTTTTGTTACTTGTATCACAATTGTTTTTTTGTTTTTTTTCACGAGTCATCATGATTTTAATACGAAATGACTTCCTTTGCCACATTGTTTTTCTTATTGTTCCTGGGTAACTCTTACCTTCTAGCTCATGGAGGTGCATCTGGGGACAGGTCGACTAAAGTTATGACGCTGACAAAAAAAACCATGTTGACTTGAATGAACGGCATTTTACAGTCTAACAGCTCAATTTTTTTGCTGTAGGTTGTAAAACAGTGTAGAATTTTCCCCACTACTCAAGCTTCTTCTGTAATCACTGGCTGAGTTAAATTAAAATCATTTTGGCAGAAATTATGACTGATCAGTGGTGAAAATAGAAATGTAGGCTTTGCATCAGACCAATGAATCAAGTCTAGTAGCAGAGTTTGTAAGTGAGATAGTAGAGTTTGCGTTTCCAGTTGTACTCCGAGCAAGGTGCTGAAAATGCAGTCGAACCGGGAGGTTTTTTTTTTTGTTCCTTTTTGCTCTCCTGAAGAAAAGATCCAAATGGCAGAGCTCAGCATGAGCATCCCTCTCGCCACTGTGACTGCACTGTTTTCAGCAAAGCCCTGTGTTGACAGCCCCTTCATTAGAGTCTTTGTCCTGGAAGAGCTTAGTACATAATTAATGTCTCCATGATGGATTACATGGGAGGGTTTGCAAACTGCTAAGAGGTCGGCGGAAAACAGGGAGAACTGATGCAAGGCTATTTTCCCTATCGAACACGCCCACTGTGCGCTCCTTCTGCACTGGCACCAAAAGTGCTGAATGGAAAGTCACAATATTTACGCCACTGGTGTCTATAATAAAGGTGCAGCAGCACATTAACCCACTGTGCCGTCGCCCATTCGCTGAGAGAATGGAAGGCGGCTGCAGCCCGACAAACGATCATCTTTATTGCGCTTCTCACAGGTGGGGCTTTGGGTGGATGTAAACCATTAATCAAAGCCATTGTTAATGATGCAGAAAGCACTGTGGAAATTAAACCCCTTCTGTTCCTCTTTCCATAATGTTGAGGAGCGCCGTGTTCGAGCTAGAATGATGAAGACTACCAACTCAGGGAGGGTGTGATGTCTCTCTTTTACTCGCCACTATTTAGATCTGCGATTTAGAAATAATGAGGTATTTTCCGATACATCAAAAGCCAAACTGCAGATATTTAGATAAGACGTCATGATGCGCATCCATGTGCGGATTTTCTCCACAACCTTCAGGCTATGGTTTAATAAAACAAACTAAATCAAAACTAATTGCAACACATGGCTTTTTACACAGGAGATCAAGTGGGCTCAAGTGGATGGGCAACTAATTGAAAGTGCAGTTGATGTTTGATCTCAGTATTTTCATTTAATGTCATCCCCGGGGAAGCCAAATGCAATATTTTTCCACTATTTTCAGGGTTGTTGTTTTTTTTTTTCTTTTTGGGAAATAAAATTTAAATCTGACAGGAAAACCTTTCATTCTCCCCATCTCATCAAAACAAAAAGAAACAGCTCATCTTCCGGTTGTAAGGATGTGAGATCCCGAGCCGTCCCGATGCTCGTCACTCAAAAATACTGGCAAGTTGTCAAGATGGTGAAATAACTATGTCTGCCCACGTCGAGTGTACAGTTTGGTGCACCAGTGGATGAAGTGACTCACTCAATTATACATTTACTTAGACAAGTAATAAAGTGCTGCCACTCTCTGCCAAAGCTGTGGCTGATTATAGCGGCAGTACAAGCTGTTTTCCCAGCCTCCCGGTCCTCCCCTCACACTGATCAAGACATTCATCCCAACCAGAGGCACACTGATTGGAGCAACCGCAACTCCCAGCACTTGCACTCTCAAACTCCCCTGGTTGCAAGTGCACAGTTTTCCCCTCCCTCGCTGTCTCTTTGCGTGAGGTTATAATCTCCTCCTAAAGTATATACGCTTTCTCTTTTTTTTTCCCCCCTCGCATCGTGACGTTATCAGCCCAACCTCGAGCGTGCATCCTGGCTTTTAGATTTGATAGTATTTGTCAGAGCAACACCCTTCCATTCCTGTGCTCACCCATGCCAAGATTATAGGGATGAAAACGGTCTCTCAAAGGATTCCCCCTGTCATCGGCATCAAAATAACTTCAAACAAAGTGATGCAATCGCATTTTTTTATGAGGGGAAAGAATTATAATTTTTTTTTGTTCCTTTTGCCTCTTGTTTATACCCATGCTTTGATGGACTGCATGTATGAGCTGGCCCATTTGAAGCTGCAGAAACCTGCTGCTTAGAATGTCCCATTTATTTGTGTAGGGTAGCCACATAAAAGGGCATCAGATATGAGCGGCAGTGCGAGAACGCAAGAGCGGCTTTTACACGAGAAAACAGTCTGTGATTTTAATTCTTACCGTTGTTTGTGGCTCAAATCTTTCCCCTCCTTCTCTTTCAAAAGGATACAAACCCCAGGGGTATCGCTGCCTTTACTTGTTCACATGGACAAGATATGAACTTACAACATATATTTCTGCCTCTTCCCTTCCAAGCTCCCTAAAACTACCAACGAGCACAAAATGCAGGATCCCGAGGGAGGCCATTTCTGCCTCACTCCGACTGAGTCAGACTGACAGAGTTTCTGAAATGACAGCTGATGACTTCTCCAGTCCGCGGGAATACAGGAAGAAATCGTTTCCCTTCCAGTTAACAGTTCACTAATTGGGCATGCACGCGTAAAAGGGAGAGGGGGCTTCTTTTAAAACCAATTAGACAACTTGATAGTCTTAAATTTGCTGGATCCAGATCCACGCTATGCTTATTTCAATTCACCGAAACCTCACACTCGCACACACTCCGACACACGCTCTGCCTCGTAGCTAATAATTTAGCATCCGTCGCATGATGGCGCACGGTTTCCTGAGAGGTAACGGCATTGGCGCATTTTACTCCTGGCTACAGAGTTATGACTTGAGGAGAAAACAACGGCTCTGCCAATTAACACCTCCGTGCTTCTCGCTGCGAATCACTGTGTCTCGCTTCACCGTAATGTGTCTCTACAGGAGAAAAAAAAAAAAAAAAAGTGTAAAAATGGATACCTGGAAAAGTTCTGCACACGCAGTGAAAGCCATCCGCTCCGACGTGCAGTGTGAAGACAACATCTGTCGAGGCGTCTTTATCGTGGACTCGGCGATGCATGAAAGCAAGGACCCCAGCTGTTAAGATTGAACCACGTTTCGAGAAATTTTTTTTTTCACACCATTCGCTTATATCTCTTTATTTTCTACACTCGGTGTGGATAAAGGTTGCAATCGCAGCGATGTATACATGGTCAGGTGGTCGTGTTCCCTGAAAGGCTCGAATCAAATCCTTTTTCTTGGCCTGTGGTTTCCAAGGAAACCTCTCAGGTGTATGTGTTTGAATGTACTAGTGTAATTACTCACATGCCGCAGACAACATCTGCGAGCGGAGGTTGTTTTTCCTTTGTCTGTCTACATTTGGCTGAGACTACTGTATTCATGCACCTGCTCCCCACTTTTAAAGGGGAGTGTGGGGCTGGAATGGGCATGATGTGGAGATGTGCAGACAGGGAACGGAAAGCAGATTTGACCACAAACTGTCTTGTTTACTCCATCTATCCATCGATCTTCTAGACCTACTTCTTCCACCTTAGGATTGCAGGGGCTCTGGAGCACATCTGAAAGCCGGATACAGCCCGGACCGACTGTCAGTCCATCGCGGGGCAGACATTCAGACATGTGGGCAACTTAGATCCACCAATTAATTAACCACAGGGTGTCCAGACTCATTCCAGTCAGTGTTTTTCCATCTTGTATGCTAAACGTACTAAAACATAGCAATATCCAGTAAATTACGATTAGAAGTTTATATTACGTGAACTTTGCAGTATGATTCCATGGGCCAAATGACTGACTGCCCTGAATTAGTCTAACACACATGCCTGTGAACTGTTTCATCAAATTGGACTCATGGTAAAAAAATTAAAAACAGAATCCATGCATGTTCAGGGAGAACATGCAAACGTCATACTAAAATGTCCCAAACCAAGGATTGCTAGCCACCACACCCGTATCTTTGGAAACACAAATTTTGATAATGTAAAAATTTGAGTTTACAGAAGGATACTTGGATAATCATTTTGGGAAATGTATTTCTCTTTATTAAATCAATTATATTCATCGTATACAAGTATACAGACAGTCCTCAGAGCGGCGCGCTCCCACAGTGCGATTAAAGCTACTTCATCAGCAAGACAACACACATAAAATAAATAAATTACTGGAAGTGCACGTCGGCTGTCATCAAGTACTTTTTGTCAAAGATTTAGCTGTTAAGATTGTAGCTGTTAGTCATGTAATGACAGGAAGTCTGCACACTGCCTGTTTCAGTTATTGCATTTTGAAGCTATGTTTAAAGCAGGGTTGTCAAACTAATTTTACTCCAGGGGCCACATACAACACATTATCATTTTGAGTGAGCCGGACTGGTAAAAATGTCGCATAATAACCTTTAAATTTAAATTTCTCTCTTGTGGCATTTTGTACTTCCTACCGAAAAGTATTGCAATCTCAACATAAAACCCATTTTAATGATGCTTTACTTACTTGGAGCAAAATTTTGTGAAACGTTTAAAATAAAAACCCCAATAACTGATTATTCAGCCTTTTGCGTCAATGTTTTTATTTGTTTTTGTTTGGTTTTTTTTCCTCTGACAGTTTAATCCAAACATGTTAGTGGAGTATTATAGCTGTGTCTAGCCATCTGCATCATTAATGAAATTCATTGTGCATTGTGTTCTGCTTGTTTTCACAAAATAAAAACTTCACTTTAATGAAATGACAAATGATCCCAAATTTTGATTAGTAGCAAACATGGATGATTAAGCAAATGCTGCCAGTATTATCATTACCCATTAGCATAAATGAAAAAATCTGTTTGAGCATATTATCTGATTGATAAAAGGGAAGGGAAAATAATAATTCAGGTCATGTTTTTGTAGTTTTCTGTTGATTTTGCTCAAATTGAACATGACTTTAAAAATTACTATTTTCAAAACAAAGTTAAGGCAAATTTTGATCACACTAATAAAAAAGACCAACAATATGATTCCTTCTTTGGTTTCCCTGTAGCCTCATGGGAAATCTAGTGTTTCCCGTATCTAAGACTGTTGTGAAGCCGCACAAGGCCTGCAGTGCGGGGAGATTAGGTGACGAAACAATACCACGGCACCCAGTGTACTTTACATTAACGTGGTGACTGCGAAGCTGCAGAACTTGGCCGGACATCAAACAGTAAACCTTTTTTTTTTTTTCTTCTTCTTCTTTATCTCCTCTGTTCACATTAGGTGATGCTGACATGCGTGGCCAATTGGATCAAGCGAATGCGCTGATTTTGACTTGAGGGGGGGGAGCTGGAGCTACTCATGCGGATGGACCGATGCCATACTGTGAGAGCCGACTGGTGGAGGTAGGATATGACTCTTGCTGTCAGCGGAATACGAGGGGGAAAGAAAAGAGGGAGTCAGGTCTAATGAGGAGCGACTTTCCTGCTTTGGCCGCTCCTCCCCTCAGTCACATATCAAAGGACTGCACGCCCTGATGAATGCACACCTTGTTTTCAGTACACACATCCTCACCATGTCCCCTTTCACCCTGTCTTGACACTATACGGCGAGAAGAAGTGGGAGTTACATCAGTTACAGTGGAGTGCGGTTATTTTTTATTTTTTTCCCTCTTGTTCAGTCGGTAATTTAGTGACACTCCTCGTTACCTTGGTAACAGCGAGTGTGGTTTAATACATAACTGCAAACACTCCTTGACCAGCCTTTCTGCAGCATTCACACCTAATCTGCTGGCTGAAAAGAGCAGAGACGTACATTTCACTTCATCCTGTTTCCTCGATGCATTTCAAGTATATAAATTGTCTTGAATGTGCTTCACATTTCTTCGTAACTCCCTGATGTGCAGCTTGTGTGTTTGCGGCCTGGTAGCTGCATGAAATGTGTGGTTTTCATTAGTAAAGGTCAACAGTGACTGTTTTGTCAGTCAGATCGAGACGGAAACAATAAATCCCACACGTGCATCTATTTGAGGAATTTCAGTCTAGGTTATTGCTTGATTCTGCAGCTGTCTGAATACTATTTCAACAAGGAGAGATGAAGCTGAGAAGGGCAAAATATTCATTAAATTTTGAGCATGGACTTTTGAGTGAGTCAAGTGACTACAGTAGCATCCTAGAGATGGCCCGAATGTTGCTAAAGTAAATTGGATGGTCTGGATGTTATTAGTCCTGTAGTAGAGCGGTAGATGGTTGTGTTAAGGGGTAACCAACACTGGCTGAAATGTGAAAGTGGTCCTGGTATGGAGGTGGGTTTGGCATCTGAGGGCCTGGAATGCTTCTTAAAAACACAATAGGCAGAATTTAACAGGAAAGGAGCTGATTGGCTGCAGCTACAACATCAATGAAATCCAAAACCCTTCATCTCTTTTCCCAAAAAATACTTAATATATATACCCTATATGGGCCATTCAGGTATGATAAAAATGTATTGAAAATTACACAACTGACCAAAGTCCCTCATATCAAACGATCTCTATATACAAAATTGGACAGATATCTCCCTGTAATCTGTAAAAGATATCATATTCACAAAGTACTACCACAGTCAAACCATAACATATTATTTTCCTTACATAAGACTTATAGAAGCATGAGGTGTATTAAACATTACAATTATTGGTTTGGAAGAAATGTAGATGATACCAGTTATAGTAATAAATGGTTGAAGACTGCTGAGAGAGGATGCAATATGTCCTTATTGAATGTCAATACATGAACAGGTACATGCATAATTTAAATAGATTTTTTAAATTGCATTGGTAATAACTCCAGCAAGAAATTTGAAAAATAACTAGCGTGCAGGGTCATGCTGAATGATTAATTGTTTTTGATTAAATAGGTAATCCTTTACTTTCAGTGCAACTCCAAAGGTAGTTAAAACAGTGGACCAGGTTCACACTGACCAGAAAGAAAATCCCCACACCAAACAATATTTTTCACTGTTCAGAAGCTCGGCCTGGATGAAGAACGTTAATGAGGAATCAATTATCCCAAATTTTGCATTTAGTTTCTTCTTAAACAATAAATTGTGCATTACACAGAACGCATGCATTTGGGAGCGTGTGCTTGATCATTGACTCACGAAAACTCATTTTAAAGTAGGAATATTGAGGTTCCATTAAAAAAAATCTCATGATTATAGTTAGTTTGAGGAATATGTAATGGATGTTATGGAGGTTATGTTAAGGTTTCAGCTGAGGTAACTTGTAGTTTAATGCAGTGACATTCTGTGAGCACCAGGGTTGGGTAGGCAGGACATTACATAATGAAACCATCAGTGTCGACACCAATGACAATTCTATAGTATGGCAAGAAAAGCTGAATTAACAAATGAGAGGGCACTTTTCCCTTCATAACACCTGCAATCAATGGAGTCTTTTATTTTGACACACCAAACACGAACACCACGGCAGGACAAGATGACGCACAAAACCCTCTTCACTCCTGGTTGCAAACTTACAAATATTAAACTAAACTAAGCTAGATCCACTAACTAACTACACAAACTAAGCAACAAAAACACAACACAATCATTACCAATACTAATAGGCCTAATATAAACCCAAATAAAAACATTTGAAACACGCACCATCCAACTCCCTCAATGCATTAGAGCGATCAGCTCCATGACTACAATGTGTTTCGGCTGGCAAGAGTTAATCTAACAAAATCAATATGGTAAAACACAATAAAATAAACTTAAACAACTATTCAATAGCAGTCTCCAGACTCTCCCAACAAGATTTAGCTCATGACATGGCATCCGTTGTTTATGTTAGAAACACAGAAACACGGAGAAAATGACAACATCGCTGACGGCGGAGCTGTCTGCGGTGCTGAAACCACTGTTGCGTCGCGTCTGCTCCCCAAATTCACATGAAAGTACGAACAATTTTCTGAGCTTTCCTTTGGTGAATGTCTGATAGCTCAGGTGTTGGTCTCCCATCTTTAAAAAGCTGGCGTTTTTTCTCAAAAGAAAGGGGAAAATGTCTTTATCGCCTCTGGTGCTGCCATCTTGCCTGTTAACCTGCCAGCTACCTAGAGAGCGTAGCAGCGCTGTACCAATTCACTAATGCACTGTGAACGTACGTATAGCATTTAGCATAGCACGGTTACATCCAAAGGCAGCCCAGTGATCTGCCTCTTTACGTATATATGATTTTCATATTGGGGAACTGACTGCGCATGCACAAACACACCGGAGATGATGTGCAGGAAAAAAAAAATGTACGTCTATATAAAGTCTCCCAAAGAGATAGAGACATACCACTTGTGTGTGAGTGGAGAATGGAGTGAAGAGAATATGCATATCTATGTGCATCGGCGGAATGGTCAAATCGTCCTCCGCCTCACTGCGTGTGTGTTCTGTCAGAGGCAGCCCAGTGACTTTTCAGGCAGCTGAACTCTGGGACCTTTCAGTGTCACCCGCCGTTGTCATTTCTGACTGCTGCAGCCCAGACAATGATGCACTCACACTGTGGCTGCAAAACGATGTACAGGCAACCTCAAGGTCTGCCTGACTCAAAGTAGTTTTTTGCCCAATGCTTCATCAAAATTGTGTTTTTTCGAGCACAGAACCAAACTCACTGCTTTGATGAAAACAACAACGAAAAAAGAGTCGGACACAACTTCAGCGCTTCACTCTTTGCATTACTTCATGAATCTGATGTAAATATGTTGAACAATTACATCATTTGTATTCATCTCAAAGATCTCTGAGTTGGAATGTGTTGGAGAAAATAGAGCCTGAACAAATCATAAAATCATCACCATAGTTCATCACATTCCAATTCAAGAGGCTTATTGTGGACTCTTTAAATGCCCCTGGTAAAATCAAATAGGCCCGGTCCCTGAGGGGGTGTATAATCGTACGCACATCTTATCCATAAATCAGATGCGTGAGGCCGATGCAAGGTGGCAGTGGCAGTTATATAGGCGCTTTGGCTGAATCACACGCCTGCTGAAAGAAAATGGATCTGTCGGAGGGGTCCTGAAATAGTGCCGCCGCCCCGTCAGTCATAGCCCTCCTCCTTTTATTTCATTATCGTAGTGGAACGAAGTGTGTCCACGCTTTTCTATAATGCGCCACGCTGGCAACAGGTGCAGCTTAAACAATTTCCAGTTTGAGTGGCTTTTGCGTTCAAACGTGTGTTTAACACAACCAGTCGCTCGCACCTGTTTACCTGCGTCGACCACTTCACACAGAAAATCTAATTACCTGTGAGAGTTTAAACTCTTTCTCAAAGGACAACCTGGGGACTGTTCAACTTCGCTGAAATACGCATCTGCTACCATTAGAAAGCTGTCTCTGCATCACCCTTGAAGACATTCTGCCTTTCTTGTTGTGTGAGCATTGCGGCTCGGCCGTCTTCAGCTGTGCCGTTATTGATTTGAGTCTGGCTGTAACCTCATATCAGGGCTTTGCAAAGTTCTCTGCTGCATTAAGTCTTGGTCCTAATTGAAGCTTCCCAGAGGCTAACTGGCTCGATTGCTCCGCCATGTCAGAAAGTATCAGTCAGTTAAATGGGGCCGGGAGATGGAGAGCCGTTATTGCTGCTACTGCTGCTGCCTGCAGGCTGTGACCTTGTGGTGAGACCGAGCCTGAAATGGCTCCTCTAAACTCGCTGCTTTCCCGCAACATCGAGGTTCTATTCTCCACTAGAAGTCCACCAGTGTGTGTGTGTGTGTGTGTGTGTGTGTGTGTGTGTGTGTGTGTGTGTGTGTGTGTGTGTGTGTGTGCGTGTGTTTAAGTTTGAATTTATTCATGCAGGCATCTGTTTGGATGCAGCTTTTTTTTTTCTTTCTATAAAGCCCTCGGGTTTAGAGTCAAATGAATGACAGTTGTTGTTAGTGGCTGGTGATCCTGTGGCTACTCCTCTCCAAGATTCATCCTGGACTGCAGGGTATAGACAAGTACACAAACACACACACACATTTGCACGTGTGCACACGCACACACACACACGAGTACCTGTCTTTGTTGAGACCTTTTTAATTACAATACATTCCCTAAACCCCTTACTGAAACTTAGAGTTTGTGTTAGTTAACCTAAGTGATGATAAATGGCATATTTCGGGCCCTACAAGGGAGGGCCAGTAAGTGTGATGCTTTTGCAGCACAGTTAAATAAATAAACTAAAGAGCACGCATATAGAAAAGGCATGCATGCACAGATGGTTGGAAATCGCAGTGCTTTAAGGGATGAATACAGAATGTACCACAGAGGCCGTAATAAGATGTGACAGGCAACATACAGTTTGTATGTAAAGTTTGCATGTATAGGGTACCACAACCTTGTGGTCAGTGTACTGTATGTTCTGAATGCTAACAAGTTCATAAAGCATGTTTATCTTTTGCGTATTGTGTGATTTGAATGAAGAAACACTTTTGCAGATGGAGCTGGTTATTTGATTAAAGAATAACATATGCGAATTTGTTGGACGTGTGCCATGGAAGTAAGGAATAACCTTATTGACTTCATAGAGAAGACTTCATATGAAGCTATTTCAGCACTGAGATGAATAGGTAGACATTGTGTTATATCCTAAAACGTATAGAGCAGCAACTACGCAAGCTGATGGAAAAACTTGCACACTGCTGCTGAGTCGGTGTGAGCCAGTGGCGATTCGCTGCTATGTGTGGAATAGGCAGCAGTGTGATCTGGGAGCAAGCAGAATAAACAAACCGGTTTAAAAAAAGAGTCTGGCTGCGACAGCCTGAAGGCAGGAGCAGGGCTGAGCACTCGAACTAAACCAAAATCTGTCTTACAGAAAAGCATTCACCCCCTCCGCGCTGAGCTGCTGTCGTTGACAGAGCATCTCCAGCCTCTGGCTTTTACCCCCAAGGTGCAACATGATGTGCTTTCGGGAGTCTGTTGTGGCAGCTACCTTCAGATTACACAACACCTGTTGTGTGAATAACCCCTCTCACAGCCATCACGGATGGCATGGAGGCAGGACACCACGGGGTCACGAAGGATCCGCCATTTTGCAACACTGGTGTTGGCCAAAATCAGCCGTCTGAAATGAATTATATATTTCGAATTATAATGTTTCTGTTGAAGTGACAGCTAGATTACCTTGAGATTTATTTTAAAAAATTCAGGTTTTTCAAAAGTAGTGCATTTTATTTATTTATACCCACGTCTGTCTGCCATCGTACAAACACAAGGAGTAATAATATGTAAATTCACCTTCCATTAGAGACTTCATTTTTCTCTGCAATTAAATGTGAACAGATATGAGTAGATCACACTGCTGCCATAGGGGCTCCAAAATAGCACTATATCTCGTAACTGCCAAAAACATATAAAAAATGTTTTCCTAACCTTTTATTGGATTTTTGTAATCAATATCCACATATCCTGTAGGTTTGCCAGGATGTATTACTGTATCTTTTACAAACTGTGTTGTTATATTAATGTACTCTTGCAGTTTACCTTCTAACCTCTTTAATCTATGACATTTTCTGTATGTGTTATTAGTGAACACATACAAGGGGTGATTTGAGTAGAATTCATCTTACAAGTATATTCACATAATAATTGACACGACTTGTTATAATCCGATGTGAGCGCGCTTTACCATCCATGTTTTCCTTCATTCACCCACTTTTTACACCATTTTTATCTGGGTTTAGATGTCATGGGCTCAAAACTACACAAAGGGACACGAGGCATTTGAGTGATGGTATAATCAAATCATCAGTACGCATTTGTGTTTAGATAAAGCAAACCATCCATTATTTATACTACTATATCTAACTTAACTGTGGTCAAAAGTCGGGATGATCCTGGACAGATCACCAATCCATCACATGGCCTCTCCCACTTTTAATTTGTTATATAACAGTCATTCACTCAGTGTTTCTTCTTTATTTCCATGCAAATCTAATTGTGGATAATGGATAAAGTCATTCCTGGTTAATGTCTCAATAAATTAAATGTTTGCATATTTTTCAGTTAGTTTTTTTTGTTTTTTTACCATATCGATGCAGAAAGAGTTTCCTTTAATCCATGACGAATTCCACACAGCAGGTTCAGCACAATGCTAATGAGGAGGGTATGTGTACTGTATATAGCCAAGTGCATAACCAATGCAGCAGATTCCAGCTTGATGTCATGATTTATCATAGATGAACAGTGAAAGACAGCCATATACTGTACCGCCCTGCTGCGTGCTGCGTTTGTGAACAACCTGGCTAATGCAAGTGTTGCTTCTACTTTAGACTCTATTCACTAGTAGAACCTTTTGCATTTTTACAATTTGATAATAGCTACCTCTTTATCAAGTTTGGCGCTAACGTGTAAAGAGGAGGTTAAACGTCTTTTGTGTTTTCCACTCAAACACATGTGGTACTCCATTGGTTAGTCACTTTTTTTATGTGTCATGTGAATACGTATCTCTGCAGGCATAATTTCACAGTAATAGAGACAGTTTTGGTGAGGGTACAGATAAATGTAGGTTTAGTCCCAATGGGACTCCCACAGGTATATTTTTCCTTTGATTGATGTCTAAAGATTGGACCTTCATCATCTGTGCCTGTCACACATCGTATCAGCGTGGTCGATAGAGATGCCGGAAGCGCCTCTGCTTACACAGCTCTGTTTGCCTGGAACTGGCTATCGACATGGGCCATAAATCACTCTCTAATATTTTTATGCATCCAGTCCATCCAACTGCTGCTAATGTTTCCACTCCCCGCTTGCTTTGTAACTCATTTCAGCAGAGCGGCGACGCATGACAATGTGTGCGTAATGGGGATTGCTGGAATCGGCTTGGCAGGGACGGGCGCTCTGTTTGGTTTGGCTTTAAAAGTGCAGCTCCCTTGACCTTGCGGAGACGTGTCACATCTAGAGTCTGTGGAAAGGGCATCGGACGAGAAGTCAAATGCAGCCTTGAATTATAAAAACACACCATCCAGCTCTACATAAATCCTGGATCTAGTTCCCACTATTCTGGAATTCTATATAATCTGTCATGTCGAGTCAGTCTTTTTTTTTTTTTTTTTTTTTCTTTGCACATTTATAAAATTGAATCAGACACAAGTAATTTGTCTCAGAAGCGGTTCATCTCCTAAAGGAGCTACAGTTTTTTTTTTGCCCAGAATAGGTCTGTTCATCTTTGACCCAAGACTTTCCCTCCCCAGCGCAGTGACTGGGGCTGTTGTTGCCCTCGCTGCCATCGTGTCCTGACCTTCGCTGCCTTAGCTTGTCACGCTCTTATCAAATGCTATCTGATGGCCCTGCAGGGCCTGAAGCAAGCAAACAATCTGATACAATCTGTCTGTCTGTCTGGTTAAGGAGACACCCCCACCCACCCCCTTCCGCTATTGGTGCTTTGTCTTTTTCTTTTCCCCCCTTTTTTAACGTGAGGACATTTGTGTATGTGGCTGTGTTTTTATTCTTTTATTTTTTATAAGCAAATGGAATTACATAAAAAAAAAAAAAAAATAGCTCAAAATGTTGCGGAATGTGTTGATTGTCTTTGCTGCTAATAGTTGGAATATAAGATTGAAGCGGAATTACAGTCGGTCACAGCTCGAAATAGACAAGGAAAATGATTTGTCCTAAAAGTTCAACATCCATCTTCTATACAGCGTTATCCTGTGTAGGGACACAGGGTGCAGGAACCAATCCCACTTTACTATGGGCAAGGGCAGGGTACACCCGGCCGACATTTAAACCCAAGACTTCCCGAGTTGTTCAGTGTTGCTGTAATATAAGGAATGTAGCATAACCAAGTGTTAGTGTCATTGTAGCACTATTCTGTTGAAAGAAGAGAAGACATGAAACATGAATATATGTCAATGCAAACTGCAGAAAGGATGTTGGTCATTTGCTATATAGCAGATAGGGCTGCCTCATTCTTTGACAGTCAAGTAATGATTCACAACAAAAGCATCAATCAATCATACACATTGGACCTTTAAGTATTTTTTTAGATATTCCACCCACCACTGGAATCCAGATAATTAGTGTCTATAAAAGTAATTAAATGGTCTTTTATCCCTCACCCGATTAAATATGTAATAGATGGGGCCATTGGTGAATTTTGCATTTTGCAGTTAAATAACCTTTTTTTTTTTGTCAATCTCTGTAACTGACAAACTCTTGCTTTAAGAAGTTCGTCTTAATTCAGACTTCTAAAGTTCCCACTGTTATTGTTGGGTTTCTTTTGTTCAACAGTTCTTGGCCAGTAGCACAGACTTCCCAGTTGGTTGCATCCTATTAGTACGATGAAGTCTGTACTTGTTTACTGCATTTGTGGTTCATACATCACCACTGGAAAAATAAGCAATTAGAAAGAACCAAGGTTACATAGTTATCTCACCCTTTCAAACCACATGTGCTGTAAATTGTGTCCTGTGGGAAAAAAAATACTTTACTGCAATGGGAACAAGTTGTTCGGCACACATGAGAAATGACGAGGGCTGCAAAGTGACTTGCAGGATTGCAGTTAGAAAACATAAATAACACATAAGAGTACATGTGATGACATTTGATGTTCTGGAACTTGTTTGCGACGGGTTTCACGCAAGTAGGAACTTGACTAATGGTACACAAAGCAACCGTTTAACTGGATGTTTGCCAACATAATAAGCACAGCATCGTGCAGCTAATGTATCATCCTACACACGTCTTTCACCTTCGCACAGTAACACCCGCTCGTAGTAAAGTGCACGTATAGACAAGGCAAATAGTGACGTATTTCCATCTCTTTTTTCCCAGGTGCTCTATAATGAGCCCGAGATCATTTCACCGCCTTGAATGCGGCAATATTCAGCAAGCATTCAACAGCCGGAGCAATCACTGTTTTCTCCTGTAAGCGCCAGCGAATGGACTACTCACTTTCCACACTCATATGAAGTGATCACGAGCAAAATGAGGGAGTGCATAGTAATTTGATTGAGCAATGTGTTTTGGTTACAACAGTTCACATTTCACCAATAAGATGCGGTTTCATCCCGGGCGTTGTCACAAACATTGCCACCCCTAAGGAGATTTACAGCTTAGCAATGCTCAGACTGGTAACTGTATGCATAATCGAAAAAACTAAATCTCTTTTAAAGCCCCTAAATTGGAAATATGACACGAAAACAAATGCTGGTGACAATATTTTAGCAACTAATGAATAAATGATGTGCTTAAAATGCAAGTCCGACTAACACACGGGGAGATTTTATTCTGTTTCTGCTGAAGTTAGAAGAATAAATAAATGAAGCAACGCGTCCCTCTATTTACCCCCACTTGAATGAAGTGGCAATCCAGTTTGCAGTGGTCATCAGGATGTGAGTCACTTATGAAAGGTGATGGCCATAGAAGCACTCATCATAATGGCAGAGCATGAGAGGCGTTTGAAGTGGCGAACTGAAGAGATTTGTTTTGCAGGCTTGTGATTTCCTGCATGACAGGTGTTGAGCTTCCTTCCACATAATGTTTGTATTTCATTTCTTATAGGAGTCCCCATTTGGCATTGCAAACAAACCCGGAATTTGGCTAATTGATTGTGATGGCCCACTTGGCTTCATTTCAGCCACAACGGGCAGCTTTTGAAGACACAAAGCGAGGGTGATACGACACGACAAGACAATTCAATGAGATCCTGCATTTGTGTTTTGATTTGCCAGACGGTCTCCCGATGTCACGGCCAGCTGATTGTTCCTTTTTTTCTTCTTTTTTTTTTTTCTCCCCCGTACTCATTCGACAGCAGCACAGAAAAAAAAAAACAGGCGCTGAAAATCCATAACATTCTCCCTCAATGACGCACACATTGTCTCTCACGCATGCCCCAACACACCTGCACAGGCACACACAGAGGGGCTGTATTTATTCTCTACTGCCACATTTTGGCAGGTGGCACAATGCTGGGCTACACTAGAGAAAATATGAAAAAAGCAAATAAAAGTGGGAGCAGCTGCCAGCTTGCTTGCATTCTCTACTGGATAATAGAAGTGGAAGTGTGATAAGGTTCCTGTATAACCTCCCACGTCGAGGTATAACCGAGTTCACTTTCTGCTCCCTGCCTTTGCATTGTGCTTTCTGGCACACGATAATGCCACACGAGTTGGCCTAAACGAATCAGCAGCCGGTGTTCACTAAAAGCATGAGGGCATGCTCCGACAGTCCAGAAACATGAGCACAAAGCAGACTTTCTCTGTCACACAAAAATCCAAAGAAAGTCTTGAGGGTTTTTATTTTGATCTGGATTTAAAAAAAAAATTAAAAATTGTTTCTTTCAGAAGTGTCCCCGAAACAATTGCATAAGGGTTGGCTGGCAGATTTGAAACAAGAAACAGGTGCAGTAACAGCCACGCAGGTGTACGAGCCTAATTTGATCACTGAAGCACTCCTTGTTGTCATGAGGTAATTACACATGCCAAATAACTGACTTTGTTATGCATGCCTTAGACTAAGCCAGACTCATTATCAATTAAACATCTGTAACATGCCAAGGCAGGTGCTTGCAGGTGAAGAGTCTGACTAGATGATGAAAAACCTCTTTATTTTAGTGCCGGACAATCAGAAAACTTAATCTCTGACCTTGGATTCTCCATCTAAGTAATAAAAGTAGGACGGCAACAGTATGCTCTCGGAATCCTATTTTGCGGATGGTCAAAAGGACGATGAAATCCAGTAATTTACCTAGCTTTTTGTGCCTGGCTGAGTGCTATATACCACTCAAGGCCTCAGAATTTGTGCACATTACAGGGTTTTCGGCTTTTATGCTCTGCGGAATGGGATGTACACTGCAGGGCTGTTGGTGGTTGAATGACCTTCCTTCCTCAAATGGTCAAAAGATTGCTATGAGCGTTTGTATCTTTGGCACAACAAGCAGCAGCTGCATCTTCACCATTTGAAGTGTACAAGCTCACAGGTGAAGAGCACAGCAATACAACCGGGCGGCTCTCATTAGTAAACATGTTGAGCATGGCAAGTCCGCTTCCAAGGCCTGAATATGGAGTGTCGACTTAAATAATACAGACTTGAAGACGTGACGTGATGGACAACGTGAGCCTCTCGATACCATTGCAGCTCTGCTGGCTCAAGATGACGCATGTCCCAGTCTCAGCCCCGTGGGCCCGTTCTGCTGGAAAGGCTCTTTTTTTCGGGGCGGTGGGGGGGGGGTGGGGGGGGGGTTCGTACGCGGGTAAATTGCCCGTGACGTTCGAAGAGCTCCTAAAGAATCCTCATGGACAAAAGGTGCAAAAGCATTCCCTTTGTGTTCCCTCTGTGTTCTGTTTAGCTTAATTAGGACCACTGGGGTCTGTAAATGTTTGAGCCATGGTGGTATCGCAGAGGCCCGCAGCTGAAAGCAGAGATGAAAGGCCTCAGACAAAGAAAAGAAAAGATACGACGCTCTTGTGGTACACTCTGTACAGCAGAGGGTTAATGTATCAAGTGGGGGAGAGGGATGGGGGGGAGGAAGTGTGATGAAGCAGAAGGAGAAACTAACAAAGAAGAAAGAGGGAGACATGAATGAAGAGGGGAGGCAGCGTGGTGAAGCAGCCTCAGTTTTTATGCCTCTGAGAGCGAAGACGAAGCCAAAAAGATGAAGGCAGTTGAGAAGGGACTTCCTTTCACCCTTAGCTTATTTGTCCTGTGGCCAAAGAAACCTAAAGATAGAGATGTTCTAATGAGCAGGAACTACTCTTCCTTGACCATAGCTATGTGTTTGTGGGAGAATACAGCATATATAGTGCAAGCAGTTGGGGATTTAAGTTCTCTCATTAATCTCATACTCCACATGCACTCTGTAGTGCCTGAGTAAGAGCACACTTCTGTTGCACGAGAGTTATGCTCTTCAACATTTGCACAGATCATCTGTAATTGTAGCCTGCTGCTCACATAAGACGAGTCGTGATGTAAAACCCCCCCGAAAAATGGGACGGATCTTCCAACCCTGAGAGAAACACGGCCGAGAACAAAAATAAATTCTTAGCGGCTGCAATTGAGCTGAAAATGAGGCAAAAAAAAAAAAAGGCTTATAGCCGAGTGTCCTTGTGTTTTTTTGTTTCTCTGTCTATTACTCTGCGAAATTTTGCATAGAGAGGAAGTTGCATATAAATCCCTCATTATCCCTGTTCTTTGAGGTGAGGTGTGCATGTGTGTGCGTGTGTGTGTACACACAACTGAGTAATGCAATCAGCTTTGTTGTGTGAGAGAGAGAGAGAGAAGAGAGAGAGAGAGAGAGAGAGAGAGAGAGAGAGAGAGAGAGAGAGAGAGAGAGAGAGAGAGAGAGAGAGAGAGAGAGAGAGAGAGAGAGAGAGAGAGAGAGAGAGAGAGAGAGAGAGAGAGAGAGAGAGAGAGAGAGAGAGAGAGAGAGATCTTCTTGTCAGGAGCACATGCTCTCAAGGAACCTCTGTGATATACTCTCAGCCAGCGGGCTGATGAGCATTGATTAACCGAATGAAATTATCAGATGCTGCAAAAAGGCAACTTCGTACTCTACATATATGTGTGTATGTGCAAGGAGATGGGTATTCCTCTCTATTTATTTATCTTTTCGATCAAGATAATCCTAATGTGTTTGTATAACTGAACATACAGTTAGTTTAGTGTCGTCAGCTGTTGCTGAAGGC
The DNA here is from genome assembly GCF_963383615.2 of Lipophrys pholis. NCBI lineage: Eukaryota > Metazoa > Chordata > Actinopteri > Blenniiformes > Blenniidae > Lipophrys > Lipophrys pholis. The sequence goes on along the minus strand of NC_137644.1, from coordinate 13,593,542 downwards.
CACCCGGCACTTCTTGTGAGCACCGTGTCCCTGTGTGTGTGTGTTTGCATATGTGCCTTGCACGTATGCTGGCGACGATGCCCTTGTAGATTACACTTTGGAGTGCAATCTGTGTTTAGCACACTTGCCCTTCGAGGGCGGATTATGGGATAAACCGAGTGGCGGGGCTGCTGTCTCACACAAACACAAACACACACACTTTAGGTGCTCCTGCCGAACTATAGGACAGATGCGAAGGGCTGATCAGCTGAGAGTGAGCACACTGGTGCTCATTTATCTGCATGAGCACATGTGCTGACTGCCTGATTAGTTAGTTGCTTACAGTATTTACACCTTGCGGCGTTTCCCATGCCGGAGTGTGAAAACCGGCTCCAGGAGACATTTTCATATTTGCCGTTTTCCTTCCATTTTTACTTTGTGTTCTAAGCAAACATACATTATTTACATGTGCTGCAAAGCTTTGAGTGAGAAGGTGTGGAGGAGTGCTTTTCTCACACACACTGTAAAAACAGAGCTTTGAGTTCTCCAATAACTTACGGGCAGTTGGGTGGTTGTGGCAATAAACAATGAAAAAAGAAGTGTCTAATTGTCTGTGGTTTAAGACAATAGGCTGTATTTGTTTCATTGAATGTAAACATGGAGTTTTGCAATCGTGTCCGGCTGCTGAACTTGGTCCAAAAAAATTCAACTCGATCTAATATCTGATTTTTTTTTCCTGTTGTCAAGCAACTATGTCTGTGTAAGTAGGCATGTTTGACTTTTACACATATGGAGCTCTTTCACTTCAACATCCTTAAACGAAAAAGAGCACAGGAACAACGATGAAAAAACAAAAACACTTTACAGAAAAGAGGCAGTACACCATAGCAGTGGTCAGTTTACCATTTGCATGTTTCTACTTCATTTCTATTGTTCATTCCCGAGTTTTTACCGTATTTGTTCCCCACTATTTACACCCTGGTGGCACAATGAACTCTTGTTCTTGAAAGAGGGAGACCATAATTCAAATCCTGGTTGCAGCAAGAAGGGAATCTTACATAAAACTAGTCATAACCAGGGATCAATTTGTGATGTGTTTTGTTTTTTTTCATGCATTACATGAGTTTACATGAGAAAAGCCTGCTGGAGGCGATATTGTTTCTGTGTTCAGTTGCTTGTGTTTGCCATGGAGTGATGGAGCACTGAGCCCTCGTAAGCGCAAAATGAAAGGAGTTATCAAACATATCTGAGCATTACGGCAAATAAATCTGAATTTGGCTGAAAAACGAAAAACAACAATCTGTTTGAAAGTCAAAGCTGTTTGAGGAAAAACATGAATAGCAGAATAAATTCAGAGAAGATCGCGAGATCTGACGAGGAGCACAAAGAAACAGTGGAGCTGTTCCAGTGAAACACGTATCCGCTTCTCACAGCATGTAACCGTACATATAGTTAATTACTTTTCCAGCTGTGGCAGCAGAATATCAGGTGGCAGAACTATAGCCGTCGTCCAATCCCAAGCTTGGAGCTTCCGTCCCCTCTCTCCTCTCATCCTGTCCATGTGTGGCATGGTGAATGTAAAAGAGCATATAAAAAAACATGTTTTGACTGCTCAAGCGAAGAATTGCCCTGCGTACGCAAATGATCATTGCCTTCACAGCACAGGATCCATTAGAAATAAAGATGATAGTGAGAAATTAGATCGACTGTACCTGTGTTATTCGGTACACTTGCACACTCGGATGAATTAAACCACTCCGACATATCAAGGGGACACAAATTCAAGTGTACACTTTATCAGGCCATTTTACATACGATGACTGACTCGAGCACTTGTAGGAGAGAGGTCTCGCTCGCTAAATCGAGCTTGTCTTTGTCCTCTTACAGCACTTCAGCCTTGTCAGTGGTCTGCGTGAACCCATGTTCACTCCCACTATGATCCCCAGCTCCCCGTGCATGTTCCGACCCTCACGCACACTCCAATGCACACAGTCGTATGTTTTCTCATATACGTACGACCACATGAGCACACACGCAGAGGCGCGCTTGTCTCTCTTCCACCGCTGCTCTCAAGGACACTCAGTCAACATTTACTGAAGCATTGATGGCTTTACAAGCACCGTTATTACCGCCTCGCCTCCTCCTCTCCCTCCCCCCTTTCCTACGAGTCTTCCTCCCCTTCATCCTCCTCCCTGTGTCATCAGTGGCTCTCAGTCTTTGGTATTACGGTGTAATTAAGGCCGCAACAGGGAGTGGCCCAGCATCCAACTTTCATCGCTGATTAGAAAAAGTGAGCCTCCAGCTTCAAACCACAGCCATCTGGTACTTGTTTTTTAATTTAAGAGGAACTAAAACTGTTAATCTTCACTTTGTTCCAACAGCTCCAAACGTCTTACTTTGCTCGGTATCGTGAATGAGGTAACACTGAGTCAACATTGCACTTGTACTTTGTTTTGCGGGATTAATTTGTTGAAGGGAAAATCACTGGAGTTAAAACGAGCTTTTCGAAAGTCATTGTGAAGTGGAGAAAGTGGTCATTTGCCCGCTTGGTCAGTCATCGTTGCTTTACATCAAATGGGCCACTGCAGGTTCTTTCTGCTTTTCTTTTGGTCCTCTATAGACTCTGGGAGAAAGTCATGCACATCACCATCAAGACTCTTTGTCACATTTTTTTTTTTCCCCCTTCATTATTATTTACTTCCTAATGCTTTGACACTCAACGCAGTCAAACCAGTCTATTTCCATGCCTGGGACTGATGGTTGCGCAGTTTTTGGAAAACCCGTTTTGATACGAGGCCATGAAAGTCTTGTTTTGCTCCAGGCATGATGAGACATTTCCTCTTGTTTCATGTAAAGAGGAAGAGAAGGACATTATCATCACAGGATGCTTCTGAATCCATATTGTTGGGTGGCAAGTAATGAGTTGTTTTAAATAATTCACATTTCTGTGGTACAAAAAGGTCAAGGTAATGAGAATTATATTTAAATCTAATATGTCTTTTCATTTAGCACACTGGTGCAGCAGGTAGCACTGTTGTCTCACAGCAAAAAAGGTCCACATTAAATCTGTGTGTGTGTCTGCGTGTGTGAGAGAACTGGCCCATAGTTTGGTTGAAGCAGGGATGTTTTTTTAATTTAGTTTAATCTTGAATACTGTATTGATCCCCTGTGGATTTTTCTTTTTCCTATTTTCTCTGCATGTACCCTGTCCTATTTGTACATAACGACACATAGTAGGAGCAGTGGACTGAGCAGTGAGAATCCCAGGCAGAGTTTAAAGTGGCGACCTGTCGGCACTGCAAACCAACTTCAACCAGTAGGCCTCCATTGATCCAACCCTAACCATCACATAAGGCTGGACCTTGTGTTTTTTTCAGTGATGGAAAAGGCCGGCGTGCTAACCTGAGATAGTAAGCACTATGATTACTGAAAGTCATCATGGCACCCGCATTGTTTTGCTCAAAGTGCACTTGTGCTCAAGCACACTCTAACAGAGCTCCTCTGTTCCTTTGAAAATCTCCTTGCATTTTCTTGAATTGATTTACTCGCAGCCAAGCAATGCAATCCGTGTCATGAACACCAGGGTGAACCGGGCTTCTGAGGTGTGCAGCCTTTTCAACACGGCCCCTTTTTGTACATGTATCGATTTTTATATGGTTTAGCACACATGTGGTTAAATGTTCACGGGAAACAACCGTTTACACGTGTTCATTGGGAATGTTTCTTTGTCTTGCCACAGTCTTCCGTCATAGCATTGATCTGTCCGAGGCTTGCAGCAGAAAGATGATTTTATGCGGAAAGTGGAAATGAGTCATATCAAGCAGAAATGTTTATTAATTTGTATGTTGCGATACAGAGTTTTACCCTGTGGAAAAAGGACAAAACCAATGGAGCTGCTGTCACGAGAGGATATTATAGCCAAGTTGGTTTGCTGAAATGTGGCCTGCCGACTAGAATTCAGATGCGGTTAAATCAACAGTTTGCCACAAAAGCCTCCCACATCTGATCACCTGATCCCATCCGAACCTTCACCCTTGGCCTCGAACACCACATTGCCCTTGAAGGGCTTCTGAGCCCCTTCTTATTGCGAGCAGAGACTGGCGAGGAAGAAGGGTGACAATTCATTTAATCCCTTCGTGAATGCTCCTCTTCTCTCTCGGGGTGATATTGAAAAGATGCTCCAGGCTTTCCCCCATCAAAGCGCCAAGCAGAGAGGCCCCTGGGAAATATTTTATTCAGGCGACGCCAAATTTTGTACTCCACTCACACACATAGAAACTGCAGTTTTTTTTTGTGAAAGAGGCATGTCTGTCCTATATTTTGGGTCTTGTAGCTGTCGCACAAATTTTCATATTCAGTAAGAGGATATCATTGGAAGAGACGCTAACTTGAAAATGAAAGCTGAAGGTTAGTTTAACCGCTTGAGCCCTAATGTTCCCATTGTTCCCTTTAAATTCCCATTGAAGTAGCTTTGAAGATAGATGAAGCACTTCACAAAAACCACTTGCGCTTTGCGTATCTTCCTGTTTGAACGGTTTTCTGAAGCTATGCACATCGGCAAAGTGAGAGACTGCACAGTTCTTAAAGCCTTCACCCACAAAAACAAACCTTAAACAAGCTCTGCTGCTCTCCAGTCGCTCCCCATCGCCAGCCTGTTTTCGTCTTCATGCTGGGATCAGTGATTATGCTGCAAACGCACACCCACACACACACATGCACACACACTTTCACTGTCTTGCCGTCTCACCTCATTAGAAGTGCACACATGTTGGAGCATCTTGCCCTCCCACAACCCGCCCGAACGGAGGCCCTCGCTAAAGCTAATGAAGTGAAAGTCCCTGGGTAATATGTGGCCCTTGAACATGTTTCTACACATTGTCTGGACCTCAGGTTATCTCTGAGTGGCGGTGCTCCAGTGTTGGGTATTATTTGCTGCGCTACTAGTAATTATAAGAGGTGAGAATGTGATTTTTCACATCATAATGTTCCTATTCAGCAATAAGGGCCTTTGGGACAATGTTTATTCCACATAACGGCAATGTAATTTAAAAACACTGATCTATGTGCTCAAAAAGGTGAAGGGGAATATGCAGCCTTCTTCTAATTTATAGGTAATGACTGGAAGTATTTCTCTTGTAAATGGCTTTAGATACTGCCTGTCAGCAATACAACTAAAGTCCTCTTGTGTTGCTTTCATCAGCTGTTTTTTCCCCCCCCTTCTTTTCTGCTTGTGTAACTTTATTGGCAGTGATTTTGCAAGAAAATGCTGCCTGGAAACTCCTAACTAATGCATTTCTGTCTGGGTGTGTTGTTTTTCTGCCTGTTATGTGTTTTTGTTTCTTCTTCGTTGACTACTACTGTTTTCTCATCTCCTCATAGGTCCTTTAATATTCCTGTGGTGTTGGGTTCTGTTTGGTGGTGGCATCCGTGGATTCACAGTCCGCCTGCAGTGCTAACAGGGCTCATGTTGAATTTTATCTTTTTTAGTAGCCACCTCATAGAAGCACAAACATCAAACAAAACAGTATATAGTAAAAAATAAATAAATAAACCTGCACAAGTCTTTGATTTTCTGCGTGGAGGTCCCATACTTCAACTAATGAGGATTTTCTTCCCTTTGCAAAAAAAAAGCCAAAACTTGACTGAGGGGCGAGCTTCACATAAACATTCTTTGAAAGATTCTGATTTTAAACAAGCACATTTGTGTTAAGTTCTGATGTCACAAATGCTGAATACCTACTGTATAACCAGTGGTGCAGAGTGAGCGAACTGTTAAATAATCCATCTCGACTCGGGGAAAACGCTGTTTTTCTTGTCAGAACATCATCTGGTAAACACTGAATTTCAAGTGTTTTTTTAATGGACGTTTGATAATAGTTCTACTATGGTGGTCTCATCCACACGTCTGTTTAGGTTGCTGCTGCAGCAGATGTGCAAACGGTTATAGAGCTTTAATATGCAAGATGACCTAACTTATGTACCTATAAAAAAAAAATTTTTATTCGTGTATAATATTATTGTAGCCATTAAGTACACATCGACTGCTACAGTTAAAAATGTATTGAAATGTACTTTGTTGTAACTATCCCCTGTCCACTGGCATAAAAAATAACCGAGTCCACAGGCAATTACATACCTGGATTTCACTGATATATATACTTGATATAAAAATGTATGTATGTACCCCTTCTTTCATCAATCTTTTTCATCCCAATGCCACTTTTGCTCAATAGATTACCATTCCTTTCTCATATCCATCTTTTAATACCAGAAGTTTTACCAGAAGTTAAAATAGCAGTTGCCACCGAAAAGCTCTGACAGCTTCTCAAAACTTTCAGGAGAAATGTTCAATGCGTGCTTGCGTCATATCAATATTTTGGGGTAATAACTTTCCGATGCCACGGAACATTTTTAGAATTCGCAGTCGTCAGTGCAGTCCATTAAATAAACATTTCATAAGTTCTCTTCCTCATCTCATTTTAAAGATGAAGCCGCAGGTTAGGAACGTGTTTCTGGATTTCAAGAGGACAAAAGCTGGACTTTTAAAGTCTCTCTAAACGATTGCAACTTTTCACACTGAAGGACAGTTAAACCTAGTCAGCATTGGCCGTAGATGTGAAAGGAATTTGATTTAATTAGCAGATTTTATATTGGATTTAGATAAGATAGGATGATATAGGATCAAGACCTATGTGAAGAAAAAAGGATTCCCGTCTGTTAAAAAAAAAAAAAAAGAAAAAGACATGTTTCACTGGATATCGAGATATATGAGGGCAAAGAAGAGAAACGGCTTTTCTGAAATCCCATACTATTCCTTTAAGTGCTATTGTTTCGGTTGACATGAAGCAATTTGACCTGTTGACTCGCAAGAAAGCATTGAGAACCGATTTCCTGGAGAGGTGAACTGTCCTATCAACTAATAATTGTAAAATCACACAGCAATCAGTGGTGAGTGCTGACCGGTACAAAAACAAGCACCGTTTTCTATTGAAAAACTCATCTCTTCTGGTGCTGCTGATGAGGGACAGGAGAGGGAAGAAAGAAAAGGGGGAACAAATGGAAGGGAGGCCGGAAAGCGGCTGGGCTAAAATGTTGTTTTTCTTTCTGTCCAGACATTTTTTTTTTTTTTTTTTTTTACTGAAAAACATCCCTCAGGTGCAGAACTTATTATGGAGCACAACATTGCCTAATATGCTTATTTCTATTGCTAATGCAGCAGACATGAAGGAAGACAGGGTAAAGCTCTCCAAGGGGAAGTGTACAGTACAATAAGACCTGTAAGCACAATTTAAGTAATTAGATGGTGAGGCACACACACACACACACACACACACACACACACACACACACACACACACACACACACACACACACACACACACACACACACACCCACACACACACACACACACAGATTCTGGTCACATTTCTTGCTTAATATTAGATGCTGATGAAAATCTGCACTCTCTCTCTCTGCCCTTCGTTCGTCCTCTCTATTCCGCCTCACCCTTTGACCCACGCCTCCAAGTCTTATTAACAGTGAGTCATAATTTGAATATAATTTTAACACCCATGCTGTACGCGGCAGGTGGCTACTCATCCGCGCGCAGTTTGAGACAAAAGATGGTGCAATGTAAATTTGGAAGGAGAGGCGGCAGACCGAAAGGCGGCGAGGGAGACAGAAGGAGGAGGTGGAGGAAGAGGAGGCGAGGCCACGGTGGTAGAAGCAACGAGGAGGAGAACTGCGAAATCTTTAAGCGGGAGAAAGAGGTAGAATGAGCAATAAGTCAGGATTTGTGGCAGCATGATGAAAACGGGAATAGAGAAGCAAAGCTAGAGGAGCAAATGAAAACTGGGGGAAGGGGTCGACAGTGGGGGGGGGGGGGGGGGGGGGGGGGGGCATTCGGGATGGAAAGCAAGCAAGTGTGATTTATGCCTGGGGAGCTCTGTGTCTCCCAGTGAGACTGCCTGCTGTTTCTTTAACCTGGGATGCAGAAGAGGCGGTGGATTATCATCACCCTCTACCTATAACAACAGAGAAGAAAGTGTCTGAAACCAGATAAATCAAGTGGAAATATGGTGCGGCAAATCTACAATCCTCACCTTTTCCCTCTCAAGGATGATAAATACATTTCTTGGGGGGAGATAGAGAACAAAGGATTTGAAATATAATTTTTTAAGAAGTGTTTAATGCTGTGAGACGCTCCTATCATCTCCCCACCGGTGCTTTCCTATCAATAACATAGCTGCATTATGCAATCATGCTGGAGTCGGACGTACAGATTTATGGCGTGGAAGTTTAATTGATGAAGACCCAGGAAACGGCACCGCCTCCATTCATTTGTTATAGTGAAATGATAGTCGCCGACTCATCGCCACCGCCACGCTGCTCTGGTATTCTGCAGCTTACAAGCTCCTCGCTTCATCATTTGATTTCCTCTTTCATTAAATATTCAAAAGTGACAATTTGAAGCAATAGTTTGGCTCACAGGGGGATATGCTTGTTTGCTTTTAGTGGGGTTTGATTGTTAGCCGCCCTATTTGAATATATGATGCTACATCCGGCAGACACTTTGCTCAACTTAGCATAAAGACGGTAAGCAGCTCTCTCACTCATAATAATGTTCAAGTACGCGCCGAGTAGCATCTATAAAGATCACGAATTAATGTTAATTTTCTTTCACGAGGAACTCTAAAAGAGTTCCGCTTTTGTTTTGATTCACAATGCTTCGCAAGTGAAAGACTTGCAGAGTGTTTCCCTGCAGTTCCTTGATTGAAGTCGAGCTAAATTCTCAGTGTTGACAGGAACAGTACTGAGCCGGAGAGAAATTGCATGATCTACCTGTGCGTGCATTGGAATCCTTGTGGTTGTTGAGGACTGCAAGGCCCCTTTTGCATGACAAGTTTTCAAGTGAAAATAGTTTTTACATTTTTCTCTCGGAAAAGTTCCACGTTCACTAGTCAAGGCTTTAAAAATGATGTCTGCCTACACAGAAACCACAGGCCACAAGTTGGCGCTCTTGGTTGGTTTTGTAAAAGTTCCACCTCACTGTGACCACCCTTTTTCTTCAAACACGTATTAGTTCATCTCAGCCCCCTTTTGAGTCAGCGTGCATCTGCGGATGTCCAGATACTTTTATTTTCTTTGTGTAAACCCAGACAGATTTAATCATTTAGGATCAAAGCTCTGGTGGGGCCACACCACCGCCTCCTGGACTCTTTGTTCCTCTTTACGCTGAAGGTGGATTTTAATAAACAACTGCTTGTATGTTTAGGGTTGTTTTCCTCTCTCCTTCAGAGTCAATTAGACGCCTTCTCGCTGATGTTAAATGATAATTAGATTATATCATAGCAGCCTCAAAGATGTTTTGCAGTACAGTATCTTATTTTTTGTAGACATCTGTGATGCTCGTTGATCCGGGCTCTTTATTTGCACCACTCCGTCCCACCTGTTTAGTTTTTTTTTCCTTCATTTTTTTCAAGTTGTGAATCCACTGAAGATCAATGAAAAGGAGACTTGGACTAATATTATGTTATTTCCATTGGATTTTTAATCTGATCATATTTGCTATGAAATCGTAGCTTTCCTACATTTGTCATTGTTTATTGTGGATCAGATATTGTTTTTGTTTTTAAACATTGCCATTTTGTAAATTAAGTTGTGACAAAGTGTCTCCAAATTAAAAGATAAAATCGGATTTGTTAATGTAAATGCCAAATATTGTTTAAAAGAAATGGCAAAATGTTATTCAAATAGTCCATTTTGATTGATATGCATCATATGTGACAAACAATATTCTGCTGCTCAGATGAAAATCTCATATTATTGTCATGGTAATTCCTGCTGTCACGGATGGATGAAGCTCTGTTTACCTTGTTAGAATAAAAAAATAACCCCAGTGATCCATTTTCCGCAGAGCAAAGAAGACGTCCTCTGTTGTTCCATAATTGCGTTCACTGTGTATTTGCCGTATCATAAATGCTGTGCATCGCGCTAAATTGCCTTGCTTTGCGAAATGGAAACACAAACACATGGTCACACTGAGATGGCACCAATACTACACGCAGAGAGGCCACACAAACATGGACATGCAAATATAGATACTGTATGCACACACAGCCACACAGGGGTAAACATGCACGCTGTGCCGTGTTTAAATTCACACTTCCCTGTTAATTTTTGTTGACTAACACATGTCATATGCTCTGGACGAAGCTTGGTGGGAACATGTTTGCTGAGCAGTATGTTTCTGTAATACGTACCTTTATTACCTGCTGAGTATTTACCTACCCGTGGCGGTGTGTGTAGAGTGCCTTCTCCATCGGTATGCTGTACGTCAGTGCCGTCTTCCCTTTGCTGCTTATGTGACCATGCTCCACTGTCATCCTACATTACCCATAATTACCCACAAGAAAGAGACGGGCTGTACCTCCTGGGATTGATCTACGCGCACACGTCGAGCAGTCCGATAAAATAACAAAGAGTCTATGAACATGCAGAGAGGGAACCCTCTTAATTACCTCTTCTTCAGATGCATCACATGTATGGCAAGAAATCCTAAATTAATATAGCGGTGGTCCCGCTGCAGGCAGTAGTATTCGCTTTTACTGATTGATATTCCTGGCTCAATTTTGTCATCAAGCAAGTGATGTATGATGCGCCATGCCGGCGTTTAAGTATGTCAGCATGCTTAGCAGACTCTGTGTGGGGCTGAATTTTAGATCATGATTTGCATTAATTTGATTCCAAACAACTTTCAGAAATATCTTCACAGCAGCACACGCTATTAATAAGCTGAATTCATTCAAAAGTGAATATGCTGCAAGAAAAAAACAAGTATGCGTCATGTGGAAAATGTTTTGATTTTTGGGGCTCTGCAAACATATGAATCTCACTGAAACAGAGCCTGTTTGTGCATGATGGAAATAAAGTAGATTGATTTAATTTCCTTTTATTTTGCTTTTTGGAATTTGATACAATTGAAATTTCCAATAAGATGCACATATTTGTAAAACTCTTTGAATTCAAAGCTTTATAAGGACGTTTTTGAAACATTTTAGGAAGTGAAAGTTCAAATCCTCACATTTTAAAAAACGATATTTCAGTTTTTTTCCACATTTATGAGAAGCGTTTACATATAGTGAGTCTTGAAGTACTACTACAAAACGTCTTTTTTATTGGGTATTTAGTGAACATTTGTGTAATTAAGAAAAGTGCATAGCACAGCTATTGAATCATGTGCTCATATTACGTTGCGCTTGGAAGATGTGTAAAGAAATCCGACATTAGTTACACTGTCAATTTTCCAATAAAAGCTTTTAATCTATAACATTTTGCTGGTTGTCTTAAAATATCTCGGCATTGTGTCATTTGTAGAACTGTAGACAAAGTCAAACTCTCTCTTTCACGCATCTTCAAGGCTCCTCTTTTGGTTCAAGCACTCGGCTCTCGGCTTAATTTGCTGCGGTGGTCAGACCTTGACTATCTCCACCTCTTGCTGCATATTTTCAATCTCACATTCCATCGAAATATTAAACTCCAGAACATTTCCTGGAGGTGGACTTACTTTAGCACATGACGGTGTAGATCAGAGAGAGAAAGATGAGGGGAAATGTAAGATATCTGCAAAGGAGGTTGTTGGCTTTCATGCCACACAGTCAGCCCCCGTCTTAGAAAAATCCCACGCTGGCTTTGGCGGAATTATCAAGGATCGAGCCACAAACCTGTCTGGTATTTGGCATGTGTGGCACATAAGATGCAGATAGGCAAAGCAGAACCTTAAAAACTGTATTAGCCTGAATTATAAAATGATTATAAGGCACCTTGTTTATTTCCCCAGTTTGAACGATAAGATAGCGTTCACCCTTGAAGCGTTTTCCCGTTTAAAGTGAAAGAGAAAGCACTTCCATTAAAGCAGCCCACGTTTGTGTAGCTTGTCTCTCAGTCACATACTCGCGCGTTTCACTGTCAGGTTTTTGGAAACTGACAGAATGATTTTCTCTGGCTCCTGACATTTTCCACTGTCTATTATGTTTTTTTGAGCTCCTGACATCCAGCGACTGCGTTGACTCTCGGCTGCCTCATTCGGTCCCCGACCCGCTTTAGCTGTATGGTTGTTGAAGGCTGGTTTCAAATCATTTTCGCATGCAGGAAAATTCATTTGCCCTACCCAGCTAAATCATATTTTTAAAGACAGTTTGATGACTAGGATTTCAGTTTAAGTCGGCATTTAAATTACTGTGTAGGTTTTCTTCATATATTGTGAACATAATATCACTTGTAGCATTATGCTAGTTTTTCTCGAGAACAGTGTCCAGCCGTCCCTTTTAATTCTGATCCACTTTTTCCAACTTAATGCTAATTTATACTCTATATTAGATACGCTAAGAGTTCCATCATCTGTATTTCTGTCCATGTCTTTAAAAGAGGAAGAGAGTACCTTTTAGAGCAGGGGTGTCAAATCTAAGGACCTTGGGCCAAAACCGACCCACAAGAGGCTCGAATCCGGATCACCAAACCACCGAGCAAATTGTAAAAATGTCAAAGACAAAAATAAAACAAATTTCTTAAGAGGAGCAAGCACAACACAACACTGAGAACCGAGCTGAGATATTAGTAATACTGCCATGACAGCTCGCTACAACCACGTTGTCTGAGTGAGTTTGTAAAAACATACATAATGCAACAGCTATAGGAAAAGGTTTTTTGGGGTCATTTCACTGTATTTTGTGCACTAAAGTATAATTTAAATTTGCTTTATGTTGAGAATGTAGTAATATACGGGAGCAATCATTTGCATTTTCTGAAAAAATACATATTTCTATACTCTGCGTCACAACAAATGGACCCTTTGAAATTTAAATTTTTTATTTATTTTGGTGCTATTTTACCTGTCCGACCCACTCGAGATGAAATTGGGCTGCATGTGGCCCAGCAACTGAAATGTGTTTGACACTCCTGCTCCAGAAGAAGCTGGAGTACCTGGAGAATCTCCACACATGCAAATTCCAGCCTCATTTCTCTGGGATTTCATAATGTTCACCACTACATCACTATGCATTACCTCTTCAAATAGAAATATGAGCAATTTCTTTTAAAAATGAATCAAGCAAGTCATAATATTGGACTATTTACTGCACGGATCCCTGAGCTATACTGATTTATTTTGTCGTGGAGTAAAAACCTTACACGTACAGATTTTTCGATCCTCATTTCGTCTTTTCTTCCTTCTGAGTTTCGTCAAACAAATGATTGCTTTGCCGCAGCTTGATGGCACCTCCACTATCCTCTGTAAATGTTTGAAATAGATAGCAGTGCAAGTAGCACATGCCAGAAAGCCACAACTCTGGCACCTGTTCATTTACCCCGAGGTGTTTAGGCACACATTTTCATGGGGTGCTGAGATCCAAGAGGTTTTTTTTTTTCTTGCATGTTTGCGTCAAGTTTTAAACCATTAAAGTTAAGACACAGCAGTTTGTGCGGCGGCTGATAAGTAGAACAGCTTAGTGTCATGGAAGTGTTTCTCATACTTTGTGCCAGCTGAGAAAACTTGTACGAGAAATCAGGACAGGTCATTGGCCGTAAATGAATATTCAGTTTATGAGCACTGCGTCGAAGAGCAGTTAATTTTCTTAAAGTAATTGAATGTTCAGTAGTAATGGGGAGGGGTTGCTTTTCCACAAATTTTTATGATTTTCACATCAACGGTATTCCACATCTGATGGCTGCAGCTCATTTCAACTGATCAAATTGCCACATTGCCCCCACCACTTTGTCCTCCTTTGATGTGAGGTTCAAGGGGGCTGCGAAGCTGTCAGCGGTTGTCTTCAGATACATCACCCGCAATAAAGCGCGAGCTGAAAGCCGGGCAGAGCTCTTGATGCTCCGTTTCTATTACCCGAGAACAAACAGACATTTTCGAAACAAGAGATCGCTGGGCACCGCAGCCGGCAAGCAGACGAGTTTTCAGGGTCTGTTTGAGGGGAAACTGTTTCGGGCTACAAAATACAACTTGGTCCGACAACTCAAGGTCCAAGACACAAACAAGCAGGCGCACGCGCAGGGGATGGCAGAAGATGGATGGTCGGGTCAGAGTGATATGACTGCAGAGTGGTGAGGGAAGATAAGCGAGAGACAGACGAGCCTCCCTTCTACTCGCCGATTGATGAGCAGAGGTCTTGCCAAGGGGAGAGGGCAAATCAGGGGGTTATGAAAGGAAAATGTGGGAGGCCATGGTGAGAAATCAGTCATTAATGGCTGCCTTGGAAGCGAGGATAGGTAGGACAGCAGTGGGACTGGAAAAGCATCCCACAAAAAGAAGTGTCTACTTCATTAGCTAACGGCTAATTTGTTTGTTAGCTTGAGCGTATCATTCTCCCATTCCACAAATTAGAACTTGTAAAAATATTTGCGATGCTAATTGGCGTTCTCTGCTTCCGACTCTGTTACCCGGACATTTGTAATTATTCGGATTGCTCACGCCGGTTGAAAAATCCAAACACATTTCACTTTCACCTGATATGTGCCGCCATCTGCCACGATGACTATGACCCGTTAACGCAGCGTAGCGCTCAACAAGATAAAAGCCGGTGGGAAACAAACACGGCCCACTCAAACTTACCTCATCCATGATTTGTCATCTTCGCGCTCAGTAATAAACTCCTCACTGACAACTTATGAATTAAGAAGGTGGAGAGGTACCAATCTTTAATTCAAGGTTTGGCGGCAAATTAATGCGCGCAAGCTGTTGCAGGCTGATTGAGTCGCACCGTGGGCTCTTTGAGTTATCTCGCAACTTTCCTCCAGACTCCAGGAACAATTGTAAAAACAGGACCACACATTCGCCACAACTCTGATTGACTCTACCCTCCATTTCTCAAGCAGGTGGCACATCTGTTTTCTAACTGCACTCCACTCCTGCAGAATGCTGAAAACATATGCAAAGGGAGCAGCTTTTTTTCCCAGAATGTGTCACTTAAATGCACAACAGCACTTGCAACATCTCCTGGCAGGTTCTGCACTCCACATATTTTACAGGGACTTCTAATACATCAGCTTGTGAATTATCCAGAATTTATGTCTGCTAGTTTCTTGCTGGCGAAGATGAGTTTTGTGTCCAACACACCCGTTTGGGTGTTGTCATTAAATGGGGAAGCCTACCCAGCATATTTTTCTTTTTCTTTGTGTGAGTTGCTATTAGAATTTGTACGTCAGCAGAAGGGTAAAAATGTCTAGAAAACTGTCCACTTTCCACTTTGATTCAAAGAAAACCGCTGTCGGCATTGGTTTTACTTTTGCACTTTAGTTTTGACAACCAAGTGAAAATATGTAAAAAAAAACAACAAATGCTTTAAAAAACAGTATATCAATCAATGAAATAATCATACATACCTGCTCCATCTAAGATGTTATGTAGACCTTGAACCTGTATCAGATGACATGCAAGTAAGTTCTCCCCCAAATTCTCCTAACATTGTTAAAAAGCCACTCTACCTGAAAAAAATGCATGCAGGCACAAGAAGAACATGCAATCTCCACAGAGAGGCAACCCCCACTGTTAAACCAGGGACCCACAAAAATTGAGTGGAGATACTGCAAACCACTATGCCTCACATCACATCACATCACATCACATCACATCACATCACATCACATCACATCACATCACATCACATCACATCACATCACATCACATCACATCACATCACATCACATCACATCACATCACATCACATCACATCACATCACATCACATCACATCACATCACATCACATCACATCACATCACGTCTACATTGGCTCATTTAAACTGTGCTATTATCCTGTTTTGGTTATTCCCATTACAGTTTATAGTATTGTAAATACTAGTTGAATTAACCGTGAAACATTATAGCAGCCTTCCATTATCTTATACGGCCCATAATTAATATTTTATGAAGTAGAAACACAGACGGCAAACTCAGCAGTTTTCTTTTGCCGCACACAATTTTTTAAGATAGTTCAGGTCAGACTTACAACTTTATGCCCATCAAATTTACTATTTTGTTTCCACCGTTATGACACTTATAAACCTTGTCTCCCTCTGCAGCTGGCAACTCTTTTCAGAAAAATGCTCTATAATCCACAGTGCATTACCAGTGGAGTAGTAAACAACTCAAAATTTGGCTCAAACCAAAACCAGGAGTTAAAAGATGATAAATTAATTAAACACAACTTGAGCTAAATGCTTTTTTTTTTTTTTTTTTTTTAATGGATGTGGAAATAGGCCAAGTGCTTTGCTGATCCATAATACTGGAAACTCTCCAAAGTCAAGATCACATTCACAGATTGTGTCCAAAATAACCAAACAACCAGTCAGAACATGGACATCCCTAAATTTTAATATTTATTGATGGGACTCTTATTCACCATTGTTTTGATGGCATAGTTAGGTTAGAGATGATAGCTGAAAAATAAAAGTTTAATAGAAGCATATTGGAGTATAATTGGTGAAATCAAGTCACCTTTGTGACAATATGGGACAATATCCACATTTTTCAACCTTCCAGCATTGAAGTGGTGTCTGTGTATCTGCTCAAAAACAAAATCTGATGGTTTTTGCCTTGTTTGCAGTTTTCAGTCAGGCAGCTTCTTCTGTTTTAGCTTGTGTTCAAACTTTTATGTGCTGTTTGACTTCCCGGACAGGATTGTGTGCAGAGCTCATGCATGGACACATAATCCTGCTCCAGTACAATCGCTCTGTATACATGCAGAAGTAGATCAACTTTTGCTCTCATTGTCTGTGTATTTTGGTCAAACTTTGAAAACTTTGAGTAAAATGATGTTCAAACTCTTTACATGGCAATTTGACGTCCAGTTTAAGATTGTCTCACACAATAACTTTTTTTCCATTAGTTCATGCATATGTAGATTGAGGATTTTGGGAAGCTATTCAAGCCAGTAAGTCACTATGTATTGTGTATATATTGTGTTTTCTGCCTACTAATCATTGTTTTTGTATTCCCCAGTGAAGGTTATTACATTATCGATCACCAAAGTATTTAACCATGTACAGTCTCCTCCTGGTATTGATTTTCCGAGGCCCCTTTTATACAAAAGTGATGAATTCCATTAAACGTGGCCTAACTTCAGTTTCCAGCTTTTAAGGGAAATGATAGTTTTAATCTTCTGTTTTCTTTTTCTCATTGCTCCACCAATTTTCTCTCGCCTCTTCCTGTTTTATTAATTTCTGCCACCGTGTGACTGCACCTTGAGGACTGTCAGCGTTTCTACGCCACTTAACTTTTGCCACTGTTACTTCGGATTTAATTTCAAGCTACGAAGAATGAAATGGAAAAAACAACAATCTTTTTCTGGCGGTTTGCGGGTGGGCTTATTTCTTTTTGTTGTTTTCTTCCTCGGGGCCTCGGATGGCACACAAAACGGGACCTCAAAGAGTGGACGCCAACACGAGATAGGAAATAATAATAGGAAAACAACAAACCAGCGTGCTTAAAGCATGGCTGCTGAATCAAACTAATTAGCAGCCAAGCGCCTGGGATCTTTAGTCATCTGAGAAGCCCATTAACAGCCTCCCTCTCCTTTCCCCTCCCTCCACTCGCCTGCTTTCCAACACTCACACTCACTTTATTTCAAGACACCACTTTGAGCATAACATTCCCCAATCTCAATACGTTTAACCTAATTTCTGGCTTCCCTGTTTTTACACATCCTCCATTTGGGTCATGGGGATGTCGGATAGCGGTTGTACACTAAGTCTTGGCTAATAACGATAATGTGTTCCTCAGCACCACCGCTGACCATGAAAAAGTAGCAGCATAATCACAGAACAGTGGAGTAGCGGGGTAATGGGCTTTATTGACTCTTAATTTGCACTGAAATGTTTCTCGGTTGTCTCACGAGGCTCTTTCATTTGCCTTAAATTGCTGCTGTGTCTCCACACTTAGTTGTCTTCGCTGCGTAATATAAATACGCAGACGGAAGACGGGGGGATTTCATTGATAGGTGGATGGATGGATATATGATTGCATAGATAGATAGCTAGGCTCTTGGATAGATGGTGTGCTGATAAAAGAGTAGATTCCTGGATATTCTGATAGATGAGAGACAAACAAGGAGAAAGCTGCCACAAGGTACACTGTGTTCTTTATAAGAGATCAAGGTGATTTGTCAGCAAAACATCGACGGCAGCGTCGGAGAAGTGGCCCCTAAAGACAGAGCTCTGTGTGTTTCTCAACATACATTGTGTATACTGAAAAGGTACATTCTGCCTCTGTGTATTTACCGCCTGAAAGTCGGGCAGAGTGCGAGCCGAGCCTTTCTCCTGAGCGACTCTCGTTTTGTGTCGGCGCACACCCTAATTGGAGCATAATGGCTATTTCTGTTGAAGGAATGTTTGTATATCAAGAAAAGGCCAAGCCACAAATTTCTCTGCCACACAGAGACGCGTGCAACGCCTGTGCCTGTCCTAGAGCAACCCGCTCCAAAATCAATACAACAAAGGTCATTGCTATTCCAATCATAGCCAAGCCTATCCTGTTTTTTCACTGTATGCGCCGTGGCCTCAGAAAAAACACACACACCTACACGATCAGCACACTCCTCTCTCTGTGCCATCTCGTCATTGAAAGGAGGGCACAGTTGTGTTGGCACTAGCGTCGCGCACATATTTACTTCTCTCCTTTTTGATCCATTAAAAGATACAGCAAGAGTGGGGAAGGTATAAGGGTTGGGTGTTTATTAGGTGAGTTTCCGCCATTGTGAACGATCCCCGCTGTGAGTGAGCGCTGCTAAATTGAGACCCAGAATTCAAAGGCGCTTCATCTAGATAGAGACTTCGTCTGATTCACACAATCACGAGGGAGAGCTGCAGTCGTTGTGCTGATGTCAGTCAAGTCCAAACTTAAACCAACTTTTCTCCGCAGTCAGTTCTGGCCATCGTGCCGTTGATGGAAGAGGTGAGAACATCTGTTCTGCTAATCCATGGGGTCCGAGCTTCTTCTTCTTCTTCTTTTTTTTTCTTCCCCTTCTCTCTTCCTATCCCTTTCTCTCTGAACTCGCTGTTCCTGAGGACGCAGCACGACTGTCGGGCTGCGGATCCAAATCTAACACGCTGCAGCAAGCCAGTGAAATCGCTAGGTGTCCACCATCTGTGTGTGTGACCTGCCAAATGCCATGTCATCGGCACCACCATCACTCAAACCTGCATCAGCTACTGTGTTTTTGTGCGTGTGTGTGTGTGTGTGTGCGTGTGCGCGTGTGTGATAATAGGGCAAAGCCTCCTGTGCAAGCTTTTATGTGCATGATGTTGCAATTTAAGTTTGTTCATTCCAGTGGGAACATGTGTCCTCTGTTTTCAAGGCACAGGAGCAGTGGCAGTGCTTCAGGGACGTCCTCTTTCTCTGAGATCACTGCCTTGGTCAAGGGCAGGGGCAGGTGGATTACTTTCTAGCTCCGTCCCGAGTGGGGTTATAATTTAGCCCCTTAAACACAGAAAAAGTCTTTATGCAATATGAAAAAATAGACATAACCTTTCTAGCCCCTGTTTTCTTGCATAAGTCTGTGTGTATGTTGTAAATATGCCAGTTTGTGTTCTCAGTATAAATCACAGTGTATACTATTTATGGGGAGTGTTGAGCTTTAATCAGGTTAGAGTATGTGTCTACTTATGTCACAGTGTATTTCAGTGTTATTGGACATTTTGTGTTTCTGACCGTGGTCATTTTCTTTATTGGACACATACAATTATGACAAAAGACATTTCATTTAATCAGTTTTAAAGCTACAGGATTGAACCTATGCGGAACTATGGTGACTCAGCTTTTACATGTCTAATAAATTCCCTGGAAACCTCCTGATACAGCTTTATGCTTAACTTTGAATGCACTCTATGCATTATTTTTTATTCAAAACGTTAGCCAATATGCTATAAAAAAAAAAAAAAAATGTACAATGTCATTATATTGATTTCTATGCTTTGTATATGGGTATTTACAGTAGATTTGCAGGCTAACCAGCAAGCCCAAGCTACACTGCGCAGAAATGAAAATCCAGCATCTAGTTGGTTGTCAGTACATTAAGAAAAACAATGGATTCAAGAGGACATGCAACCGAGGTCATGATGATAACTAACTAATTGGCCAACAGTATGAGGGGAATATGAAAAGATTATATTAAAAACTAATATAAAGATTCACTACGATCACCAGATGCACAAGAGTGCCAAGTGCCTAAATTTCACATCCTGCAAAGCGTTTCAGTAACAATCAGGGGTGGCATTATCAAACGGATTATGTGTTTGTTTATGCTCGGTTGAATGAATGAATGAATTTATTTGGATTTTCTACATGTGCATACAAATATATATTGATCATTTTGTAAAAAAGAAAACCAGAGGATGACACGAAAAAGTCCTAGATAACTTATTTCTATTGTGGTCCTCATACTAGGCATTGCATGCCTGTAATTTTCCTTGCTGGAGAAATCAGTATGGGTTCTCATGGGTATTTATGCAAATAAAGTTTACTCGGGTATGTTACACTGCAGTGGATGCTGATTAATGTTATGCACCTCCAATCAGCATGAAGATTAGGTTTTGGGTGCATTTATAATGCATTTTTTGGACTTCGAAAAGGTCAAATTAGTTGTATAAAAACTTAATTCCTACAGATTTTCTGTATATTTGATTACAGTATGTATAGATTATTCTACATGTACAATATTGACTACACTGTCCTGGCATATCACCTGCATCCATCTGCGCCTGCGTGAGGAGCCTTGTGTCTGTGTGTGCACGACACCTGACCACCATTCATCGGTCCATCTGTTGTGGAGGCTTTCACAGGCTCGGGCTGCGTCTTCTGTCAGATGGCAGATCTGATGCAGAGCTCATATCCTGCAGGCTTACTGCCCCGGCATACTCATGAGCCCAGCCTGTGAGAAATACTGGAAACTTGAGCTTGCCTCCGCTCCCGACTTGTTTTGAAAAGCACAGTTGCGCTGCATATGGAAGGAATGAATAAGCCCATAATGCTGAAGGGCATGTCTGTTCGACAATGACTATTTTATGTTCGGAATAAAATCAAATATACTGTTTTAATAGGCATGTCTTGAATTCCATATGTATAATAAAGAAAATCTAATAAAAATCTGATTTTATATTCTTTATTCATGTTCCTGACCAGAGGCATACTAACGAGGCTGCTTATTTAAAACAGCAGATGTCAAAAAAATTAATGAAACTTGAAGTTTAATCAATACCATGTTATATCAATAGGCAATTAGTGCCTTGAACAGGTCTCTTTTTATTTAAATATATTACTGAAGTCAAGGTATGGAGTGAGGTTCTCATTTAGGGTGCCCTATTCTATAACAGCTATGTAAAGTGTGTGATTATAAAAACTGTTTTTACAAGACAGCAAACTAGATACGACATATTTGGAAAGCTGCCCACACATCTGGAATGAATGTCGTAAATATTATATTTTTGCAATCTATTTTATAATCTGTCCTACATTTCATAAAATCCAATTTTGTTTTGGCTGGATCTTCCTTTTGAATAGGTGACTGTCTGTCTCTGTTGCATATTATTGTGAATAATACCGTCTATGCCGGGTCCCTGCTGAAAAAGACACATTCGTGTTTCTTTAAAAACATCACTACCAAAGAGTTTGGGGCCATAAATATTACTTAAATTGTACTCAAATGTCTTATGGATTCCTAGTCATACAATTTCACATTTGTAATCAACATTTCCATATGTTGTTACTGGATTTCGAGTGGCTCTCAGTGCAGCACATCCTGCCAGACAGTGTAGGCAGTATTCAAAATCCATCTTTGGGCAACTCAATCACCTCAGTCTATAGAGTCCCCAGTGATGGGGGACCTGGCCTTCTGGCTACGTTATTCTATTATGAAGCAGCTCATGAAAAAAAACCACTTCCTCTCTGCTCATCCCGAAAATAAGATTTCAATTGATTAAATGCCACTGTAGGAAGGGAGCATCATCGGATTTGACCAAAATCGCTCAGCATGTTGCCACTGATCAAAATGGGTGGAGTTCTGGGAAAGTCTGAGAGAAGTATGGATGTATGGATGGGAACATGAGAAGGAGGAGGCAGTGGAGAATGGTGAGGGAAGAGAAACGCAACAGTCTGATGGATTACGGAAAGGATAACGGGTGGAGATGGAGAGGGCTGCAAGTGGGGGAAAAAAAAGAAAAAGATTTCCGCCCGATCTGTGGCATAATCACCCAACGTTTCTCCGTCTGACTTGGCAAAGACATCATTAAGGAAGCCCGAGGTCGTCCAGGTTCACGAAGCTGCTGAGGCTCAGCCGCGCTCCCTTCCCCCTCTCCTGCCACTCAATTCATGTAATTTACCTTCAGTCTCAGCCTTTTGCGGAAGGGCCCTGTTTGACCCCTAATGTGGAGAAGTCAAAAAGTTGTGTCTAAATGAAATGGAGGGCTGAGAGACTCCCTGCGAGCACGCGGCCGGTCAATAGGCAGGCAGGGAGATGCTGATGGTGATTCTAAGAGATGGCTGCACTTCGAAGGAGTTGTTTAGGTATGCAGCAAGAGAGAGGGAGGCCAATATAGAGAGAGAGAGAGAGAGAGAAAGACAAGGGAGGTGGTGATGGAAGGAAAATAGAAAGCTGAAGTGTGCCCTTCCCTGAGGTGATTTGTACAAGCGACCCAAGATTTAAAGAGATCCTCGGTGGCATTTTGGCTCCTCCAACCCTTCTGCAAAAAAAGAAGTGTGTTTTGTTTCAGTTTCATACTCCGTCATGATGAGGCTGCTCCAGAGGGATGCTGGGATGCAGAGGGAAAGGGTGTGTGAGAGTGTATGGCGCAGTGGAGGAGTGATTACCCGACGCACAGCTGAGGGATGAGAGCCGAACGGGTATTTTATTTTGTCAATTGGAGTGTGCAAATGGAAATGTCAGAGCGGCCGGAAAACTAATGAATCTGATAGGGGAGATGCCACCTCTCTCGCCGAACGCCTGATCAATTGCCATTGTCTTTTCTGGGCGCTGATGTTTTCGTTGTTATTTTTTGATTGTTTTCTCTGTCTGGACTGGCTGTTTGTGGTTAAGAGTTTGATGGTGAACTTTGAGTCAGGGAAATAAAGGAATCGATCCGAGACGGGAATCAATGCTTTCATCTGTTACTTACAAGACCGGGGCCGCGGAAAGTGATTTTGGATTAGCGTTTCTAACTCGGTTAGCAGAGTAAACATAAACAAAAGAGGGGCGTGTCAGCGGCTGTGCAGTTTGACTTCCCACGGCTACAAAAAACAAAAACAAAAAAAAACAACCCATCAATTTAGTCTAACTCATTTCCACATTTGCATTTGTGACAGATTCACGCTGATATTGAAAATCCCTAATGGCAATAACAGAAAACAACTTGTCTCACTTCAATTAAACAAGTAGCTTCCATAACCCCGGAGCATCAGTAAGACAAAGTGGCAGATGTGTTTAGTTTAAAATTAGACTGACAACGATCCGGCGTGTCGGGGCTTTGTGCTCGTTCAGTCACAATTTCTGGTAACACGATGAGAGGCTGCGAGCAGACGCATTGGATGAAAAGCAAAACCCAGCATTTGCCATATTCTATTATGACAAGCGGGCTAATTTCTGCCGAGGGTCATCAATATTTCTGACACTTCAGTGGTGGCATAAATATAGAATAGATGTGGCTTTGTTGTGCTCGTGGAGCCGTGTGTCTTCGAGCATCAACAACAACAACAAAAAAAATAAATCACATGGATCTGTTTGTTAGCTTGTTCAGTCGGTTGACGTTACGGTCGCCGGTCCCTCCGGAGTCTGTCTGTTTTCAATATCGTGCATCATAAACAATATCCAATTTGGACTGTTGAACTATGAAAATACACTGCGCAGGCGACGGCGGGAGATGACAAGAAATCAACCAGCTGTTTGAGTGATGAGCGAAAGCACCGGTTTGTGGGTGAAACAATTCAAATTTGTGTTGCCATGATTTTCAAACAGCAAATACATAATGGCTTAAACTAAGAAAATGAATGTCTGTCACTATTGGTTTGCAGCCATGTCTCACTCAGTGTTGGGGAAAAAATGTATGTGAAGTGTAACTTATATACTATTGGGAGCAATGTACAAACTTCTCCCTATTGTGAATTATGCAGCCGGAATTGCTGAAGTTTCAGTGAACTTGTTAGTTTGCTGGACATGAAAACAAGTTAATTAATTAAAACTGATTGTATTTGACTGAACTCCTGCTTGCTGGGGAAATAGCACTTCAAGAGGGATGCCTCTAGTTCAGTTTGAGGCACATAGTTTGGGGTCAGTCGGTGACTAAGTGACGTTCTCAGCTAAAAACAGAAAATTCACATTCACACGCTAGGAGACACTGAAAATGCACATTTTTGAAAACACTCCCACTCTGTCGCCGGAGAAATGGGCAAAAAAGAAACTTTTCTGAAAACTGTACAAGCACACCACAGCTTTAGTAAATAGTTCTTCTGCACATGCGTGAGTAGATGGACAATAACAACAATGTTTGCCTCCCGAGTGTCGTGATCCCGAGTCCGTGTTCTCCTTGGACTGTTTTATAGTTGAGAGTCAATTCAACTTCACTGTCTGTTCATACCAATATCTGTGAACTCGCCATTGTTAATGGTTCTAATGTATTGTTAGAATACAGAGGTGCAGAGTGCATGTGTTTGTGTTTGTGGTTTCATTACAAAAACAAACAGCACCCACTAGTAGCCCGACATGAAAACTACATAATTTTTAGCGTTTCTGCCTTTTCTTTGTCAACGGACATCGTTGTATATGTGACAATGTTATGTTTCTAATTTATTTCACTTATGTTGTTTGTCTTGTTTCATTCAGATTTTGCTTTCCCATTATTAGGAATACTAATAAATAGTATTTTTAGTTACTGAATTTCCCAATGGCAAATCAGTATTGCATAAATCTGCCTTGTCTTGGCCTTCGAGAACAAATAACATCCAGATTATAGAGCATCGTCCTCCATATATGAGTAAGATGAAAGAAACACAAGTAATTTTCCATAGATATCTAGTTACCTTATTTTCAGTAGCTCGTCAGTTAATTACACTCCTTTTAAAGAAGTACTGATAACGAGTATAATGCACAGTATTACAGCATCAGAGGTGGTATAAAGTTGTTTGGCATCCTACCAGAATCCCACACTAGTGTGTCTTTGGTTGAGTTGTGTCTGAGTATCTGTAGCTGTTTCCTGACTGCTGTGGGCTTAAGACCTCT
Organism: Lipophrys pholis; assembly: GCF_963383615.2. NCBI lineage: Eukaryota > Metazoa > Chordata > Actinopteri > Blenniiformes > Blenniidae > Lipophrys > Lipophrys pholis. The sequence goes on along the minus strand of NC_137644.1, from coordinate 13,568,296 downwards.
TTGTTCTGTGTGTGGCCTCATCTCTTTGATTGAATCCCCCTCATTACCTCCATGTCCCTTTGATTCTGATCAGGCTCAACAACCCTCTCACACATTCTCTCACCTTGCTAATCCTCCGCCAGAGTCATGAACGATGGCACTTGCTCAATCTTTGCACAGCCGTTTGAAGTCGAGGGGGAGGGCTCGGCAACAGGCGCCGCCCGGCAGCCAAAGGAAAAGCCAATAGAGACAGAAATAGACATTTCTCCGAATGGAGATCCAGTGAAGAGCCTTTCCCACTAATGGCCTGCAGGACTAAGAGAAAGCAGCCAGGCCCTCGTTATCACCCGTGTTCTTTTGGACACACTTCAGAGTGCTGGGGAAAGCGTTCTCTGCTGACAGAATTGAGACAGTCCTTACAAAATGGCATAAATCTCTGCAGCAAGTTGCACAGAGAGTACATAAATGAAGAGATTTTAGTCATATGCATTTATTTTTCAGCCTTTCTCTTGACAATGTATTCTTTACTGATCTCAACAAATCCTGCAGCGAGCCCTCACAAGACTGTGTTGAGAGCCTCTTTTTTCTTCTTTTTTTTTTTTGATTCCCCAGTGAGAGAAAAATGTTTTAACATGGCCTCCGGAGAGAATAATTTGTTAGTGGCACAATAATGAATGTGATAGTATTCCAAAAGTCTGCTGCTAATTCCACCATTAACATAATACAATTTAATAGGTCACTCAGTTTCTTTTATTTCATAGATGAACAGCTTTCAGCCAGCGGAAACATCCTTCTCAATGCGTACATTATGGGGGAGAGCAGATTGCCACACTGTTAACTACCCAGCTCCCCTCATTTCAATTGCAGATAATCCAGACAGATAATTTATATAAAAACACCATTATCATCAATATGATATGGTCATTCGGTTTTGCCATGATCTCATCTAAACTGGTGCATTTATCTTAGGTGGAGACGAGTGGAAACATGCTGGCGAGCAAGAGAGAACTGCGATACCAACAGTGAGGAGGGGAAGAAAAGACTAAAGGGAATTTAACCCCCCCCCCCCCCCCCCCCCCAAAAGAAAAAAAAAATATATATATATATATATATATATATAATGAAGATCAAACACACAGACTTGGTTATTGTTATTCTAGTTTCCAGGGAAGCGTGTAATGAACTGGAGGAATATTGTTGTTTTGTACAACCTCACTGTGAGCCACATGCAGCTTCACAGCGTATGGAATCACACCGAGCTGCCAGCCTCACGTACCGGGGGTGGGGGCGATGGTGGGTGGGGGGATTGATTGATGGCAGACTGCAGCCAGTTGTGTGTGTGTGGGTTTTTTTTTTTTCAGAGCAACTTTAAAACACTGGTGTAAACAACCCTGACAGACAAGAGAAAATGCAGACAGTGAGGGAGACGTGCCGTCCTCGTCTCCTTCCTCTCGCTTGATTAGCGTGACGATCCGAGCGAGCGGCGGAGCCGATGAGTGTCGTCGTAGGCAGCGTCGCTCGCCGTGCAGGTGCGAACCGTAATTTGAATCGTGCGCCGCCGAGCAGGACCAGGCGGCACTTCAGCTGCTCTCGCTGCCATTACCGACTCTGTGGGTGTTCCTGCAGTAAATGGTCCTCGTGAGCCTCGACCCCCATCTAATGAAATCCATGCCTCCCTCCACTCGACTCTGCCATCATTACATCAAAGAATAAGGCCACCCGTGATGATGAAAGACACACATGGAGCCATTTTATTCAGGCCATAAGCTCCCTCTGCTTTGCTATTGTACACAAGTGTTCAGGGGCGTGTTGCCAATTTGCCTTTTGTGTGAAGAATGTTTTTAGTTTTAAAGCCGTTAGCTGTGCAAGGTGTACTTATATACACAGGGTGCAAATTATCAAGAAACAAGAGGGGGCATGTTTTAGAGAGAAGAGGTATGGCATAAATTTTGCTCATTAGAACACAATTTAATCTTTTTTTAAATTTTATGAAAATTCATTCAAATTATATATTTGAAAATACATATATTCTGCTTCGACCTTTTATCGGTTGCCTCATTCAGTCATTGGGAGTTTCAGTTTCGAACCCGCGTTTTAAGAAAATGCTCCAATGATATCATACATTTTCTATTGTCTCCCAACAATCTTCAACAACAACATGTTTTAATGTGAAGCTCATTTGGAAATCTGGCGCTCGGCATGAGAACGTGAGGGGAGAGGTAATCGCCCGAGCTTCACTCTTGAGAGTTTCCACCGTTGCTTCACTCTGAAACATTTATTTGATGTGTTTGGGCCAGTCTGCTGCTGAAGGTAGCTTTAATTACCGTGAACGGGAGATATATTTCATACTGAACCAAGAGGGGTGGGGGTGGGGAAAATAGCATCCGGCTTATACATTGAGGAAACGTGAGAAATGTCCTGCAAAGCAGAATAATTCAGAGATAAACAGAAATCATTCATGTCTGTGTCCTTGAAGTGTTGCACCTTGCCGCTGTTTCGACATACCTTTATTTGATAGTTGATGATCTGACACATGGATTTTCCAGCTCCCTGAAGCCTGCTCATATTTACCCAGAGCGGTCGGGAGAATAACAAATCCACGCTGGCACAGTCCAAGCTCATGAAGCTGGATCAAGGCCAAGACCTCGACCATCAGCCAACCTCTTGACTTTAGCATGCTGAGAAATGGTGACGCGTTCAAGGTCCAGATAAACGCCCGTCTGTTGCTGAGAAACATATCAATGGTGCTTTTAATAGGCGTTGGTAGTTTTTATGGTTCGATTGAAGAAGAAAAAAATCACACTGTTGCTATTAGACAAATGAAACCAGAACATATAACACTACCACTCAAGCTATTAAAGAGTTTTAGTATAAAACTCAATCATATGCAATTCGATTGCGCTTTTATTTTGGGGGGTTTTGCAGGTGATCAACTAAGAATAACATCAGTGATATCATGTGCAACAGTCCTATTCAAGTCCTACATTACCTGCTTCAAACGGTGTGGTTTCCCTGTTCATTTGCTCGTGTTTGTTATGAAGTGATTTAATGAAGAACTGAGCCCCCCCCCAAGCACATAATGAATGTGACGTTTGTGGAGTAATTTGTCAAACATAAAGATGTGAAGAAGCGCAATATAGGTACAGTAGAGAAAAAAATTGAGAAAATATCTTATAATAAAAAGTCCACAAATAAAAATAATTGGGTGCCAGTTGCAGAAATGACTCAAAGCACAATAACAGGATCCATGCTGTGCTGATTTGCATCTCCTTTTTCATACATGTTATAAACGGATGCAATCATAAACAACACAACCTTTCTCAGAAATTGTGCACATTTTAATCTATTTGCATAATCTTTTCCCAGTATTTCGAGCGATCTGAAGCACCCACCCGATCTCCCATATTGATGAGGGTATGTTGTATATCTAAACCGATTTGTTGTTTTTGGTGTACTTTGAGACGTAATCCTCGACGCATCACTTTCGTACCTCAGCGTTTTGCTTTCATGAATTTATTTGAATCACATGGTAAGTCCTTCAATTAGCAGGCATAGCTTTCCTATAATATTGTGGTAAAAGTGCTTGGTTACATTTTTACAAGTAATTTCTTAAAATTGAACCGCACACTACATAGAATAGTTATCCTTGCTATGCAGCTGCAGGTTGTGATGTTTTGCACCACATGGTTTTCTTGTCATAATGAATTACTCTAATGCTCTCTTATTAGAGTACCAAATTACTCTCACTAATACTCTTGCGTACAGTTCATCCCATCAGGACTTCAAGCCCACACGTCTCCCAACAACACTGCAAAATGTTATGTTTGAGTGCAGTTTTGTGCAAATGAAGGGATTATGCTTTACTGCTACATCTGCAACTATCGAAAACAATAAAAAAAAATGAAGCACTCATTTTAGACAGAATGTTTTTTTTTTTGTTTTTTTTTAAGGGGGGTTGTGTTCTTGGAGATGTAATGGAGAAATGATGTGAAGTCAGACCCACAATTATTCAAAACTAGCAGCTGTTGCAGTGCCATTGCTGTCACCAACACTGCATTTAAACTCTGCGTTGTTTCATCATCTACATCAGTCATTCCTCACAAAACATCGCAACATGTTGGATAAGTGATGTACGATCGCATGTAACTATTATTATTCAAGAATTAATTAGTACTGTGTCGGTAGATTTTCTATCCAGACAGATTAACCATTACCAGCAAAAAAAAAAAACACAACACGCCAATTAAAATTTGGGTTTACACTTAGAAGATACGAAAAACAACTTGTTCCACACGTTATTGTGTTCAAGTAAGTTTCAGTAAACCGGTCATCATTAAAGTATGCTTTTTCAAAACGCAAATTCTCTGTGGCCCTCAATTCCTCATCTGACAAGCTGCCAACGTGAAGACAGACGACAGATTGTCATGGGATAAGATACCACTTATTAAATACATCACAGATGCTGTGGAGGGAGGTTGATGTTAACTCAAGAAGCCAGAGAGAGCAGCTCCATAACTGTTTTCATGTATGACAAAAGTATCAAGCTCACCAACTTGTAACTGCACTATCGATTACATAATATTACACAGCCACTACCAAAACTATTGGCATTGTAGTAATGTGTTACTATGGGTAACTCCCAACACTTGCTGACAACAATATCCTGGTAGATAATTCAATACAAAGCAACCGATATGCTGCGTAATTGTAGTTCTTACACAGTTGCTTTTGACAGAACAATGATAAAGGATACAGATTATTCTTGATCTGCCTCTGTTATTTATCTATGCTGGCAACGCGACACAAATAGTCATTCTGCACACATGTAGGTTAATGGACAATAAACACAACGGTGGTAGTTTTATAGCTGAGAGTCACTCGTTATAGCAATCCAATCCAATAATCTCATGGTCATAGGTTCACACTCCATGTTTTGCAAGGTTTTTTTTTGTTTGTTTTTTTTCAATGGAGCCAAAACGACCCTAAAATCCATGTGTAAGTAAATGTACCTCACAAAGTGCTCCAATGTCTCTAATGTTCACTGGTTTCCTCATACCACAAATTACTTGAGGATATATCTCTTCATTCTCGTTAGTTTCCAGTCACTGAAATTCTCAGTAAGGTCATAATTGTCAGTGAAACAGCTGCTGAGGACTGTACGCCTTACTGTCACTTCACTTAACTCGGGAGCTGTTTTCTCATGTGTGCATTCTGAGACAGTCATAAAACTCAACTCACTTAATTTTTTTTTTTTCTATGAGAGAGACACCTTTTAAAATATTAGCTTCTGCTCCATTTTTTTTTTAAAACACACCATTTCACTTCAAGTTCTCTCTTCAAAATGCATTATGGGCTTTTTTTTTTTTTTTTTTAACAGATTTTACGTCACATTCAGAATATAGTGAAGGCAATCCTTCACTTTAATAAGACAACGCAGCAATAAAAATGTACTGTTTCGAGTCCAAATTTCACCCAATCGCAGGTTTAATTGTGTGATGGGGTAATTCTAGACGATAGCGATGATTTACCGGGATTAATGAATGAAAGCTTGTGCAGCAGCAACAAGAACCAAGTTACATTTAACTGAATCCTTTTAGCTGACGAGCATATTGTTTGCCGGGATTAGTCAGGCCACGTTTAAAGTCATTCCAGCTGACAGAAAGAAGGGATTTCTCAGAAAACAAACATTTAAGAAGGTGCACATGCACCGGCACAGTAGGATTTTCATACGCTGTTTTTCTGTATTCGTAGCTGCCAGCCCGTGTTGACGCCTCAATGACGCGTCAACAGAGGCACAAAATCACAAAACCGGCAATCAAAAAAAACAAAACTGCACTTTAATGGTGGGTTTTTTCACCGCGCCTGAGCCTCATTGACGTTGTTTTCCTGTCATGCCGTTTATCACTATTGTGACCACAATGGTTTTTTCAGTTGTTTTTCTGTCTTTTTTTCCTTTTTTTTTTTTGCTGTCTGAAATGCTGTGATTTATGGCATGGTAATTGTTCCAAAGAGTACAACCCTGAATGCTTTCATTTTAGTTTTTGCGGGAATGAGCGGCACAAAAAAAAGCGGCTTTCATGAATCACATCTATTTCCCGCATGTTTCTGTATCTGTTATTGAGCAATGTTGATTGATGACGGTCGCTGGGAGACATCAGAAAGCACGGCTCTTTAAAGCCAGGGTTTCTAACCTGAACGACTGTTACCTAACTCCTCCGTCTGCATCGTGGAGCAGATCTCCAGCAGGCTTTATCACAGATGGATCTGAGAGGACCATTATGTAAAAGGTTGTACTTACACAGGGACTATAACCGTAGGTGGCTCTTCCACCGCCTCACAACAGGACTTTAATCTTCACTCGTGATTAATGTGTGCTCACGTGAATCGATCGCTCCCGTCATGCTAATGAATCTGATGGCAGCGTCTGTGGCTGATGATGGGTACTTAAGGGGAGGGGGAAAGAAAAGGTGTTCCTCCATGTCCTCACATGCTTCCTTGTTAGGGTTGGGTATTCCTTTTCTCTTCCCATCCGAATCCATCATTAATGTGCGCACATGCATGAGAATAACTCATTAGTCCTCGCATCGATCAGACTCAGACGCAGGCTGCATGCCCACTTCATATAGAGGGGAAAAAACCGCAGGAAGACAAAGGCGGGCGGCAATCAATCAGCGGCCCAGGAAACCAATCATCTGTTTGAGAATGGGTCTTCCAATTAGCGAAAAAGCTCTCTGTGGAGTCATATCTCTCCAACATTCAATCCAGGCTGATTTGTTTTTTTTTGCAGCGACTGCAGCCAGACTTATGGCTGTGGATTTATCAATATGACGGGTTACTTACATTGAGGAGCTTCCAATTTGCATCCAAATCAAACGGCTTCCCAATCCCTGCATGTGAAAACTCAAAAGAAAAGAGAAAAGAGAAAGACTCTCTGAGTCTCACTTTTTCGACGTAGGTGGAAGAAACTCATTTACTTTACCTTTTTACTACCAGGTTGACTTCATTTTAGAGGTTTGTGAGTTCCCTTTTTTCCCCAAGATAACTGTAACTTTCAATATCTAGCAGAGCTCTCATATCCCTGTGTGCCTTTGAAAAGAGTTAAAAATGTGTGTAAAGCTGATAAAACTCATCTTTGATCGGTCGGACTGCAAAAGTCCAATTAAAGGACCAAAAGCATATGGATGGAAAGCTTTAATTCAAATTTTGAAGATGTCATTTACATTCTTAGAGTGTAAGCCAGATCTGCTGACAATGACGGGATGAGAGTAAAAGATTACTGAAAATCATATAATGTTTGCTTTTATTTTGATGAAGTGAGTGGGTGTTTGGAGGTGGATCTATTATAATCCATTCATTTTCTATACCACTATATCCTTTTCAGGCAGCCAACCCGAGCTAACTATGGGAAAGAGCAGAAAATATCAAGAAACTATAGATATTATCACAACTAACATTACATGCACTCCACAAGCTGTTCGGTCCTCCAGTATCTTTCATATTGTGCAAATGGAAAAGTTGTCTAGATTATAAACCAAGAAATCATAAAACATGTCTTTCTTCAACCATGTCTCTTCAAATTTCATGATTTATTCAAATGGGAAATACTTTGTGTCCTGCATGAAAAATGTCATCAACACTTGCGAACAATTTATAAAAAATAGTAAAAATGGCTGTAGGCAGGCGGTTTATGACTGCAGAGGTTTGCTGTTATTCATTTCACTCTTTAAAACTTTTGGGTTTGATAGTCACAAGGAGTTTTTAAATGGTGCAATAATATAAATATTTTTAGTATTTAGAGATAACGCTATTATGGATGAGGAAAAAAGACATTTGTGACATATTTTTATGTAAACTATGACAAATGATTTCATACAAATAAACATTTTGCCCCATAAAGTAATAATGTGTGAAAGAAATGATACTAGGTGCTTGCTCTTTATGTTTTATGCTAATTCACTTTGGTGAACCACGAAAGTGTATGTTTGCATTTGAGACCAGAAAAGTATAACATCTAAAGCAAGAAATTTGATTTAAATGTGAATTGGGCTTAACACAGTAACAATTTATTTATTTTTCAATACTGCAACCCGGACAGAGTAAGTTAGAAGTGTATTAGTTGTTACTTGAGATTCTTCAGAACTGTTAAGATGGGAAGCGGCTCGACAGGTTGGAAATCCGCTCGGGCCAAATGCCTTTTGACTCGTCAACGAGTCGGACTAAATCTGACGCGGCGCTCTGACTCCACTTTTCAGGAAATTCGCAGGAATTCATGATGAGGAATGTGATGTGCCGCGCCTATTCCGACCCGCTAAAGGATCCACAGTGTGCAGGAATAAATCCACCCGTCACTTTCATTAACATCAACCTCAATATAGAGACATCAGTGAGATGAGAAAACACTGGACAATTTACAATGCAGCAGCAAACCTGTCTTTTTTTTGTTTTGTTTTGTTTTAATTAATGAAGGGTCACCATCTCAGTGTAGTTGTGCTTCACACGACTCCAAAGGCAGGTCCATTTTTATTCCGTCACGGAAGCAATCAGTGCTTTGTTATTGCAATCCATAGGTCATCTGGCTGTTTCTCCAGTAGCTGCCTATAAAGCCCTCTTAAAAGCAAGCAGTGGCATTAAATATGGCGTTAGCAGCGGGATTGTAAATGCATGTTGACATTTCACTTTTCACTGGAACGTGGGCTGCCTGTAGCTACACTGGCTGACCTACGTGGAAGTTTGTAACTTTAATAAGCTGATAATTCAAACATATAAAAGTGCCTGTGGCGGCTCCAACGATGTTTGCTCTCGGCAGCTCTCCTAGTGATATAAGGCTTTTCTTTATATCTTATCTCAGATAAGGAGGGCATTAAGTATTTCACTGCAACTTAAATAACAAACATATACTCTACTCTGGATGTTGTCTGATAAAAGAATATAAATATGAGGTATTAAGTACAAATTAAATAGTGCTGTATGACTTTTTGAGATGTGTTTTGTTGTTGTAGGGATGTGAAACGTGTGGCCTGTGAGCCAAAACTGGACAACGAGAAAGTCGATTTCAGCCTGAAAAAGTGTGAAAATAGTGAGAAAACATTTTCTCCATCAAAATGTTCTATATTTGATTTATTACCCTTGAATGCCCTTTAAAAAAAACACCAATCATGTAATAATGGCCAATGATGTAAATAATGTGTTTATTTTTGCTTTTTTAAATCTAATAAAGTCTATAATGTCATACGTTGACATCATTGTAATAAAGTAGGAAAATACCTTGGTTAATGCTATCCTATTTGTGTATTATTACAATATTGTCTACAGTTATTGCATGTTGAAATGATCGTATAATCATCATATGATCAGATGATAATCATTTCACATTTTTGGCCAATTACCAAAAAGAAGAATAGTGTTCAGTTTTTCAGAAGTTGAAGTTGTTGCAGTAGCATGTGAGGCCGATGAATTCCTCACTCGCAGTTTTAAAGCTGAGCATGATTGAGCCTGAAAACGGCCTCTAAACATGACGCAGCTGTGGTGGTGTATGAATCACACTAATAATCTAAACATGCCCTGTGTAATGTTGCTAAATTGCATCATGCCTGGATTTATATTCATCCAGTGTATGTATGTGCACTAAATATTCCCTATTTGAGTCACCAGGGCTTGGAGGCAAACATTATAAATAAATTCAGGAAGCAAGTGGTTAACTGAGGATCGCAATATGGAAGGAATGTTTGAAATTTTCTGCAACAAACACGGTTTGAAATGACATTAACAAAACGAAAATTTAACATATTTTTCTTAAGTAATTTGTGTGAGTTCAAATCAATTTCATTAAATATTGATGTTAATATGTTAAGTATTGCCATACTAATATGATTTGCAATGAATAAACAAACTAAATGATGTTGACGTCTATTCTTTCAAACATCAGTGCTCTTTCTCTTGCCCCTAAATTACACCAGCAGTAAAGTGGACCATGTTTTATTGTTCGTTTTTTTTCCAGTCTTCCTTCAGCATTTTAATCGGTTTGTTGACTTTTTATTATTAATGATTCTTGATGTTTTGCATTTTGCTTCTACCCTTTGCCCTATGGCCCCCCATATCTGATTGATGAAGACTGTTCATAAATATATAGTTTTTAATTAGTATTCTCACAGTTGTTACAATTCCATCACTATTAATCACTTCTTTTCATATATATATATATATATATATATATATATATATATATACATATGTGATTTACTATTGCAATGTTTGATTGTGCAGCTCTATGACGCACTCAGACTTCTTTGTACTCGTTGTACCGAAAGACAAATGTGGTTGATTGTTAATTGTCCCCATCTGCACACTGTGGTAACACTCATTCCAGCAGATAAAACAGTTGTGCAATTTCTTGTGCTCCATTTTATTCCCACTCAGATTTTCTCCATCTAATAATGTAAAAAGAAAATTACCTGCCAGTCGCTGACTTAATGATTGCCCCGTGTTAAAAATTAAATAAATAAATTCGCTCCCGAGCTTGCACCTCCCACCGGTGTATTGCGCCATCAAATCTCGGGCCGCCTGACAATGATCCTCCCAAAATTAAAATGAATATGTTACCAGGAGGAACAGCCATCTACTGTATAAGCCTTCACAGAGAATGCTTTAATATCTGTCTCGGTGCAGATGGATTTTTTTTTCTCCCCCTTCACGAATAGAACAAGGTAGTTTCAATATTTGAAATATTTGAAGATTCAGCGAGAAAACATAATTTCTCCTTCCTCGACGAGGCTTGAATGGTGACAGCTCACAGGTTCTTTTTATGTAGGATTTAAGTTAAATCCAGACAGTATTTTTTATTTTTTTTTCTAATATAGGTTGCTTTGAACGTACAACTTCCCGCTGAAAATATACAAAATAAATCCATCTCCCAAGCTCATATGGCTGTCAGAACAGGGAGTGCTGTCAGTTAAAGAGAAAGAGATTATTCAGGGGTGTGAGATTGAGGCAGACAGCAGGAAAGATGAGTTCCAGGATAACATTCAGCTTATTCACTCAAGTGTGTAATGAAATCATCATAGTAAATAAATAAAATAATGATAGTTAAAAAAAAAAAAAAAGCAAGAACAATATGAGTAATATCCATGGCCTGCTTTAATCTGAGAGAACATGTTTGGTCATTTAGCAGCTTTTCTGGCTGTCAGGACCAGTTTCTCCTGGCGAAGAGACTAAGAGGAGCTGAAGCTGCCGGTCGCTTTAATGCTTAAGCCTGTGTGTTTATCATGCAAACAGCCATATTTAGTCACTTCAGCGGTTCGTCCTGTCAATTCCAAACTAACTATACCACAGTGTATATTTGCACAGTTGTGCCAAACACTGCGCGAGGTGTCGTATGTGGAGGGGATCTGGAATTCAGTAAATTTGGATTATGCAAAGTACTTCTGCTTTACAATTCTCAGACTGGCATGTATTTGCTCTTTCTCCCAGGCATTGCAGCAGATTTATGCTTTAGCCCTATAAAAATACATTTTGCAGGCGATAGTATTTTTTTTTCTTCTTTTTTTTGCATGGCAGTATCTCAGTATTGTATCGAACGTAGCAAGAGAAATGTTTAACCTTTTGAAGAAATGTCTCCATTTATAGGCATTACAGCAAAAATATAGATGTGTTTTTTATTGCCATTGGAAGAAACACCTAAATACCAACCTAAATGTATTTTAAGATGGAAAACCATTGATTACATTCTACAGGCTTAATTTAAAGCTGTTCAGTAAGCGCCCTATGTTAAATTAGTAGCTCATATTCTTATATATCTTCAAATAATGCTTTACAATTTGATCATAACAAAGTCGTGTGACCCTCACCTTGATCAATGATTGCGACCTTTCCTGGTTTCGAGCAGTGTTTTACAACCTGGTGTACAAGACGTCCTTTGTACACCAGGCGCACTAACTGTATTTTTATTTCAGGTGGGCGTGTCCTTCAGCTTCATTGTCTACATATCGAATCCACATTTTTTTTTCCGATCTTGGGGGATTTCAAAAAGAACAGCTCGGGAACAACTGGTCTAGAGTCAAGAAGTGACTTTGAAGTTTGGCTTTCGTTCGTTTCTAAATTGAAAAGCGAGGGCTTGCAGCTAAGCTGGCCGGCTCCCTGCGTCTGTATTTGTGCGTTTATTTTGCAAACTGAAAGTCTCAGCCTGACCTAAGCATTACCTGAAGGAGCGTGGCATGTCATATTTTAACTCGCTTTGTCTTTGACAGATGGCTCGGCTTTAAAAGCCTCTGTCCATGGTGCTGAAGGCTGGCCTGATGTATGACTGTTAGGCCCCATTTGATGAATCCGCCATGTCACTCCGCCTCTGACAGCCATTCATCATGCTCGGCTTTCTCATGCGAAATGCTCTATATGTGGGATAATTCAGTAAGACAAATAAAATGCGAGCGCTGGAGCTGAGACTCCACTCCATCCCGCCCTGCATGACTTTTCTGTACTGTACTCTATCTCTATGTCATAAGGACGCTGTGTTCCTATCGAACCAGCAGCAGCAGCAGCTGTAGCACGGTGGCTATATTCAGACCGGCTGAAGGACGAACATGTTCTTAATGAGGCGGCTAATGAGTTCTCTTCTTTTGTTGCAGATTTATTTTTTCACTCCTTTTTCCAGGAGTTAGAACAGCCGCTCAACCGTTCAGATGAACTCCCTCGACTTTTTCCCTCCAGTTTTGACTGTAAAATTGTTCTATTCTGTCATTATCAGTATTTCCTTTTATGTTCTTGTAATTAAAATGTCACACAAACGTCACGACAGAATTTCATAGCAGCCCATCTCTGGATGATGACAAAACCGTATATACAGGTGCATCACAAAAAAGTAGAACAGAGATTTTCTTTTTTTATCCCTACAGTATAACTAAAGCAAAACAATGATTGTGTATTTAATATTTATCACACAAAATTGAAATAAATCAAATTGTTTATTATATCAGCTTATATGTCAAGGAAATCAAAACATACATTACAGATATAAGGACATCACACGTTCCTATAATTAAAAATGCTTGGGATAATTTAGTAAATGTTTCCAATGTAGAAATACGTAATGAAAAATGTCTTGATTCTATTTTTTTAGATGCACCCGTTAATATGACAAATATAAGCAGAAAACAAGAGAGAAAATAGGCAATTGTTTGTAAAAGAAACAATGACATTTATTTTTTTTTTCTTAGCGCTTTTCTTAATTAGTCTGTTGTGCCCATTGATCACATATAATACAGGTAATATAAAAATGGCTTTTTAACTTTACACCGAAAGCAACAACGAAATGTTTTCTTAAAATATGTATGCTAAAAATACTGAGAAAGTATTTAAAGTACTGGAGAGGAGCTTGTGATTCTGCAATGATGACATGACAATGTTTTGCTGTGGCGGAACCAATTTCTCTTCCATTTCTGTCCTATTTTCCCTCATGTAGTTCTTGGTGTAGGCACTTACCAGGGCAAAAACAAACCACGTCTTGAGGAGATAACACATCACTCACCTCAATTTTAATCAACCTGTTGTATTTGTTTTTGTCAAATGTATGCACATTATTCAACCGAGTCATCATTGCAATGAGAACTACAAAGCATAAACAGCCATTTGGCAAAAATCCTCCCGACATACCCATTTTGTATAGCTGAATTTCATTAAGCTTAATGTGATGTTGTAATCAAAAGTAGTCTGCTCCTTGCCTTAATTTAAAACCCATTTAAACTGTTCACATACAGAGGATTTGTCATTACATCAACATAATAGAATATATAACAATATTTCCATGAAAAATCAAGAATCCGTTTTTAAATAGAAAAAAGTGGGGTATATTTCATCAAAAGTCTTACACCATAGTCACTGTTATTGGTCTACTCTACTAAATCTCCCTTCCCATAATAGACAGGTGTTATTACTGTATCTCTAACTCGTCTATGGATGTTTGACAAAGCACAGACGGTATTGCTTGGGACCACATGGACAGTTCCACAACTCTGAACACATTTAACAGTCAATTACAAGAGAGTTGACCACCATCCTCCTCCTCCTCCTCCTCCTCCTCCTCCTCCTCATTGTCATCTTCCTCATCGTCTTCATTTCCTTTTACCTGCCTGCACTTCTGTATGAATGGTACTGAAATATATCTTTTTGCAGTAAATACCCCTTCCTGTGGATGTTAGCTTGGTTTGATGTAACGGTTACAAAGCCACCACTTCAACTAGGGTTGAGACTGGGACAGCACATTGTCTATTTCAAACTGTCCCGTCCCAGTCCAATAATAGTTTTGCCAGAGTATCGGAGCTGGGGACCAGCAATAAGTATGCCTTTGAAAACAGTACAACATCGTCCAGCCCTGCCCATGGCCTTGTCCGTTCACTGAAGTTGGTGTGTGGTGCTCTACAAAGCTGCGCTTCTTAAAAGGCATTGTCAGATACATTTATGACTGTGGCTTTCACTTCCACTCCACTTGGCAGTCCCTTACCCGGAACCCAAAGCTTTGTAAAGAATGAAGAGTGCATACCGGTAGCTTCCACTGGTGTCAGCAAAGCTTTGGAGTCGCATTTTCTTATATCCCCATAAAGGTGGTGGTTCCTCAGAGACACATAAATAAGCAGGCAAGCCACAGAAATCACGGCCAAGAGCACACCAAAGACAGTGATTATGGCTGCATCCCATTTTTCTGTGTCCTTGGCTGTCAGCTCTAATCCCTTAGTGGTGACACTGACACATTTGGTGTCATGGTTGTAGTGGATGCTGCGGATATCCACACACACTTTGTACAGAGTGGCAGGGCTGAGATGGGTGAGGTTGTAGACCTGGATGTCAGAAGGAACCCTTGTGGTGAATGCTGTGGTGGGATGATTAGCGTCTGATACAGTGTACCATTTAATGTTTGGGGCCAAGGTGCCGGGGCCAGCCTTCCAGGTGACCAGAATCGAGTTTGCCTCCACTGATTTGATTTCAACGTTCAGAGACCCATTTGTAGGTTGGGGAAAATATCCGTTCACTTCCACTGAAACAGATTTCAGATCAGCTCCAACCAGGTTATGGGCAACACAAGTGTAAAGACCAGCTTCGTCTTCTGTTATGTCATAGATGTCAAATGTTCCTTCGGGGTGCATGTAAAACTTGTCAGACACGGTGTTCGGCAGAATCCTGGTCCCAGACGGGGTGATCCAGTAGATGTCCGGCTCTGGTTCTGCAAAAGCCCGACAATGGAGTGAGACTGAGCTCCCGTTCTGTGCTTTAACATGTCCGGGCATGCTTTCTGGAGATATCAGTGGAAGACAAATTTCCATCATCTCCCTGAAATGCACTTGTCGGACATGCTGCCCTTCGTACTCTGGAGGCTCTACGCAGTACAATGAATCAGGTTCCATAAAGCGGATGTTGGTCTTGTTCATGTTCATCCAGCGGACTACGCAGTCACAGCGTATCGGGTTGCTATGCATGCTAACTTCTCTCAGGTTCGGGAGGGATTCGACAGTAATCCGGTGAAGCGCACTGAGGGCGTTGCCATTTAGCATGAGGGTTTCCAGCCTTGGTAGTTTGTAAAAAGCATTAGGATGGATGTAGGAAAGTTTGGGATTGTTGGTGGCTTCTATTTTAGTTAGCTCAGGGAGGTTATTAAGGGCAAAACTGTCAATGGAAACCAGCTCTGGCATGCTATTAATTCCCAGTTCTTTCAGATGGAGCATATCCACAAAGTCCCCTCTCTGAATCCTCGCAATTGGATTTTTATTTAGATCCAAAAACTTGAGATTTTTTGCATTTCTCAGGGCAGAATGTGGCACCTCAGGGAAAATATTATCATAGAAAGAAATGCTCTCCAAGTTGTCAAGACCAGCCAGTGCATCGTCAGGGAGCTGGGAGAGGTTCATTCGGGTGAGAACAAGACTGCGGAGGTTACTCAGAGGTTTAAAATTCATTTCATCAATGGAAAGAATAGGGTTTTCACCAATCATCAGGATCTCCAAGTTTGGCATGGGTTCGAACCACTCTTTCTTAATAACCTTTAGCTTGTTAGAGTTGAGGTGAAGTCGCACAAGGTTGCTGAGACCCTGGAAAGACAGCGGGGAAATGGAGGAGATGAGGTTGTGATTCATGTAGAGCTCCTGAAGGTTAGCCACCTCTGACAGACATCGGTCAGGTAGCTCTCGTATCCAGTTTTCTTCCAGATGAAGGGAGAGCAGCTGAGAAAGAGTTCCCAGATGGATGTCAGTGAGGGAGGATAGGTTGTTTTGCGATAAGTCGATCTCTGTGATGTTGGCCAGGTAATCCAATGGTTTGTCAATCTTGGCAACATTGTTTGTTTGCAGTAATAATACTTGTGTGCCCAATGGTAATTTCTCTGGCAGACCAAAGAGGCCCAAGTCATTACAGTCAACCGTCTGCGCCTCCATGTACACCGAACTCGGGGAAAACCAGGGTCTAATCTCACATACACAGAGTTTGGGGCAGTCAGGCCTCACCTCAATGGCCACGACTAAAGAGGCCATGGCCAAGCCAACAAAGAGACAATCCACAAATGGCACGTCCTTCATATTGGACCGAATCCCTCCAGGAAGAAATTGGTCCTTGTAGATTAAATGGTCTGAGCTGTTAACTTCACAAATAATGAATCATTTGCTGCAGCTGCTGAGGCGACCGGTTCACCGCCTCTGGCTGCCACCACTATTGCCGCCCTTGCAACCACCACAGGGTTCCCTAGGGTTGTTTTTTTGTCCTGCTGTGTTGACGCCCTTGAATGTAATGACCAATCATTCACTGCTGGCTGCTGGTGTCAGGGTTCAGGGTCAAGGATCCAGTCAGGTAGACCCCAAAAAAATTAGGAATGGGGGAAAAAATAAAAAATAAAATGGTGGACCAATAATGTGCCTCAAAGTATTTATATTAAGCACATGTACTGGTATCCATTAAAGGGTTGTTCTGTCTTTAAAGATGGATGTCCTCAGTGTTAGTCTTCACTAGCTTCCAGAATCCACTGCCCAGTCCATTCCTACCTGTAAAAGACAAACAAGACAGAGGCATAGAGTGAGTATCACACCGTAATAAAAATGACCAGGGAACATCTTAAGAGAAGGATTTAGGCATATTGACATTTGTTATGGGCACACTGATGCATGTTGACATTTATACACGCTCCCTTCAAGACATAGAACAATGGATTTATATCTGCTTGACCTTCCAGTCTTCATACCGGCGATGTGCCCGAACAACATGGTTTTCAGTCCTGGTGTTAGCGGTGTGACTCTATTATTGCTTAAAGAGAAGACTTTATTAAGATTCCTAAATGGCAGACATCCTAGGGCTTAAGTATTAGCCTTTAGGGCAAGCTGCTTAAAGACACTGGAATATGTCAGTCACTATAGCAACAAGTACACAGGCAGCCAATAGGGCACAACATAGCGAGACAGCTGCCGTGCATGCAAACAAAGCAGCTGACCCAGTTTGTACTTGTTTGTCAGAAGATGCAGCAACCGGCAGCCATGAAAATTAAAATGCATGAATGTGTTGATGTAATTAATCTTTTTGCAATCAACAAATCTGTGTGATAATAGGATTTCCCTTTTTTTTCCCGGGAAAATTCAGGTCATGCAGTGGCTAAACATTACTAACGGGTGGACACGCACTCTTCCAGAGTGACAGCCTTATTACCACAACTCGTATGTGTTCATGTAAAAATCAAAAAGATACAGAATTAAATCTGTCTCCTCCATCTTTCACTACTTTTTAAGAAAAGATTTTGCATGATCAGTCACAGACTCATGCATAATTTTTACATTTAAAATATTAAATTACAAAAAAAGTTTGACTCAAACTTTTGCCTTATATTTTGATCATTTTCAGGTTGTTAAATCATTTACAAATGTCCCATTCAAACAGTCAAATAAGATGACGAAGGTAAGAAATATTGCAGAATGTGATAAATGTGGAGTGATTTCAGATAGCTTTAAAGCTACAGCAGAGTTTTTATAGTTGAGACAATTTTTAGAATAACACATTTGGCTTGGCTGGCGGCAGATGAGACCAAAGTATTTTTGGAATATGAAAGAAAAAAAAGACTAGGTTCAATCATCAGTGAGGCTATAAAGTTTCTACATTTGTGCTTGGCGTGATATTCTGAACATTTCAGGCACATTTTTATAGCTCACAGTTATTAGCCCAGTTATGAGATGAAGTGCATATGGGATTAAGAGCTCAAACTAACATTAGAAAGCAAACAATCCTCCACTGACCATATTTTGTCTTTTCATTATCCTTCATTTAGTGGAGCAGAGGTAATAAACAGCTTTCATTGCTTTACGGTAACAAATATTTATTGATTGCACTAAAATAACTCCACACAAGGATGAAATGGCCTCTCCTTCAGGTACATCCAGTTGATTATAAATATAGCTATGATGCACACATCCGTTTTCCATGTGAGTCAGACATCTCTGTTTCTGTGTAGTGTCTCTTGTACATCATATTATTAGTGTCTCCTATCACATCCCGCCGTGGCAGGAACACAGCTGAAGTGTACCATGTAATTTGTCATATGTGACTGCCTCTTACTGAACAGATGGGTTTGATGGTGCTTGTGATATTTTGGGCCTATAGGATCAGGCACCGCATCATGGGAAAAGTCAAACCAGACAGGGGATGAAATGGAAAGAATCGGGGGAAGAAGTGTGACGGCGGCAGGAAAGTGAGAACAAGAAAAGAGAAATGATTTCATTTCATCACCCTCGCTGTTTCCACCTCAGTGGCCACGGGGGAGATGTGGGATTGGGTGTGAGGGCGGGGGGGGGGGGGTAAATAAATAAATGAATAAGAACTTCTGAAGGCAGCAGAAAAACGCTGCAGTTTGCCCCCGCCGGCGAGGCCGATCCAAGGGTTCATTCCTCAAGCGCTGCTCCTGCATTCGCTCGAATCAGGTTTAGAGGAGTGAGGCAGACATGGAGTTAGAGCAGAAGGTGTGGGTGGGGGTATTATTTTTCAAAAGCAGTGGGCACTTTTAATAACCTGCTACACCCGGTGCATTCTGATAAACAAGGTTTAGCTTCTCTCCCTCGGCACTGGCACTGCCACTGTGGGTTTTGCAGTTGATCCGTAGCCTGAAGGTGCAAGACACACTCTGTAATTTCACCTGCAGCATTTGGGTCACACCTCTGCTCACTTTGGCCTCTCTGCTCAGTAATCACAATTACCAGCAGTGTAATGTGATCAGGTTAACTGTTATTACTTAGCTTTATGGTGCATTCACTACAGGTGGCTTTAACAGCAGTGCGACACATGCAGCTGGTATATTTGCTTTACCACCGATGGTAATTGGGCCATTAGGGATATTTTTAGGGTGTTGATTTGCGACCGATAAAATCTGTCAAAGATTTTGTAGGACTAAAAAGATGGAGTTTCAGAAATAACTCACAAATAGCTCTGTCCTATTTATTTTTTTTGCCACATATTAAATCAATAACATTACACTGCACATGTATAGCTGACCAATGAGCCCTTCAGTGTGGAGGCTGCATGTTATTCCTCCGCCTGAATGTTTTAAATTGCCTGTAGATGTGAGCGTGAACCTCGTGAAATTCAGTGAGGCTTAAGTATGGATGTGAGGACTACATCATGGACGACGAGGAGGCTTAGAAATAAAGACAGATTGAGAAAGAGATTCCCTTTGTTTTGGCTAATGTTAATGCGAGCTTGCCCACATCGTTGAAATACAAAGATGGGATTAGAAGGGCTTTACAGGACAATTTGCGAGACACAGTAGCCAACATGCACAGCATATTTCATCGCTAATCAATACAGATAAAACTATATTAAAGATAATCCAACATGTTCATCAATATTTATATTTTAGCGATGTTTTAACCAATTGCGTGGCACTCATTTCCAACTTGCACATGCAGCCTGCTCTGGCAGCCCCTAAAAGTCCAAGTTTGCGAATGGGTGATGTTAGTGAGGACATAACACATCATATAAAGTGTCCACTGATCCACCCTGATGATGCTTGACTGAGGATATGAGAGTCACAAAATGGACAAGAAGGAGATTCAGAAAAAAATACAGATTGGGTAAGATATACTGTGCTTTGGTTTGGCTAATGTTAATGCTTTCTTATCCACATTGGTAAAACAAAAGAATGGGATTAGAGGGGGCTTTAGCGAGAGTGGCCGTCATACACAACATATTTCCTCGCTAATTAATGTTGATACAATTCCATTAGTGATAATCTAACATGTGGCTTGTAAAGCCAGTTGTGTGTTTTATTTCCAAGCTGCACGAGCACCCTGCTCGTGCATTGACAGTGCTGGGATTGCATTTAGCCATGACTTTCATTATCGATTAATATGTAGTAACTTGCAGGAGTACATATGTTAACGTCATTGAAAAGTCTTGTATAATCGAGGTGTAGATTTATAGTTTCCTTGATGTCAGCAAAGGTCTCGGTGATGTGCTGTTGAAGGGAAGCATTGGAAGATGAAACTGATTCAATCAGATGTGACATCTTGCGTGTCTGATGTGGCAAATGTACAAAGTCTTCAGGCAGGATTACCACCTGTGCAGAACAGTGCTAAGTCAGTGATTTAGATGCATATTAAAGCACTTTGGAGAAAAAAAAAAAAGACAATTAAGGCAAGAAGGCTTGTGTACAGCTAGGAAAAGATCGGTACATTGCAAGTTTTCTAATTAGAGGAATATACAAAACTGACAACAACACATGTTCTGTTTAAAAGGCTTGTTTGGTTTTTATGTTACTTATCAATGCACTTCCTCTTGAAATACTTCACTACATTTCCTGCACCAAACTACATCATCTTAAGTGAACTATCCTAATCAACTCCAGGCCGTTAAACACGTAAATTGGTGTTATACGACTGCACAATGCGGAGTCCAGTGAAGAGGCGGTCGTAATACTCCAGGCCTTGCACCGTGACTGCTCTGGCTATGGAGTCCACACAGCACTTGTACTAACCTATTAGTAAAGGTTCAGTCAAGTTACCCAGCCGCAGAACCCTCCCACACACACACAGACACACACACAGAGCCACAGACACACACAGCGCCACTATGTAGAGCTAATTTCCCACAATCCGCTGCTCAGATGCCAGTAATTGAGGCAGAGCGAGGGGAAGGGGGGGGGGGTTGGAGAGAGTAGTGGGGGCAGATCTGTGGGACAAAATGAGTTGCCGGAAGAGAAACAGAAGAGTTCGCCAACATCCAGTTGCAGTGAGGTGAAATAAAACTAAAAACTTGCGGTGTGTTTGGCGTTAAGTGGCCACCTAGCTGTTGGACGAAGAGAAATGTGGGTAATATGTTGGGAGCAAATTGAATTTAAAGACGAATGCTTGTAATCTGTGTGTGGAAAAGCTATAGGAAATCCTGAATGCGGGGGGATACATAATCAACGTCGGGTGATATGACCCAAAAAGCTTGAAATGAGGACTACTGTAACCTAATGTCTACCTGCACTAACGCATTAAGCCTAAGCTTTGACATTTGTCAAGGGAGCCTTTTATAGGTCAGGCTAAGGTGTTCACTCATGGAGCTAACACGAGTTCCCAGGTGTCAGTGAAAGACGAGGGGGGGGCGCAATCATTCAAGCCAGGGTCTCCAAAGCAGCTCCATTACAGTAGGAGGTTGACAGTGTAGCCCATGGGCTTTTCACTTTAGCCATTGCTAATCCTGGCTGTGAACATAATGGCAAACAAGGTCCCTGCATCCAGGTCGTTACCGGACTCGGCCTAACTGTGCGAAATATACCTGGCTTTGTTTACGACCGCTGGAGTTTATTACCTCCCCTGGATACCACGGGAGATACAAAGCTGTGCCCACGACTCTGACATTACTATCTTTTAAGCCAAATTCAAAAAAAAACAAAAACGGCCTCATAGCATACTGATGCTTATTGACACGTCCAGCAGAGAAGGAGGGGGAGACATCACCATTCATTTGGAGTCGTGCGTCAACCCACCTGAGGAATAAAGGTCCAATATTCACTCTCTGTTGAGCTCTTTTGCTTTCCAACAACAGACAAATGACAACCACGGGGGACAAAATCTCTGGCTCTTTGGAAGCTAAATGTTCCAATATATCCAACATTTAGATGCAATCTTTGTCTGCTTGCTGTTTGATGCATAGCAGATAACATGCATCACTTTTTTTTTTATGGTTTTTAGTTGAAATACAGCTGCCTGCTGCAGTGTGGACGTTACCCTGTGCACTGAAAGATGCGAGAAAACTCTGTAGAGGACAGATGCAAAGTCAGACTCTTATTATCTGTGGGTTTGTCAATACACAGCACAGTCATTTTTTTTCTCCCTTTTTCCACTATTAAACATTCATAATAACTGTGTAAGCCCCAATATAGGCACAAAGTCCAACTGAATTATAGAAAAACTAACAAAGGCAACAATAAATATCTGAAATGTATTCTCGGTTAATTTTTTACCTTTTTGCAATAGTAGCTCATGTGTTTTTATCGATTCTTTCCACAAACGCCAGGCTCAATTCTAAACACAGCGGAGAATCTCAGGAGGAAACAGATCTGAGAAATATGGGTTTGTATTCCGCAAAGCATTCTAAAAACTTTTTTTTCATTGCAGTGTTGTTGCATCACTAACAGATTGATCCCAGTTTGATCTCAAGTAAAACGACAGCATGATAATCTCCATATAAGCACAACTCCAATGTTTCACTCGTTGATGAAAGTCCATTTTTGACCTGAAAACTTTGCAGAGAAAAACTACTACAATTTCCACATGATTCTATTTCTTACAAGACTTCCTGATCCAAAACAGTGAAATGTCAACAAAAAAAAAAAAACTAGCTCCTCTATTTGTAGTAAGTATGACATTTTTTTCATTGAATTCTGTTCCAAAAATGCTAATGTTTTTTGTTTGTCCAATTAATGTTGTCAAAAGCTTGACACTTCCCGAGACATATGATTCTTGCGACCTTTAGCGTGCATATCTTTAGAAAATCACCCTCATGGTGCGCTGCTGCTGCTTCATTAGCAATAATAGGAATAACTTTTTTTTACATCTATGACTGCTACTCTTACACAGACTGCCGCTTATAGTAAATAAAGCAAAAATAGCATTTCTATCAACGATAATCAGATTGGACCCTACGGTGTGCTAGTTTTGGCTTCCGAGCCTTATGTTTGATTCTTTTGATTAAGGATGTTATATATCTATCGACATATTATGACAGAAAAACTGAAACTCCTATCAAATTTATCCTTGTTAGTTGGAATCTGCTCTTATTATAATGCTGCAAATTCCACATAAACATTGCTGTCCAGTACATAACTTGCATTGTTCTGGGATATTAATTTCATTATGTTATTCAGATCTCACAGTATGTATTTTTCAGCACGTGGAGATCATTTGCATTCATCTAAAAAAGACACAGGGTAATTGGGACAAGACTGCATTTAGGAGCTTCGCCCACTGTCAAGGTGAAAAGCTTTTCCATCCACATCTTGGCAACACTTCGCTCACTTTCCCACCGGGCCACCTCCATTATACTAACACCGTGGCTGTTCCGGACAGTAATGGCACAAATACAGCTTGATTAGAGACCAGTGAGATATGACCACTTTAAATTAATGAGTGTGCACAGTCGGGGCAGGAAGCGCTGGTCCTGGTGGCTCTGCGGTGCTAATTCAGGAAAGCCTGACTCAAGTCGTCTGGGCAGCCAAACAGCCGGGCAGGACTGTTTGTTTTATGCTGTTTATTGAAATGAGTTATAAATCCTCCTCCTCGCCTCGCAGGGTTTGGATGGGCTTTAGCGGAGCGAGGACGTAGAGGTGATTGCTTTGTCGCAGGTTGGGTACTCATCAATGCCCCTGTGTGGAGACTGCTTGACCTCTGGCTCTTGTGAGAAAAGAATATAAGTATTATTATACAAAAACTTGACTTCTGAGAGCACTGAATGGAAAATGTGTAAGATTTAGATGTGGGGGTTTTGTCAGGAGCACTGTGTCCCCTCGGGGAGATGATGATGAGGCCCGCACGGTTTAAGAGGTAACAAGGCAGTATTGCATCTGCTGATAGGTAGACATTACACTCACTGTGTTAAAACTGGGTGGAAGACATAAAGGTCAAACGTAAGTGGAAAGTAGGGCACCGAAGAATTGCCTCCTCTTTCAGGAGAATAGCCTGTGTGTTGTAGAAATGATTCACTGGGAATTTTGATCCACTGGTAATAACCCTCGCAAGGCTTTCTTCAAGTCACTCCAGCTTTTTCTCCCCCCCCCCCCACGTTTGTTCTCTCATGCACGCTCTCTATTTCTGTCTCGCTCTGAAGATAATGCAACACCCCCCCATCACCTTTGCTTTTTGAAACCATGTCATTTTATCTCTCTTTCTCACGCTTGCCTTTGCTATTCAAACCCTCATGTTGAATTAACTTACCTTGTGCTCACTATTACGATATGCACAGAAATAAACTACATACAAATTACTAGGCATTTCATTCTGTCTCCCAGGAAACTCCAACTTCTCTTGCTTTCTTAGACTGTCCCGTTGTCCTGTTTGCGGTCAACTTAATTGCCTTCCCGATACTTTTCATCCCTGCTGTGCTATGTCTAGTCTGTCTGTGTACATGTCTGACCATCTGTCCAAATTCCCAATTTCCAGGCCTGCATGAGTCATTTTTGGCCCAATCGGCGGACTGAGTAGTAACCCTGATGCCTACTTTTTGTTTCTTTGAAGAAATATAAATATGAAAGTGTTAAGAGTGATGCAGTCTCTTCCCACTGCACAACACTGATTTTAATATGTGTCCATTTCACATGTGAACAACTTCAATACTTGCATCTATTCAAATATGAGCCTTTGCAGCGATTTCATGCAGCTCCTTTTAGAGCTCGGTGCCCTCTGGTTTATTTTCCCACACGTATTTCTGCATATAATAATGCATAATTTCACTGGTCACAGGACCCTGAAACAATGGCATAATGGCACTACACATAAATGTGTTTGTGTTGTGTTCAGCTCTAAAGGGAAAATTGCACACGCATTAAAGCACAATTAATTTCTCTATCTAAACGTTGAACATGGGTGGTTTTGCAGTGCCATTAAAAAAAATATGGCTTTCAAACACCCTACTATTATTTGCCCCGCTCATATAAAACAGTTATTGTTTGGATACGGCATTTCTCTTTTCAGGGAGACATACTGGTTACACTATTCAAAGGAATAGGCACTTGGCTTATGAAACCTGGTGTTTCGGTGAAAAATGAACTTACGGTAAATGTACAGTATCACACAGCTGTGAGACAACACATCCCTGTCTGCTCTACATTCCGGGTAAGCCCCATGTTCGGTGGAGGCCTCCGGAAGGCTTTACTGTCCCTCCCTCTGCCCTTCACCTCATTGATTTACTATTACACTTTCTCCAAGATAAGGGAGAGTCCATTAAAGGGAAGCTTCTATGTGTGTATGCATAATGAAGCTTCCTGTATGTATGTATGTATGTATGTGCGACTGAGCCTGTGCATCCGTGTGGGAGCAGATGGAAACCTTTCCCCTTACATCTGCACTTGTATGGCAATGAATCAGTAGCGAGTCGACTGTTAATGTAAAATCAATGTGCTAAATTAACCACAGGACCCCCCCCCCCCCCCCCCCCCCCCCCCCCCCCCCCCCGTCTTTGGGTTTTAAGTTCTTTCCTGGACAAGACATGCCCTTGGGCTGAGTGAGGGGAAACATGCATCGAAAGTGGTAACACACCCACCTGCCTCG
Source organism: Lipophrys pholis (assembly GCF_963383615.2). Classification (NCBI taxonomy): domain Eukaryota; kingdom Metazoa; phylum Chordata; class Actinopteri; order Blenniiformes; family Blenniidae; genus Lipophrys; species Lipophrys pholis. The sequence continues at coordinate 13,542,563 of NC_137644.1, read as the reverse complement.
TGCGCGCACACACACACACCCACACACACACACACACACACACACACACACACACACACACACACACACACACACACACACACACACACACACACACACAAAATGGGAACAAATGCTAATGCACCCAGAGATCCCTGCATTTGCAGACATGCACACATAGTTCAGCCAACACTGTTCTCACACAGAACATGGCAAAGCAAACATGGACCAGCTTATTGCATAATGCATGCGCAAAGCACCAGGCACTAAAAGAGCACAGCTAGGTCCCCTTGTCTAATTCGTATAGTGCTGCATCTATTAAAATCAAGGCAAGGTATCCAGCTTAAGGCTGCCGCTGATAAGGTCAAAGGCGTAGCGAACATTCCAACACTCATTTCTCCCCCAACATAATCGCACTCACTCTTGACAAAAATCTGCATAATGTTCCATGTATGGCTGCAAGCTAGACTGAAAGAGGGAGGTGTGAGGACGGGCTGGTGGGGGGGAAACGAAGCCAGCGGCATATCCCTCAAAGTCAGAGCCAAATTGAATCTGCAGGTGCAAATGTGGCATGTGTGCTGCCTCTAAGATGCGCAGCTATCTATATTTATATGAATAATATATGGCTGGTCAAGGGGCCACGAGCCTGCTGGGAATAAGTTCCTACGGCAGACGGAATCAATCATTATATGCCACTGAAATGCATTTATCGCTGGCTCGGACCTCTTTATTATGATTTCATGGGGTTTGATATGGGCTTCTCTTTCTGTTTTCATCCTTGGCTACTCCTCCCTCAGCTCAAACAGATGAAAGATATGGCACTTTCAGAATGGCCGTGGCTTCGTCTACTCAGAAACTCGGCATCACACCGAATACCTCACTGGAGACCGTGATGACGGTTTTGTTTCGGCATAGTTTCAACCTGTGTGTTTCTATACGTGCATCCGCGTGTGTGTGTCACTACAGCTTCATCAGTGCATGACAACTGTGTTTTGTCTCATTATACAGCTTCGCCAACGTTTTCATTTGTGTACTGAGAGCCTATACGTATTTATCTGAATACAGAACAGATGGACGGCACAGCGGTGGCCCCTTAGATGTCCTCCTTCTTCTCTGCTCATGTTTCAAATTACAATATGGGCCTATGTCTCTATCATGTTCAGCTCTGATCTGAATCTTCGGAATAGCAGCCTAATTAAAGATAAATTGCTTTGATTTTATCATCAGCACCACGGATAGCGCTTTCTATTACTAAAAACCTTTTTAGTGAGGGAACATTTCATGTTACACCTTTTGTTAGAGCTGTGCTACTCTTGCATTGCACCTCCTCAGTCCAGAAATTTGCGTAGGCTAAATACCTCAAATGCAAACTCAAAAGTAAATGTCACTGGATACAAAGGAAGTGTCATCCCATTTTGACCTTTGATATGCACTGGAAACCTAAAAATGTCACGGATGTTCATGTTTTGATCCCCACTGTGATTTTCTTGTTTTCTGTCTCTTTTCATATATTTTCCATCTGAAACATGTCTTTCCACGAGATCCGAAGCAAACCATTCTTTCTCCTTCCCCTTGTTTTGTGTGCCCTCTGACTCTCCTTATTCCCTTTTATTGTGTGTTTGTTTGGGAACCGGATGCTATCAGAGTTCCTGTGCTTCGCTGCACAAGCTGATCCCCCGTAGCCGGCTTGTGAATATGTTTACATGCATTTTACTCAGGAGCCCCCACCCCCCCCCCCCCCCCCCCCCCCCCATACAACCTTGGGCATCTCGTTACCACCATGATGGGGGAGAAGTCTTGAGATTAATTTGATTTTGATAGCACGCTGCTTCCTGAACTCTACTTTAACGTAGCGTTTGGCACCCACACATCCTCTCACCTCAGCGGAACCTGCTGCCCTTTGCCTATCGAGAAATTAATATGGAACACCCACACTGTGCTGCCTATCATACTCTCAAAACCTCCACAAGGCCACTGCAGGCACACAATACCTTTTTTACTCCACCCCGCCTTTGCTTCTCACCGTTTCACACGCGGATCAATAGGCAATTCGCAAAGCCACTCACTTAAAGTGTATGACTTGTTGTGGACATGTAATATTGATTTGTTTTGAACAAATGTGCCTAAATTAATGAAGAAACCCATTACTGCTTTGCTCTACTGTTTTTATCACCTCTGGCTTAGAAACTGCAACGTGGCCACAGTGTTAAAATACCACCGTGGTCTCCATTCGGAGCCTCACAAAGTGTTGTGCACGGTTCCTGCGTGACATGAAATCCCATATGCAGCCATTCCTGCGTGCGCCTCATAAATATGTGCTCTCAAAAATCACTCTTGAAACCCTGCCGCTTGCACATTTTCATAGCAGCCACAAATGGCTCAAGTGATTCTAAGTGGGAACAATGCATCGTGTGTGGGCTGGGGTTTTTCTCAGCATGGCACGGTGTCTGATGTGAGGGCACGATGGCTCTCATGTGGCAGTCCACTGTGCGTTTCATATGGAGCAGCTGCTCTGGGGTGAGTCATTCACACTGTGGAGGCCAAAATCTATTGTATCCATCACCGGGAATGAGCAAGCAAACACGCGGACGCACTGCACAGAAGATTACAACAATCGGATTCGATGGCCCCCTCAGTGAAAATCACATCTGTCATCATCGGCTATTATCTTTTTATCTGCATATCAAATAGTCATTCATCTGCTGTATGACATGCATTTTGGACAGAGGGGTTGGTGGGGGGGGGATTCAATTTTGAAGGGGCGATGGAAAAGAGAGAAAGAGACGCCCCAATGCAGTGGAGGGATTAGTGAATGCCAGCCCTCTGCTTCTCTCTCTGGCGTTCTCCAGCTGGCTTGCTGGATGTGTGGGTGTACAGGCTCAGGCAGGTGAGGTGGTGATGGTAAATGCGCTAGAAATATGAAGAAGAAAAAAAAAAGCCTGGATGGGGTGCGTGGAGGGTGACAGCAAATGCATCATTTTCCCTTTCGCATTGTTGTTTTAAAATATGAACAATTAAACAAAACAAAAAAAAAAGGAGACATTGTACTTTGGTGGCATGTGTTGGTATCGACTTCTCTGTTTGCAACAGGATGGTTCAGGAGAAAGGAAAGGAGAGGGTGAGGAAGAGGTGGGAGGGGGGGTGGGGGGGTGGTTGGCCACCATTCTGTGGATTTCTTCGAGACGTGTCTGGTGTGCGCTCACTAAGCAGGACCCGAGGACATTAAACTGCCAGTCCATCACTGCGCGCACCACACGCACGCACGCGCGTACGCACACACTCGGGCAGATCAGTCTCACGCGTCTTTAGAATTAATTCCTCCTTGTTCAGCTATAAACACAACAAAAAAAAATCCGGTCCGGTTTGGGCGCATCCTGCATAGTTGCGCAAAAAGCGCGTCTCCGCGGCAAGTGGCGGGTTCGAGGCCAGTCATCAGCCTAATTATCCTGGCAATATTTGCAACTGATTTCTGAAATCGAGCCATTTTAGACTCGTCGCGATGGGATATTTCAATCGCAAGACAACGCGCCCGGTAAAACATCCCCGAATCAGGGAATTTGCCCGTTTTTCACCAACTTGGAAAAATGCGTTGCGCAAACGCGTTCATGCCCCAAGAATCAAAAGACACGTACATATTTCAGGAGTAAACGGCGTGAACTTACCCGATTTAGTCATAATCGCATATGAAGCAGTGCGTCTTGTCTATATTCCCATCAAGTGCGTCGCTCCAGAGACGAAGGAGAGAGAAGAGCTCCAGCGCGCAACATAAAGCCAGTCAACAATGTGTGGTCTTCTTATTTTCACGCAGCTGATGAGAAATCAGTTCTGGGCTCTCTTCCACGGAAAAAAAAAAAAAACCCACAAGGGCTTCTGCATGAGAGGGTTGTGAAAGCAGAAAAAAACCACCAAGTCCGGGAGCAGGTTAAGCGATAAGAAAGATTCATATGTTCCCTGTGCCCTTCTCTTTCCCGTCTTCTTCGCCGCGGCTGCTAAGGGCGCATCTCTCCCCTCGATCAAGTGTCAGGCGGACCACATAGATGCGCCGCCGTCTCCTCAGCAGTCATTAATATTAGAACAAACCCCGACTCTCCAGAGAACAGCCAATAGCATCAGAGAAGCGGGCCAAGCGCTCGCAGCATCCGCGCGCTGGTTGGCCGAGCGCAGCCGTCAGTCATCTCCCAGAAGCTTGTTCTCATCTGTGTCTTCTGTTGGAGGTGAAGCACGCTGCAAAAAATATCCATATTAACCAGGCAGGGAGAGGATGTTTAAAAATGCCCAAATATTCAAGATGAGGATCTAAAAAAATAAATTTTTCAAAGTTAAGAGCTGTTTTTTTTTTTTTTTTTTAAATTAATGCTTCATTTCTGGCATTAAGAAAGTAAAAAGTTTGTTCATTATAAAAAACTTTTCACTATAAGATCAGATGCTCACCGTAGAGTATGTACACTGACCAGTGATTACTAAATGGCATCGCATAAGTAACATTAGTAATCAAGTTTTATACGATAATCAACATTTTCTTTGAATTTAAAGAAACATAATACTTGTTTTAATGAATTTGTTGTGGGTTTCCCACCACAGTCCAAAAACATGCATGTGAGGTTAATTGATTACCTTAAAATTGCCCATATATGTGTCGACGTGAGTGTTTGGCATGTGATGAATCAGTGACTTATCCATAATATATTCTGTATTTGCCCCAGCACCATGATCCTGAATGTCATCAAGTGGTATAAGACTTCATGCCATAGTACAAAAACATGTTTGAGGTTAATTTGTTGACTTTAGGTGTGAGTGTGTTGGGGATTGATGGGCTGGATCCTGCCATCATGCACCCTTGGTTACTGAGGATTTACCGTAAGTTGCAGAAGATGGATGTGTAACTATGTATATGGGATAATTTTTTTTTTCAATTGTTAACAAATAAAGCAGCATTTTATCTCAAATAAATGTCATCATTCTGACTTCTGTAGTGTTGGAGACTACAAATATGTCATGCAAAGCAGACTGAATCCATTAGTTTCCACGCAGCGTTGCAAGAAATTCAAACTTTATTTTGACTTGTTTTCAGGGAATTAACATTCAAGGGTTTTGTTTTCCATTAATTGACTCAATTCTACGCACTAATCATGCATATTCATTATTGAAATACATGCTCACCATGATGCATTATCGCAGCTAAATGCGATAACCCAAATTCAAATAAAAGATGTGAGACACAGCAAAAAGTAGAACATTTAATTAGCTTAAAAACTTACGGAAAAAATCCCTTTTTGAAGGGTTTAATATATAATATGCTAAATGTTTGTCTATTTGTGAGCAACAATATCATGCAAGACGATGCCAACAGGTTATCGGCACTGGCTGATATCAGGTTAAAAAGGAAATATTGGCTTTCGACTGAAATGAACTTTTTCCATTGATAAAATGAATAACGCTAATGAAATGAATGTTTAAGTGTCAGGGTTATCTCAGGGAAAACGTTTTTCAAGACCATTTAACTTGGAAACGTTGCCTGTTTTACACAGCGTACCTTTGAGGAGTTATCTAATTTTGGGCAGTGAACGTGTATATTTTGAAATGCATTGTAATTCATATCTTAATCTGCCAGCTGGGCCTCACATTTGGAAAAGGCTTAATATGTTGTTGATTCGAGCGCAGATGAGACTTGATGTTCTCCACAATTAGGTCGCGGAAGAAATTGCTCTCAAAAGTCAGCGAGTACACTTAGAAAATCATGGTTATTTGTGAAGTAATGTGACTCTTACGCATATTTAATTTCAGAGAAATTCCCACTGAACTAATGTGGGGATCATCTGCTTACTATATTCATTTTGAGATTATCGCCACTGCTACATTTCAGTTTCATTCGCGGTGTAGACGAAAGCTTTGTCTTACTTTATGTGGTGTTTCTGATGGATTCAATAGAAAGATTAAAAGCACACTGGTTTTGAAACTGCTGCATATATGCACATTAATCATTAATGTCTCAACTGCATCATCCCACATGTTGACTTGACATTCAATACAAAAGACTGCATCTGCTTCATATCTTCAAGCAAAGGCATTGTACCCATTTACTACTATCTTATATGTTTGTACGTTATTCTTTTCTTTCTAAGGAGCGAATATCAAACATGGTAACAGAGTACCACATTTGGATTTGCCACCACTGGTTGGAGAGCGTTGCAGTTCGTCTCCCTGCTGCAGCCTCTGAAGTTGAATTCATTGCAAACTGCCACTTTGTGTGTGCAAGTGTGTTTGAGGTGGACATTTTTTGCAGTGCAGGGGAATGAGGAAGAAAGTGCAGGCAGGGAAGAAAATGGATATCTGTACCTATTAGCTCCAGAGCTCCCGACTCAGATCCCAGGAGGATTTCTAACACAATGTTCTACAAACTGATGTTCCTGGAGGTCGGGCAGGTTATCCACAGCCTCAGAGAAGGAGACATACTTCATCTGTCAGCCCGACGGGTTCTGATCCAAAGATTGCGGCACTCTGGGCTGTTTCAACACCAACTGTATCTGATAGACTGGGCTTATATCTTAATATATACAACCTTACAGCACATTACAACCTCTCTTTATCCACTGTGGTGTCACTTACATTCCTGCCAGGCGTCAGGGACTTTGAGGAGTTTTTTGCCGGGTCAATAGCCCCATAATTCCCTCTTAAATCTCCTTTTTAAAATGATTCAAATTGCATGTAAATTACGCAGAAATTTTTATTTGACAGTTTACTCATAAATGGATAACTTTTATGAATAAATATAAAGCCACAAGACTAGTTGGCTTTTCTTTAATTGAATGCAGATGATTCTGCCATGCCCCGGGTCCTGCTCATCCCAACTTAAGTCATTATGCAAGGTTTTTTTTGTTGTTTTTTTTTTCCACCCACATACTTTTCTTATTACTTTGCTTATTCTGCATTTTTCATCATCCTAGTTAAGAATTGTGGAAACTCACAAACCGCTCTCCACCTGTGATAATGGTGCAAGTGCCCTTTCAAGAGACCTCAGCCATTATAATGATAGCCAGAAAAAAACAGCAGGGTGATTTTAATGCAGAACAGGTAAAAAACGGTGAGCCTGGAGAGAAGCTGCAGTTTGTAGGGATTTCTCTCTCTATCTCTCTCGCTCTCTCTTTTTCTCTTTCATCAGTGCATCAGTCAAACGTGTGGAGGAAAGCTTAAAAGTGGATCTAGAGTTTGATATTTTAAACTCTGATCATGAACCAATCAGGCGTTAACCACTTTGGGAGCTCATCCCATGAACCAGTGCTGGAGGTCAGAATGAGTGTGGCCTGTTGGAACAGGATTGGTCGACATCAGGGGTGTCAAACATAAGGCCCTTGGGCCAAAACTGGCCCGCTAGAGGCTCCGATCTGGCCGAACAACCAAGAGTAATGGACACAACACAACACTGAGACCCGAACTGAGATATCAGATAATGCTGCCATGAAAGATCGGCGATTCTGTAAAAACATGCATAATATAACATCTGAAGAAGTTTTTTTTTGATATTTCACTGTAGTTTGCACAGAATGTACCATTAAAATGAGCTTTATGTTGAGATTGTATTCCTTTTTCATAGTAACTGTTTAGTTTTATGAACATATCAACATTTCCATCATGGATACTCTGCGCCACAACAAAAGTAAAACTTGAAAATTTAAATTCAAAAGTCCGGCGGACTCAAGATGAAATTAGGCTGAATGTGGCCCCTGAACTAAAATATTCTCAACACCCCTGGACTACATACAACAGAAATGAAAAATTTACTTTTGAGAAATTGTGTTTGTAATAACAGTAAAAACCTTCCTATATTCATAACCACCATGCTGTTCTCTACTAAGTGTGCTTTTTCAGTCCTCCAGAAGAGATGTAGATACCCATAAATGTAAGCTCTAAACAGATCTTTAAACTATTTGACAGGAATCATCTGCTATTAGGAGAATCCTCCGCACTGGCTGTCCCAGCAAATTCAGCCCGAAGAGCAGAGTGTTTGATGCCAACAGAAAACTCCAACATCTTCAGAACATCTTCACAGGAAAATAAAAAAATACTGCACATGTTGGTGTCAAAATGCATGTTCCAGGAGAGAGTGCACATGTTTTAGCTGTGCTGGGGAGGCGTGTCACAGCAAAGGCTGCTTTCCAGGAGAGGAACCTGGAGCCATCTGCGAAACATGGTGGCGCAAACGTTACGGTGGGGGGGTTGCTTTCGTTTTCCACAAGGCTGTGGACGCCGATTCTAACAAGAACTGTGCATTTATAAAGAAGATAATGTGAAGCTACATTTCCAGAAAGTGGACTTTGGACTGAGGGGCAATCCTTACCACTTCTACCAGGAAGTGATTCACTGTAAAGAGAGGTATGGTCAATGAAAGAAAAAGAAAAAGATTTAACGCCCATCTTTAATGGGTTTTAAAATGGGTGCGTACAAGAAAAGCCCTCACGCATTTTGCAACTAAATGAAATTGCTAAGAAGAATTTTAGAATAACATTTCCACTGGCCATGGATGTCCATAATCATCTGCAGAAAACCACTCTGGCATTGATATTTTTGTTCAGTGAAGGAAAAAGAATGAAACACTTTAATAAAAAGAAATTAAGTACACAATTTTCGTGAGTGACAGAAACGTTTTTACGAAACAGTTCGGGAGCAGTTTGGATTTGTGCCGCTGAAAGAATGAAGGACGCCTCCTTTAGGTTGGTATGCGTTTGTTCAGGGGGAATCCGACACGCAAGTTTATTGTGTCGTTTTTTTGAGGACTTCAATGTTTTTTGATGATTTCATTGACTCGTAATTCCCACCGAGCTCGAATATTGTTAATGAAATACAGCAAGCAGCTTGTCTTAATTTGTCGCTCGCGACGCTGCGATCAACAACAAAGTGACGCCACGTTCGGGATCATCTGAGGAAATGATGTTATTTAAAGTTAGGAAACCTAAGCAACTGGAACACAGCATTAGCAGCAAATGACATCTCATCTGACTATATATCATCCGTTCACAGCTGTCACTGCCTGCAAGCTTTAACACGAGCGTACAACATCTATCATGGATATTATGGAATACAAAACACACCCACACATGCCCTTTACGATCCAGAATATAAATGTTTAATAAGTTTAAGCATTTATAGAAAGTCCTGGTTTGAGCAGACCAAAGTCAGTGTTGAAGGAACTGAGTGAAAACCTCAGGTACTACTGATTGATTTTTTTTTCACATACTGTAAATAATAATAAGATCTAAGATGTATGAATGACTAAGACAGAAGTGCAATCTAGATTTATGTCTGCAAACTGCAGCCTGCTCTGCAGCGCGTAGGCGTACATGTTTCCCAGTCAATGATCGACATGAGACCTCATGACCGAAAACCTCTGAGGTTTTCTGCAACAGATGCAGACTACTGGCCAGCAACAGCAACAGAGAGGCCGCGGTGCGGTGGAGTGCGGTGTGATACGGTAACCATCTGGGAGAAGGTTGTATGGACAGAGGAAATAAAAATCAACCTCGATGAAATCTTATCTGACAACGACAGTGGGTGTTTTTGTTGTTACTTGGACAACACTAACCGGCATGGACAAGCGCTGTCGCTCCACACCTGCTTACTGAGGCAGCGTGCCCGCCATGCACTGGCCTCCATCTCCACTGCGTGTCCCTTTCACTGCCTTTTTACCGAACATGACCGATCTGTGTTATCCTTTGTCATTACGGAGCGACTGATTTTAAGTCTTGTTTTTGTGTGAGCCGATGGTTTTTAAAGTGTAAAGCACCAGAAGATTGAAAATATATATATATATATATTATCAAGGAAAAATCATAACAAAATAAATATCTGAAGGGTTAATCTATTAACTCATTTTTTGTAATGAAATTAATGAAACACATTTATTTTGTTGTGGTCTATTGTAACACCTTTTCCTATGTCTTTATGTATAGTTACATTCTATTCTATTCTATTCTATTCTAGCTGTCTCTCTATCAGAGAGAGAGAGAGAGAGAGATCCATTTACCACTAAACAATTAAAACAAAAATCTGTATGTTCAGCTTTGTTGGTTAAAAATGCTTTAAAGGGTCCAAGCTGATTGTTACAGATGAGTTTAGATGATGGATGTGTGAAGAATCGTTGTACCCCTACAAGATAATGTAATTCCGGTCCAGGAATGAGTTTCTTCTGCCAGGTCTGAGCTTGGTTATGTATTGCTGCCAGTGGAACCGGCGTGCCGGCATTTATGAATGATTTCACTGCTGACAGAAGCAGCCGGATGAATGCAGAAATGTATAAGACAGCTCAGACAAGAGGAGTGGAAGATACATCAAGATTAGCAAACGAAGAATTTGTTGCTTTTGAGGTGATGGAGTCTCAAATCCAAAATGGGTTTAAACTGAATGTGCTTTGACGTTGTGCTCACTAACTAGTATTTTTGTTCATTTCTTTCTTATTTTCTCTACATCTTTAAAGACCTCTCTTATGCAAATGTTATTGCTAATTTTAGACGGACCCATGTCAAATCTTCTGTCCAACACCCGCAGTGCTTAAATAACTAATGTACTTGGGCACATCTGTGCACCCATGGGTGTGTTAGTCTTAAAATATATTGGGGTCAGCGTCATCTCAGCGTCATCAGTGGCACATTGCTATATTAAAGCAAGGGAAAAAAACAACCCAATCAATTGCACCCTTCAACAGCTAAACATGGCTTTTGTTTTGTTTTTTAGTATTTTTAGGCATGTGCACATACGCCAGTGGCTCATAACTCATGCACACTGAAGTTGTGACATGGAAGGATTTTATCAACACAAACAAGTGTTTATGGTCTGCTTACATGTATTTGTAAAATACTTTTCTAGCAGTTCAATAAATACCTGCACACAGACATCTGTACGTGTTTCTCAAAGTGGGTCAGTTTTTTTTATTTACGCAGATAACATTGTATATTTGTCCTGATTCCAAACAGGTAACATGTCCTGAAAATCACTTCAGGAGCTCGTTCACTGCGAACATGAATTATGCTGAGTCAGTCATCACCTCTGTCCACTGTTTATGTCACATGTTTGAAAAACTATTTATCTTCTCTGTGTGTAACAGCGAATATGCGAATATGTGCATTTTCAGAATCCCTCGGTAGTGGTTCCTCTCAAACCGGGGCTCACCAAAAACAACAGCAAAATCCATATATCTTAAATATCTCACTGTAGCATTTTTTTTTCTTTAGATTATTTGTCATACTTACCAATACAATGAAATCATGTCACAGTGCTGCACCTGTAACTATAAAAAATAAATATAGGAAAAGTCCAACAATAACAATATGAGCAAAACTGGGGAATAGAGAAGGATTCTAATATGTAAGGATGCAATTTTTAAAGTCCCACTGACTGATTTGATGCCACTCCAATAAATAATTGGAAGAACAAGTTCCACCTCTCTGAATTCATCTGTTGAAACAGCAAAAGTGGATTTGTACATGTAAATGTGAACCGTCGATGATTAAAATAGGACACACTGGATTTTACACTCGTAAGAGATGTTTATTATGCATATGTGTGATAGGCATATAGGATGAACAGTTGTTTATTTTTTTTTCCTATGTTGGTATTTGCGCTGACAGCTAAATGGAAAGACAATAAGTCTCTGTGTATTCCTCCTTATATTACATGAAAAGTAGGCTCTGAATATTGAAAAACATGGATATTTGTTCTTAACTATTGTTTCCTAAATAGTAGTGTCTTACTTTGATGTCTTTTGCAGTTATAAAGAAACATCTTTATACTGTGTATTATATCATAAAAAAACAGTGTATAGGATTACTGGCAATGTACGTACTTTAGAAGGGAAAATGTCATTTCGATTGTGTACGTTATGAATCAATACATTTAGTATATATATGCCTTTCAGGACACCCTTTGGTGGAAAGTTAGAGCCGAGTGACGTCCCTGTAGCAGGGAAATTGTATATTGTATTTGAAGAAAATATAGCAATGGGGAGGAGATAGATAATGAAGAGAATGGAACCTAGGACAGAACCCTGGGGGACACCTGAGAAGCCCAAATTAAACAAATATTAACCGAATGGACTGAGCGCTGAGTATATAATCTAATCATTAGGTATTTACAATGGAACCTTTAATTCCCTCAAGAGGGAAAATTAATTAATTCTTTTCTCTTCTAAATCACTGATTTTCAGGCTTTATTGTTCTTTTGTGCCAGCTTGTGGCATCATCATTTCATAATCTAAAGAGTTTCATAAGACCTTTAGTATATCAAAAATAAATAAATTAATAAATTGGGTGTCTTCAAGCCTTCAGGCGAATTCTTTTGATTTTGATTTGAAATGAATAATTTCTCTTCGAGGACAACTACCTGCAAGTGTTGCAGCATTAGCAAAGTGTTCGAGGCAAAACATCACAGGGTACGCTTGCAGCTCTTGTACGTGTCGGTGTCCATACACCAATTTGACTCAAAAACAGGTGTAAGTGCAGTTGGCCGTTGAACTGCCCTGTATGTGTGTGGGTATGTATGCATGTGCCCTATACTTTATTCTAATCTCAGAATAATTATGACACTTATGACACTATACAATGAGCTGATTCAGCATTTTCACCCTTTCATTACCTCTATGCATTGAACGGTTCCTATATAAGCTGACCGTGGTGACTTCCACACCTCATGAAGTCACTCAGCACACTATAAACTGTCTCTGAAAGAGCTTGGCAGTGTCGATGAGGAGCCAAGGAGTTTCATAGACGAAGCACTGGAGTATGGCGTCAGAGTGAAAAACACATATCAAATTGAATATTGTAAAATATTATTTTACAGAGAGGAGAGCTTCTTGCACAGAAGAAGAAGAAAAAAAAGAAAAACCTGGGGTGTTTACAGTGTGAGTAATGTTCTCGCTCATGCTTGTTTATTGGAGGATTTGAGGAACGTTCTAAAGGCGTTTGGTGGTGACATTTTGTGATGTGTTCCGCGGAGGGAGAAAAGGCAGCGGAGGGCAGTAGCATTTATTGACTGAATTTCACAGTTATAAATGGGTCTTTTACAAGTGACATAAAGAAAATGATCTGTTCTCTGCAGAGGCGTTGGAGATCTGTAAACTTGTTCTGTGTACCACCGGCAGTCATGGCAGCAGCTGCTTATATTGAATAAAGTTCTATTCAACGCGCCATAACTTTGCCTCTGATAAATATTGCGCGCAGAAAGGAAGACGGTGGTATTTAAAGCACCTTGCACAGAAAACCTCCACTGCTACTTCTAGTCTTTCTTCAAGTGAGCGTTGAATCGCCTTGGGCAAAACAGAGCAGCCTATATTTGCATTTTCATAATCAGTGTGGAGCTATGTTTGCTATCATTGTCTTATGTGTTTTGTTAAAACTTTACACTTCATTCTGCTCCAAAGAAAGTCTAGGGGGAGATCTCCAGGACAATAATCGTCTCTGGAGAAAAGCTGTATACAAAGAGACGACTGTCTGTGCAGCACAGTGTTGCTCAAACAATCCATATCCCTCACAAATCCACCCAACAGCGTTAATGTCTTTCCACAGACTGCTGCTTTCTGAACAATGCGAGTTACATTGCTCAATGCAAAACTGAACAAGCCATTCTGTGTAGAAATTGAGTTTTAAAATGTTAATTTTCCGCAATCTTGAAAACCTATTTTAGCAAATAAACAACTGGGTATCGCCGCTTTATGACAGTCTTTGAATGGCAGTCTTAAAAGCAAAGGGACTGAAATGACAGAGGAGGATTCACTGAACCCGTCACTTTGTGAGAAAGAAGTTTTGGAAGATGTATTCAGACCCATCCATTAGGTAAAAGTAATACTTCAGAACAAGTAAAACTTACTGAATTCCAATTATTGTTTCAATGACGAGGCGATCAGAATCGCGTTCGAAGCACAGAGGAGCTGGCAATATGTGCCTCGATAATAAAAGCACTCTCTTTTTCGCGAGGTGCCCTCTCTGACAGAAAGTGTGATATACAATATGACATCACCGGGAAGAGATGCATTTCATTCAGGGTGCACTTTGCAGATAGAGGATATATTTGGATTTATAATCATAAATTGTCTATCTCCAGCTCCTTGACACCAACGCAACCTCACCAGCGGAAAACGTCAAATCAATGCATGTAGAGCTGCAATCAAATCCAAACTCTTAATGGAATGCTGATTTTTAAAAACATTTTTTTATCCCTAAATCCTTTAATCACCCTGAAGTATTCACCTGAAAGCACTCAAGGGCATCTGTATTCATATAGCATCATTTGGACTTTAATTGGAAAAATATTTGCATACATACAAACCAGCACATACTATGTGTGAAATATCCATGCGCTCATGCATTCGAAAGCAACAACATGTCAAGGCTTTGCGTCTTACTTGACTCGTCACGGTGCATTTACTTCCAAGTGTATGTTTTGAAGAAAATAAACATCAGTTAAATTATTCCTTCATTTTTCTTCTAAATGATAATTTCCTCTTAAAAGTGATGAAGAGGAGGAAGGCATGTAGGGAACTAAAATAAAAAAACTTCCCAAAAATTTGGAAACATTCATAAGTCTTCCCCAGATTACTCCCCCGAGCAGTTACTTTTGCACCATTGTGAGCGAAGTGAATATGTGACACTACAAGGCTACTTTGTAACCTTTAGCTCATCGTGTACTGACTTTTTTTTTTATTAGTCTTTCTTTTTTGGGTAGATTCTCCGATGCAATGAGGTGTCGGTGTTTTGTCATATTTGCACCGACGGAGATCACCTGTGTGGGCGGCTCTGTGACAGCTTGTATTTTCTGGTTAATGAGGTTTGAGTTCCTGTCAGAGGCTCTATGTCTTTTTTGTCTCATTTTTACGAGCATGGCAGCTTATGCTCTCTGTTGTCTACCCTCCAATGAAAGCAAATCACCTCACAAACAGAGAGAGAATTTCTTTTGCCCAGAAAGAAAAGCCTGCCAGACACGGATAGTCTAAAAGAGCAAACACAGTTTGGATTCAGTCATTTCTCTCCATTGTGTTTCAATCGATATTTCAATCAGCAATGGAAATAGTGGGAGTAAAAAAAAAAATGGAAATATGATGTAAAACATTTGCAATGCAGCATTTCACTTGATCAATATCCTCCAAGGCTTGAAGGCCTGTTCGGGTCACAGTGCTCACGTTTCCTTGGAGCCATTCTCAGCTCCCATTCAAAATCTATTTCTAGCTTATCCCACCCACCACAATAGCCGTGACGTCAAGCATTAGTCCTCCCGGGTGATTCTTTAAATAATAGTTAAGACCTGCAGTGCAGATTTAGGCTCATGTCGTCTGTCTGTCTGCGAAAGGACTGACAGACCTGCTTGGCTTTAAAGCCCTAAAGAAATGACAAACGCGAACATCAGCAGACTCCAAATCTCAGGTCTCAAAATTCTCATTATGCCCTTTTATTCTCTTGGAATTTGTTTTGTGTGTGCCACGAATATAAAAATACATACATATTTTAGATCTGGCTTATTGCTTATTTTCCTCTTGTTTCTGTCATGCTGTGTCTGATTGAATTAAGTCCTGTGCCCCTTAAAAGAACCTGAGAGAAAAATGCATTTTCATGCCGGTAATTATACTTATGTGATGGATGATATAGGAAAGTCCTGCTCAAATGGCGCTCCTGAATGCTTGGCATGATATTTTGCATAATCTGTTTCATGTTGAAAGTAATGAAAAGATGTTATCCTTTGCAAATAAATGATGGTATTGTATAGGTAAGAAATAGGCCTCCTCAATCCCCTGTGCCGATTAAACAAGAGAACACATAAACACAACATTGTTGAAAGAAATAAAATAAACTGAAGAAATTAATTGTATCTATTTACCATACAAAGTGCAGTAAAGTGCGAAAAATGAAAAAGAAAAAAAAAAGTTGTTTGGTACGAACAGCTCTTGCCTTGAAAAATAACCCCGGATTCTCCTTCTTCTGCTCTCTTTCTTCTTTCTAAGCCATTAGTTCTAGTCCACGCCCCAATTGAAACCACGCCCATGACATCATTCCCAGTTTAAGCCACGCCTCCATCCAGAATGGAGAAAGAAACACTGCTGGCCTCCTTTTCATTGTTTTTTCTTTTTTCGGCAGCTTGGGCAAACAATATGATGTGATTGTGAGGCTTCCAGTGTCAGAACAGTTTTTCTCTTGCAACAGGAAGCGACTTGGAGACTCCTGTTACTGCCTTTTGCCTTGATTAGAAGTTGGCATGACTGCCGTACACGACGGGGAGGGGGGGGGGGGGGAGACAACAGACAATACCCTTGTTAATGCTACATAATAAACATAATAAACAAAAAAAATTATTATACATAAAATAAACATGGCTGAAACAGGTTGATTTGCAGATGTGTGAACAAATAAATAATGCCACAACAACTGATTCAAGGGGAATCTGTGTTTTCTCTTCAGACTGATGACATGAGGGTGTAAAGATAGAATCTCCTGAGTCTGAGTTCATCTAGACCAGTAATTCTCAACCATTGGCTTGTGGCCCAAGAATAGTAGAAGCTTGTCGTCCGGAAAGTAAGGTAACCATACGAAGATGAAGTATTAATGGTGGAGGCAGAGTCTGAGGTAGTGCTGTTGTCTTCTATTTATTTTTGTCGTGATGCTTCGCATTTTGATGACGTATGCGGCGGTGCGACTGTGTTGCCTGCTATTGCCAGATTGGCTGTTTTCCCCCGACATGTTAAGGCCCGTTTACAGTGAGCCTTACCCGGGTTTTCCACTGGAAGGCTCAGAAATCTGGCAACTCTCTAAAACAACATTAAACTGTCACTAACACCAGAATGAGCGCCGCTCACAGTGACGTCTTTGGTAAATTAAAAATGATTGAGCCTGGCAAACTTATCGAGATCATTTTTAATTAACGTGCAATTAATTGATTTATTGATTATTGCGACAGGCCTAGTCTGTAGTTTACTTGCCTTAGTACTTGAAGCATTTGGGCAGCAACCAGTGCTGGTCCAATACATGTTTTAGGTTATTACTATACAATCATAACATCAAGTAAATATGAAATAAAAATAAATAGGCCGAGCAAAAAAAAAAAAAAAAAAAAAAGGTTTAGCCCCTCCATAAACACCCCAAAATTTTGAAAAAATATACCTTAAAAGGTGCATAATGCATTGTGGACTGCAAAATACTACATTGTGATGATACTGAACAAACCAAAAACCAAATAATACATTATGGAAGAGACATACTGATTAAAAAGCACATAACAGAAACAATATAAAGATGTATACAATATGTGTGTGCGTATGTACATATATATATATATATATATATATGTGGCAGTAGAGCATGCCAGACCGAGCATGCCGTTGGGTTCCCCCACAGAGGCACAGAGTCAGGCATTCCCAAAACCATAGTTCTTTTATTAAAAAATTCAAAACCAAAACCACACCAGACACTGGTCTGGGCTACCATTCTCGCTGCCGCCGTCCTAGTCTGGGCCTCCGTCCTCGCCGCCACCGTCCTGGTCTGGGCCGCCGCTTTTGCCTCCGCCCGCCTGGTCCAGGCCGTCGCCTCCACCCACCAGCTGGACTCCGCCCACTGGCAGGACTCCGCCCTCCGCCTCCAGGCCAAACTTGGCACCCGGCCCGCCGCGCCTTCCGGGGCACGGGACGTGCCAAATTTGGCACAAATGATGTTCAGGATATGCTATTTAAGAAAAGTATGTTCTCAAGCTGAAAATCTTAGATGGCCTCCTCTAATTGAATTCAAAGATGACGGCTATTACATAACTAAGAAAACCCCCTAAAGTTCTTTGAGTTTTCTTAGTCTCTTGTACTGTCTATCGAGCCTCCTTCTTCTCTCTGTTGCCATTTGAATTGGAGAACAGCCTCCAGAAGCCTCTTTTCTTTTTTTTCTTGGACTGGATTTCCTCCTCTAAGACCTTCTTAGCCTCCTCTAGCTTGGTCTTCTCAACATAGAGTGTCTGCTTCTCAGCCAGCAGGGACATGTTCTCAGTGTGCAAGCTGTCATTCTCAGCCAACAGGGTCTTGTTTTGAGCATAGAGTGTCTCCTTCTCAGACTGGACGGCCTCCTTCTCAACATGGAGGGTCTTGCTCTGAGCCAACAGGGTCTCCTTCTCAGACTGGAGTTTCTTGTTCTGAAGTAGCAGGTTCTTGCTCTCAGAGAGGAGGTTCTCCTTCTCAGACTGGAGGTTCTCCTTCTCAGACTGGAGGGTCTCCTTCTCAACATGGAGGGTCTTGCTCTGAGCCAGCAGGGCCTCCTTCTCAGACTGGAGGGTCTCCTTCTTAACATGGAGGACCTCCTTCTCAACATGGAGGGTCTCCTTCTCAGACTGGAGGGTCTTGCTCTGAGCCAACAGGGCCTCCTTCTCAGACTTGAGGGTCTCCTTCTCAGACTGCAAGGCCTCCTTCTCAACATGGAGGGTCTTGTTCTGAACCAACAGGGTCTCCTTCTCAGACTGAAGGGCCATGTTTGTTGACTGGAGTGTCTCCTTCTCAGACTGGAGGGCCCCCTTCTCAGACTGCAAGGTCTCCTTCTCAACATGGAGGGTCTTGCTCGTAACCAACAGGGTTTCCTTCTCAGACTGAAAGGTCTCCTTCTCAACATGGAGGGTCTTGTTCTGAACCAACAGGGTCTCCTTCTCAGACTGAAGGGTCAAGTTTGTTGACTGGAGTGTCTCCTTCTCAGACTGGAGGGCCCCCGTCTCAGACTGCAAGGCCTCCTTCTCAACATGTAGGGTCTTGTTCTGAACCAACAGGGTCTCCTTCTCAGACTGAAGTGTCTCGTTCTCAGACTGGAGGGTCTCGTTCTCAGACTGGAGGGTCTCGTTCTTAGAGAAGACGGTGATGTTATCAGAGAGGAGGTCCTCGTTCTCAGCGAGGAGGATCTTATTCTCATACTGGAGGTTCTCGAACTCAGACTGGAGGGTTTCTTTCTCAGCCATTAGGGTAATGTTCTCAGTGTAGAAGGTGTCATCCTCAGCCAACAGGGTCTTGTTTTGAGCATAGAGGGCCTCCTTCTCAGAGTGGAGGGTCTTGTTCTCAGACTGGAGGGACTCCTTCTCAACATGGAGGGTCTTGTTCTGAAACAACAGGGTCTCCTTCTCAGACTGAAGTGACTCCTTCTCAGACTGGAGCGTCTCGTTGTCAGAGAGGAGGGTCTCATTCTCAGACTGGAGGGTCTCCTTCTCAACATGGAGGCTCTTGCTCTGAGCCAACAGCGTCTCCTTCTCAGACTGGAGGGACTCCTTCTCAACATGGAGGGTCTTGTTCTGAACCAACAGGGTCTCCTTCTCAGACTGGAGGGTCTCGTTCTTAGAGAAGACGGTGATGTTATCAGAGAGGAGTTCCTCGTTCTCAGCGAGGAGGATCTTATTCTCATACTGGAGGTTCTCGTACTCAGACTGGAGGGTTTCTTTCTCAGCCATTAGGGTAATGTTCTCAGTGTAGAAGGTGTCATCCTCAGCCAACAGGGTCTTGTTTTGAGCATAGAGGGCCTCCTTCTCAGAGTGGAGGGTCTTGTTCTCAGACTGGAGGGTCTTGCTCTGAGCCAACAGCGTCACCTTCTCAGACTGGAGAGTCTCCTTCTCAACATGGAGGGTCTTGTTCTGAACCAACAGGGACTCCTTCTCAGACTGAAGGGTCTCCTTCTCAACATGGAGGGTCTTGTTCTGAACCAACAGGGACTCCTTCTCAGACTGAAGGGTCATGTTTGTTGACTGGAGTGTCTCCTTCTCAGACTGGAGTGTTTCCTTCTCAGACTGGAGGGCCCCCTTCTCAGACCGCAAGGTCTCCTTCTCAACATGGAGGGTCTTGTTCTGAACCAACAGGATCTCCTTCTCAGACTGGAGTGTCTCCTTCTCAGACTGGAGGGCCCCCTTCTCAACATGGAGGGTCTTGCTCTGAACCAACAGGGTCTCCTTCTCAGACTGGAGGGTCTCCTTCTCAGACTGCAAGGCCTCCTTCTCAACATGTAGGGTCTTGTTCTGAAACAACAGGGCCTCCTTCTCAGACTGAAGTGTCTCCTTCTCAGACTGGAGGGTCTCGTTGTCAGAGAGGAGGGTCTCATTCTCAGACTGAAGGGTCTCCTTCTCAGAGAGGAGGGTCTCGTTCTTAGAGAAGACGGTGATGTTCTCAGAGAGGAGTTCCTCGTTCTCAGCGAGGAGGATCTTATTCTCATACTGGAGGTTCTCGTACTCAGACTGGAGGGTTTCTTTCTCAGCCATTAGGGTAATGTTCTCAGTGTAGAAGGCGTCATCCTCAGCCAACAGGGTCTTGTTTTGAGCATAGAGGGCCTCCTTCTCAGACTGGAGGGTCTCATTCTCAGACTCGAGGGTCTCATTCTCAGAGAGGAAGATCTTTTTCTCATACTGGAGGGTCTCGTTCTCAGACTGGAGGTCCTCCTTCTCAGACTGGAGGGTCCCATTCTCAGACTGGAGGGTCTGATTCAGAGCCAGCAGGTTCTTGTTCTGAATCAGCAGGTTCTTGCTCTCAGAGAGGACAGTCTCCTTCTCATCCAGCAGCCTGTTTCTCTCCTCCACCACCTGCTGGAGCTGCTCAACCAGAATGCTGACCTTCACTGTCCTGTCCTCTTCTTTCTGGAGGTCCTGGCTTTTTTTCTCACCCTTGTCATCAGGGGTGTTATGGAGCCTTTCAAGAAGACTCTCATTTGTCTTCTGGAGTTCGGAAATGGTGTGTTCTAAGTCAGCGAGCCTCAGCTTCAGCTCGGTCACTTCTCCTTTAAAGTCACTGTTGGTTTTTTGAGGTGCCTGGCTGTCTGAGGAGGCCACGGGCGTCTTCCGTCTTTCGGCCTCCAAGAGTCCAGCCATCCTCTGGAGGTCCTCCTTCTGTGAGATGTCTTTGATGCTTTGCATCTCCTTCTCATTCCTCTGGTCCTCTTCCAGTTTGGAAATTTGAAACATTTCTCAAACCTTTTTTCTTAAGAAAATGATAAACGTGCTTGCAACTGTGCGTGCAGGTGCTGCGTTCTTGAAGTTGCAGTTGAGATATTCGTGCTTTAAGTTTAAGCAATGTGAAAAAAGCTGGTCCGACGTGTTCAGTAAGTATGAAGCTGTAGTAAAAGCTAATCGTCTCACTGAATGTATGCCTGTGTGAAAGAGAGTTGGTGTATGTTTACATATGCTTCTTTTCAATCAACACAGTGTAGTTACATCACGTGATGTCATTAAACTTTCATCTTGGGAACTAAGCCATTAGATCTAAGCCATTAGTTCTAGTCCACGCCCCAATTGAAACCACGCCCATGACATCATTCCCAGTTTAAGCCACGCCTCCATCCAGAATGGAGAAAGAAACACTGCTGGCCTCCTTTTCATTGTTTTTTCTTTTTTCGGCAGCTTGGGCAAACAATATGATGTGATTGTGAGGCTTCCAGTGTCAGAACAGTTTTTCTCTTGCAACAGGAAGCGACTTGGAGACTCCTGTTACTGCCTTTTGCCTTGATTAGAAGTTGGCATGACTGCCGTACACGACGGGGAGGGGGGGGGGGGGGGGAGACAACAGACAATACCCTTGTTAATGCTACATAATAAACATAATAAACAAAAAAAATTATTATACATAAAATAAACATGGCTGAAACAGGTTGATTTGCAGATGTGTGAACAAATAAATAATGCCACAACAACTGATTCAAGGGGAATCTGTGTTTTCTCTTCAGACTGATGACATGAGGGTGTAAAGATAGAATCTCCTGAGTCTGAGTTCATCTAGACCAGTAATTCTCAACCATTGGCAGTAAGGTAACCATACGAAGATGAAGTATTAATGGTGGAGGCAGAGTCTGAGGTAGTGCTGTTGTCTTCTATTTGTTTTTGTCGTGATGCTTTGCATTTTGATGACGTATGCGGCGGTGCGACTGTGTTGCCTGCTATTGCCAGATTGGCTGTTTTCCCCCGACATGTTAAGGCCCGTTTACAGTGAGCCTTACCCGGGTTTTCCACTGGAAGGCTCAGAAATCTGGCAACTCTCTAAAACAACATTAAACTGTCACTAACACCAGAATGAGCGCCGCTCACAGTGACGTCTTTGGTAAATTAAAAATGATTGAGCCTGGCAAACTTATCGAGATCATTTTTAATTATCGTGCAATTAATTGATTTATTGATTATTGCGACAGGCCTAGTCTGTAGTTTACTTGCCTTAGTACTTGAAGCATTTGGGCAGCAACCAGTGCTGGTCCAATACATGTTTTAGGTTATTACTATACAATCATAACATCAAGTAAATATGAAATAAAAATAAATAGGCCGAGCAAAAAAAAAAAAAAAAAAAAGGTTTAGCCCCTCCATAAACAGCCCAAAATTTTGAAAAAATAGACCTTAAGGTAAGACGTTCCAAGCATCTCCAAAATCTTGCTGCTGCTCCTCCGTGGATTTCGGCTGCCTCTCTTCCTTCTTCCTCTTCATGTAATCCCAGACTGACTTGATGTTGAGATCAGGGCTCTGTGGGGTTCACACCATCTATACTCCTTGTTTGTTTTTTTTCCCCCTATTGAAGTCATGTCTTTCTGACTCCGGAAGTGTGTTTAGGGTCATACTTGTGCCACAGGAGGAATTTGGGACAATCAGATCCTTATCTGACTATTTGGGGTCATGGGAAAGACGTTAAACAGCAGAATTTCCAGAGCAATGTTTGTGGAGTCACTCACTTTCCTATATATTGACGGTAAATACAAACGATCCTAACGATTGAAAGTGAGCATTTGGTGACAGCACGCTGCATTCTGAGTGAGTCTTGCCACAAAATGCAATGACCTACTTCACGTCAAAAAGACTTCCTGGCTGTTATGTGACCAATTTAAGTTCTCATGATGAGAGAAGACAAGCGAGTGACAAGAAGCCAAAGAATGAGTGAGAGACGTGTTTTGTTTGCGTTTCAGACCTTGTTCTTCTGAAGAAGTCAAAATGCCTCAGTTGCGCCCACACGCCTCTCTGAACATCCCACACTCCCATATAAACAGACACAAACATATACTTCACAGCCTGAAGCGTGATCTCCGAGCGTGGTCAGGAAGGAGCCTGGAGAGTACTTTAAGTGATTATATGCGGGAGATTTTTTTTAAAAACTGAAGTGAAGCAGAGTCACTGACTCCTTTGTCAGGTCAATTGAATGCTAATTGACTAAAAAGCTTTGCATCGTGTTGGTGTCCATCCACACATCCGTCTCATGCACCCACTGGATCCAAGTTAGTGTTGCGTGTGTGTGTGTGTGTGTGTGTGTGTTGCAACTGTCTGAACTGCCAGTGAGCCGATCATATATTGGAGATGAAATTCACAAATATCTAGGAAATTCAAAGGAGGCACAATAACATGCAGACTCTGCACATGAGGTACCTCAGTCCAGATGGATGGATGGCTGGATGAACCTACACAGTGTCCACAATACGACCATCTTGTGTGGTGCAACACTTCAGTAGCCTGCTGACTGCATCTTGGCTCCTCACTCATATTAAAGGGCTTAAACGAAGTAATCATACACCTCCGCTACATTTTCTGAATATTACAGAGCCAAATGGGAACATTTTCATTTTGCGTGGCTTGTAATACTCGGACAAATGTGCGCCCATACTTTTCTTTTTTTTCTTTTTTTCTAATAATAGTGAGTGGAGTAAAATCCTTTTTGGGCCAGTCTGCCCCTCTGAGTGAATGCAGCAGTTCTCAGGATGCAGATTGGCAGCTGAACCGAAATCCCACCACAGCTCAGCGATGATTAGAGCGGTTTTAACACAAGAGGCGTTCAGGGACAGCATTGAAAGCGTTCATAAGCCTAAAAAAAACAATGATAAAGTAGTTAAACGCAGGTAGAATGAAGACTGAACCGATGATTCCCCGATTTTTTTTTTTTAAAGAACCTGGCACTAATTTATTATTCATGAGCTTATCAACAGTCACGGTAAGCTCTGACTTTCTAATTTTTTCATTAAGTCTTTTAAACCTTTTGGAGAGAAATATTATCAGTTTGAAAGATGAAGGTCAGTACACAGCAGAACAGAGAGCTGAGATTTGCAGGTAAAAAAAAAAAAAAACACATAACTGAAGAACTGCTTTTTTTTTCCCTAAGTGAGTCAAAATATTTGACAGTACTTCACCTTTAATGAAGCCAATTAGGGCTCATGTTACTAAATACCTTTGGCCAGGCGATAGGCTTCTTCACATCCAGTTACATGTAGAGCAAAGCAGTCATGGGATGGCAGTCCGAATGAAAAACCTGCATAATAACAAAGTATTAGTTGGACTGTATCATGGTAATGGTAGATATTTTATGTTCAGTATCACAGGATGTCAATAGATAGATAAGTAAATGACTACCTTAGATATATGTATTTAAAAAGGCTGGAAATCGACACCAACCTCCAACAATTAATCCAGCCTATATGGATGTTAAACTATGAGTGGACAATAGCTGCTAAGTGAAGTGGTACCAACAAGTAATTTATAAAGCATAGCCTTTGGTTAGTAATAATATAATAGTATAATTCACCTATAAAAATCCTGCTGCTTTAGCTGCATGTACAAGAGAAATATCAGAAAGTACAGCAGCAGTATTGACCATATGAAACGCTCATCATTGTGTTTATTATTCTGTTTATCGTGTGTTAATTCGTGGAATAATCTAATTCCTTTATCTTAACATTGGACACCATTGCCATCTGAACGTCTGTGATTTGGCAGCTAACGCTTGTGATTGTTGGACTCGACTTCAATTGGCATATATGCTCACACAAGTAATTTAGCTGCTTGAAAAATGCTATTAAATGAAATTTTAGGGAGCAAATATAGTACATTCTACCATGAGCTTCAAAGCTGGAACATGTCATGCAGAGATTTCCTTTTTTTTTTTTTTTTAATTAGAACTATATTTGCTGATAAATAATAAACACTCCCATGTTCAACAGGTTTACTATCAAATAATTCAGCCAAATGTAATCAAGTGCAAACACTCGTCTCAATCATTTTCATAGGAACAGAACCAGAATTTGTTCATCATCTCTGCAAAACATGTTTTAACCTAATCTAATACATTATCTTATTACTTTGATAATAAACAGATACTTTATTGATCACCTTTAGGAAATGATTTCTCTGCATGTAACCCTTCCGATTTTTACTTAACCTCAACTACACATACTTAGAGCCGCTCCCGGTGAGCTGCTGGGGGTCAGGGGCGTCGAGGGACCACAGTGGTAAGTTAAGTGGATTCTGCATGTATGCATAATCCTTCGCTGATATTGGAAGCGATAGAAAAGTGTAACTCTTCCTTGGGGCCAAGACCCTTTAAAGGGGCGAGACTTTGCCTACTCTCAGGTTGTCAGAAACAGATTGGGAATAATTCTATCTGAGTTGGATAGGCTATAAACGCATCTCACTCCAGCTTTATGACAAGCCTCTGTGATTGCTGAGACGCCCTTTTGTGAAACATCCCACCTCACGAGTAACGGCTAAACGCCTGACCGTAATCCCCATGTTTTGCAGTCAAAGGAGAGTTAGCATTTGTATTCGTCCTCACCCTTGCCTTGCTGCACTCACTCCCAGGCCCCGTCTACCGCACAGCAAAGTTTACAACTTAAAAGCCAAGTTTTTTGTCTCTTCACCGTGAGAGAGCTGAGACGGAGGAATATTGCCCGAGGATGTTTTATATCCCCACAGCCCTGACTGCACACTCTCTGCTCCCTCCTTCATCTCGTTTTCCTAATCAGCCCGTCTTTTCACTTTATCTCACTATATCGCCCCCCTTTTCCGGCTCACTTTGTCTCTCAAAGGCTAACCTCTGCCTAATTTCCCTCTGCAGCTTCGTTCTACCCCGACCTGTAATTCTCTCAACTTCCCTCATCGTTCTCCATTCCTACCTCCATGCATGCCTTTTCCTCTCCCACAAGATTAGAGCCTTTCGTTCTCCGTTTTCTTTTTTTTCCTCCTAATTCTCAAGTCTCCAGTCTTGGCGAGTGCGTAAGCAAGGCTCTCTGAGCTCTCGCTGTCATTCCAAGTAACGTCCACACAGGAAGATGCAGCGCTGTCACCGTGGACGGGCTCCGGGGGAAGATGAAGCAGAGCAAGTGAAAGTTGCCGGGAGGAGATCGGGAGAGAAAACGAGGAGGGGCAGGAAGAAAAAAAAAAACATGACACGGAGGAGGTGTACCGATGACAAGTTCCTTCACTGGGGAGTTTGCAGAAGTGAGGGAGCTGCCGAAAAATAGAGAAACAAGGAGGAGGTGGAGGGTGAGGGGACACCCGCAGTCATGCAGGATGTTTTTTTTTTTTTTTGAGTTGTTGAGAAGTAACGACTCAGGGATTGCACTCGTGCACTTCTCCCCACAGGTTGACCTGCTCTGTAAAGCTTCTCTTTGAATAAGCTCGCTGACTGCACAGCACAGTGGGCAGATGTTACTCACATTCAGCTTAATGGCTGAATGCATAATTTTCTTGTTTACACACACTAAATCTTACCCGGCAGTTGAAGGGCATGCGGCTTCATGCTACATGAGTTTATCAAGTCAAAGACGGGAAAGGTGCCGAGACGTGTGTGCATCCGCTTCACGGCTCATGGTTTTGTTCACGGGAGCTTCAGCGCGCCTTCGGCCCATAAGGCTAATGTTTGGATATATCACACGCGTCATGTCTATATGATGTCACAGCTTCAGCTAAATAATTGAGTCGCAGTACTTTGTCGTTAGTTTAACATTAATGTTTAAGTCAGAGTCGCATGCACTGTGAAGTCATTTACATATCGCATAACAGATGTTTTGTTCTCACATTCATTTTATTTGATCGCACTAGAAAAAAACAGATCGACTCGATAAAAGTGCACATTTATATCGAGTTCAAACTCCCAAAAAGTTTATGAAGCATGTTCATGCCGCAAATATGTTTCAAGTTGGTACATGTTTGTTCAAAATATTGTGTTAAGAGTTTAATGGGAGCTTATGTTAGTTTATCTGTACCATCGGCATGACGGGATGAATAGCTTTGAAGGAAAAAAGATCATTACAAATGTTTCTTATGCAACATATACAGTATGTGTGTTGGGTGTGGGGATAGATCTGCGCATAAGAATGTGGATTAATTAACATACATGATGGAAA
This sequence comes from Lipophrys pholis, assembly GCF_963383615.2. Classification (NCBI taxonomy): domain Eukaryota; kingdom Metazoa; phylum Chordata; class Actinopteri; order Blenniiformes; family Blenniidae; genus Lipophrys; species Lipophrys pholis. The sequence continues at coordinate 13,515,483 of NC_137644.1, read as the reverse complement.
TGGAAGCATATGTCATCCAAAACTATTTACCATCACGGATTATTTCACAGATGTGCATCTTACATACTGTATGCCATATGCTGTAAAGCAAACCATCTGATCATAAAGTGGATGGACCTTCTCCTTTTGAGACCAAAGGATGCAATTTCTGAAACATCTATTTTGTTTATATTTGTCCACAATTACTAAAATTGTAACATTTTCAGAATATTAAAATTTTACCTTTGCGCACCAATGAACTGTGTTCACAAAAATATTCACAATATTGACTTTTTTTTTCTCAATGCAGCAACAAAGTAGAGCTCAAAGATTGTGGTCATCCCATATGGCCCTTTAACCTTGCTCGTTGTGGACAGATTTACAAATTCTCAAAATTTCTAATACTATTTTGATGAAATCTCCAAATTCCGATATATTAACCTTTAATCATGGCAGCTTTTACCTACTGTCTTTCCCTGAATGTCAACACTAATTAGAGTTAAGTGAATTTGTTGTTACTATTCACTTGATTCTGTTTTTGACGTTTTTTGTTTTTTTTTAATAATTTACATGCATCAAACATCTATACTGCTCTATCGAAGTCGAGAGCCACAGGATGTTGGTGCTGAGAATAAAGACATAACTCAGGATAAGTTCAATCACATTCACTTCCACGAGTACTTTTAGAATGGATGGTTTTGCATGGTTTTAAACTGTAGAAATGAGAGCAGACTAATGGGAGAAAACACAAACACCCAGAGAGACCGAATTAATTGATGGTGAATGTGAAAAAATCCCTTCACACGCCCTCATCTGCCGATTTAAATGTCTATTTGGTGTGTTTAAAAGCTTTTGTTGCGAAAGAGTTCAGAAAACAGCCAGTTTAACATACACGCACTTGGTTTATCTAAATATTTGACACATTTTTTGCTCAAAAAACAGGAACTGAGTGAGGCCACCTGAACATTTCTTGCTCTTTTCCAGTAAAGGCAGAGATGAACTGACTTATCCTGTGCAGGTCAAAAGAATCCCCACAACATTTTTTTTTATTTTTTTTTTTACACCAGGTTCCCACAAGAAGGTTAATCCATCCAGGATCGCACTATAAAGCTGCAGTGTTCCATTAAAAAGATGTATAAGATCCTGCAGCCTCAAGAGAGACGGCAACACACCTGAGCCTCTCCACACAGCTGTTGAGAGGAGAAAATATCTCCTTCACACAAATGCTCTATTATTTCGCCTGTGAAAACTGGCTCATTTTAAGTGTTTTGTTGCTTATGCAGTTTAAAAACTACAGATTAGAATTTTGGGCTTATTTTTAACGCCGTAATACATCTAATTTGATATGGAAAAAACCGGCGATTTGGGTCAAAATCTCATTGGGTGTCCAAGAAATCCATGTGCAAGCATCATCTCGCACAGACTGCTTGTTTGCGTCGCGCTGAAAGATAAAGTTTATACCTGACATCTGCCGCTTTGCATACGCACTCCTGCTGCAGCAGGTAGAACAAAGAGTGGAGGACTAACTGTAGATTTAATGCAGCACGGCTGAGAGCCCCCCGCTGTGTTTATCGACTGTGATCGTTGCAACAGCAACTTTGTTAGGGACCACGCTCCTTCTTTAAATTCTCACTCTCTCGCTCACAATCTCCAAGTTACACAACATCTGTGCTCGGGGACGCATCGGCCAAACCATCTCTGTGATTTGTGTTTGCCCTAAAGAGGATGATCACTACATCCCTCAAACTGGCGTCCTGTATGGTGGCGTTATGTGAGCGAAATCAAGCGACAATGACTGCCCTCTCAGTGCGAGTCTTCAATCCCCCCCCCCCCAAAATGCTTCTTGTTTCTCTGTTGCCTCATTATAATCCTTTGTGTGTCCTCTGTGAATGGCTGATGATGATTATGCAAATGTGCCATCGGAGAGCAGCATGGGTAATTATCACAGTAGAGAATGAGGCTTTTTGAAATTCTCTGACTGCTGAAGAGAAAACCATGGGTGTTCAGTGTGAGCCACAGTGTATATTCATCAGTTTGGGCGAGCTTGGGGCTTTGTTATTCTGGACGTGGTCACCATGACCGGGTGAGATTTGTGAAAGCTTCAAGCTTTGGTAAAATTTTGACTTCTTCAGATGAGATCAAATGAATAGTTTGTTGATTTTCGAATATATTGGTTTTTGCTTTGGGTTCTTCACGTAAATCTTTTGAAAATGTGTGTTTTTAGGGACTTTCTTATAGGTAGTCACTGTATCTTTCCTCCAGTCATTTCGACCAATTGTTTACGCTTTTTATGTCGCTGTGATCCATGCTCTATTTACATTGCTTACTATTGCCAGGAATCCACATTATCACAGTTCCCACTTGTAAATTCTTAGACAGTTAAATCGAGAGAAAAAAAATAGTAGAGGGAAAACCCAGTTAAAAGTTTCTGGTCCGTGAGGGACTGGGAAAAGCATCGCCTCTTCGAGAGCGGTCAGTTTGCGAGTGTCAACTCCCAGAGAGGGTAGCCCCTTGATTTGGGTGAAGAGACGAGGACTGCCTGGGCTCAATTAACCTCTTGAGCAGCCTAAGCTGGGCTCATAGGAACACTGGTTTTTATAGATACTGATGAGGCCCAATTTGTCTCTTCGTTGTAAAGGGCCGCTTGAATAATACAGGTCATATAGCATGGAGGCGTAGCAGGCATAAAGTACCAACTAAAGTTTCTCCTTCCCGTGACCGAGCATGTCGCCCACTCTCAGAAGCATTTCCCGTTCATTGGTTGGCCATCGTGACTTCTGATGAACGTCAAGATCAGCAAAAAGTCCAGCCTTTACTGTGCAAATCAAATGTTTAAATGATCTATTTTTTATTATTTTTTAGAACAAAGGCATGTCACTGCCGAGCGAGCTGAACAATGGGCTGAATTCAGAATCCCAGGGACTCCGGTAGTAGAGATCCGAACAGTCATTGAGGACAGAGAAACAACATAAATCATCACCCCAAAAAGTTTCCTCCACCTTTTTGAAGAAATGAAAGTCCATTTGTCACCGAAGTCAACAAACTTCCCACAGTTCTTGGAGGTACCTGGCCCACCAGCAGATCAACCAACCGAGCACAAACGCCGAGGCTATGATGTGTGTATCTGCGCGGATGCAACTCACTCCCTTCCCTTCCCTCGCCGTCCTAATTTGATTAAGTCGGACCAGTTAATGTAATAATCTCGCAACAATGTCCAGTATAATGCTCTAATCAGTGCCAGTGAAACTGCAGTCCTTCCTCCGACTGGCTTCGTCAAAAACACGCAAGTCATCAAATCTTTGTTTGCTCCTCCTCGCCTCCTTCGAATTCATGTCGGTTCATTCCAGTGCAACAAATAAAGTGAGACGCTTAAAAAGGACGAGAAAAGAAAAATGACAGATCACATGAAATATAGAACAAAAAGATTTCATGATTGTCTTTGGGGTTTTTTTGGGGTTTTTTCAACTCCTTTCATGTAAAGACTGTTGGTATTTCGTCTGGCTGTCTCTTCAGTCCATGTCCGTGTCCTTTTCCTTTCCTCCTATCACTCTGTGGGAAGCTGTCGAAAAAGGCAGCGAGAATACATCAGTGGGAGCCGGCTGCATTGCATGTAGAGGCCTTTTGTGAATGGCAGCAGGTCCAAGGGCCATTAAAACGCATAATTACAGAGCTGTCTCAGCGTCAGCCCTGATGGGACGGAATAAAAAGCGAGGAGGGGAGGATGAGGAGTTTATAGGAAGGAGGTGAAGAGTCAGGCCATTTGATGTTCATCCAATCCTAGCGCAAGCTCAATGTTGTGGAAAGCCTTTTACACAATGACAAGGAAATGAGAGGGTGTTCTTCCTCAGATTGTTTTGTTGTTTGACTTTGTCTCATATTTCTCCTTTGTCTGAGTCATATTTAGACCCTCCAATGATTTAGTGCAAAAAGTAAATCAACACTACGCCACTAACCTTCAGTGGGCAAAAACTGTTTTTTGTTTGGATTTCCTTTGTTTTTCTAAAATCACGCTTGCCATATTGAACATTGAAATCCTGTTGATGTCTTGTAACTGATGGAGTGTGATATGTGATTGGTGTTTGATTGGATCGTGGTCACGGAGGCCCAACTATTGGCCTTTCTGTGTTGAGTTTGCATGTCAATTGAATTTGAAACGGATTTTCACAAGTGGCGATGTTGAGTTAGTCGATTCACTGATTCATCCAAACAGCATTTAAATTTTTATGACAAATGCAAAGATCTTAGCAGTTTATTTGAGGCTTTTGGTTTTGTATACCTATAAAAACAAAACAAAAAAAAAAAAATCCCATGCACTAGCATGAGTTTGACATTTGTGGCTTAAGCAAAATGTCATAGCAAAACACAATGGATTGCCATGGCATTTGTTGCAGATATTGATTCTGTCCTCCAGGTGAATCATGACGACTTTGGACTTTCCCAGACTTTTCAGTCGGCTTTTCAATCTCCCAGTAAAACACATTTATCCACAGCTAAATATGGACAAAATGAATGGCGCTTCTATCAGCATCGGCTGTCCCGCCGCAGCGCCAGAGGGAGCTTACAGTGGCTTAAGCTCCAATTGTCTTTGGTAATGCCCGGAATCTTTTACTTGCATTTATACTCAAATCAGATCTTTGCTGTGTGAAAACCATTGTGTATGAATGGGACTGACTGAAAGGTAAATGGAGCCTCTTTTGTCTACCCTTGTTTGCCCTGTGTTTATTGTCTATTTCAGAGAAATACTTAACACACCATGCCATAAACCTTCACTTATGATTTTCTCTCTCCAATGTGCATAACATGTTTGCTGCACAGTAGCAACTTAAAAAAAAAAAACATGCTATCTGTCTGTAGGCTCATGTTATTTAATTCTATTGTCCAAGCTTAAACATACGTATACTAACATTTCGGTGCAAAAAGACCCAGGTCCGTGTCAGATTTCCCCTTGAAGGAAGTTGTAAGTCGTAGAAGACACAGTTGTCCCTATGGACTGTCAGTCTGCAGAGTCTTTTCAGGACACCAATCATTTGACTCCATCAAGGGATACAGCAGCTTAAAGTCAAAAATTTATGGCTGTGACCACCGCAGGTCCCATCAAGCCAAGTGGAAGTTCGGGTACATCAGATAATGGCACCCGAGTGAAATATGAGGACACGACATTCATGTGTCTACTCTTTAGGAGTAGATCTGCCACCGGTTGCCCCTGAGGGTGCAGCACCTTTTGAAAAGGTTGTTTATCTCGTGCACAATGCCACTTCAGGTCTGGAGGATCCCTCTGCCACCCTGCATCATAGTGGGAGACAAGAGGGAGGCAGCATAACAAGCTCTCCGGGTTTCGTTACAATGACAAGTGGAGTGAGAAATGGGCCACCTACTGTATTGTGCTGGCGTTGTATTTATTTGTGGATGTCACTTCTCAGTCAGAGGGGCTATTTGGGAGCAGATCATTCACTGAGGTCTGTTCCATTTACCGCACCACTGAAGAAATCAATGGGACATACAGTTAATGAGGAACAGCTGAAAGTAATGGTTGTCTGCTTCAGTAAGCACACATGGGCCGATGCGTGAGTGAAACATCCCATTTAAGCATAATAAGTGGCATTAAGTTGATAATGTTATCAATTATAACCTCTTAAAGTTTTTCTTTGTTTACAATATAATTTGCAGTTATATTTTTGTATTTATTTCTCATCTTACATTGTCACTTTAAGCCAAAACACACTGTGCCGATTGGCAGAAATACATTATTAAATAAAGGAACATAGCTCCATTCCTTGAACAAAAAATGTGTCATTCCTCATTATTTTTCTCTTTATAATTTATGTCTCTTTCAGGCTGATGCATTATGCCTCATAAAACAGCAGACAGCAGTCCTGATGCCATCCACATAATAATATGTAATTATTTGTATTTGTCGTTTTCGCTGAGTGCATTATAAATAAACACTAAATGTATGTTTGGTTTGTCTTTAATTATATCTGAAAATAAAATAAAAAGCAAAGAAAAGAAAAGGTCAGCCATCTAGCTGGCCTCTTTCTTAATTAACGGGACCAAAACGCTTTTTCACAACTTTTCTTCCTCTTAAATAAGCTTCTATTTTTCTGGAGCTGACAATGGGAAACAGGGACATGGTGGCTGAAACAGTGGCTGGCTAAATATGGGCCTTTCATCTGGCTTAACTCTACAAATGGACCTCATTGTCTTGAGGAATTCGATTTTCTGCTGTTCTATGGGCACGCTGTGTCCCTCTCTGGGGCCCGACTGCAGCGAGCGGGGCCCTTATCAACAGTACTCAGGGTGTGGAATTGAGGAATTGAGTTCTGCCTCAAATCAAACCATGAGAAAGGATGACGGGGGGAGAGAGAAGAAGGGGAGAGAGAGAGAGAGAGAGAGAGAGAGAGAGAGAGGGGAGGGGATAATTCTCCAGATGCTTCCACTCTCCCACTTAGAAACAAACCACACGCACTCATGTGCACCTGTTGAGGCACACACAAGTACATACTGTATGCATGCATACAGCACAACTCAAGTACACACGCACACGAGTGCATGCAAAATATGCCAATAAACCCATTGATGGCGCTCTCTGTAGGGGAGCTTTTATACGCTCCAATTTCCAGCGTTATCTTTAGTTGCTTGGAGCCAATACCCAAATTGAGCTCTTTCTATCTGCTAGATTCAGTCAAGACTGCTCTTTTGTGTGTGTGTCTGTTCTGCTCTGAGCGGGTATATGTTCTGCTCTGTTTGATGATGAGTAATGCACGCCTACATTCACAGTGGAGCTATTTGCAAGGTTCATACCTATTTGTTGCTTTCTGTCCTTGAATGGCAAAAAAATATATATATACTTGCACATTTTCTCTGCCGGTGCTAATTAAAAGTTGATTGCATTCGATGTTGAAATGAGAGGTCGCTTGAGTGGAAATACAAAAAAAAAAAATACCCACAGGGTTTAAAAGACAAAAGCACTGACATAAAGAATATAATTCGATGTTTATGAAACCTTTTGGTTGTCACCAGGAAAACAAATCACATGTGTTGTAGAAAGGCTTTTTTGGGGACTCTGCACTTATGTATCATTTCTGACAGGTTTTAATAGTATGAGGTGCTATACTTTTCAACAAAAGGACAAAGAGCAACGAAAACCTCAAAACATTTACAGATAATGCTAATGCAAATACATTTATTGCCAATTAACGAAATAGAATGCTAAGTAGTAGAGATAATAAAAAAGAAGGGCAGTGTTATTATGTGTTGAAATTTGCAAACGGTTGTAATTCTCCTTGTATAACACAAAATTTAATTGAACACAAATTGTATTATGCATCACGAGGCACAAATTTAGCTTCCAAAATTGAGTATAATTGCAGGATTTTTCTTGTGTGTGTGGGTGTGTGTGTGTGTTTCACTGATATTGAGTTTCGCTATTAGAAAAAAGTAAAACAATCACTATGTTTTGGAGGATTTCAAAAGAGACACTGGATAGAAACATTTGCTTTTGTAATATGTGACTTTGAAAAAGGCTTGTCCAAACCTACATGCAAAAAGAAGGCGGCTGCATCTCAATCTTTTTCATTACATGTCATTATATATACATAATTTTGTCTGTCCAAAACTGTTTATTAAAACAAAGACAATTAAAACCCTTGGCTATTATTTCAGTACCTCGGGGCACCACTCTTCTTAAAATAAGAGAATAGACAGCAGGGAATTGAGCAGTCTAAGCAAAAATATGTTTAACAAGTAATTTCGAGTTCTGATTTACAAATTAAAAGGCGGTGAGCATAGATGGAAGGATTGATTAGAGTTCTCAAGGGAAGAGGTTAGCATTATTCACAGCATTAAGGCCTGCATGTCTAGCTGAATCGGTTGCTTCTCATTTGACATTAACCACATTTGTACAGCTGGTAGGAGCCCCGGGGTCGGTCCAGGATCCATTATAGAGATTATAAGAGGACGAGCTGGAGGAAGTTGTAAAGTACGGGGGTGTCTGGCCATCTTAGCTCTCCACACTGACACTATGATAACAAGTGGAATAAGCAGGAAAGGATAGATAGATGGATGAAGGGAAAAGTAGTGAAACCGTTTGGATTTTATAAGTATATTGATTATAAACTCATTGTGATGGTTTATTTTTTCATGGTCATAATTGCGTGTCAACTAAATAATTGCAACCCTTCTGAATTCCCTCAAATTAACAAGTTCTGAACCAATTTTTCAAGTGATGCGACTTAAATGTTGCATCACTTTGGAAAAATATTTGGCATTTTAACTGTAAAGTACATGCAGGAACCCTCCTCTTTTCTTGGAAAAGGCATGGAAAGAAGGTCTCACTGCTCCAATTTGGAGTGATTAATACCTGCCAGCCACCCTGTGTGCTGGGGTGTTTCCAGGAAATGTGCAGTTTTAGTGTACGTGCTGTTTTGCAGTTGGCTTGTCTGTTTTGATTGCCAGGGATGATATAATTTTTGATATGATACATACTATGCTTATTTATTCTCGCAGTAGGTGATTACATGACTCATTTTTAGGATGTATAGTTGTATTTTACATTTGCAATGTTCTACTCCAAAAACAAATGAACAAAAATCACTAAAGACTCAGAGAAATACATCTTGATTATTTCAGATAATTGATCATAACACAAGTTATTTGACAGTAATAACCAAACAAAAAGTGCCTCAACGTGGAGGGTCTGAAATTTGTCTTAGTCGACGTGTTTTATAATAACACCACACACATCATTATTATTCTTGCCTTAATAGAGTCCACCATTCAAACTGTATTAGCGAGGTGACAGAAGGCATCATAAGCAAAGCTGAGTAAGGAGCCAACTAATCAATGGGAAAAGCTTGGAGGTGTGAGTCTGAGCCACTTTTCAAAATCACTCAAAACATTTTGTGTTTGCACTTCATAAAAAGTATCGACTGATGTAAATCTTGCAACAACAAACTGCGGTCAATTAGAAAATGTTATATTGAACGTCGCTTGAACAAAATAGCAAGAGCTCTCCAATTTGACATGTATATTGGTTCCCATACTTTGTTTTGGGTTTTTTTCTTGATGCTCCCCTCATTGCTTTTAGGAAAGTCTCTGATCTCTGGATGGATTGTTATTAAACACATAAAGGAAAACAAATTCAAGAAAATATCTGAATCTCTTTCTCCTCTGTTGTCTTTAAAGAACAAAATGTCCTAAGTATCTTCCAATCAGTAAATATTAAGATCAGGGAACACAACCTGCTGATTGCTCAGAAAGTTTTTTTCTGTTCCTGGAACCTAAGTTGAGAATCACTACATTAGTGGACGGTTCCACAAACGGTCTACATAATAGAATTAACTGGTACATATTGTAAGTAGGTACGCAAAATATCAATTTCATCATTGATCATAAGTTTTGTGGAAATGCCGTTGACAAAAATGGTCATTTTGCCCCGTTTCTACGACAATGTTTAACTTCTTCCTATTCCTTTTCGATCATGGAAACTCAGACTGGCATATTTCAAAAACAGATTCTGTGTTCCCGTCTACATTTGTGTTATTATTTTTTTCTTTCTGTTTATATGTTAAAAATAAATGAAAAGTCATCTTTTTTGTGTGTTTTTTCAGGAAATTTTTGCATTCTCATGGCAAATTTTTCAAAACTATGTCTGTCTAAACAGTAAACAGTAGAAACATTGAAAACCTTGTAGTTTTCATGTATGGCCACTAGTAGGTGCCGTCGTTTGTTTTTGAAATGATACCACACAGACGTGAACTGAGAACAATATGCAATAAACATTAATAGTATTATATCTATTCTATTTTGACAGCAAGGCACGTTGTAGATTTCAGCTGAGCGATGGGGAAGCTGGCTATTAGCAGAAGTTTAACCTAAGCATGTTTCATTCAATTAGAAGTTTTGTAGAAATGCTGAATTAAATTCACTGCGAATTCAGGTACTGTTGTTCTCATGCATGCAACAGAAAAATACAGCGTCTCTTGTGCATTTAGAAACACATGGTTTGGTTTAATTATAACACCATCGAGTTTTACCTAAAGCCTTTTTTATATAATTCCAATACAAATCCAACATTTCCTATCTTTTTTTTAATCCCTACTTCATTTTTTTCAGGTTGGTCCCAGGTATCCCATTAACGAATTAACTACAGTGCAAGCAAGAGAGGTCAGGTAATAAAAAGACCAGACGTTCCTTCAAAAACACACTTGCTTCTCTCAATCCAAGGTGAAGTGCAGCCATTTACCACAGGGCAAGCGTCGAGTCACCTTGCTAGTGAGTGTCATTCGTCAGGACACGGTAACTAGGCCCGGTGGTGTTCTCGGAGCACCGCGGGGCATCAAGCCAGTGTGTGAGGTGTCAAGGCTAAGTTACACACTGAGGTGTGACATTACCACCAGTTGTTGGAACAATAAACAAGGGTTGCAGGGTGCTCGAAGGGGAGCTTTTACCCACTGAGCTCAGATTACCAGAATGTCTTTTCCGGGCGGCCAATGTTAAAGCGGCGCTTGGTGTGGTCAAATGTCTCATTTGCTGTTGAAGCGGCCAAGAAGTGGAGCTGTGATTTAAAAGATAGTAAAAAAAACAAGGTCAGGGAGGTATTTATCTTGAGTAGTGAGGCAGTATTTAGGAGTTATGTACATAAGGTTTATATCATGAAAAATGAACTGCTTTAAGGCCCAGTAGTTGACTGTGAAGTTATGACCAAATCAATTATTTTTTGGTTTGTTTTTATTCTTTCATGTTGAGAAATCAAACCATTTCACAATTTAGCATGTGTAGGTAATAAAACGACGACTGTTGAAGGAGCTTGTGCTAATATGCATCTTTGTCCTTCTTACTGGGCAGTAACACACACGTATAGACTCGTTTGATTGATTGTTAGGTATTTAGGTATGACGTTGCTCATTTAGTTGAAAGGCATCACAATGATCTAGCATACGTTACCAGGAGCTTTAATTGTAATGGTAAAAGATACGTGCCAAGCACATGTACAGTATGTGTAATACTGTGTAAGTGTATCTTCATCTTGATATTGTCGAACAAAACTGCTCATCCTTCTGTTCATGTGGATGTTTGGTGGTATTTCTCTATTTGTGGGGCCTGAAAGGGCACTACACTCGTGGTGTCGAACCCATACTGGTTTGTCTGTATTTAAATCGTACAATGCAGTTTTGGGGCTACACTTCCGATAGGAGTAGAGTATTGGAGCTTAGTTGTAATGATTATGGTTAAGGTAAGTGGAAAGGGAATCCATTAGATCAATTGGATCAATTGGAAGGTCTCACAGAGATACCACCACAAGTGTGTGTGTCCGTGTGTGAGATAAGCAAGTTGCACAAGTGACCTTGACCAGTTTCTCACCTCCATTATCGCAGCTACCTTTTATATATGTGAATATGAATGAGCATGGTATGTACTATACGTTCGTACTTGGGTGACCCCCCTCTGAATAGAGTGCATGTTAGATGGAGAGGCTGCCAGTGTAGCGGAAGAAAAACTACCACTCGCACTTATAGATCGACACTGTTTTCTTCATTTGGTAGCAGTTTCTTTAGATATACTGCTACAAGCTGCGCACCTAATTAAAAGCCTTATATATTGAGGAATTATACAAATCCAGCAACACATTATTCAAAAATTTAGACAAATGTAAAAAAAAACATTTAGAAAAAGAGTAAATATGGACCACAAATATCATCCGCTTCATTTGGTGGATCAATCCCATAATGCTTTGCGCTGTGATGCGGACCATTTGGGACATGTACTCAGATTCATGGATTTGTTGCCTTGACTAATCAAGCTTCTTTTAAAACTATAACAATCAAAGAAACTTTCCTTCGTCAACTTAAACCTGTTTCTTCCTGAAATCAGTCTTTCATTTTGAATTTTTTTGTGTCCATGTAAACACAGCCGGAGAGAACACCGGGGCGCTCAGGCTCTTGTTACACGGTGTTTGCATGTTCTTGCCACAATCCAAAGACATTAATGATAGGCTAACAGGTGACACTAAATTGCTTTTAAGTGTAAATAAGTATCGTTGTTACATCCCTACAATGGACTCACAATCAGATATAGACTCCAGTTTGTTTGACCTTCACCAGGATAAAGCGGCTGTAGAAGAGGGATTGATGGATAAACCAAATGACTTTCTTCAACAGTCCTCAAAACATGAATCGCATTAGTTCAAACGGGCAATAATGTCAGTCGCAACTTTGTCGAGGCATACAACCACAAGGCAGTGAATCCAGTTCCTCCCAAACGTCTTTAGTCTGCTGTAATGAGAAAAAGCCTTTAATTGCATCATCAAAGGTTATTCTCTCTCTCCCTCCAGATCCATAAACAGCATTATACAATCCAACAAAGAAGTAAGTAAGTTGGATTTACCATCTAATGTACCTCATACATACAGTATAAGAAGCCTGGGGAGGTGGCTGCCCTGCTACTTAAAACACAATTATTTTTATGTGCTTTTTCCGAACTGCTGGTGAAGTACCTTTATTCACTGCGAGAAAGAGACATTTTGAGGTATGATAATATGCCTGATTGAAATGCACACATTTTGTTTGGAGATGGCATGTTTTCTGATTTCTTCCCACTGTCAAAAAAGCATACATTTAAGCCGAATTGCCAACTCTAAGGCCTGACGACTGTGCTTGGAGCCAGCGAAAACACAACTCTGTCACCAGGGAAACAGGAGAAAACACAAGGAATTCTGAAATGCTGCTACTGTGCAAGCTCACCGCAGCCGCAGCAAATAGTTCTTCTGCAGATGCGTGAGTAGATGGACAATCATAACAATGGCGGCCTGCAGAGTGTCACGAATCCCAGTCTGTATTGTCCTACAACTTGGCAGCTTTATAGTTTAGAGTCACCCGTAATAGCAATCCGGCTTGACCGAATGTCCGTGAACTCGCCATTGTTCTCTGCACACGTGTATGTACCATGCTAAGTATATCATTTCCAGCATTTTTGCCATTTCTGGTTAAAAGGACATTCTTATCAAAACATTGTGGTCTGAACATTTCTTAAAAAAATAAAACCCAGCCAAAACAAGGCTTTATCACACACGTCGTGTAAAGACGTGAACACGAGCTTGGAGTTGCATGTCTCGCAGTGTTTGCCTTATAAGGCACTGGTGACTTCCAGGCATTCGCCAGTAGTTAACTAGATCCAACTCCGAACTGTCTGTAACCCTAAGTTGGATAAAGTGGTGCAGAAGATGGATGGAGAGAGCAATAGATTTCATACCCCTGCCATGAAGATAATTTAGCTGAAATAGTGTTACATACAGCAGAGGGGGGGTGTATGCCTCCCTTGCCTCCCAGCAAATTGAACCCTGAGTGCATGTACATGAGTATAGATAAATTGAAGCCCTGTGTGTCCTTGTGTGAGTTGGAACTGCTATAAATGAACTTCTGGAGGTGTGGCACAAAGTTGAGCTGCAGCCCAGAAAGGGACACACACACACACACACACACACACACACACACACACACACACACACACACACACACACACACACACACACACACACACATACGCATACATCCGAGGTCGGCCCACTTGCTTTCCAGCCAAGTGACACAATTCTTTTTCTCTCTCTCTCTCTGGTCATTTCACCTGTGAAATGTTCGTCATTAAAACCGGAAGAAAACGATTGGCTGTAATCCGGCGCCATTAGGATTTCGATTCCTCTTGTCCTTCGAGGACAAGATGTAATAGCTCAAAAACATCTATTTGGGCAGATGGGAGTGGATTTATTAAGAGAACGTATTTCAAGAATATTGTTTGATCTTCTCTTCTGTAAAAGTACTTTTGATTACAGTTTTTAATAACCGAGTGCCTTTGAGAAGGGTGAGCGCTGCACAGCTCACCTGGACCTATTGATAAACTACAAGCGCTGGCTGTAGGGAGTTGTTTATTTCATACACTGTCAGCAAATATTAATTCTTTTTTAAACTGGCTCACACCTGCGGTTTCACTCCAAAATACACTCCCAGGGAGTTAAGGGGACCTCTGAGAATATGTGAAAGCACAAATTTCTGCTATGATCAATGCTGCCTTTGTGCTCTGCTCACTGCTTACAATGCTCATTGGAGGAGGATACTGCGTGTGTGTAGTCTGCTTCTGGGGATTATGATCCTGAATGCATTTTGATTTATTTGTGTAGGCACGCAATATTTTTCTTCTCCACTAAATGCTGGCTTGGAGGCTAACCTTTACCACCGAGTGGAAGCCTGGTTTGGTGTAAGAGGAGAATTATTTCAGGGTCATGTGCTGTGTGCATAAATGCTCTTGTAATCCCCAGAGCTGTTGTTTACTGCATTAGTCAAAAGCAGTTAAATTCGCTTGGAGGTTTAAGGCTTTGGGGGTCTTCCAGACATGGTGATTTTTGAAAGGATGCTAATTTCACTTCAACCAACCCGGCTCTTTTCTTATATAAAAGCATTGCCGCGATGGCAAAGTGTCCCACAAGATCCACAACGCCACCCCTGTCCTTCGGTCACGCGGGGTTCGTTTCTCGATAGCGGAGCTTTAATTCATTTGTCTTGTACAGGGGCAGCTCCTTGACCTTGTGGATGGAGATTAATGAAGAGCTTTAGTGATGATGAAGGCTATCAGGCACCATGTTCGCCTCATCTAATAGAGCAAGAGTTTTACATAGCCAATTATGTGGTTTGCATTCCACTTGTAAGCACCGATCTGTCAGTGGGAGCTCAGTCAGCTGTGGCACGAAGACATCCGGGTCATTCTGGCAGAATGTGAAAAATGATTTTGCTGTTTTACGTTCAAGGTTTTTGAGATTGGGAACATTGGTAGGACTTAAACCATGCCATCAGAAGTCAGGCTTGAAACGTCAGAAGAAAAAAAAGAAAAAAGGCCCTGACAGGAAACCTTCAAACGGCTACCTGTGTGTGCAATTCTACAGCCAAACACAACTGAAAAAAAAAATAAAAAATTAAATGTCCACAGACTTCACAGCCTTTTTGATCACAGGGTACAGAGTGTACAAGTGCAATTGTGAGCCATTACCACTCTTGACTGCAATTATTGTCAGCCAGGCTCTTTTGGTGCCCCACTCTGCTCCACTGTTCTGGTCCAAGTGTAATTTTTGATGCTCTGACAACAGAACTTGAAATGTTGATCCACGGAGCAGTTTCGCCTCACTATCCTGTCATCTGAAGGAGGGTAAAGAAATATCCAGATGATGATCATGGGGTGAAGGATAAATCTACTGCAATCAGTGGGTATGTAAGGCAAATTGATCCAGGCTCTAGGGGATTAAAATGGTGTCCATTGGAGGCTTGTTTAATCCTTGGGAGCTGTTTCCTTTTTAACCATTCAATAGGGAAGCAACTTTTCACTCATCAGAAGTAAATGGAGCTTAAATCAATGCCATGTCATGTTAGAGCTGGACATCACTTTCCCGAGTTGTGTATGTCTAGGTTTGGTGCTGAGCCGTCCAATCATTGGGTATTTAGGACTAAAAACTGTGTTATATAAGTGTTACATAAAATCCAGTTTCAGTATAAAGGACTTATCAACTCTTCTGTGGCATTTTGAATTTGTTTTGCGATTACTCTAATGGGAAATGCTTTCATATTAGAAAGCAAGAGAGACATTCTACATTAAGCTCTGTTCATGTTAATGGAATATTGTATGCCATCAAGTACTCGAAAGGACGGTTGCTTTATTTCGAAAGGGAAAGATTTGAAGAGGAATGAGAAAGTTTCACAATCTCACAACTGAGTCCATACAAAAACGTTAGTTTTTTTTAACCTTGCAATGTTATTAGAAAAGACTAATAGGATAAGAAGCTGTTAAAATTGTGGAAATATTTGTGTCGGCCAATCAGAAGCGGGGTGTATTGATGTGTGTCTAATGTGCCTTGGAAGTTAAGTGTTTTCGTTTCTGACATAAAAGGGAATTTAGTGTCTCAAAACAGTATTAAAAGAGCCAACAATCTGGTGCTCGTTGTTGTTAAACGTTGCTGCGTATATGCAAAACTTTTCTGAACCAAAAACACAAAAATCACTTGAAACATTTTTATGTAAATTCCCATTGTAGTTTCTCTGCAGCAGATAATACAAATCATATTTAGATTCCATCAAATTATTATTATTTTTTTTCACAAACAGTCTGTTTAAGACAATTGTAGGAGATTCTCCACACTAATTATTTAAAGACACAAGTATCAATTTCTTGCTGGTGTGAGTGGCTGAAATGAAGCGAAGCATTACTATGTTGAGGTATTTACTTGCTACTCATAGCCATTTATTAAAAAAGAATTAATGAAACACCCAAAATGGGTCAAATGTTGGACCATTATGGACTTTTTTCCTGATAGACTACAGGAAAATGTGCAGGTCATATCTGGAAGATGTTTATATTTGGGTAATTACAGTCATTAGATTGCTTGAAGAGAGCTATCCAAACCAATTTTATTACTCTGCATTAAGTATCATTTTAAATAACCAGAACCAAGAGATAATTAGAAAACGCTGGAAGCAGGGTAAAACAGCTGGCCTCATTTTTTATTTATTTTTTTTCTCCCAATTGGGGCTGGTAGATATGACCGAAAAAGTAAATCTCAATTTGTTTGGTGTTTTTTTTATTATTTTTTTTTTATTGCAGTGTGAGGAATACATATATAGAAATGCCGACAGTTACAAAAAAGCCTTGATTGTCTGAGTTCGGTATGTCAGCCGATCTCATTTTAGGTGCCGTCACATTTGTGGGTTTCATCACGGCAACTTGCGCCTGGGTAAACTGCTATTCTAGCAGAGCTCACATTTATTTACATACTCTATGTACCCTGCTCAGATGCAGCATTACTGCAACATACAGGACGGTTTTCCTCCTGCTTTCTCCGTCTGCAGCTGCATTCCTGCGTGCTAGTTATAGGCAAGTCAGCACCCACCACTGTGTCAGAGTAATGACAACTCCTGACAGAGGGGATTGCGTGTGGGTCGCTGCAAGGAGCGCGCTGTAGGATGGAAATGTTCTTTTACAGCGCGGACTGAGTGGTACAGCCTTGCGACTTCAGTGGGTGACAGATGTCAGTGAGCTCATCAGAAACCTGGTCATTTCCTGCCACGCCGGCACCGACTGCCTGTCTCGGTCCCCGTAGATGGTCCGACGCTCCCGAGCAAGCTCTTAAGTGGGATCTGTGATGTCGCCATCAACCTCTCGGCACTGACAACACACTTTGTGTTTGTGACGGCTGCGAGCCGGGGCCCGTCCCCAAGCATCTGTTCCGTCCTCTGGCCCGCTGGAGGATTTCTGCCTGTCACCGCAGATCTAGCTCCATGCATCTGTGTTTGTGTCTTTGTACCTGTCCACATGTGTAACTGGTTCTGTCTTTTGAGCTCCCTATTGATGTCTCCCTCGTCCTCTTGCTGTCTGAATCTGTGAAAACCCTCCACTTCTGTCCACATCTGAGGATTCTCGTTATGCCATCAGTTTGCTTGCTTGTCTGAAGTGATCCGTCAGACCACAAAGTTGTTGATTTGATCATACTCGTGTACTAAGTGCTGATCTTAGTCTTCAGCTGTATTATTGATATCTGGAACAACCACTGGGTCTATTTCCAATCATTCCTATATGTCTTTTACATCTGCATTCCGCTTGTTGTCAGTACTTCACTACGCGAATGTCTTAAAAGACTCGTCATGCTCATCCCTTAATCCTTCACCTGATGATGCAAGCACGGGATGAGCGGCAGCAACAAAGAGTCCATTTCATTCCCAAGATCTTTAATTATTCTTTTCATCAGATACCACAGTTTTCATCAGATACAGTTTGTTTTTCTCGCACAGCCTGTGAGCAGCGGTGAAAGCAGTCATCGAGTACAACGCCCCAAAGCCCTCTAATTACAGGCTTGCAGAGTCTAATAAACGATGGCTTTTGTAAAGTAAGTTATTATTAATGTCAAACAAGAAGTTTAAAAAATATCATTGTTTGAAGTTGACTTTAAGAGTACCAGATCCCCCCCCCCCCCCCCCCCCCCCAAAAGAAAATTGCCACAGGCTTTTTTTCATATTCTAAACTATTCCACAAGAAATGATGAGTCATAGCAAGAACCACATAAATGGTTTGTGAATGAGCACTTTGGCTGAACTGTGACGATGGAAGCATTCAGAAATCTAAATTGCATGTCCTATAATTATCCTCTTATACAGTTTTTCAACATATGTGCAATTTTGCCATTAATGAGAATAAAAGCCACTCGCAGCTGCTTTCATGGCTCACCCTGACTACCATCCTGTTGTGTGTAATTGCCTTAATTGATCTGCGTAACCTTCAGAAGCTGAAATGTAACATCTACCGGCCTTCTCCATCCACAGTTTAAGTGTTTATCAGACTCTAGAATTAGGATGAATGGAGCGCATCACCACCGATGTTTACCTTTGACCTTGCCCAGAAAACGCATCTTTTCAAGTTACTGGATACTGGATACTCAGCATCCAACAAGAAAAGAGGCGGGGTGGCGAAGGGGCCACGGGCTAAGCAATGCAGGCGCCAAATAATGAGAGAAGAATGAATTCAGTTGGGATTTCTAATTCTGCCAGACTGTGATTAATCCCATCAGTAAACAAAGCAGAGGTCATCGTGTTTTGGAGAACTCCAATTAGAGAGTAATCAGCGCTAATCAGACAAGCTGCTCACCGGCATCTTGGTGATTTCGGCAGTAAAGGGCTCTCTTGTGAATACTCTGCCCTCCACACTGAGAACGACCGACCCACACTCTGTGATCCTGTGTAAAGGGAGTGGGAGGCAGACGAGAAAGAACGGCGGCTAATTAGCGGTGCCATTCATTAGCAACTGTGTGCGACGTGTGCTTGGGTGGGCCGGCGAAATGTTGAGTGTTTTTCGCGATGTGGCGAGTGTGCTATAAGTCGCCGTGCGCCCAAGGTTCAGAGCACAGGTACAGTTGTGTTTGCGTGCGGCTAAAAAAAAAAAAAAAAAAAAAAAAACGAAGAAGAGGAGTGCAGTCATTTGCCTGCAGAGATCACCAGAGGGCCTGCTGCTACAGATGTAAATGAGCAGTGACTCACTGTTTTCTCCAAGTGAATCATAAAACTTGCCTTTGCGTTTGATGCCAGCTTTCAAGGTTAAAGGCCCGGCAAGACGAGATTGTTTGCCAATTGATGGGATACTTTGCATTTGCAGATAGAGAGCGGGGGGAAAAAAGGAATGCTTCTTGGCAGTGTGACATCAAGGCGACAACAAGATTTTTAGGATGTTACTTCTGCTGGCCAAGAAATGGTCCAGCGTATTTATAAATTGTTGTCATTCTGTTAAACTAACAAGATGTGACGTGTTTATTATTGAACATTAGAGGAACTGGTCGGCTGATTTTCTTCCCATTACAGCCAGCGACTCCTTATTCAGTTCTTATAGAGTTTTTTCTTTATCTGTTAGTTTGATAGAAAAGAACGTAAACGTTCAATCAGCCTCTATTATTATTATTTGTAATTCAGTCTCCATTTTTCAGGATTTAATTGTGCTTTTCAAAGCATGAAGTGTATCTGAACTGGAGGTCAGAAGGACGTCTTTATCCAGAATGAATTTTTGAATTTCAGTAATCAAGAAAAAGAAAAGGTACAAGATAAAAGTGATACTGCTTTATTACACACCAACTGTTTGAATTGAATTCATTAAACACATAATTAAATTTTTTTTTTTAGAATTTCTCATTAATTGGAACCATTAATTTAATGAAATAATGATGAATAAAATGATAACCTCCTGGTTTCTGGTTATTAAAAATAGTGAATAGCATCCATCGACCATAAGTCAGTTAAAGCAGTGTACAATTCCATGCAGAGTTACTTTTCATGACATCAACACAGGAAGCTGACAAATTAATTCGTTTGACAGCAAAAGTCAATAAAAACATTTTTTTTTCCTGACCCCAGCCGCCCTCCCGGACGGCACAGAATCGGACTGGGCGCTCGCTGGAGTGCAGGCTAATCACTGAGAGACTGGAATTACAAGCCCCTCTTGAGTTTTGAAGTCGAGGGGAAATTTATCACAGAGAAATTAAATCAGCAAAACTCTGTAAATGTGGCATTTCCCAACCCCTGCAAGCAGTATCCTCCCTGGGGTGAAAAAGCCCACAGCAGGTTCATTTTGTACCCGAGGTGCAGCCGCATCCCTGTCTGACCCACAGTGGTCTGAAAAGTGCTCCAGCACCTCCAGCCTGTAACGCTTTGATGTGTTTTTGTACATCCGGATAAAAAGATAAGTCAAGTACGAAGCTGAGGTCAGCGATGATGTCTGCTCGCTCCGAATGAAGCCTCTTTTGATAGATGCTGGCTGTGATCACAGCTTTGGAGTATTTCCCTTGTCTGGACAAAAGCAGTAAAAAGAAAAGTTGTACGTTTGTGCTCACTGAAGTTTAACATTCGAAATAACTGATGGTAAGTAAGAATGTCTCCATTGTACACATCAGCACCACTGAGGGAGACTTGCCGCAGCCACATTGTGCTTTTTGCATCTATTATGTCTATACTTGGTTCATTTAGATGTCTCTTGGCGACGAGGTTTGAACAGCAACGAGGTTTGTTTCCGAACAGATCGAGATGTGCTTTTCTACTCCTTATATCTGCTTGTCTTGGCAGCGCTCATTCTTCTATAAATGAACAGAACTATCGGGGCAGTTGCACTGGCAACGCCAAACCTGACAAGTTACGTCAAGCTGCTCGATGAAGAAAACCTGCCTTCCGTGTCTGCCATTGTTCAAAATGATGAAAACTTAACATGGCCTTGGCACTTTTGATTCTCTTATACTTCACACATGCATCCATCCATCTTCTAGGCCGCTTTCTTTACGCAGGGTTGCAGGATAAGAGAGCCGATCCCAGCTGACTGTGGTGTGAAGTACACCTTGGGTAGGTTGCAGGGCAAACACACAAGCAGCCAGTCTCTCTCTCTCTCACTCTCTCTCTCTCTCTCACACACACACACACACACACACACACACACACACACACACACACACACACACACACACACACACACACACACACACACACACACACACACACACACACACACACACACACACACACAATATCTTTAGGGAAATGTGTATCATGGAGAAAACCCTTGGATTTGAACTTGGGGCTGGTTCACTTTGAAACACTAAAGTGGAGTGCAAATTGTCTATTTATAAAAAAGTGCAAACCGCTACGGTACGCAAATAAGTACCGTGCGATTCCACTAATATATACTAAACTAAGGCTCAGTTTACACCACGTTTTAAATGAAAATGCATTGTGTTTGCATTTCTACTCCAGAAAAGTTCGATAGTCACAATGTCCGTTTACATAAAAATGTCAGAAAAGGAAGTAGTTAGCGTGCAAATGAACAATATGCAATAAACATTAATAGCGGTGAGTACACAGACATTCTTATGGACAGACAATGAAGTTAGAAGATTGTTATTAGTGATGACTCTCAACTACCAAGTCCCAGAAGAATATGAACTCATGACAGGCCGCCATTGTTGCCCATGTCCATCTACTTGCACATGTGCAGAAGGAGTGTTTATTACGGCCGTGGTGCGCATGTGCAGTAGCAGGATTATCCCCGTTTCCATGGAGACGTGTCAGATCATTCCTGAAATGTGTTTTTTTCGTGGCTGCGAGCACAAAATGTTTGTTTTCACTTAAAAAACACTGTTGTGTAAATGTGGCCTGAGTCTGCTGCATTTATTGGATCCAAAAAAATCTCCTCTCCATGAAATAAATATGATTTATGACGGTTAGTTCATGTCCATCAATAGCACATTCCTCCTCCTCCTCTCCGACCCTCCCTCGCTCTCCCCTCTCCCTGTAGCCGTGTGATTGGTCCGCGGGGAGCCCTAATCAAATAACTCGCAGGCCATTGCAGCTGCCATTTCGGTGGAATACACACAGATGCTGGGTGGGCTCCCTTCTGTCCTATCAGACCAAACACGGTGATGTAAGGCTTTACTCATCACTATTTCCCGTCTCGGCTTCAGAGACATTTATAGGCCAAGGAGTGCGCTGCAATAATGAGTTTGTGTTTATTGCTAACGTGTTGCCAGCAGAAATGGCAGATACTAAAGTGATTTGCGAGTTTAATTCCTCCACCTGGCCCTCTGATGGCCTATTGTCCCCCCCCACCACCACCCAATATACATAAATGACATGTTAATGACTCGTACGGTGATAATGGGTTCTGTGGGCGGTGATTTGTTATATCCATTCATACTTCAAGGTTATCTGTGAATCATAGTTCTGACTGTGGGTGGTGATAGCTCAACAAAAATCAATAAGTACTTTTTGGTTGTTTTAGGTTCTCCTTCTGCCAGACAGAATAACAGGAATTTTTTTTTTTTTTTTCTTTGAGGCTCTGGGAAGGTATGTGATCAATGTTGATTACATCGCTGCCATGTCTGGATTCCCTTTAAGGAGCTCTTTCTTGTTGCCGTAAGAAAGGTTAGTTGTACATTTGGTGGTCCGACTCGCCGCCTCGGCAGGGTTCACGTGTTTCATGCGTTTCATTTACACTTGCACGGCAAATTGAATTCATTCCCACCGTCAAATGAAAGTTCTGAGAGAAGAAAGATGAGGCAAAGCTGCAAACAGTTTGCTGACGCCCAAACTCCTTTACCTTTCTTGTTCTGTCACGTCTGCAAAATCCCTTCCCACCAAAGAAGCGCTGCTCTGGGGCCAGTTGACTTTGCTCTTTTGAAGAAAAGAGCACTGCCATACTCTTTTTTTTTTTTTTTTTTCACACTTAAAAGATTGATTTAAAAAGAATGTATCCTCTTCTTGGCCAGCACAACCTCCAATTAGCATCTCGTTAAGCTATTTGGAGTAACGTTACTGTGGAATTTGAAGGCACTCCGTTGGGAAAGTCCTCCTCGCTGAGGGAAAAAAAGAATCCTTATATCCTCCTTAATTAAAACATGATTTACGCTTAGTCCCAGCTATGAAGTTGCCTTTGATGGTTCTTTTGTCAATTAAAAGTAAGTCCTACAGAAGATTACATAGCACTCATTACAAGCAGGTTATTCTCAAGGACATGCGAGTTCCGGCTTTCAAGTAAGGAGCTGCTGGGTGAGTACGTGCAAGGACACCAAAAAAAAAAGGGGAACTCAAAAAAAAAAAAAAAAAAAAAGAATAAGATTTCATACTCGCGCGTTATATAACTCTTCTATCGAGGGCTGGTCTCTCAAGAGTCTCTCACACCTCCTCGTTTTTTTCCCTCCTCTCATTCCTGCTCGCCTCCTCTCTCTTGCCGTCTCTTCTGCCCTCCTCCACACGAACAAATGTGGACGTCGTCGGATGCGCGCCACGGTGTTCCTCTTTCATGTAACGGACACGGCTGTTATCAGCCGAATCCCGGGCCGCGCATCTGCCAAAGCCCTCACGCTCCATTTACACCCCGCCGTCAAAACACCAATACAGCACTTATGCACTTTAAAAGAAAATAAAAAAAATCTTCGCCTTCCTGAAAGAGAAGGCCAGCATGAATATTTAAAAAGGAAACTGCTTTTAGATACTCCAAGGCACTTTTTTTTTTTTTTTTTTTTTTAAAGGGGGCTACACGGCTGATCCAAACGTCTTTACCTGATGAGACTGAGACAAAGAACAGACATTCTCCTCCAGTCAACCCTCAAACTGTATTCAGGACATTCATTGGCCCTGACGGTATAAATAGTATGTCTGTGCATTGAGGGGAGCACCGGAGGTGTTTCTTTTCTTTGAAATTCGCCACAAGAAACTGACAAGAATAGTGTTGTTTCTCTAAGTTTTCTCTGGCGTCGGAGAACTTCATACACTTTCTGGCAATAAATCTTCCACGCACTCCTCATACTGCTAATGGAGAGGCTGAAACCAATTCCGTTTTCCCCTTTCTGTGCTTTTTTATTTTGTGTGTGTGTGTTGGCTTTAATTGCCCCTCCAAAGTTGCCATTAGGTTAGACAAGAGAAACTCTATGAGCTGTTCAATATTCAACTCCGGATTCAATATTGCTAATTCCCCTTTTGGCCCGGAGAAAACAGTGCACTGTGATTTAGGCTGACAGCCCAACAGCAGTGTATATATTTGAATGAGACAGTAAGATATAAGACCCCCCCCCCCCCCCCCCCCCCCGTCTCCTGACATCAGTCACCTTGAACCCAAACAATATATCATAATATAGCTTCATTGCTTCCTCGGATTTCCCGCACACAGCCGTCCAAACCACGCCCGCATCTGACAGCTGTAGGTGTAGATTGAAATGGAAATCGACAGGATCAAATGGGATCAATTGTTAAATCCGCTGTTTGACAGTGGATAGAGTGGAGGCGGGTGGCAGAGGACGGGAAAGGGGGTGTAAAAGGAAGCCTTCCTAGAATGGGGTAATATCTTTAATGCCTGGAAAAAAAAAAATTGCGCACTTGAGGGGTCGGTAGAAAACTAAATATAAAGAAGCTCGGCTGTGGTACGATTGACAGTTTATTTAAGAGGCCATTAACTTTACATACGCAGCTCTGAAAGTACACTGCGATGCAGTTTTTGGCCTCAAGACTTTGATCTGTTGAATATCATGTGAGCTGAAAGCATCAGATTGCTAAAAACACTTCCTCAGCACTCATATTTCATGCAGCTCTGCTTAATGGAAGCAGGAGGAATATCGAGAACTTGACAGGTTGACCTTTTGAGTTTTCGGCCGGTCATATGGATTCACCTAATATTGTCAATCACTGAAGATGTGTGCATTGTTTGCCATTTGCCCATCAGTGTTGGACCACATAGAAAAGCAAAACCAGTGACATCTCGGGAATCGACTTTTCTCCCAGTCAGCATATTTTCAACTATAATGTCATCACTTCTCTAACTGGTGGAAATATAGCAATTCTTAACCTTCAAATACTCGTTAAACTATGTTGTAATCAAGATGTGAGCCAATGCAGGGATGTTTCTGATAGGCAATGGGATATATTTTGAATGGTGACACTGCTTCTTTTCTTAATTTTCACAGTAAAAGATTGAAGTCTTATATTGTCCTGTTATTGTCCCCAAACATATTACAGTATATAACAACATATTTCATTGTGAAAACACAAGAAGTCCAACTTGTCGCCAAATAAATAGTACTAACAAGAGGCATGTGCAGCCTGTGAGTTTAGGATTAATCCAGTTTTTTAGCTTGGCTTAATTTAGACTTGAAAATGTGTTTATCTGGGGGGGGTTGTTTGTTTTTTCTCCAACGTGATGGTGAAGTGGCTTTAATTGTTATGAAGGGAAGAAACATTTTATCCCACCCTATTGTTAAAAAAAAAAAAAGAAAAGCTATAAGTGGGGACATGTAGAGGTGTCTTATACCAAACACATCCTCCCAGTAAGTTGCACCCTGCTTGTACTACATATAAGTTTCTAAGGGGAAAAGACAATGCAAAAAAGAATTTAGGCCGTATAACTCAACCATTCTGGAATGATACTTTATTATAGTCAAGTAATTATCTTGCATAAACAACATGTTTGTAGAGTGGCAACATTTTTTCAAGCGTCCACACATTTTTTGCACTTCCTATTGTGCACTACCAGAATGAGTAAATTACAAATGGGAAATCTTGTAATGTACAAATATCACACATTTCTTTTACAGCTTTATCATTACTATTCTGGTCTTTATTTGGGGTTTTGAGGCGTTTTTTTAATTGCAAATTGTGGTGGCTGGTATTAAACAATGATTATCAATGTTTTAGAGACAAAGAAGGTTGCTAATACTAATTGGGAATGCAGATCATTTCTAAAGAGAGAAAATTGTTCCATGCTGCAAAAGATCTGATCTTTGTGAAAGAATCTGAACTGAGAGCAATTAAAGGGGCGGATGCAGCTGAAAATAAGTTATATTCTTCGAATTGCCAGCTAAGAGGGGCAGAAGAGCCAAACCCAAGAAGGTGTTTGTTTAGTTCATAATGTTTCCTCACTCATCTGCTCTGTCTGTGACTCTCAAACCCAAATATTCCTCTATAGGCTCCAAACCTTCATGAATCGGTCAGAATATACTATAATTCCAGTTTTATTATAATGTTCAATTGCTTCGTAACGTAGATTGTCACTTTAATTTGTTGCTGAACCGTTGTAAAACGTGCATTTATTGCTTTAGTGTGTATAGGATGGATTTATCGTAACGTGTCACCACCTGGAAGTCATTTCTTCTTGTGGATTACAGTGAAGGCGCAAAAGATTATTACTTACCTCGCTGCTTTACAAAGAAAACCTTCCTCATGTCTGACTCTTACTGGTCAGGACTTGTTTCTGTTGTTGATGTGATTGCGAGATCACGACAGAGCCAATCAGCGATGGAGTTGGATGAGTGCCTGGCTGAGAGCTTCTGGGTCCATCAGTAAAAACACTGAAAATGTCTTGAGAAGTTACGAGAGTGCCAATGTGACCGCTGCTCTAAAGCATGTCATCTCTGCCTCAATATGGTCAAAATATTTGGGGAAAAACAAGAAGATAATTAAATTACAAGGACCATATTTTTCATGATTTATATATTGATAAAGTGGGAAAAAGTCTCTAATGCTTTTCATGTAATTAATACCTGATAGTGGTGATTGGCTGAGCTGAGATACTCTGTTCATATGTCAGTTCTCATGACAGGAAACCCAAAGCATGCTCACATTTTGTACTACACAAGAAAAATACAGTATTTGATTTATACGATTTTAAACAAAGAGTGGCACTTTTGTTTTTAATTTTGTTTCAATTTGTTTATATTGATAATAGAAAATGTTTTCATACATACACACTTCAATCAATATTGTTGTGCTCAAATAAAAAGCACAGAAGTTTTATGGTTTGCACTTTCCTCTCAGTAACTCTCAGTTCAGTTCTCGACTCTGTGCCTTTCTTTGTGGAGATCGCACAGATAGTGTGTGAAAGGGCGCTTGTCTCACCTCGCGACTTTATGTTGCATAAAGCAGATCTAGAAGAGACATTAATGGATCGACAGGCGGATTATTAAAAGAAGGATAAATGTTTGTTCACGCTTTCACATTGAACTGTAGGTTTAGAGGCTGATCTTGGACCTGCAGACATGAGAATGATGAATGTTGAGGATTTGTCAACACCTTTTCTCACCATACAAAACACGAGTGGAGCAGCAGAGTGAGCTCTGGGCCTGTCAGTCAACTGGAAGGCAGACGTTGAAGCCTGCATGACAGAAAGCCTCTGTAACACTGAAGGATTTTCCAGGGTTTTCCTGCCAATGACCTCACCTCTGACCATAGTAGAAAACCCCTCCCCGAACCGAGACAATATCGCTGATATTACTAACCATTTCCTCCTTTTTCTGAAAGTTGAGGCAGACTAGAATAATGTCAAGGGTCCTCTGCTCCTTGGTTCAGGGGCATCCAGCTGAGTTGGATAGAGGACAGGGCACTGAGTCAGCACAACCAGGCAGCCGCACAGAGGAGCTGATTTAAACCACCACCGAACCAGGGCTCAACTTTCATTAGCCGTTGTCATTATTCCCCGGCCGCTGTCTGACAGATGGCATTGTGGGATATCGGATTTTATGGCAGGTCATCTTTCATATCCAATTTCTTTTCCCATTTGATGAGAAGTTCTCGCTCCAGTCAAATTCATTTTGCAGTTTGAATATTGATCGAACTCTGGACTCGCTCTCCCTTTCCTCCCTCTCTCTCTCTCTCTCTCTCTCTCTCTCTCTCTCTCTCTCTCTCTCTCTCTCTCTCTCTCTCTCTCCTCTCCCTCTCTCTCTGTCTATACCGACATCTACTGCAAGTCTCTTAAGACTTAATGGTCTCTTGCTCTCGGCGCTCAGTCCAGAATGCAGGTGCTCGTCTGTCAGATGTACAGCGAACCACATCATGAAAAAACATGAATAAATATGAGGTGAGTGAGGAAGTCAATTGTTAACACTGCATTTTTCAATTTCTCAATTTTCAAGTTTGCATTGATACAGCCGTGGCCTATAATTACTGTAGAGCCTAATTACCAGGGTACATTGAAATTAGATTGAGTCAGCAATGCAATACAAACAAGCCTAATAGCATAAAGAAGCATGGTGGGGCTATAATGCAGCGCTACCTAATCTATTACATCAGCGAATCCTTTGAGGTGCTGCTGAAATTAGCTTCAGCCTACCCCTGAAATAAATTGATGGCTATTGAAAGGTACCGTCCATCTCGCAGCCACTCCACAAGGACATTAGGGGTCAAGATCTGGCTCTGATATGGCAGCAGAGAGCTTTTATTCCCTGTCGTTTTTTTCATTTGGCAGACAGGATATGGATGGGGGATCAGTGCAGATATTTCTCCCCGTTGCAGACGGTGACCTGACAGAACCCGACTCCACCTGTTTGCTCTGACAGAACTGCTGCCGGAAAACGGCCGACTGTAATGACCCATTAAAAATTCAGTATTTGGCGTAATGAGACGATCGTGCTCTGCCAGCAGTGTCTTGGATCTGAGGAACAGTGCGCATAGCCGGGGCACAGCAGCCCAATATCACACTGTAGCTGATAAAAGACGGGACTGTGGATATAAGGAGATCTGGTTTATGAATAAATCTTTATCATGTAAATATGCTTTGCTTCAGTGAGACGGGAAGATCTTGGGCCTTTGGTCCGAATGGGCTTTGTGTCATATTAGTATAAGTAATGACTCATTTCTAGGTAACACAATTTACTGAAACAACCCGTAAAATGACTTTTTTTTGTTAGGTACTGAATGAAACAATTCTACCTAAACCCCGCAAAGCATGAAGGAACAGATTTGTCTTGGCAATGTATTGCAATTTGAGAGGTGATCAAGCTTGAGATAATGGAAATCTCAATCTGGACGCATTCATTTCCAAAACCTTTTTGCTCAGTGGAGGTACAAGGCAAGCAAGGCAAGCTGTCTGAGTGGTGACACGCCAGCGTTGAGAATCATAAGAAGAACAGAGAAGAACAACATTTCTGCCTGTTTGTTTTTTTCCGCTCCATCAACTCGCTTCCCAAAGAGGTACGTCAAGTGCAAAAGATGCTGCAATCCAGGAGTCTCTCCCGTTTCAGTCTTGCTTTACTGCAATCCCATTATATCTACAAAGAGGGTAATTATCCAGGTTTCTCTGGTTGCAATGCATCACTTGGTTAGGATACTTTTTTTCCCTGCACATTCCCATGGGAAAACTATTGAATATCCATAGACTGGTGGGGTTATCCACTTTGAGACTCTTGCCAAAACTGGCAGGAGTCAGCCATAAAGAGCTGCTAGTCAGACTAACAGTGCATGAAACACAGAAGGCTCCTTGGTCCACTGGGCCTCCCCGAGGGCTACAGTGAATGGTGAACATCACAAATAGCCCAGTGTACATATGTGTGTGTGTGTACATGCACTGTGGGAAGCTCTGAGCAATATAACAGCCGTGTCTGCAGCGCAGCATCTGTCCAGCTGCCAGGGAGACCCTCATCCTTTTCCTGAGCTGTGGAGCGAGACATCACGAACTATGGAATCGTGTGGAACCGAGCTACGATTGACTGGGAAACGACCCCCGGTGTTGTATCACAGGCATGACATAGGAACCGGCTGCCAAATCCTGTCGTCACGGGAACGAGGCCTCTGAGGTTTTGAGGAGATTCTTTTTTCTTTTCTTTTTTTTGGCTCAGACAGATAGACAAAAGAGGCGTTTGTTTTTCTCCTGGTTTTCTGTCTGCCTCCAACTTCAGAGTTACCACTGAGTCAATGCCAGGGCCGTTGCTCCAGGTAGTCGTAACAGTACCCGAGTTGCTTTCATTTATTCTTCTGTATCAGCCATCAAAAAAAAAAAGCTGTCGACAAAAACCTTCTTAAGCAATGTAACATTCGCATCACCTATGGTAGTACTGAGCACATACACTGTTTCATATTTTCAACTGTTAAGAGTAATAGCTTGGTAGCATTTAGTCACCACATTATAGCCGTCGATGATAAGGATTCCAGTTGTTGGGAAAATGAAAATCTGCACCAAAGTTTAGGTTAAACCTTCTAAAAACATGCTGACCTAAAGTTCCTGAAGAGACTCATCAGAACATTACAAAAGGTTTTCTCTCCCTACAACTGCAGGCATGTGAAAAAACAAAAACAAAACAAACCTGGTGGGCCGAAAGGCTCCGACGCATCTGTGCAATTTCTACAAAGATCCACAAAACCTTCTACACTTGAATCATCGAGATGTCAAGATTAGGATTCTTGGCCTTCACTTTGGACACATGGCAACTCCATATCCCAGTGTCGTTGTGATCATGGGTCAAGTCAAGGTTTCCAGAAAACACAAGATCATTCAAGTGTATGAAGTGCACGCGGTTTTTATTTTTACTTGTATTAAATGTACAACTTGTCATAAGATGTATGACTACTTCACCTTTTTGATGAATGTCACTGTTGGCATATAGTTAGAGGGAATCCATATTGAAACTGCACAAGCTTCTAATTTCGACATGTCTCGTGCGTCCTTCGTCTTCGTCTCCGTCAAATGAGATGGCACATCTTCACTGAGGTTTGAAGTGGTATCTGTGTTTTTATCCAGCATGGAAAAGACAGCAAATGTAATAAAATGGCCACAGCTCGAAAGATAAATGAGCAGTGAAGTTAAACATGCAGACGAGACAGGTTCAGAAATATGGGCGAGCATCAGGGCTGTCTTTTTTTAACGGCAGACTGCCTGTGCTCGCCATCTGCTTAACTGAGGCCTCGAGCCGCCTCTTGAAAGCTGTTTTTTATTTATTTTATTTTTTTTCAGCTTTAGGCGAAATGTTAAATGAGGACCTGGACATACCTCACTTATTGGTGGATCAACAGGGGTATCGAGCTGAATTTCCTGCATCAAAAGTACCACAGAGATGACATATTATGCGACATCATCAGTATATTTTCCACCCTCTTTAGGTCGACTGCTTTGCATGCATGTCTTCTTAAATGCAAAGCAGTGACAGCTCTCCGTCCCCTCCTCTTCAGTGGGTATACTGATGCATGGAAACAGAGCCATCTCCATGGCAACCAGTATGTTTCCAAGAGAAACCGAGACGGTGGTCAACAAACAACGCTGCAGCCTGACATGTTTGACCCAGAGTCAGACCCAGATGCTGAACTACACAAGGTTATTGTGGCGCTTATCTTGAGGTTAGTTAGCAGCCAACTGGCAAACAGTGCTCGGCAGGTAAAAGTAGTAATGGATTACAATCATTACAAAATGTCTTTAAACAGAGTTGTCACATGTGATGTGCTTTTTCGATTAGCATTGTGGATTAACTTTACTAATGAGAAAAGAAGTAAACAATAAAAAAACAATGGCAGTTTCTAACTGCATCTAGACTGAGGTGAAGTGTTCATGTCCGCAAAGGTTGGAGAAGCAGTCTAATGTGAAATAGAATTTAAAATAAAAGCAAAAAGAAAGAGAAAGAAATGTGGACACAAACATCCAGCTTCCTGCCTTTAGTTGCTTGGACATTTCCATCATAAATAAAAATCAATCCACCCATCACAGCCACTGTCTCAGAGGCTGCGAGGGTGTGTAAAGACAAATCTATAGAGCTCTGTAGTTATTTTAGTTGCTGTTCGCAGTACAATGGCTAAGAACCAAATACAGCATGTGTACTTCTGGTCTGTGAGTGAGGATACTCAGGAGGTAGTGTGTGTGTGTGTGTGTGTGTGTGGGTGTGGGTGGGTGTGGGTGTGTGTGTTGCAAACAGTCCTGAATATTATACAGTCGGGCAGTTTCCTGAAAAAGTAAAAAAATATAACTTTAAGAGCCAGGTGGCAAATCAAGTACTTTAGTATACATAAACCAGCAATAAGTGGCTTTTCCATAATATTCCCCGATTAAATATCATGACATCAATACTAATTCAACTGACTTAGTTTTTATTTCTGGG
Source organism: Lipophrys pholis (assembly GCF_963383615.2). Classification (NCBI taxonomy): domain Eukaryota; kingdom Metazoa; phylum Chordata; class Actinopteri; order Blenniiformes; family Blenniidae; genus Lipophrys; species Lipophrys pholis. The sequence continues at coordinate 13,483,613 of NC_137644.1, read as the reverse complement.
AGGACATTTCGATAATATTGTACTTTCTGTATTTTTTAAGAAGTTTGCAATTGTTAAATTGTTGATCATTTGTAAAATTGTGTATTTTCTTGGGGTTTTATTTGTAATATTTAATGTGAATTTTGAAGGTGTTTGTCGATTTGTGTCAGTTAAGTTTTCAACGTTTTGCCATTCAAGAAATATTTGAGCAAAAAGAGGTTTTGTGCCTTTTTTTATGTTTTAATGCCTTTTTTTCTTTGCTTTATTTTGTTCATACTATTAAATACCTTTGATGTCATCTGCATATTGTAGAAAAGCACTGTAACTTCACTGTATTTGAAATTTGTACAACCTTGAAATGATCGAAGATGACTTGTTCGTGCCTCCTAATGCTGTCAACATTTAGTCATTGATCAGTTTTCCTCAGAAATGGTGGACACTACCTGAAAAACATCTGTTCTCGCAGTTTTGGCCCATAGACTTGGATTATTTTACCTTGTACATTATAAGAAGGGACCGTAGTAGACTGCATTTCAGGAGTCGCTTCAGGCCGCAGATTAGGTTTTATGGTGGGGGGTTTCGGAGATCACTGCAAGCTGGAGTTTTGAGGGCTGTGGTTCAATTTGTCTCGCGGGTTTCATTTTGGACATTATAACAGGTTGTGTGTGGTTTTTGCAGGCTTTAAAATCAGTGTTAGACTGTAGCAGAGGGTTTGCAGCAGACTGCAGTTTGGGTGTTTTGACAGGAGGTTTGGGGTTTGCTGCAGGCTGCTGTTCAGGGACCCTAAATAACTTCTGATGCAATATAAACTGTCTTTTGTGGGTAAACCAGTGAGACATGGGCGACTTGGTAAAATCTCAGGATATTTTAACCGCATGGGAAGTTTTTACACATTTTAACGAATCCATTTATCTTTTACTTCATCCAATATCAGGCAGTGGGGGACGTCAAGACACCACAAACAAGAAATACACATTTAAAAAAAAAAAAAACTGAAATCTTCTGAAAAATGGTAGCTTTACTCAGTATCTTGAACATTTTGCTGTTATATGGGGTTTTGGCAAACGTTTGAGTCATTCAACAGAGAACCAACTTTCTAATTTAATAGCAAAAGAAATTTATACAACAGTGAATCTGGAAAAGAAAAGACACATTCATACAGATGTCTAATAATATAACTATACAAAATTGTACAAATATAAGCCTGAAAAGAAAAGATACATGCAAAACAAAAAGGCATTTGGACTAAAATGGGAACCACTGTAAAAGATAATTTTTACAGTAATATAATTTACATTATTAACCTGAAGCAAACACACAACCTCACGCCATGTTGCACCAACTGCCCTGGACCAAAGAAGTCTGTGATAGAAGATATGTGTCCCTGGAATATTTCATGAGCTGCAATGAGACTGGGTTGCTACGCTGATGATGTGCTGGCCGGCTGTCATTGACTTCAGGACTTTCTCTATGCCTTTCAGCAAACTTTGTTTTTCCAGGACATCTGACATCGTGAAACTGGACATTGAAACTTGTAGTGTTTTGGTCGTTTTAGTGTCTGCTCGGCATGTCTGTTGTCTGTTATTGAGGTGTGTTAACAGTAAAAATCTATTGTTGCAATACACACTGTCACCTTCACCCACTCAAACGCACATTCACACGTGAACTCACACACCAGTGGAGGCAGTTGCCATGCAAGGCGCTCAATCCATCCATGGGGAGCAATTTGGGGTTCAGCGTCTTGCTCAAGGACACTTCACCATGTGGACTAAGGGAGATGGGGAATTGAACCCGCAACCTTTCAATTGAGAGGCAACCACTCGAGCAACTGCTAATGCTGCGGATACATCATGTTTCAGATTGTCATCATTGAAGATGCTATTATATGATAAAATGATCCGCAAAATATGCATGACTACTGGTCAAATGAGAGACAGTAGTTGTGTCGTTCATATTTCCCGAGTACAGTTCAGCCTTATATCTTCTGTATCACATCATCCTGTTCAGAGTTGTGGGGCTCTGAAGCCAATTACTAAGGGCAAAGATGGGATACATTCAGATAGCTCACCAGTCCATGTGTAATTCCTAATCAGGAAATAAAAACTCCACTTGATAGTAGCGGTAAATGATTAAAGAATCAGGTGAAAGATGTGGTATTAGTGAAAGATTGGGTGATGATCTCTTCATATTCTATTATCAATAGATCATATCCCCCTCATTTCATTTTGTCTTACATCTTTAGGGAGATTAATAGAGTAGTTATTAGTAATAAAGATCTCAAGAAGAAATTGGGGAAAGAAATTGTTTTACCGAGGATTATTAAGTATTTATCTCCCTGTTGTAGAATAATATAAATTCGTTTGGTTTTCTAGCAAATTATCACATTTTTCTATATCCTCATGAATTAGTATTTAGTGAAGTGACAGCAAATTCGTCAACTATCAGCTTTTTCCTGATTTGCTTCTCACTCTGTGTTTGACAGCTGTGCACATATTTTTTGGAGCATATTGTAAAGTGCTCCTCTGTCCTCTTCTCAATCATTAGGTGGTTCGACGAGCCATGGAGCTGGAGTATTCCTTTTAATCTGTCAAAGTATTGCATGTACTTTTTGGTTGGATAGCTTCTCAAAACGAATCTGAGGCCTCCAAAAAGCTTAAAGACAAAAAAAATAAATCGCTGTATGCGCTTTTGTTCAATTTTAAAGGAAATGTGACACATGTTTACTTGAAGTCTGAAACTATCTTCTAGAATTTCATACAGACCCTTAATAAAATCTGAATTAGAGAGTTTCATTAAAACTTTTCTGCTGTGGTCCTCGATGCCTCACTTCTCTTCTCTCTATAGCATCAAGTTTTCAGGATGCACTGTTCTTGAACTTGCAGTTCAGCCGCTCAGAAAGACACTTGGTGTTGGGCTGCCAGTCGGCGAATTGCAGAGAGGCAAAGCCGTTTAATGTGTGGGAAGTTCATCTGGCATTTGCATAGAGGAATATTAAGAGGGGCCACGGCTAGCTTCACAGGAATTTTTTCTTTTTTCCATTCGGAAATTGGCTCGTCCACTGAGGTACTTTTGAAAATGGCTGCCAAGACTCAAATAATTAGGCGATGGTAAATATTTCACGACGGAGTGAGTTTAACACTCCTAAAATCTTTGTCAGCTTCATATTTTAAGCCAAAATGATGAAGCGGTTGCCAATGAATAAAGATGTCTCGACACTAGAAGAGGGACCGTGGATTAATTTACAGTCGTCATAATAGATTTGTGTGCGTGACGTCAGGATCAAGTGAAATATTGTCACATGCAGTAAATAACAATTAAGTCGGCGCGCCACTTACGCTCGAGCTAATCTGGCCATGTGAGATAGATGGAACATTTCATGCATGCAAACCTGGGCAGGAAAACCCACTTACGACCGCAACTTCGGGGGAAAGTGCCGTCCAAGATCTTTTGGACCTGTGCGCCGGCCGACAGCTTGAGTTACACGCTCTGGACAAATAAGCAAAGCTGATTTAGAGCGCGCTGAATTGGGTTTTCGCCCTCCGTTCCAACTTCTGGTTCTGATCGCCTCGGCCGACCACAGGCGTGGTGAAAATGTCCGCTCGTGTCATCTCACTTCCATTTCTCTTCCCTGCTATTTCCTGCAGTCTTCTGCTTCCCATAACTCATGTCTCCGCCCGAGACGGCTGCTCCTATTAAGACTGATACATCCATGTTTACTTTGAGAATCCTACCTTTTGCCGAGGGTGTGTTAATGCAGACATATGACCAAATAACGCAGCTTCCCTTCATCGCCTGTTTAGATATTCACAGCATAATGTAAATGAAGAAGACTGGCTGGTGCAGCAACCATCCAATTACTGTCTGAGATGCGAAAGGCTGCCACATGATGGACAGCTCAGCAGTCTGGCAGCAGAGGATCTGAAGCTTGGAGAGGGATCTACAGAGGGGGAGTGAAGGAAAATTGATTTCAATGCTGAGGCAGAACAAGTCAGGTGCAGTGAAGGCATGTTGAATTATCTTCAAACAGGAATAGTCACTGGCGATGAACAAATCACCCACACACACGCACACACACAGACACACACACACACACACCTCTGGGTGCTCTCGCTATGTGTAGTATGAGTCAGGAGGTTTGCTATTTTCAGGCTGGGAAATAACACAGAGGAGTATTCCCCCTTTGCTCCTGTTCTTCTGTAGAGGGGAAAAAAAAAAAAAAAAAGACGCCACTGAGGGCCTTGTTTTTCCAGGACATTTTCAAAGAGGAGACAGTTGGTGGCTGCTGGCACTTGCCATGAAGTGATGCCCCCCTCCGAAATATGGAGGAAATCTTCATTCAGAGCCTGTTGTGAATCTAATACCGGAAAGAAAAAAGAAAAGAAAAAATGTTCTCAGCTTCAAACACATTTTTTTGGACACAGATCACAGGAATCCAAGCAAATGCTGCGGATAATTTTAGATGCTAAAAATACAAATTAGATGGAGGACGGCCCTCAGAATGTATTGCGTGATCACAAAATAAAAAGGACTAAGAAGCGCGGCCAGTGTTATTGATACTAAAAAAAAATAAAAATAAAAATCAAAAGCTAGATAAGTAAAGTTTGAGAGAACTAAATGCAAATACTCCTTGTGGATGACGTACTTTTAGTTTCCTCTCCGTGAGGATGATTCAGTGTTGTGGATCACGCTAGTTGATGATAACAGTTCAACACACCCAAGGTACAGAAGGGGACACGTTTAGGACGGATCAAGCTCCGCCACAGTTGAATGGCAAGACATCATGTGTCTGCTGGAGAAAATAAATATAAATACGATGGCTTAAAATGGAAAGTCGGCTAAATTAGCCAAGTTATTTCCTGATTTTTACTTAAGTGTATTAAAGTTGAGGCAGTGTGTGTGCATACATGTGCTTTCGTGGAAGTGCATATGAGCTTTCGCCTTAAAAGGGCCTGATGTATTGATGTATGTAATAAATAAATAGTATTTTCTTTACTTCCATTTGACAAAACAAGTATGTGAAAGTACAGATAATTATGTACACTTGCAGATTTTTGTATTAACACTTTTTATATTAACAATGATAAAAACAATTTAATGCATTTGGCAACACTGGTTTTCACAAACTTAAAAAAAAATTAAAAATGTTGCTACCCCCAGTCAACTGAAATATCGAAAGTGAGTGACGTGAGTGTAGTGAAGATAGGAGACAAACTTCTAGGGTTTCATTAACTAGTGACTGGAACCCCGATCATGTTTGGTCCCAACCACAAACAACAAGAGAGAGAAAAATCTATTCCTCCCACTTTGAAAGTTTGATGAGAGCAGTGACAGTTGAAAGTATCCTCCCACAGGTTAAGATTACATATCTTTCAGAGATGGCACTTTAAAGCCGTCTGTTTAGTTTCTACCCCCGAACGCCTCCCCGGGTGGTTTGAGCAATCAGATCTGGCTTCCTCTTGAATTGCTTTGCGGATGCATCAGATCTTTGCCGTTTTGGCATCGGCTGGCTATCCCATCCACCCAAGACGTGTGACCCGACTGAGTGGAAAGTAGGCCGGCGTAACAGCTGCTTGCAGTTTGTGCCACTTGCATAGCAGTTGATCTGGGATTAGAAAAAGGAAAAAAAATAAAAAAATCTGCCAACGGATGGAGGATAGAGGGGAACAAAAACTATTCATTAAGAACATCCATATCTTCTATGATACTATGATGGTACGATACTCTATGTGTGGCTTATTTCTCCACCACAACTGGAGGCTTCTTAAAGAGATAATAAAAGTCAAATGTTCAGGATTTTTGAAATAGCATTTTATTAATGCGGTGAGAGTACGCCTATAATTTTAGTTTTTTGACATTTTCTTTTGGCGCAGGTCACAAGATAAATTAACAATTAGTCCATATGCATGCTTGGATTGGATTGGATTAGGTTTATTGGAAAATGTGTTTTTCATTTCATGGGGTCTTTCAAGTGTTACTGAACAAAAATATAAATTTTAAATTCATAGCGAACAAGTCGATTGCATGAAAGATTTCCCAAAACATTCTACATTAGTCTTATTCTTTCTCTATTTAGGTGCAGATGGACTTTATGGCCCCATATCTGTGGGACTGATCACTGACGGTACACATTTAGTTGTTGAATTTATTTAAAACCGCATGAATCTTTCTGTTGCGGCACATCAATAAGAAAGAGATGAAGTCTTGCGTCTTCAAAATCCATTTTTTTGAAATCATTTTTCTCTTTTACTTGTTTATTTTGTAGAAAAACTGTCTTCAGGGAATTTCTTTGAAAAAAAACTGTCATCCTCAAAGCTGAAGAAAAGTTTTACATCCTGTCTCCATGAAGTTTTAATATTGTGGGACTAACAGTTTTTTTGTTTCTGTGTCACACAGATCATTATAGGGATTTATCTTAAAACTAAATATTTTCTGCTGCTTCCACAGCACAATGGAGGTGACGGCTGTTCAGGGAGCTTAAAGCATTGGAGAAAAAAAGTGACATTTGAAAAGTCTATAATGTCTTTCCAGACCTCTCTTAACACACAGACCTCCTATTCACCTCATTGAAGGAATAACCCCTGTATGGAAATCATTAATGCTGAAGTCTGTCGATTATCCCGCGTAACCAGGACATTGTTTCTTGTAATTACTGTTTTTTTGTTTGTTTGTTTGTTTTTTCGCCGTCACTCTCCTTTTTTTCCCCCCATTTACTTTAAGGGACTGCATAATCAGCAGCTCATTTGCATTTCTCTCAATTTTTCTTTTCAGTTTTTTTGTTACCGGAAGCATTTTCTGAGCTGTGCTACTTGCAAAGGGACCTTGTTAACTATAAACTGCAACGAACAGTGTATTCTCGTAGCAGGAAGTACAATAGGGACATTAAATCCATGTGAAAATGAGTTTATAGGAACCCACTTCCTAACAAAATCTTTTTTTTTTTTTCCAATGTAAATTAAATTAGAAGATCGCAGTTCATTTATTTACACATCAAATGTGTAGCCTTCTAATTAAAGATGACATTTTATCATATAAGCAGAGTGCGCTTCTGTGTAAATAACTTAATTTTCTTGTTTGTACTTATCATTTGCCTGTGTTTTGTTTGCGTGCGTGCACATTTTTCCCACAAAAGAAATGAACACATTAAAAATGCAGGAGATGCAGACCCTTGTGGGATAAACTGCTTATTAATCTTTCACTTTCACTTGTGCATCATTTACCCAAGCAATTCTGCCAAATGCAGCCACAACTGGGGTTGTAAATACAGAAACGGTTCGCAAAAATAGTCTTCTCTTGTCCTGTTGTGTCAAAGTAATCACAGATTTCCTCCCGCAACTGTGTTCAATAATTCACGCTGTTTCTATCGCTTTTCGTTAGAATGTGAAACAATGTCTTTAGATGGTTTATTGTATATGCATCACGGATTCATATTGATTTAAAGGTAATTTAATCAATAAAGCAGATTCATATCTTGTCGTATGAGTCTCCTATTGAGAATCTGTCATGATTTGTAAATCAAATCAAAGTAGAAGCCACTGCCAATCGCCGAGCTCGCTGCCGCCGTGTGTGATGTGAATGTGAAATGAAATTCAAGCGCATGCTCTGCAGACCTGGGAGGCATCCAACACTTTGTGTCCGTCTTTCTCTGTTTCTCGCTTGCTTCCCCGAGAGACACGTTTATCATGGTAATCTTTCCTCGAGTAGACTCAAATTGTGTGTGCGTGCATGTGTGTGAAAACCACTCGGTGTTCCCCCTGCAGGGACTTTCCCGGGGTAGAGATGTACACAGATTCATACAGAGTGCATGGTTGCGCCTTGTTCTGTGCCTTGTTTATTTCACTTTATTCAAATCAGTGGAGAACCCCTCCCACCACCCTCCATTGCTATAAATTTATAATTTACCCTGGCCAGAAAACGTTTCATTTCCCCATGCCACCTTTGCACAGGCATTTAGGATTATGGGCAACTTGGCTTAGAGTTTGCTCAGATTTATTCAGCCCAGGTAAATTATAAATCAGTGTTCTCAAAGTGCTAATTAAAAAATATCTTCCTGAAAGCACTTTTTAATGAGTAAGCTACAAAAGTTTAAAATTGCAGCCCAGTAACATATTTGCAAATCCCCCTGCATGTCCATTTATGCAGGACTTATACAAAGCAGTCTGCTGGGTGAAGATTACATTCACCCTGCACTTTCATATGAAAGAACGGAACAAGAAAGGCTCAAAATAACCCAACTCGTAAGTTTCCTTTATAGGAGGGAGGGGGCGATATTTGTAGGTGTATTGAATGCAAACGATCCCCTGCTACAGCTTGGGGCTACACTGGAAATTAAAAGCCGTGGGTGACAGTTTGATGCGGTATCTCAACATGAGTTTGAATTGTTGCGCAACGGAGTCATTCATTTGGGATGCCCGATCCATTCGGTGCATGAATCATCATCAGCGTCCGTTTCCATCACAGTCGCTTCCCCCTGCTGAAATATGTGTTGTGATTTCCATTATTTTTCACCCTCATGTGAGAATGCGCGAAGTTAACCAGCGTGCAGAGTGAAGCAAAGGAACGGGAGTGTTATGGTGTTGTTTCTCCAACGGGAGAAGCTATACTGACAGTAACGAGACAAAAAGCACGATAAACAGTCAGGATTTCCAAGCACAGCTAAAACGTCGACAATATGTTAAAGGCGGAGAATGTAATGTCGGAGGTTTAATGTGAATCAATTATGACGACATCATCAACTTGGAGAAAGTTTGCAGCAAAGACTTCCAACCCAGCTCATTCAGATGGTGTCGCATTCAAAGAAGCATTAGATGGAACATTTAACACAATGGAAGTGGAAGTGGCATGGGGCAGTGGTGGGTAGGGCAGCGAATCTCCGGCTCAGATGTTCCCAGGTTCGGATCTTGGAAAAGACTCTTGGCCCCAACTGCTTCCCGAGCACCGAAATCCGTCACCACACAGCTCCTGGTACATAAAGTACACATATATTAACTATTTGTGATGAGTTAAATGAAGAGCACTAATTTCCCCAAGGGGATCAATAAAATGTAGTGGTGGCTGTGGGATGGATCCCATTTCCCAGGACTTTCTCTCCATGCTCACTGTGGTTGCTGAGTTTTTTCTGATTCAGTTTGTTCTTACTATTTGGCCCTCTGCTACGTCATAATATTATAATTATAAACATCATGACTGGCGTGTGTGAGTTATGGTGTTGTATAATGTTCCGAGTTCTCCAACAAAGTTTTATTCATCCATATATCACAGGCCTCGCCGGCGCTACAGTATGCTTTCTTTCTTCCGAGAGTAGATTGCATTTCAGTCACAAGGTTGGTGGTTCCATCACTCATCTCACGCCGTCCATTTACCGAAGTGTCCTTGAGCAAGACAGTGAACCCTGAATTGTTCCCAATGGAAGTTGAGTGCCTTGCAAGGAGGCAGTTGCCATTGATGGGAGTGCGTGCCAATGGTTGACTTGAGTATAGTGCTTCAAGACTGCTGAAGCAGTAACAAAAAAAAAGAAAGCCTTCTTTAGGTAAAGTCTATTCACTCTTCACTGTATTCACCCACTGGACTTGATCTGGAACACTGAATCTACCAACTGGAAAGAAAAGAAGAGGCTTTAATGCATTAAAGTGACTCACTACCACCTCCAGGTTCAACAGAAGCATGACTAAAATTTTCCATTCTGCTCTTTTAAGGTTACTAAAAATATGTTTACCGCTCTTAGAAAATAAAAAAAAAATAAGTACAAAATTGAAGCTTTATATGTAGTGCAGTAGTCTTGAGTGTTATGTCTCCTTCATGTAAAGTTTGGGGTAATTCATCCACAGTTCAGGTTTGCTGGTATGCCACTTAAACATTATGTTGTGCAAAGGTCGGGGTCGTTGAGTGGATTTTCCCTGTCCAATGGGCATAAATGTGCAAAAGGCTTTACAGCAGCTGAAAAGAAAAAAAAAAAAGGAAACAAGATATACCCACCACATTTTATCCTCTCACTACACGCGAATAACTTGCTCGCATGCACAGGCTCTCGAAATCCATCCCTGTGGGTGGACAGAATCACTTCCTTATCCACCACCTTGCATAATGCCTCAGTGCACTGCGTAGGGTTCGGGCTGGGCATCATCAGTCACGAACGCGAAGCAGCAACAGAGCGAACCTCCAGCTTGCGTTCACGATCACCGAAAACTCTCCGAATTTACTTGTTTGGCCCGCGAGACCTAAGAGCTCGCAGCAGCGGGTCGGGAAGCGCTACAGATCTAAACAGGAGTCTGGGAAAGTTTCCCGTCAGACGAGCGGGCCGGAGAAATGGATCCATACCAAGGTCAGAGCTCAAGATGTTTTGGCACAAACTCTTTTTCTGTTCCCAACTGGGAGCTGACCTCCCCCGACTACAGACTGTATATGAGCTCTTCTGGTCTTTGAACACGCACCAATGAGGAAAACGAACATCCACACGCGTCAACATATTTATAAATCGGAAAAAAAGGGAAGTGGATGTGAAACTTTCCAAAGCAGGCATTGGCAGGGAGATGTTGGTTTTCGCATAATGTATGCACTCAATTTGACTTCTCAAAAGAAGGCTTTGGAATTTATTCGAAATCTACTGGTGGTTGAATGGGTTGTGAATGTGCTGAGGAGAGCTGGTTGGGCATGTGGCTTAAAGTGGTTTTGGAAGACTATTTTTGTGTCCTTATCCTAAACCTCCCAGAGTTTCTTTTTAGTAAAAAGGTGAGTTCTACTTTTCCGTTTTCGTCTAAACTGTTGATTCTAGCCTAGAATCACATAAGTTCTTCTTTTTTCACGGCCAATTTTCCAAAAATGTCACAGAGACAACGACGTTGCGCCTCTCAAAAAATGAAACCATATTCTTAAAGCTCCCGACTACAAGGGCACAGCTGCAATGTGCACAAAACAAAACAAAAGGGTCGTTTTTCATTCTTTTTCACCATTCTTCCTGACAAATGGGAGAATATACTGGAGATGATGTTTCGTAGCTGAACGCAACCGAGGAGGTTGAAAAAGAAGCGGATTATTTGATGACCGTGAGGCAGCTGATGATTATTGGACTGATAAAATACTTAGCAAACATTAAGTTACTCGACAAACTCCATCCCCTAAAAATGAAGTAAAACCTTTTACCTTCCAATGTATGGATTATAATTTGTGACTTTTTTTCTTGATTTCTTTTTATAACTCCTCCAAATTACATGAAATGTAAAAGTCATCCAACTTTCTCAATAACTTATAATCCAAAGAAGATTTTTTTTTTTTTATGCCGCTCCACATTTCATCATTTGCCTGAAGCAAGCCATTTCACTCCATTCGTCCACTCGCCTGCTGAATGCGAGACGGGCTGAGACGGATTGAGCGGGTCAGCGGGCCAGGTACTCCACTTCTTTAGATTCCTGTGCCAGGAATAAATGACCACATAAAGAAATCTGTGATGAGTTGATGGAAGTTCATTATGAGCTAAATATTCGGTGCTCAGGAATTTAAAGTTATGGCGGCGGAGTGATTTGCTTTTTGTGTGCGGACTTTTTCCCGTTGCGTGCATGAGTTTTTCCAGCTATTTTTCTTTTTTTTTTATCTCACACACCAAAGACATGCATGTGAAGTGAGGCTGAATGATGACTCTAAATTGCTCCGATTCATGTTCTGTGGACTTGTGACCTGTATAGGATGTACACGACAATACTTTACTTATCCTTATATACAGCTTTAAACTTACAGCTCAAATGCAATCACAGTTTTCTTTCTAACTTCACAAAAACTTGTACATGTTAGTGTTATTTGCGTTTATCTCAGTTTTGTTTGAGATCCATTCCCCGACCCGAAACACTTCACCAGCAGGTGTGTTTCTGTGCAGAGGAAGTGAAGTTAATAAAGGTAGCCTCCGCATTAAGCAGAATTATACAAAGCCCCGAAGAAAAGTGGAAGAACAAATGTAATATACTCTTGCTATTGCATTTTCTCTTTCTTGAAGAAAGCAAACCTTTTTTTTTTTTTTTTTTTTTTTTCATTCCTGCTGAATTGCGAAAGAAGATTAAACACCAAGGTCAATGTGCTCCCGAGTCAATCATGCGTCTGCAAAAAAAAAAAAAAAAAAAAATGCAAAGCCTCTTTTCCAACACAAGTGTTTGTGAGAGAGCGCGAGTGAACCAAATTTTGACATTTCAAAACATTTCCTCCCCCGCCGTTTCCCTGAGGGGCTCCGTTGAATAAAAGTAATATACTGTGACAAATCAGAGGGACCAGCGCTTTTTCTTTCTGCGCGCACTACACTTTAGTCACAAACGCTGAGGTCATGATCAGGTTTCATTTGGGGAGCCGTGATTGTGTAACAGTTATGGAAATGGCATCGTTAAGCAAAAATGTACACAGCGCACATAACTGAAAAGCAATAATAGCCAGCCTCGTGATTACCTCAAATGAGCCTCACGATGTGAAGGTGTTAGTACACTGAGGAGACAATGAACGAAAATAAAGCTTCAGACAATAAGCCCGAGGTGAACTGTGCAGCGCAATATTACGTCGTCTGCTAATACTTAATATATTTGATGTACTGTAGAGCTCGGGAAGCAAAGTGTCTCTACCTTTGAAAGAATTCCTTCAGCCGACAGGCATCGTAAAGAAGATTCATAATAATGGCTTTCCATCAAGATAGCAGTGAATTCTTGTTGTCATTTCTGCAAGTATCCATTAAACACCTGCTCACAACAGTCTTCTTAACCCCCGTGTGTTTATACGGGCAACGGTGCCCTCCTGTAAACATTTAGCGCGACAACTCTGCTTTGTCACATGTGATAGATACACGGGGAAAAAAATGCAATATTGGCATCCAAACAATAAGCAAGGCACTATCGTTAAGTATTTCTCCAGAGAAATCTAAAATGATGTTCTCTCAAGGACATTGCCGAACGAGCATAAAAAAAAAAAAGAGCGAGAGAGGAGGAGGAAATTGCAGAGCACCCTGTTTTGCTCCCCAGCTGTTTACACAGTGCTGCAGAGGCTGTAAATTCTAAAGAGCTGAAGCATATTGGGCATCATCTCCGGCACCCATCATTCCAGAAATTGCCTCTCTTTACCCCGCTCTCTGGAGAGGCTCACAGTTCATTGCCATGCCCGCGGATCCTTTTGCACTGTCACTTTTGTGGTGACACTCGGGGGCCCCATAAACAACCGGCCTCAGCGATATCTCAAGGGTAGGTGGCTGGATTGGATGCCTGCCTCCTTAAAGATATAAAGGGCAATAATGTTTTCCTCACCTAGACCCTTTTTTTGCCCTCCCACTGGCTGTGGATGTCGAGCTTCAAGCAAGAACATGAAAGCTGGATGTGACTCAAAGCCCTATTTTGCAACCATCGGATTTATATGTGAGGGACCTATTTACTCCCCCCGACACACGTTATGTGCAGTTAGGTAATAACTTAGGCTTGTTTTGGTCATTTTCACATTGAATGTTGAAGTTAGAAATGCCATATTTTTTAGCCATAAGACTCGAGCTTTAGGTACTTTTTTTTTTTTTTCTTAAAAAAGCTGTTGGTTACAAAACAAAGACGAGGTGCGGACTGAGAAAACAATGAGGAAAAAAGTCCCAAAACAAACAGGCGTCACAAAGGTAGAGAGAGAAAGACAAATCTTTCATCGATTTATTTTCATTGTCGAGGAACATTTTACTAGACATAGATTAAAACTAAAAAAGAACATTTATATACATACTTGATATGTAAATATCAAGGAGGTGCACAGTGGATGAAAAACAAAGCCAAAAGTGCTTATTAAATGTAATAAGCACCGGTCGCTTCACTGGTTTTTCGGGTTATTGGGTCATTAAAATGACCAAATTAATGCGTTTCTGTTTGGTGGCTAATCTCCAGCCTATTGCTATTTGTAAATTTGCTGTATTTCTAATTTGAATTGAAGTTTGCATTTGTCAATCGTTTGTTCTGTGTTGAGTCGACTGCCCACTTGTTCCAGAACTAGAACTCTAAAGAGTCCTCTATTCCTCAGAGAGCTGGCAGCTTCTGTGTCGCCAGCGTTTGTGTCAAAGGGAGTACAAGGATGAAGGCAAGATTTTGGTTATTTGATAAAACTTCTCAAAATGTTTTTTCTCGTGTCTTTCAAGTTAGTTGGAGTTTTGACTGATATTGGACTTTGGAAATCAAACGCAGTTTTAGTAGTTCTCTGGTGGCATGACAGTTTACCGAATTTCTGTTCAGATACTAATCTTACTGTGGCCTGAAAATGGAGTGTGAGTGGGTTTCTTGATGCTGGGTTCAGATGTCTCAATGATATGTTTTATTTGAGTGTTAGAGTATTTAATAGCTCCTCAGCAGAGGTGTGTTGACAAAATGTTGCGTGTCCTTCCAAAATCAATGTGTCAGATCCTTTCTTTCTGTTTGCATTTTTTGTTTTCCCGTGTTTATTCTTCCCAAGGTCACACAGGAGATCTGTGCCTACTTCACAGTGGCTAATTATCCCAGCGCCATCTTCCATTGAATCTGACACTTTGAAGGGCTTTTTGTTGGCCCATCCCTCATTTTTAATAGTATTGATTTTTCCACCGATCATATCAGGGCCTTGCATTTTCAAAACGACGCTGCCAGCTTTTTATTCTCTCCCGCTCCCATCAACCTCGCAGCCTTTCGCTTTTATTCCCGTCCAAAGTGTTTCGGAGCTGGCAGAATTGTAACTGTAAACACACATCTTCTGCTCAGCAATTATCAAAGGGGGCAGAGTGGGAGAGGAATTGATCTGCCGGCTCGCGGTACAGTAAACAAAGCCTCCCCGTCCCATGTGTGCGGAGCAATTATGAAGTGCAAGAAGTAGCAGGTTTTGCATGAGCTATAAAAAGACTAAAAACAGTTGGAGCCAAAGAGGTGTTTGTCTAGAAACACTTACAATTAGCTTTAATAATGCATTACAGTTACATTTAATAAGCACTTTTGGCTTTTGTTTTTGATCCTCCCGCTGTTCACATCCTTGATATTTACATATATTTCTGCACAAGTGGATCAGCTTTTTGTCAAGGGCGACATCCTCTCTCGGCGAGCAACAAATAGCTTCCCTGACTAAACATTTTCACTGCTTCCCAATGATAAAATTCATTTCAATTCATGGTTTTCTTTGAGCCTATTTGTCACCTCTCTCACCGTCTTCCCCTCGCATGTCTGCCTTCTATGTCATTGTCATTGTCTTTTGCCCCTCTGTAGAATCCATTCATGCTACATTCGATTTAAACGCTGATATGCAATGTCCCTGGGCACTCGGCACAGATAGATATATGAATAGCATTTAGGAAAATAAATTGATCTTTGATGCTTGTCCTTCAGGGGGAGATTATGTGACATTGGTTACTGTCAACAGTCTGTTCTATTTCTACTTTAGCTGAGCGCCATGGGTGAAAATGCACTCATGAGGTCCATTGGAATCGAAACGAAATGGGCTATTACCCTTCAATATGATATTTCTGAGGCGATGGAAATGAAACGAGGTCCCTCATTTGTGCTGCAGTGATCTGGTTATAGCTCTGATGCACATAGTCGACGGCAAACCAGTGAGGTTCACATTTATCAATTGTTAAGTATGTTTGAAATATTAAGTGCTTCACCAAATGGGGGAATATGAAATACAAGGAAAGAACATACTGCATTCATAGAGATAACGGCCTGTCACATTTACTGGTGGAGTTTGTGTAATTAGGTGTTGATGTATTCTGTGTGTCTTATAGAATATCAACACAAGGCCATTAAAATGGAATGAAATTTTTTACACATGCTCTATCTGATTCCCCCTAGTTCCACCTCCTCCGTGCTCGCCAGTTGTACATGAGTAATAGAGACCATCTGCCTAAAAGATCACAGTCAGCAGAAAGCCACCGCAAGGGCCGCAAAAAGATTTCAATTACAAATATACCATTTAATACATCGCCGCCAGGCCAAACAGCCTGGCATCTCAACAGGGCGAGATGGAGAACGTTATTTCTCAAACACATCAGCAGATAGCTGCAATTTGGCATTGTGGTGCAGCGCAGCTCGAACCAGCTTCCATCCATCAAACAGTACTTGGAACATTGAGGAGCAAGAGAGCCAATAGGGGCTATTGTGCTGGAGCATTCGCAGAGTGGATCACAAAGGGGTGGTGCCCCACCAAGAGCAAACTTGGATTGTGGTGGTCAAGAGGTGAGAATCAGTGTGTTAGCTACAGCATGAAGGCCTTAGATTTCCATCAGAGGGAAAAACTGTCAAGTGTATTGAAATCATGCGACTTCCACGTGTTGATTTAAAAAAAAAAAAAACACCAATCTACTCAAACATTTTGTCTCAGTAGTTTTATTCTGAGTTGGCAATGAAAGTGTTGAGAAAAAGAATATCATGTAATGGACAATGAGGATACATTTGCAAAGCAGACATTAATGCTCAGATCAGATTTGTCACCTAAAAGTGAGTACAAATATTTTATCAAATGACCCATATGTGAATCTCACTACAACGTCAAACACATCGTGCATGCCTGCTCGTAGTGTTTACAAACTGTTTCATGCTAATGTCGCGGTGCCCGAGAGGTTAGTTGCCTGGATTTTTGGGAGGTGTATTGCATCTTGCGCATATTGTAGATTTCGCATCAGAATTTAGGATTTGGGCTGAATTAATGTGAACTCAAATCCATCGTCATCACCAGCGCATCGTCACCAGTGTCCCATAGCTGCCGCGACAATATGCTGCACTTATTTCCTCCTCTACCCAAAGACTGAGAATCGGAATCAGAAGTTCTCTATTGATCCCTGGGCGAAATTCTTTGCCAAAGCAGAAAGAGAGGGATAGCCGAGCTCAAGATATCAGAATACATGTGTCTTTTTCCTGCTTACATTGTCCAAATGCATATCCGATCAGTGCACACATAAGAGCAAAAAAAAAATCGAAATTGGCTCACGTTACACTCACAGTGTAAATGCGGTCTAAAATGTCGAGTTTTCTATGAAACTATAAAATTCCAGTACAAAATGCAATCACCAGCAGACATGCAGAACAGTGCTGCCCATGAATTGTTCAGTTAAAGCACAAAAAATACAACATCCGACATGCTATGTTGTAGAGTCAGGCAGCAGCTGTAGAGCAGGAACGGTGACAAGTGAAGGGTAAAGTATGGTATCAATAATGTATAGTTCTTACTACTGAAATGTGTCAGGCTGTAAAAGACTCGTGCAAAAGGAATGGTGGCTGGGTGTATAAGTGCTGCATCAGTCTGAAAGCACTTCCATCTAAACATCTTCATTAGCTGAAAGTAGGCTGCTCGTAGAGATGCTGCACCCAAAGAAAGCTTTTCTGCGAGCATGCCTGTGTGTTCGTACATGTTGACAGACTGATGGACAGGTGCCTGCCTTCTGCTCCTGCCCGTCAGCTGCCTGTTCGGTTGGCGCATGTGTGGAGCACTTTGTACGTCGGCCTGGACTGCGGCTGCATGCTGAGTTTTAAGCACGTTTTGGCAGAAAGATCATTAAAAATGGTCGACTTTTCAATGGGAATTCTGAATTTAGTATGGCCCTTTACCAAGAATAAACAGCGTCCACCTGTTGGATTTCCAATTATCTCGCTGTCAATTTGAAAGAGTATGTGTTTTAGCCTACATGCCAAAAAAATTGAAATTTTGCCCTGGTGATGGCTCAGATGAAACACAAAGAGGCAGCCACAGTTAACCATGGTGTCGGTGGCAGGCATATTGATTTCAAATTTTGATATCTGTTAAAAAGCTTTATTAAAAATAGAACTGTGATAAATGTCATACAGAAAGACAAATTCTCCCCAATGTCGTGTGACTCCTAGATGCATGTGCACCACCTCTCTCTCGCTCTTCATGTCTCGTTGTTCCGCCATTATGTCCCCCTCTGCTCCATCACTTCCCCTGATTATACATGATTGTTGTCAGCTGTGTCTTGCTCTCTTCCACACTCCCTCTGTGTGTATACGTGTGCCGACACTTTTGAGGCCCCGTTTGAAAAGTTGTGTTTTCGGTGGCTATGGAAACGGACGCCCAAAACACATCAAAAGTTTTCCGTTCTCACTTGAAAACATTTTACATTCACCACTTTTTTTTTTTTTTTTTTTTTTTTAAATAAATAAATAAATACATGTATTCAGACTGACTTCCCAGAAATATCATCAAACATTTTTTTTCTGTTAGGCATCAATACTCAACACTGCATCTCCTTAAAAAGAGATTGATTGAAGTAAAAGGGAACCTCTAGTGCTTCCTATTCACCATGTCAACTGCAATGGACCCTAGAAATGAATCGCACTTAGATAACACCCATTATGTGAGCTCTGTGCAGATGACTTCAGAGCGGTTTAAGTCTTTCGGAGTGTTCACATTTTCCAATGTTTCAGCACGTTAGAGTCCTTGCTGTTGCTTCTTATGTGCTAGAAGGTGATTTCAATCTTCATTTGCATTGCAATATTGTCCAATACTTTTTTCCTTCATTGAATTGCTAATTTTATTTGACACATGAAGGCCTCATAAAGCCCGGCCTTAACTGTCAGTCCACGTATTAACACAAATTCTTTTGACAGCCAAGGGTGATATACAGTATGTTTAGACTTCAGGGTTTCCACATGATTTTAAACTTGAAACAACATTGTATTTATTTTTTTATGTTCTGGGAAATGTTTTTAGAACAATCACTCCTCTGTGGCCCCATTAATACGGCCTTCTCAGGGGAAACTTTTGTCAGTACACTGGTTGTCTGTTTACATGACAACGGTGCTCAAAACGGCTCCCAATGCTGCAATATTTTCAAAAACACTCCAACTCCAATGGTGGAAAACACAACGCTGCTGCTGTGCATGCGCACCACGCCCGTAGTAAATAGTACTTGTGCACATGCTCTAGTAGCTGGACAATAAGAACAATGTTTCCTCCGGAGTGGCATGACTCCTGGTCCATGCTCTCCTGGGACTTGATAGTTTTATAGCTGCGAGTCACAGTAATAGCAATCCAACCTCATCGCCTGTCAAATGTTCGTGAGCATTGTTAATGTTTATAGCGTATTGTTCCCTGCACACATGCACAGTATGTGTGATTTCATTGCAAAAACAACAAACAGCGCCAACTCATAGGAGGGAGAAAAAAAAAAAGAAGCTAAAAATAAACAAGCTGGCTTGCTCCAAACACACCTATAACTATAGATTTCTCAAAAACCCCTCCACATTGCGTCAGATCAGTAGACCTTTACTTATCACACAAACAATGGGCCCCACCTGTGAATGCTGTCCTGATGATTTGACATTGTGCTTTAATCATGATTGTTAGTTTGTTTTAACTATGATCATCATTCAGACCCCATATTAATATGGATGGAACTTCCTGATTTTCACAGCTTCAGTAAGCTTTGAAAGCGTATGTAATCCTTCAATAGTCCTCATGAGTCTTTCGCTTTATTTTTCGGACTTTCATAAGAGCTGCCAGTCTTGATTATGACGCTGATGAAGACACCAAATCCCTTCAGTACGATGCATTAAATCATGAACTTTGGCCTCCAGGGTAATCTCACAGCGAGTCTATTGAGACATTCAACCCCATTATTGGGTCACCGTCCCACCATCCAACATTCATGATAACCGAGCACACCACGGGTTGTTAAATTAACTTGCTCATAAAAATAGAACGAGATGTGGTTACCGTTTTCTAACCTCTTTTGGCATTGATCTTTCACAGTAGGGGACGAGGAAAGCTCGCATGCATTTATAATGAAGTGTTCAGATGTGACTGAGTGAACAATGAGGGACGGCTCATGCTGAACATTTTCAGATGAAAACTTGCGCACAGGTAAGTCTACCCAAGGTTGTTACTTTCTGCTGAGAGTCGAATTAATATAGACGATTCAAGCGGTGTCTCTGTCTCTGTGCTCAGCCACATGAATCATTTTGCTTTCACAATTAATTTAATTTAATGGAAATGCATGGATTTCTTTGTTGTTTTCATGGCACAAGAACATTTGTCAGCATATTTGAAATACTCATCAGCTGATAATACCTTATCAGGTATTGCACAAATGGGTCTTAAGGTTGGAATAAGCATTAATAGTCTCTGGGTGATCAATCTTGGAATTTAATGTCAAACAATGTAAATTCAATGAAATAGCACATATTTCTTGTGGGTCTGTAGCTTTGGAAATCACAAATTGAATTCTCTGTAGTTTTTTGACATTGACCTTAACTATACCCTGTAACAGGAAATGTTGAATAAAATGCTGGGCAGAATTTAATCTGTAAACAATTTACCACTTTAACTGATAAAGGATTTCCATAACCAAGCCGTTATAATTTATCAACTTTATCGGTGAAACTCCAAGGGAAAGACACAATTAGGAATACACTATTCATTTGAAATACCCCGTGAAATGGCATTCACTGTTACATTTCCCAACCTTTTATCTTGCGATCTGCTTTTCTCTTCATCTGCCAAATATTTGGAGCATTTTTATACCACCGCATTTCTCTTTCTATGCATTGGTGTCAAATGTGTGAATGCCTCATTCTGGACTCGAGGCCATTTGTTTAGTTCTGCATCCGATTGGAATCCATATGCAGCTTCATGATTATCTCCGTTGCCAGAAAAAACTGCACCGGTTTCAGATTTTGCCTGGAGCTGGGGGCGGTGTGTAACGTGCGGGGTGCTGAAAATTGCAATCAATTCTGGAAAATGATGCCTCTGCTTCACAATGTCTTTACCATAAATAGAAACATGTAGAATATTACCAATCACACTGATGGTGCTTTATGGTGTATTAATGCCCTTGTTGCGGTCTTCTCCGTCACATTACATCCAAGAAACCAGGATGAAAAATGTGACTTTAACCAATGGAGTGAGAGTTTACACCCAAGCTTCATCTTACATCAACAGTCCTTAAGTATAATCTGTTTAAAATCTCTGCTAAATCTGCCCATTTACATCTGCTAAGCTTCAAGTGTGAGTGAACAATCGCAAAATCTAAATTTTGCAGGTCTTTTTTTTTTTTCATTATTTTTAAAGCTGTGAAGCAGCAGACACCAGTGACCAATAGAAGAGCTTGTCAATGCCAATGAATCATGCATCCAAAGCTGCTATAATCTCTGTTATTTTTGCCAATATCTGCTATAAAGACTCAAGGTTAAATTTGCCTCGAGGGGAGCCATAATTGTGGTGAACATATGTTGTTTATGAGCTGTGCTGGAGCTGTTTAAAAGAAGAACAATTTCCCTTGGAAATTATGCTTGTCTCGAAAATCGCAGTCCTGTGAGTAAGTAAATGGTTAATCTGTACAACTAATTGCTTATTTGTATTCATCAGGCACTTTAAAGGAAAAAAGAAAAGAAGTTGAAATGAGCGTTTTGGGTTAAATGTTCATATAGTTTCGATTTTCTTTAATGGGTGTCATGTGGTTGATTCTGCGCACATTATGTGGTTGGCAGCAGCTGCTTTGAGTGCCAAGATTATATTTTGTCCCCTCTGAGGCAAATATCAAATCCTATCAGCGGGCCGTTATGCAGCCTCTGACTTCCTACTAGTGACAGATAACTAAAAACAGTCTGTCCTCGGGGACGGCTACCATCATTCTAATGTATGCCAATTTGACTTTTCGTTCCTCTGTCAAGGACAGAATACCACCTGCTGAAGGATCTGATTTTATGTGCATGATTATGGACGTTTCGACTCCAGAGGCCGCGCCTGAGCGATAGCTCACCGCTCCACAAGGAGAAAGCTGCCCTACCCACTGCCACACCTCTCTGCTCGTTCATCATAATGACACGGAGAGGGAGGAATATCTCCACATCCCCCACATCCCCGGTGCTCGCGCGGCGGGGACGTCATGTCGGCAGACCACTGACAGGTGGGAAGAATTAAAGACGGCGCAGGCTGAGCGAACGCTGTGGGAAAGATGAAGTCGCTGACAGGAGGAGCCGCTGACATTTTAAAATTACGCCGAAAGTGAAGAAAACAAAACTCCAACCTGTCCGCTATATTAGATGAGACAATCAGTCATAAATGGCTTCAGAGTGACACACCGTGTTCCAAACAGCGACGAAAACACGTTTTCCTTCCTGGGCTTTTGAAAGAAAATGACAAACCAATGTTAAAATTTAAAGTGCTTTAGATATATTATATAGTGGATTTTGAACAAATTACAAGAAAAGGAGCATAGATGTGAACACAAAGGTCTCCAGCTCCACACTGGGTTGGGATTGGAGGTCTTTCTTTGTAGAGTTTGACTTTTTGTTGATTTAAATAAAAGGACTAAATCGTTGTTTCGAGGATAAATAAAATTAATCCATGGCAAACTTTACATCTGGATTACATCAAATATATATATATATATATATATATATATATATATATATATATATATATATATATATATATATATATATATATATCCTCCATGGTAATATTCTGTCCAATATAATCTGTTTTGGAGAAATGAAATCCGGAAATAAATTTTTTCCTCCCTATAAAAATGTTAGTTTGGGTTTTAGTAAATCCTTGTAGGGGAGTTAATTCTGACACACTTCCACTGATCCGTACGCAGTCCTGCCAAGCACCACTGCAACTTAAAGTCTGGCAAAATGGACCCAACCATTGTGAGGATAATGAGGAGAGAGGATGTTGGGAAATTATTGTGAGTATATTTTTGAGATAAGTGCAACTAGTTTTTACTAAATATGTTGGTGATAAAGTATTTTTTTCACTGAAGACTGACTGAGACACTGCAACTCTTAGGATCTCACTAAAGATTCCTGCATATAGACGAGCCTCGTTTGCTTGCAGTTCAGTTCAGGCTACCTGACTTCCCATGATTGTTGGGTTTTCATTTATGACATATGCTTCACCACATTTACCTTCATGACAAAAAACAAATCCCCATTCAGTTGAAGGAAAGACGTCTGGAAAAAAGAAGTGGGTTTTGACGAGCAGCTGAAATTTGAAGAAAAAAAAACCAACATATTCACTGTGTTAAAGTTTGACATTATCATGACTCGTTTATTCAAACTTTCATCCTTGCCAAGAACTTTGTTGCTGTATAATGATGCTACCTTCCCTTACAACTTTCCTTCTGTTATAATTACTGTGGCTGCTATGAGGTTTTGTCACCGGCACATAGAAATTTGACATTTTCAAGCGCTTGCCGAAAGGACAGGTTCTGGTATTTTTCTTGTGAAAATGCCAGCGGTATACACCAAACAAAGACGTCACTCGATTTTTTTTTCTTTTTCTTTTATTATTATGCAGGCATCCGAGCGCGACAGATCATAGTAGAAATTAATCAAAAATCCAAGAATGGAATATGAATCCATCACAAGTTAGATTACATTTACCACCTTGATTTATACACCCACATGACCCTGTGACCCTTCTTCTTGTCTTAATAATGTGCTTTATGTAGTCTGACACGTCAACCCTGCAGCCAACCACAGCCACATAACCAGGGTTGTATTACCTAAATGTGTCGACTGTGGACCATTTACACACTTTCAATGTCTCGCCTTCTCCTCAATGCTCCCCCCGATCGTTTGAAATTCAATTATGCTAATCACGGCTAAGGTCGGGGACATACAGGCACTCTGCCGCTCCTTTTTGCTCTGCTTCATCTGTGTGCCTTTGAGAGTAATTATTCTTAAAAGCATATCATTTAGACCCCTTTAGGAAGACGGAGTAATTTGTGCACTTTGGAGAGCGTTGGAACCCAACACACTTCAAAATGTTGACTGGTCAGAGGTTGCTGATACCAAATAGACAGTGTGTCATTATTGTTTCTGACGTTCTTCAGGGCGCCACAGGCTCTCGCTTCGGATGAATGCTTTAGATGAACAGCATGCACGGTGTGTCCGTAAATCACTCCCAACAATGCAAAGTTAGCTCAGTGTCCACAGTTTACTGACACACCGGTGACATATTCAACCACAGCCTGTCGTTGTGGAAAACGAAAGATTGAAAAGTTTTGGACGGTGGTAGACAAAAGCCAGCTCCCTGTTCTGGCCAACTGCTTCTCATTTGGAGTTCTTTTTTTTTTTTTTTTTTGTGAAACCATGCAAATAAAGATTCAAGCAGTTATCTGACTGTAACTCATGTTCTCTGCTCAATTAGTCATATCTGCCAAAGAAGAAAAGACATTTACATGACATTTTCAAGTGAAAACAGAACACTTCTGTTGTGCTTTTTTTTTTTTTGGACCGTTTGCATGATAATGGTGAACCACAGAAAATGCAACTTCCCAAGGTGGAACTTTTCAAAAATGCTCCAACTCTGTCTCCGAGGAAACGGGGAGAAAACACATCTTATCTGTGCAGGCGTGCCAGGGCCATGATGAATAGTTCTTCTGCACATGCTCATATAAACGAACAATAACAGCAGCCTCCAGAGTGTGTCATGACTTCCAACTTGGTCGTCTGTGTACTCGCCATTGTTATTGTTTGTAGCATGTCGTGTGTGTAATGTTACAAAAACAACAGCACCCACTAGTGGCCCTACAAGAAAACTACATCGTATTCATCGTTCTTGCCAGTTCTGTGAAAAAGGACATCGTAAACACCATGTTTTTCGGAAATGAAAACGCAAAAACAATAAATTTTCTCTTGAAACGTTGTCGTGTAACCAGAGCGTTGGTCTTTGGCCAGCTTCCAGCAGCCAACCATTAAAGGGATGTTATAGGGTTTCTAACTTTTCAGTTTAATTCAATTCAGTGTGTGCAGTTACCTCTGGAACAGGGGGTAATTCAATGCAATGAAGAAAAGAGAAACTGATTGGAGAAACAGATTAGCATTTCCCAGCATGCCTTCCCTCTTTTAATTCTTTTGATTAGAAATCACGGTGGATAAATCTTAATGGAGGGTAGAACTAATATTTCAAGACAGAAAACAGTTTGGGTACCGAGTGTTTTTCACACAAAGGATTAACAAAGACAAAACCAAAGATAAGACGTCAAACCAAGACTGTCATTCCTGATAAATATGGAATAATCGCCTCTTTCAAAGGCACCTGTGAAATTGTCGTCTGACATGCTGGGATTCACTATAATGGTCAAAACATCTTGTTTTTAATGTGAAACAAAAGAAGCTCAGCATTGAGCCACTGATCAAACAGTTAATAGAAACCTACATCATGCAAGTGAAGTTAAACTGATAAATCTAAATAATGCATTTTTTTAATATGCTTGCAGATGTGAGATTAAAGTCTGGTCTTGTATTTACCACAACAGTAGGAATGAACAATATTAACTGTAGTGAAATAAATGACAATGAAAACAGAGCTCCATTCGATTGTAAAATGTTCCCATATTGACTATTCTGCTTTTCTTATTTCCTACCTGGACAGAAGTAAACTGTAGTTATAGTACTGTAACCTTGGCAGCATTTTATTATTTTAAATAACGAAATAAATCATGCTTGTAGTTTGTACAGTGTCACACTTGTGAGTTCTGTCTGCCTAAAACACCTTTTGGGCCTCATTCTTCAGTCCCACTCCTTTGTCCAGCCTCAGCCATCCACTGGCATGTCTTTTCTTATTTTTGCCGAAATGACCTAAGTCTATTTTATTCTATTCAGTCATTTATGAAAAATATTGAGGAAGACTTATTGCACCAACAATAATCATATCTCTACACTGCAGCCCGGCCTCTTCCAATGCACGAGTTGTTTCTGTAGTGCCCAGAGCCAGCAATCTCATAGCACCATCTGGCCACGTCAACACAAGTACAGTCCAATCACTCAAAAACCAGACAGTAACACCAATTTGTACATGATGTTTCGGGAGGTCAACCATGTTCTGTGCTCCAGCACCTCTCACACTATTTTTTATTAAAATTTTTTTATGTAAGAATGAAGCCCAAATCGGCTTCGGATTCTCTTGAGTGTTAAAAAATAAAAATAAAAAGTCATAAGAGGGCTGCTGCAAACATCTGTTCCTGGAAATGTATCAGAAGCCTTTGGGCTCTTTATATGCAACAAGCTCTACTAACTCACTCCAAGCATTACAGTCTGTCCATGTCTAATCAAGTCTTTGGAATAAAGTTTTATAAAATATCGAGTTATTGTTCCACCAATATTCAGATTTTTAATACCCCAGCCACAATTAAAAAAACCGTGGTGAGCTTGATAGTTTGATGGTAAATTCATGCCCATGTTGCCTTTGTAGTTATTATTTCACGAGAGACCTGTTTACTGGAGGAGACGCCTTCATTAACCCTGTACTGACTCCGATCTGGAAGATATCCCACTGTAACATTAATTTGAGCCTGTATAAAGCATCATTATAAGAGTTGTGTTGGTGGTTTTTCTCAGCTAGTTGTTTGCTTGCTTGTTTGTTATTCCGCTGACACAATATTGTGTATCTTGTAAAAATGTCAACATATGATTGAATAAGTTTTCCTTTGGTTTATTAATTGATTAAACCGGGAACAAAGTGTGGGAAAAGTTTAAAACCGAAAATACTTGATTATCATAATAAATATTTTTGTTGAAACAACAGTAACAAATCACCCCAAAACAAATTCAAGCAAAATATTATTTCGGGTCGAGTTCAGGATGGAGCAGCATGCATGCATACAGGAGACAAACTGAAACTAAATATCGATTTCATTGGTGGCATTCAATATCAATACCAACGTAGATATCAATATTTGGATCCATCCGGCCACCACTAGTGCGTATCCCGTTTCTCTTCCTTTCCAAAGTCCTGCATAACTTGGATAAGTAACTTTAATCTGATTACTGGTTTGGAAATAATGACGCATTAGATTACTCGTTACTGAAAAAAGTGGTCACGTTAGAGTAATGCTTTACTAACTAATGCATTACGGGCATCACTGCTTTCAGGTCACTAATTAAGTTGACCTTAATGACTGGATAATTGAATAAAATGCCCCACACAGCACTAACATCCAGTGTAGTGTGCCAGAGCAACAGTACAATGAAAAAGCGATGTGCAATTCATAAAGAAACTGAGGACAACTTTCTATTTTCACTAACTAGTCCCGGAACTCCCCTGACTGTCTATTTGCTCACATGAAGTTGAATTAATTCAAGGTACTTACCTGCTTTTTTGTCCATCCAAATACATTCAAACTGAGAAAAGTTGACATGATAACAAATGAAATAATTTGAGTAGCCTGACATAGAACCAGCACCGACCTGCATTAGTCGCATAGCTTGTAGCAAAGCAAGAGCATTTGCACAGTCATGTGCACACGCATGGCTTTTTCTTGGGGCAACAGAAATCCTGGTGCAACAAAACAGAGCAGAGCCCACTTGTTCAGCTCAGCTTCATTTCTCAGTGCAGTGGTCACTTAACTCGATTTGCATTAATGTCACTTATTCAGTTTACAGAGGCAGGCTTTTTGCTCGTGCTCCAGTTGGTCACAGTGACTGATATTGTTTTAGGATGTTCATATTACGGGTAGGGAAAACTGCCTAATGTACTGTAGAGAACAAAAATGTTTTGCAAATGTATTATTTGGCTTGATGAGAGTGCCTCGGGTTGTTGTGTACTTCAAGTGTTTGTCCAAGCTGCAGTTATCTGTTAGCACACTAACTCCATTATCAGGGCAGTAATTTTCTGCAAATAATACGCAGTTATTTTACAGAGAAAAAGAGATGAGCAGCCATATTGCCTATATGTTTCCATCAGATTCCCTTATCAGAGTTAAACCACAAATATTTCACGGGGATTGCCGTGTAAATTGGACGTGTTCATTGAGGTGGAGACGACGGGGGTACCTGTAAAATCATATATCTTCCTCAACAGGCTGACATTTAATACCACTAATTATACAATAACTCAATGCGGGGGGGTATGAAAAAGAGATTGGGCCACAGAGAACGTACGAGGTACAATTGGAGCGCATAAAGAGTGCGGCTGAGATATGATGGTCATTACAGAGATGGCAGCTCTGGCCAGGTCGAGGACATGGAGGTCACTCACAGTGGGGCTTGGCCACATATACACTCTCACCTGCCAAGCGGGGAAGAGGCAACTTCAATAAGCTGCGACAAAACAAGGCAACCAAAAGCAAGAGGCGGGGGGGGGCGTCCTTGGCTGCGCTGCGCTCAGCAATGTCATCTCCACAACAGACAGACGCGTACATTGCTGACTGCAGTTGTGAAATGTTGTTGACACTGGCAGTAGCTCCCTTTCACTTTATACTCTGCCAGCTGACCTCCTTTCTGACATATTCACTGGCGCTCTCTCCTCCGTGGTCTGTCCTGGGTGGTATCCCAGTGTATGTAATTGACTATCGTCCTCTCATTGAAAAAGTAATTATCTTACTTAACTAATCACTCTACAGTCGAAGTAATTAGTTTCATAACTCGTCAGCGCGAAAATCACTGCAGACGTCGTCACAACGCGGCTCGATATTGACACCCGATCCACCAATTAACTAAACCCAACTGGCACCTCCATGCAGGCTAATTAGCATGCTAGCTTGAGAAAAAAAAAAAGACAAGCCAATAAGGCTCGAATTTCTGGAAGTCAAATTCATCCCAATATTGCCAACTCAATAACTTTTAAGGCCCTATTAAGAATTCTTGTTCTTTTTTTCCTTTTTTTTTAATAAAGCGCTTAATGACAAATGTAGCAGCCTGTGGGAAGTCTTTAACTCCTTTGTCTTTTTTAAGTCTCCAATATTTCTCAGTGCACATGCTTCCCTGTTCCTGCGACCCTCCACATCAAACCCACAGGAGAGCCAGACCGAGACATGAATGGACTGTGAACGGGTGAACCGAGAAACAAAGACAGAATTTTTATGCAAATCTCAGCCTTTGTAGAGTTTAATATGAGACATTTTTCATTAATTCAATTAGGGCCATAGGAGGCGACACAGAAGCCCATCTTTGTCCTTCTGTCTTTAATCCTTCTTTAATCCCAGCGGATCGCGAGTCTTTCCGGAACCACCTGGGAAACATAATCTCTCCAGGGGATCCTGTGCTGACCTGGAGATCTTGTCCCATTGGACTCTACCGGGTCAACCTCCCACACAGGACACACATAATCAGGTGCCTGAAGCTCCTCACCTGGCTCCAGGCAATGTTAATACAAGCAACAACTTTACTTCGAGGTCTTTCCAGACGACTGAGCCTGCAAGCAAACCTCAGTCCTGCCACTCGAACCTGCAGTTTTCGGGAAGGATTGTCTTGCTGTGTTGCATTTTGTCGGATCTCACCAGACAATTCAAAACCCATTATGGGGGTCATTGACTCCTAAAGCCTGGTGGCTTAGCTCACTAAATGGCAGATCAATGCACAAGTCAGATAGTTTGGCATAGCTACAACCCAAAAAGACGATGTCGGAGGGTGACACACTGGCCAAACAGCGACTAAGTCCAACATGCTGTGCCTTTCAGGCACTAGAAGACGGCTGGGAGGCCCGAGGTGATGTTGAACTCTGCAGCAGAAACTTTGCATTAGTCAAGCACACAAAATGTCCAATATTTTAACATAATATACGGGGATTTTCTCATATGTTCCAGTTGCTGCTGAACTCTCTTCATTTGGTTTAAAACAGCCACCTAATACCTTGCACTGTAACATCTGAAATATTTTACAAATGACATGATGGTTAATTAAGATTTTGTTGTACTTCTCGTTACAATACGTCCCCTCCTACCATTCCTCTTAATGGTGCCGCACTTCTGAGCTAATGTTAAAGAAGAAAAGAAAAACAATGATATGTTCTTAAAAGTACCGTGTCAGAAACTACCTGTAAAGAATAAATGTATTGGCACTTTGTAAAGTTGAATTGCCAAACTAATTCGTCATTAATGTATCACCTGAGAGCAGGGAGTGTTTTGACAGATACAGACAATTTTACTTTAATCTATTTAAGGGAAAAAGATTCTGAATAAAGACAGTTTCTGGGCATGGAACTGGTGATTTTACGTCTTCAAGTATCCAATTAATCGGGATTAATGACAGTCAGATTTGAGATCAATTCGTTCGTACTTTATTTACTCTCTCTGTGTCTTTGTTTACCCATTTTTGATTTTGCTTCAAGTCCTCGACTGCTGGTTTCACGGTGCTTTCTGTTTAAACCTGCTGACCAGCGTTTGAACCTGTGTTGGGTTCACAAGTTTTCTCAGAGCATGTGTGCATTTTCTTTGAGTACTCTGGTTTCATTCAACAATCCAAATACAAAATCAATAGGTTAATTGGTGTGAACAGTTGTCTCTTTCTCTACTCTGAATATAGAAGTCAAATGGATGGATGGCCGCTGTGGTTTCTCCTCTTTCATTGAACACTTTTCCGCGTTTGTAGGTGTATTTTTATTGACTCTAACGTGAAGAGCAACCCAAGTTCAAGTAAGGAATCAGCACCAAAGTGATTCACAAAATGTAATCCTTCACATTGCTATTTACTAGAAAAAGCACGATTGTCACAAGTTAAGGCCTCGCTGCCTTAGATCAACTACAAGCACGGAGAGCATCCAGACCAAAAAAAAGCGTTGTAATTAATGCATGTTAACTACCTGTGATACTCGGGGAGATGCAGTGATAGTGAAGAAGAAAATGTTTGCTAATTACACTCTCCCTTCGCTCTCTTGTCATTTTGAACAGTGACAATGCAGCCTTGGATTAGAGAGCGTCTTCCCCTTATTTACTGCCGCTGCAGTCGTTTTAAATCAAGCTTTTCTGAATCATCTGTGGCCCAGTGGAGTGTTAAACATGTAGTCTGCAATTAAGGGAGGATAACAAATGCAGCATTAAAACTCTGGGGTATATTCTGTCAGTCCCTGATAAATAAAAATGTTTAGATTGACTGTAGGGGACGCTTAGTAACTGTGTTTTCAACAAAAGCATAAGCAGGCAATTTGAGTGAGAGAAATGCCATTGCCTGTGAGTGACAGTGCCATGTGTTAATGTGATTCTAACGCAGCACAGAGGCACAGCAAAAAAAAATTTGAATAAAAAATTAAATAATAACGAGATGGAGTAAATCCATTTCAGGAAATGCTGAAAGAAATATATCTACATTCCAAATGTCAAACAAGATATTGAAGGAAGATGGAGTGTCAAAGGCAGCGCGACTTCTTTAACTACATCAAGGCACCTCGAGTGTGGTGGCCGTTAATGTATTCCAAACGCCACGACGGTTTCTTAGACAGCAGCTGTCCCTGGCTGCAGCCCAACCGCCAATCATCTCGCAGAGACAAACTCATTCCAAAGTTGAGCCCAAGGCAGAGTTGAAGCAGAGTACAAACATGAAGGAGAACCCATATGGGAAAGGAAAGAGGTGCAAGAAGAGGAGAGAGGGGGAAAAAAAAAAAACTGAAATAAAATGTTGATTCCAGCCTGGGAAGTGAAAGATAGCCGCTGGTGGAGTCAAACCTGCGTGTAAAATATCTCTCCCTCTCAGACATGTCTTTGGTTTGATTTATTTGTCAACCTGAAAACATGGTGTAAAAAAGGGGTATATTAAAAAACTATTTTAAGACTGACAACAGCTCTGTCAAAAATAAATCACTTTTGTTTTTTTGCTTTTAACTTAAAATGAAGGTATTTAACCTTGCAAGTGGCCTTACTTTCTCACAAGTCGTATACTCACTGGCTCTGAAACACGATGGGAAATGCTGCTTTTCTTTTATTGAAGAAAAAATTGTGGCGGCAAAGCAGTAGGTTTATGCAGGGGACAACACCGCCACATCTTGGGAGTGTGTATCTGGTGTTGCCAGTCTCTGGAAAAAGCAACAAGCTTGACTGGTCTAGTTTACTTTTTAAGACTTGCGGGTCTCAACGTAAAACTGGGCGCATGTGCACACCACAATGCAAAACATTATGGGATTGATCTACTGACAGAAACAGATATTATTAGTTTAATTTTTAATGTTCTCTCAGTCAGATTAAAGTGCCCATTTAAACACAACTAATGTCTTGTAAACTGCTCATGCTGCGTTTAGAATAAAGTCATGATTTGTTTGCATCTTACACACAGTTGTATAATCAAACAGCCCAATGCAACATGGCGGCTTCAAGTCTTCCAGGACTTCCTTCGAGCGTCCACTGAGTCTTGCTGCATTAATTCATAAACACTTAAACCCCTTATTGCATGTGGCATGTTAAGAAACTCCACATGTGATCCAGAGGCAATAAACGGGCAAGTTATTAGAGAAGCGATGTTAGATTCAAGAGTGAAGAGGACAAACCGCCCAGCGACAGGGCAGAGACGTCGACTTGCAGTGCTGTCGACAACGCTTTACACACCTCCTATAATATGGACGACATCATGCAGGAAGCTCGCTTGTAGCTCGTGGCTACACCCTGCCAGTTTGCACCTGAAGCTAGAATTTGCAGCATGAACGCATGACTGGATAATAAACGCTACTAACACATTTCACGCCGCTTTTGCTTTTGCTGTACCACATACAACATTAATGCAGAACTTCACAGGGGTGAAAGGGAACGTGTAGTGCCTATATGCTATAGGACGCTATAAGCTGCATACTTTAAACTTTACATTTAGTTTGCAGTTAGACTGGCTCTCGATCAGTTGGCAGAGCAGGTCCTCTTTCAATCGTGTGAGCAAATGACACTGAAATTTCATACCAATGGAGGGATTGAATACCGTGCATGGCAGCCGTCACTATTGATGCGCGTGTGGCTGAATGAATGTGACAAATGTAAAGTGGTTTTGGGATTGCTACAACAGTGGCTATAAGTGGAATACCACTTTAATCCACTTACAGCGGGGTTGTCCGAGCTCTTTTCTAAAGAATAATGTGCAAAAGTTAAGGCACCTAATATGAAGTATAAATGAAAGATTTCATGCTCTTTAAAGCTTTGCCTAGTCTTAAGATTCAGAAGTAAAATACAGTTACTAAGTGCGAGTTTCTTGAGTGTGCCATACGCCATTTAATTTTTATGATTCCTTTTTTTATCCATAGTTTGTACAATTGTGACTCTCAGCACCTTGTGGATGAAGAGCGGGCATTTACATTTCCTCGGGCTCCACATCAGGAAATAACCCCCTAAATTGAACTCAATTCTGCCGAATATTTATATATTTATTAACAGAAAGCAATATGCTTCATTGTTTTGATCAGTCATGTTCTCGTAGCTCTCCGCGTATCCCGTTCAATAATGCTAATTCAAGTTGTAATCCTCGAACAGTACGATCTGTTCTCCGCAGACTCTGCACACGGCTTTGATCACATATTGTAGAAAACTCATTCAGCATCAATCTTTCTCTTTGTACCATGAGCCATCGTCATTCTTTGCAGGGGAACAATTGTTCGTTCTGCAAAAAAAAAAAAAAAAAAAAAGAACACGGTGAAGATGGTGGATAAATACATGGAGTACGATGAGCAAATTCAAGTGGCAGCCTTCATTATAAAAGCAAAGCAGTTCCACTGCATGCAGCATGTGGACTCATTTTCATTCATTATTTCTTTGCCCTGGAGTGGGCCGGTCAAGAGCAGCGAAAGGTCCATATGCTGCAGTGCAGGGTCATGAACAGACCTGCTGATGTTTTGTTTTGTTTTTTTTCCTTCCATTTCACATTCCAACAATATAATACTCACAGAAAGGATCCCTTCAGTATGTTTTCTGCTCTCTCCGCTCTCTTATCTGAGCGTTTGGTTTGATACGGACCCTCCCAGTGCCCCTCATGGTGCAGCAACAGTGGAGCGGTGAAGCATGGGGTGGGGTGGGGGTGGAGGGTTGTGGGGGGGGGGGGTTCTTGTCCTTGAAACAAGTAACAATGGCTTCAAGAGGAATGTGACATACGTCTCCTGGGTCTGACAATATTAATCTATCTGCCAATCACCACGGGCACCCAGTCCACTCCAGCACCCCGAGAGTGTGTATTAATTAAGATGCTGTCACACTAAACCAAGAAGTATTTGGTGCACAACAAGACGGTATCTCTAAAGTCATTATCGTGGACACTAGGTGCACAGCTGAATGCTTTTTATGTTATTACTCAAGTGACATTTTTCTACTTAATTTTTTCAGTGACATTTTTATGCGGGGTGGTTTTATGAAATAATGCACTGTGAATGCACCTGTCAACACTTGTCTTTTCTATGTTGTATATGTAATGTGCTGCCGTAAAATAAGAAAACTGTTTTTTTTTTTCTTTCTTTTTTTTTTTTTAGCGAAGTAATTGCTCCAACACGTCTCGCAACGTGCCGCGGCAGAAACAGGTAGAATTAAACCTTTCCGTCACGCTGAGCCTCTAATCTGAAGGGGAATGTAAGTGAGGGACATTGTGTGAGCCGGCTGGCCGTGTTTCTGCAGCTCGGCTATATAAAGAATGTGGTAATGTGACTCAATGACAGGGACTTGGCAAAAAATGAGGCTACCTCCCTCAAGGGTCCCTGTCGGTTTCAGATGATAATTGAAAATAATGTAAAAATAGTTGTGTGCTACGGACATGGGTTAACTCTCTGAGGACAAGGTCAAACCCTTTCCTTTTACTTTAATTTCCACATGATTAATTACACACCCGGAGTTAGTTGGGAAGCATGTTTTACAAGTTCAGTTGGATGTCCTACCCTGATTTCTCACAATTTATTTGATTAAATAACAGTTCAGAGGGTGACGGGAATGAACTCTGCATATGTTGCACAAGATTAATGCAAAGACACATGTTCCTTTTTGCTATATTTCAGCGGGGCTGCTGGGGCGCGTCTGCCTCCTCGACAAAAGGACATGATAGGAGTAAATCTGATCATGTCGAAGCTGAGCCTTCTCCAGAGAGGGATAATAGACTGACATTCTGCCACTGTGAAATCCAAATGTTCACACCAATCAACTGTCAGATTTTCAAAATATGTCGCATGAAGGCTTTTGTTGCTATGGACACTTCTGCTGTGAAGAGCAACCGTGACATGAATTAAATCTTAAGACAGGCGAGGGGTTTGATCTCACATATTAAGTCTGACTCTTGACTCCCAAATATTTTTCACCCTGCTGATGAATGATTTGATTTGATTTTTCTTTTTTTTCTTTTTTTTTTATCAACAATCAATCAGGAAATGAACGATTCTTAGATAATAATGAGTGTTTCAGCCTTTAATCTTCTTAGAAATCCGTGATACGGCCTGAGTAATCCCACTTTGATTTTCTGACAGATCAGAGTAACATGATTCTAATCTAGAGGTCCAATAGGATTACCTCAGTAATGAGTATGACTACACAACAACAGTGAACTCTTAATGTTAATTGAATCATGTAAAACCAGACATTTATTCTTAGAATAGGCTTTAACTCACCAGTTTACATTTCACATTGTATGTTGCTCTTGTATGCAGCTAATGTGCTTAATTCACAGTTTCT
The DNA here is from genome assembly GCF_963383615.2 of Lipophrys pholis. NCBI lineage: Eukaryota > Metazoa > Chordata > Actinopteri > Blenniiformes > Blenniidae > Lipophrys > Lipophrys pholis. The sequence continues at coordinate 13,448,341 of NC_137644.1, read as the reverse complement.
CTTGCGATTGCGTTTTTGTTGTTGTTTCAAACTGTTAAACCCCGGAGCTACATAACAACACACACATACCTCAGGGCTATGTTAGCATGCAACATACAGTAAGTAGGATAAATGTATTTAAAACATAAAGAAGACAATGAAATATTGAATTCCCAGCAGATTACAAAAGGTTTCATACTGAATGCTACTATAAGTACTGATTGTGATTGACTTGAGGTGGAATTCGTGTCTTTTGCAGTTCTCCCAAGCATTTACTCAGGAACACTTCAAAAGCATCCACAACACAGAGTGCCTGCATGATTAATGTCATTTACCACTAACCACCCTTACTTACTAATGTACGCTCTGTAATGCACTCCAACTCTCAACTCTCTTGGGCTTTTAAAGGCTTTCAAGTTGTTGTATTTGATTCCAGCCGGATTTTTAATGTGCCTGGTTTCCAGTGGCAACTCACAACTGCTTCTGCCCCCGCTGCCTCGCGCTAATGCTCATTCTAAAGCCGTTGCGAGCCTGATTGAGCGGTCTATCAGGCTTCAATTTCTTTAATGTCTTCCAGGCTTAGTTCACGCTGGGAGGGGAAAATCAGATGAGCACAGCTTATGGTATGGTACAGTCATATGTCAAACTGCTGCTGTGCAACAAAGAGCCACATACACAGTGCATATGAGGACCGAGGTGAAGGGAAGTTAGGGCGGAAGAAAAGTAATAATGAAAGTTTTAAGTGGTTCAGTCCCTTACTGCGAGGGAGATCAGTCAAACTTTGAAGTTGGAAAAAGAAACATTCCAAAATCAACAGCCCCTGTAATCTACAAACACAACAGAGACAGAGAGTTGCTGGCAGGAGCCGGCGCCGAAGGGAGATCCAAGACAACTTTAGATTTGTCAGTTCACACACACACACACACACACACACACACACACACACACACACACACACACACACACACAAACACACACACACACACACACACACACACGAACAAGGCACAGGCACACGCTCCTGTTCTCTCAACCCTCCTAAGAAACACTGTTCACTAACAGGCACACACACACACACACACGCACACACACGCACACACACACGCACACACACACACACACACCCCTAAAGACACATTCACTTGCAGGCACAAAATATGTGCCTGCACATTCATGCAAACTACAGAAGAGAGACGAGTGGGGTTTGTTGTCAAGATATCATAAAGACAAAGAGCCAGCCGCCTCTCGGGATGACTGAATTTGATCAAAGTGAAGCTTTGTTCCAAGTCAGGATCGCTTTCCAACTTCTTACTGTAATGCACAGCTTATACAGGCTAATGAAGTCCTCAGCAGCTAATGAAGGCGACAGCGTTTTCGTGTTGTTCGCAGTAAACTCTAAGAATAACATTGTTAAAAGTATTGCTGCGCAGATCCGAACAGCGGTGCGAGGTGGAGAAATGATTTCGCAGTCTATCTCCCATCCCACCACAGGAATAAGCATGTCAAGGATAATCAATGTTCGCGTATTTTGGGATCGTTTCATTTCTCCCGTAAGCCTATCCGTTATGAGAGATGTCAGACGCCGAAAATCTGTCCCCCACATGCTCGGCACTGAGGCTGTGCTGCAAAGCTGCCAACCTGAGGGCCCCAGTAGTCCACTTGACCATATTGTTGATGTGCAATAAAATACAACTGTAATTGTCCATTAATCTGAGGTTGATCAGCCTTCATTATAGTGCAATGTAGGCAGGCCATCGAGTCAAAGCGAGCCCCGTGCTACACCACTTCACTCATAAGTATTTAATAAGTCGACATTTACAACGTTTGTTTAATTTGTTCACAGTCAGAGAAACGATCGATTTTTCCAAGTCCGAACAAAAGCTACAGGACGTACAAAACATCCAGAAGAAAGCCTTCAAAGAGCAAATACCTCCGCCTGGCAAGAATATGATCTAGATTTTAGGGGAAATGAAGACCCTGTTTACACGACAACATTCACAAATAAAAACAGCTCCCACAGTGAAACCTTTCAAAAGCTCTGTTTCCATGGAAACGGGGGGAAACACAACCGTTCTTATACACTGCTACACTGCTTTCATTTCAAACAGCACCAACAAGTGGCCCCAAAATGAAAACTACATCATTTTCAGTGTTTTTGCCGTTTCCGTGTCGACCCTATATCGTTTTCAAAATGTTGCTGTGTAAACGCAAAACCTTTCCGAAAGAAAAATGAAAAATACGATGCGTTTTCACTTAAAAAGTCGTGTCAAGGGGGCGTAAGTCACCTCTCCTTTTTCCAAACGTCTGTTAAACCTGCCAATTTTAATGAAAATCCACTCACAAGGTTTTGAGTTATCTTGTTTACCAACAAACTAACTCACTAACAAACAGCAACACAAATATATTGGAAGTTACAAAACATGTGCGCACACACAGACACACACACACATAAAATTGCAAACCTTTCAGTATGTAAATGCTTGGTTATGCTGAAGATGATGGATAGCCTCTACTGGTGCTATGCAATGGATTGTGAATTAGACTCATATCATTATTATTATTTTACATTTGGACAGTATTACAGAAGTAGATGGGAGCTGAAAAGTGTTAAGACAACCTAAATTTGGATTTATTGAAACTTCCCAGGTATGGGAGGCAAGAGAACCAGGAGATAGAAGATATGTGATCCTGTGATCATTGTCTCTCGCGCATCTGTCAAAAAAAAAGTATGGATGAAGACAATCATTGTTGAAAGGTTTGCCTTTGATATGTAACTTTAGAATTATAAGAACAGATAAAAGGTCGGAGGAAATCGGTGCCACCCTAAATTAATGGATGGATTATTTGGATCTAAAGAATGAAGGAAACAACAAAAATATAAAATTAGTAAATCACCAAGATTTTGGTTAGTATCTAGTCTAATAGCCTCTTTATGAAGATAGCATCTCTACTGTATATCTGCTATTTCCATTTATGTTAGATTATTTTATGTCGGATGATCAAATGGGATTATGGTATTGATTAATGTTTCCTGGAAGGTTTCAGGTTTGTGATCTTATAAGAACCTGTCGATATTGTCTGATTATTCAACTTCTACATCAAGAGATACAAATAATTTCTGACACTGAGCACTTGATGAGCCTCATCCTACACATTCCACGGACACAAAATAAGTCATAACATTTTGGTTTGCATTTGCTGAATTTCATTGACTTTTACTCGTTGTTGTTGCAGCTTCCAAAAGTATTAAAGTAGATCACCAGAATTCAAAGTTCGGCTTCTCGCCTTCGCTCTGTCTGTGTGAAGGGATTCCTTTAAATTGCCCGTCGCTTCCCGTCTTTCATAGATCAAGTGTGACGAGGCTGTGTCCGTGGACTGGCCCAGACTTCAATTATCATCTCTCTCGGAGCAAATAAACAGACGGTCAATATCCAGCAACTATAATGGCCCCTTAAAAATGAGAAAAGAGATGTTGTTGATAAATGTGTTTTCTCAAAGTATCACTGTAACAGACCAGCAGGGGTGCTATGAAAACAATGGAGTGGAAAATTTGGGAAAAAGGAGGAGGCTAAATTAATCTGAGTCCAATATGGTGGTATAACAACAAGGAAATGCTTGATTCCAGTTCAGATTCTTTCTGAGGGGAGTTTGCATGTTCTCCCGCAGCATGCATGGGTATTATCCCCACGTACAAAAGCCTTCCGAACGCACTCCATAGACAAACCATTGTGAGCCGGTATCGGCTCCACCTCGCGATGACCCGAACTTGGAAGGATGAAGCCTTCTTGCCTCAGTCTATAGATGTTATATGATTAGTCTTTTACTTTGATCTGTCCCCAGAGGGAAAGTCAGTGAATCACAAAGATCTGTGAGATCCATCCTCGAACATCGCGAATACGGCGTGATATTTTGCTGCAGTCATTCCTCATGTGAAATCGTATCAAAGGTACTTCATGTTCGTTTTAATGAACTGTCCTGATGATTCCACATCATATTTTTTTACTTGTCGCAATTGAGCTTAAAACCCATGCATTTGTGTATCAGTTCATAAACAAGAGGATAAAATCGGACTCTTAAAAATGCACATCTGCTATGTGTTTATTGCTGTTTTCTTGCAACGGGGAAATTTGCTTTACAGGCTTTCTGATGTGGTGTTGCACCCCTGCATTGTGTAAATGACATATGGCGTTTTGGCAAGGCCAATGAGGATGCAGCATACTGCGCAGTGTTCCTGGAAATGCATGAACCATCTTTGAGTGAGAGCTGCACCGTCCTTTGTATAAACATGGGTACACTGTAAGTTAGATCCTGCACCACCTGCCAATCTCCTCCTCGAAATAAAAGTGTGCTTGCTCAAACAAAAGGCGGTACGTGCCTTCCACTACATTGACATAGCAAAAAGAGAAGGGAAGTCACAAATCACTTATGGCCAGGAGACAGGTTTACTGCGGCAGTAACTCTCCCTCTTCGCGGCAACACACACAAACGCTCGCAGGCGCGCGCGCACGCACGCACACACACACACCAACACTGCGGACCGATCACAGCGGCGTGGTTGCTAGGAAACACCTTGGGGCCAGCTCCCTCAGTATCTGACCTGATTAGTTAATTGCAAAAAGTGAGCAAGTGGCAAAATTGCTCTAACTGTCATTGACTTACTGTGGCTGCAGCTCTCCTGTATTTTAGCAGGTGACGGCTGTTTAAAGCCACCGCCTCGGTAAGCATGTTTGAACTCGATAAGGAGGAGGCGCTATGTGTTGGAGCTCACATCACTTTGACATTCGTCCCCAATGCTCCGGGTTAGCAGGATCCTTATCAAGTTGTGGGAACTTCGTGTTAGTTCTAACACTTTACTTTGCTTTGAGTCAGCGCGAAAAAAAGCCATTAGTATTATTATTATTATTATCGCCAATACTTTTAGCGTTACCTCATTAGTAGCTGATGGCTGTTATGAACTAATTAACACATGCCATGTTTTGATGTCCTGAGATGCTTAAATGATACTTGAAATTTACTCAAATATACCTTGTAAGACTAATACACGCTAAGTATGCCTCTACTTCAGTGATATCTGGAATGAAAAAAATAATAATAACAGTTAAAAGATAATTTCTTAATTATTATACTGCTAAACTGCTACAACTCCATCCATCCTGAGCCAGCTCAGTCGTCCTGACAGCAACGTCAGCATGTCGCTGCCTCTTACGTATCGAGGCTTTATTAAAGCTGTCCGCGCGTCGGTATTTTATCTCAGCCGTTTTTGCTGCTGCTTCTTTTCACTGCCATTTGGTCATAAATCCATTTATTTCAAAGACAGCGTTTTCCTTCCAACCTAATGAGTGAGAAGTCTTCAGACTGACCCACGCAGTGCTTGACAGCTCAGCTCATGTGTCACAACAACACAACAATATTACAGCTTCGCGCAACATTAATGGGACAAGCTTAACTGAGGAATATATAAACACAAGATTTACCGACCCGATAACTCCACAACGAAGGAGTAACGCGCGGCTGTAATCAAGCCGTTATTTTCAGCATCTTGTTCAACACTGTTCCGTATTGAAAATGTATTAAAGAGAGGGAAACACGGATCACGTTGACGCTGTGATGTTTCTTGTTGACGTGGATGTAAAATGCTGTTCATTTTACTGAAGACAGTTTTACCTCCTCGCCCACACATGACAGGGAGTAGTTTCCATAGGGACTGACACACAGAAAACGCCTCGTGTCTGTGTAATTCCACTTACCACAGAGCGTGTAAATAATGTGTCAATGTCACTTTCAGGGCTGGCGCGATCCCGTCATTTACCGGCAAGCCGTACTTCATCAACCCTCCGCTGAAATATAGGCGGCAGAAGACTTTGACTCCTGCCAGAAAATGACCTTTGCCTCAGAAAGGACTCATTGGTAACCCAATTAAAAGGAAATGTCATGCTGGTAATTGCGTCTCACAATGTGAATCATCCACGCGGGGTGGCTGGAGAAATGTGGCATTGAAGTCTCACCTCCTCTCTGTCGCGCTCTGTCCTCCTGCTGATGCACTTTCTCCATCTAACCGGTCCTATTTGAAGTCACAGGTTTATTTTAGCCCCCCCGTTACAGGAGAATCTCGCCCTTGTAGGGTTCTTTTAAACTGTGTCTCTTGTTTTTACTTTAACATCAGTCGGCATACAGTCGATCAAAGGCCACGAAAACGTGGAAGGAAAATCCGATGTGTTCTCTATCTGCAGCGTCAATCTGTCAATACTTCTTTGTCTGTGTGAATCTCAGGACGGGCGAGTTAGACGAGAGGGCTGTCTGCCATGTGTTCGACTATGAGACATTTGTCACGGGCCCAGGGTCCACCGGAGAAGACAGAAAGGACGTGATTAGATTTTTTCAATGCAGAATCCTGACATTTGATTTCCATTTCAAATCACAGCTGACAGAGTGAAATAACCTGCTCACACTTCTATTTTTTTTCTTTTGCTTTAAATGATGCCTGAACACTGAAACAGAAAAGTGTACGAATTGCAAAATTTTCCTACACGTATGTGGTTTGAGTGTGCATTAAGTTTTATGGTGATTTAGTGAAAACAGAGTGTGTAGTATTATTACCAAGGTTGCAGAATTTATTTTTTTTTTTTTCCTTAGGGAATGTAAATGTTAAAAGAGCTTCAGGCGCAGATGGCCGCTCTGCCTCTGTCCTACAGCACAGCAGATGGGAGGTCTCAGCTTCACAGCCCCGCATTCATTTCGCTCTCCACTCCAGTTGTAAATCAAAGTTAGAGCATTTGTTTCGCCCCGTCTTCCTATCGTCCCTCTCTCCCACTCGTTTGTTAAACCTTGCTTCTCTTATCGTCAGCCGGGGCAGCACATCCCGGATCGTCATAAATTAAGTGAAAAAACACACTGCGCTCCCATATTGCACGCTTAGTTGGTATTTTATTGTCTCTGTATTACACGGGTGTTGTTGCGAAATTGGGAATGAATTGCCGGGGAGTTCATAAGTTTGGGCTGAGCAATGTGCCGAGACCCACTTGTTGTGTTGTGGCAGGTCAAAAGAATAAATCTCAAGTGTTTTCACATCTTAAGAGCCTTAAAGAAATGACAGCCCGAGCAAAAGTAAAAAAATATAAAAAATGCAACCAACTCCAGTATTTAGGGAATTGTTTTGAGCAAATGAAAATACACAGCTGGTACTTGTCTCACTGTCTCTGCTGTCTATAGTGAATGGGCATCGGTGGGGAGGGGGCCTTGACCTCAGAAATGTTAGTGTATTTCTCTTTTGATAGGATTATCTCCTCCATTATTGAGAAAGAAGGGAGCTTCGCAATGTGGCGATGGTTCTCTTTCATGTGTTCTCCCCACCTATAATTGCTTCTTTTCATGAATTTTGTAGGGAAAGGTTAGGCTGGTAAATCGTACAGTTGCTTGGTTCTGGACTAGATCATCAGCTAAACCAAGAAGGAGGGGTGAAAAAACAACAACACACACACACACACACGCACACACATGGCGCACATTGGAAAATCATTGGGTTGACTACAATTGTGGACTTTGGAACGATTTTGTGTTTGTGCGGATGTCAGAGAGATTCTCTGCTCATTTGTTGTTAAGCTGTTTCCATTCTGAGAATGTGATTGCATTTTTTAGTACATTGTAACTTCAGTGAACCAACAAGCCATGAATCAGGTTTAGTTGGTTGGAGAGTACAAAATGATTTGGGGCAATTGGTGACCTCAAATTGTCCATTTATGTGAATGTTTGCGATTGCCTGTCTCTGTGTTTCCCGGACTGGTCAGCCCTTCAGGATGTACTCTGCCTTTGCCCATATAGTCAGATGGGATGAAATCCAGACTCCTGCGACCCGAAGAACCCGGCGTTTTAAGATCCTGTATAAAGCGTATTAAATTTCATGGCCACACAAATAAATGCGGCGACGTCGTATTGAAAAGAGTGTTGCTGGAGAACCATCTGCTGGAAACGGTATTGTTTTCTGTGTTTGTTTGCTTGCGTGTGCCATGAAGTGGTTTGAATAAATAAGCGTGGAGTTGGACGTGTTGGTGGAAGAAACATACTGAGACATTATAAAAAAAAAAAAAAAAAGGAAAAAGTAAATAGCAATATTGACTAAACATACCAGGAGCTTACAACACAGACGTTTTCAGATCTTCTATAAATTACTGTATTTTCTTTTGTTGTTGTGGTTTTGTGGATTTTACACATCCATCCCACCAGCTTCCACACGTGCGTGAGCCATACCAAGTTGTTTTAGATGTTTGGGGAATCAAGCCCTAAGACGGATGGATTATTCAACAGTTTCTTTTTTCAAATAGAAGAATTTCCCTTCTTATAAATTCAGTGGTTCAGAGAAGTTCCCTGTTTTGGTTAAGGAGGGATTATAGAGTACCACACTGGTACAGCTAAATCTAATGATACGTTCACATATGCAGTGCTGGCAGCTGTTCGTTAAAATGGATTAGAGTGCAGGATATCTGAAACTCCTTTCTGTTTTAATTAACCGATACCTCTGATAAATATTTAAAGCCCAGGCAATGACATTGCTGCAGAAGGAGGCACCCAAGGGTAGATTAAGCCGGGTTTTTCAGTGGGTTTGTAGTAAAATATTAGAGGATATGTCAGATGTTGGCGTCGTTGTCTTTACGTGAGGATAACTTGCTCTAGTGGGATTGATTTGATGTTTGGGAGCTTGAAATGATGAGTAATTATAAAGACTGGTGCACAGCTTGAATGTGTTGTGTCGTCGCATGCAGCACAATGAGAACGGCGCCGTCTTACCCGCCTGCCGTACGCGATTGCTGGAGGAAAGCATCCTTTTTCAAAAATGCTGCTTGTTATCTGCGCGCATCAGAGCATGATCTCTTGAGGGCCTCCAGTCGCAGTCAAATCTGAGCCGCTGAGCAGCCCAGAAGATCTGTTGAAAAATGCCATAAAGCCCGTCATCTAAACATCCCATAGGTGCGCGCACATCTATTTTCAAAGCTAATTTAGCGATTAGTCTAGTTTGAAGTGGAGAATTGAGTCTCGTCACGTCAAGTCTCGCAGGCTGCCGACTGTCATCCGTTTCACAGAGGGGCATTTCATTTAGATCGCGCCTCCGAATGGATGGTGAATAACCATTTGCGTCCCTGCAGGCTTTTGGCATGAGTCGACTGAGCAGTTATTCCAATACTGGCCCTGTCTTTTCACAACGCACACAAGGAAGGTATCATCGGTATAACTTCTGTGCCTTTTAACATGAGCAGCGCTCCAAAGCCAACCCAAGCTCCATGTCCAGAATTTTTAATATATTCTCATACACATTTTGACTTCATTAATACGAAGCCTCATTTTAATAAATCCAACACCCTGGGAAGATATTATCACAAAGATAAAAAAAGAAAAAGGAAAAATCTTTTTAGATGAAAATCACCTGGAGCTGTTAATTCCAGATTGTTCTTCTTTTTCATAATCTTTTACCTTGATTTTCATCTATTTAGGTACTTTCTAATTAGGTGAAGTTTTTAATCAAATGGATGGTTTTTAATAAATACAATTTTGAATGATTTAAAATGATGATGAAAAAAATACCCCAGAGCACCTGTTGTACGTTTGCGCCGACTCGCTCTGTAACTTTATTGAACTTATCATATTTTTGAGATCGATATCAGCTTCTTGCTCATGTTGCAGAAAAAGCTCTGCCTGAGTAGCTAAATTGGTGAATTATTTGGGAACAGCTTTTAAAATAGGTGTGATCATATGCACAGGATATAAATGTAAAGTTTAGATTTTTTTTTTTAAGGCAAGTGTGTCAAATATATTTTAGTTGAGGGGCCGCATATAACATAAAACCAAATGGGCTTAAATTTGGTCTGTTTTATCAAATCAACAAAAAACTCGTACATACAGTATAAGGCAGAATCCACCCTATGGCACATACCAGAATCAGCACCCATTCTCACACCTTATCAATGCATCTGCTTAATTTAACGGTTACGATTTCCTATTTTTCTCTCGTTGTATCCACTACACTCACTATGGATTATAGTCGATGTAGATGTCGGTTGTATTTAGTTTAAATTTATGTAAGGACAAGGCAGTATTCTACGAGTGTGTCCAAAAATATCAACATTCTTACCATTTGCATGGTGGTTTGGCGGCTGGATTGCAGATTTTGACCCATCGGCCTTATGTTTGTCACCCCTGGATAGCAAACTATATAAATTAGAGCGATATACATTGTCAATGGGCCACCTTGTTGGTAGGTTCTTGTTGGTTATTATATTCAATATCACTTCCTTTTCACTGCAGCCTTTTAGAAATTCACCAATAGGCCCGACATGAATGGGCCACTAAGCCGTTGATTGAATACAGCAAACACCAGACCTGAGATAGAGTCCCAAACATACTTTCACTTGACAACCCGGCTCATGATTGACTCCACTCTTTAGTTCCCGTCACAGACGAGATGAAGCAGCAGATACGTACTCCTAATTTAACAGAGAAATTAAATGCTCTTTGTCTTAGTCTCCGACTGAATCATTCGTCTTTGCTGCTCATTAGCATTGGCAATTTCCTCGGTACATAGGAGAACGGCAGGCTGATTGAAATCCAAATTAAAAATGAAAACACCGTAAGTGCTAAGCAAACAAACAGTCTCTTTTTTTTTTTTTACCTTCAGCTGATAAGGTTGTGAAGTTATGAACGAAGCGGAGAATGGGGACGTTTTTGTTTTTTTTCGAACGGGTAGAGAACAAACATGGTGTTTGTGCAGCGTACGCTTTGAAACATCACAACAGCAGGGGACGGGAACAAGCTGAAGGTGTTTTTTTTGGTTTTCTTTCCTTTGCCTGCCACTGTTATCAAAATTTAGTGTTGGTTCACCTTCTTACATTAAAGCAATGATAATCTTTCTGACAACTCCTGCATTAGTCAGAGCTTTCTGGCTTGGAAGCGCTCAGCAAAAGGTACACAGTGAGAGAGAGAATCTCCGGAATGGTTCTGAAGAGCATAAATCCATCAACGAGACCCATGCCTTTCTCTTATCTAATCCCTTATCGCGGTAAGAAATAAGAGGGCTATACATCAGTTTTGGTACATGGGAGACATTTATCAGTTTAACCGTGAGCAATTCTGATTAGTTTCTGTGGGAGAAGTCAAATTTGACATTATCTGAGCGCAGGGTGGTCATTTTACCATTTAGTAATCTGGAGGAAGTCATTCATTCTCTGCGGCATTTTGTCCCACGCAGCAAGAAGAAGAGACGGACACAAATCTCAAAGATACATCCTCACTGCTTAAATGTAAATTCAGCGTTGCCCTTGGGACTGCATGGATGAGCTTTACAGCTAGATTTGGATCGAGCCCAGAGCCGGACTGCAGACTTTATAGCCTCCTAAGAGCCGGTGCCAGCGACAGATCCACTGCCAGGACCTTTCTGGATTCTTGAAAATCTGGGTTTAAGACGACAGGCCAGAGACCCAAAAGAGACTCATGCCAACAGACCTCCCTTCATTTTATCTCTTCTTTAGAACATATTAATGATGAGCTCCAACATTTGGCCTCATTTGCTAATACATTGTCTATTTTTAGAATTTGCTTTCATGGAATTGTTAAAAATGCCTTGCCAGCTTGTTTTTCTGCATCTAAATACGTTATTTTATCTTGTTATCAAATAATTTACACAGAATTGTGTGTTGAGACGGATTTCTTTGTAGGAACTAAGAAACAAATTTAGTCAACTATGAATGTCTTGTGACAGGAAAGTTGATGAACCACGCTTCTTTAACACACGACTTTATTCATAATGGGAACCTCCAAACTACACAGACTGCTGGAAATCACACAGAAGAACATTAATCCACAGAACAAGATGTTCTGTAAGAAATGAAATTCTGACACGTCTGAAGTTAATCAGTGGCTCAACTGAAGCGACATGCAGAGCCTCCGAGGTTTACATTTTGTGCTTTGAGATAGTTCTTCTTCTTCCTCTTAAAAAAAAAACAAAAAAACCCTGATACATTCAAATGGCTCCGGCAAAGTGGCTGCAAGTCTGATGAGAAAGAAATGAGAACATGTGCTTTTCTAACAAGATCCGCGCCTTTCTGTGTGTGTCAGACAAAGTGTATTTTGGGTCTACAAAAGGAACGCTGGACATGTTTTGTTCCTAATTGGCCATTCTTTGACATTATGACGCGGAGAAGCGCGCAAGCTTAGGTGTAATTATTGAGTTGGCTCAGCAATATATATGAACTAATTACAGGATATAAACACAAGTTCCAGAAAACAACATATCAGACATTTGTTGCCGAACAAGCAATTATTATTACAATGCACAGTTGCTTTTTAAATAAGTTACTTGTTATGTTTAATAAATAACTAGAATTAAAATCCATTCATTTTGTAGTTGTTTTCAAGGTGCATCATTAAAATGAATAATGTTTATTTATGAAGATTACAAATTATGTACCTTTATGATGTTATTGAAAGCAAATATGTTTGTGGATTAACATTGGTGTCTTCAGCTTTACTTTGTCTTCCTTAACACTTTATTCTATTCACACACTCCATATACACTCCTCACTGATGGGTCACTGGCCCGGGCTAGAACCAGATTTTTCTTTTTTTCCCCGCTGTGTTTTGGGCTGAGCATCAATAAATTTTCATTACTATCATTCATTTCCTTTTCAGACCAATTATACTTTGGGAAATCTGACGAGCAGGCATGGAAGTGACAGTTGGAGCTCAGAACTGAACACAACAACGCTGAGATGAAGGAAAATATTACCTGAGAATAGAATCTCTCTTGTTCTGTTGTCCTCGCTGAGGCAGGTCTGAAAATCAATAATGTCACATCTGTAGTGCATTAATATTCACTGACTTACTTTGGATTGAGCTGCATTTTTTTTTTAATGACCTCAAACAGTTGGAAGCAAACAGGACTTCATCTCCTGGCAAAACGTTTGTTTGTAACAAGCCACACATTGATATGAGCGCACTCTTCTGAGACTTTAGATCAAGGATGTCAAACATAAGGCCCATGGTTTAAAACTGGACCATAAGGGGTTTCTATCCAGAAACCCAAACCAAGAAGCAAATTGTACAAATTTCAAAGAGAGCATTGATTTATTTTTGTTTTTAAGAAAGTATGTTTAAGCTGCTCAGTAACGGAGTCATCCACCATTGTTTTAAGGTGGCAATCTGGCAATAATGCAATACCTCATTTTAGAGAATAAAATGATGTGCTTGTATATTTGCTATGTTATCCTTATCTTCTAAAACCACAAATAAACATAATGCACACCCAATTTCAACACGTTTGTTGTTAAATAACTGACTGACTGTGTGCAGGAAAGCTTCTTTTTTTTTTTTTAAGATTTACAAAGTCAGATTATTAGTATTACTAGAAAATTAAATAAGTTTCGCAGCAAGTGTGTCAGTCCAACATCTCCTGTGATGTCACCTATTCACAGAGTGGGGCAGCCTAATTATGTATCAGTCGAGCAGTCGATTCATTATCCTCAGGTAAATTCACATGTGGGGTGGGGGGGTGGGGGGGGGTGGGGGGACTTTCTACAATTAGTCCCTGTCACATACTTGAAGCTTCTAGAATTAATAATTACATTTACGGAATAAGACAAGAGGATATGAGTGGAAAGCGTGTGTGTTTTTGCAGTGGGGGGCGTGGCTTTGTAGATGATAAATGTGAGTCACATCTTCCTACATTGTATGGGTTGCGTATTTGCACAGTGCTAATTACACCGAGTTCAGAAAAGGTCAAACGCCAGAAAGTGAGCCCCATGACAAAATGCCTAACTTTCATTTTGCCGCCGCTGTGGCGCAGCTTGATGAAGACTTATTGAAGATGCAGTTAATCCATTTTTTGCATCGCCAGCATTCCTGTGGATTCAATCAGGATACGACCTGAAGATAACATACAAATCTTCTGCGGATCTCGGGGATCAAGTACAGGAGAGGAGAGAATTTAGAGGGGGATGTTTTATTTCTAAATTCAAAGTGGCAGCACTCGCACTCCACTGCCTCGCACACATATCATCGAATATTGTATAATAGGTATCCATTTGTCAAATTAGATCAGAGGCTGATATTGAGGTAAGACTGCTCATATCTCCCGCGGGATTTTATCCGGCAGCGCAGATATTTTCAATAGGCATTAATGCGTTTTGCTGTTTCATACCGCTCAGATTTGATAGCAAGCTGAACAATCCACTGTGCTCAAAGTGGTAGACTGTCTTTTCCTCTTTCTTCTCCTTCTGCCATCCAGCATTTGCTCTGCCTCCTTAAAAACAAACAAAAAAGGAGGCCTTTTCACATCACCCACATACTATGTGTCCGTCTGACATCAGGCCCCTCACAAGAAGGCCCAATAAAACTTTTATTGTTGATTAAAAAAAAGAAAGAAAAGTGTTACAGATCCCATCACCTATTAAAACATGCCACTAGCAATTCCCACTTCCTGAAAGTGTCAGATATAGTACCACTTATATAAAGCACAGCAGCATTGTAAACGTAAACTGTCACACAAAGAGGGATTTCCAACTCCGGGTGGTCATATTTGATCGCCTCTTTATTGCTGATCGCTCCATTTAGATGTTTATCTACATTTTGACTATGGCAGCGGCCATTTTGTAAATGCATTGGATTCACAACGCCATAAGTGTGTTTACACTCTGTTCCCAATCGCCGGAGAGAATTGAAACCCCTGACAGTGTCAGAGTCTGACTTTAGCTGCTGCATGCACTGAAAGTGTCCCGGCTGTGCGCTACGTTGGCATGTAAATACACCTTGTAGTTTTATCTTCCCGCTGCTGCTCTGGCACCGCTGAACAAATGAATGGAACTTCGCAGATACCTTTTCTCAGGGCAGCTCTGGAGTGGTTTATTCAAAGAACGGCGCGTTCGCTCCCCTCGGGTTGATGTGTTTGAGCAGGAAGTCTTTTTATTTGAAATGTGACAGTAAAGCATTAATGCACACGAGTATTGACTCTTCGCCTGTTTGAATTAGAACAAATTCGGGGTGAGTGCCATGTTGTTGGGGCTATGGATGCGGACGGCGGCACTGAGCAGCCCTTCATTGCATCACTGCCTCTCTATCCTGAGCTAAATTGTATCACTTTCCTTAAATTTCTTTAACTTGCTTTCATTTAATTGGCAGAGTAAGACCTTTTGCCTTGAGCAAGGCGCTTCCATCCCACAGTTTAACAACTCTCTCTCTCCATTAACAAATTAGACGCCGGCGTAGCCCCGATGAAGGCCATGTGAAAGTCTCCAGATCAAAGACTGAGTGCAAAAGACCTCCAGAAATGGTCAAAAAAGAAACATGTGCACAGGCTTTACCAAGCCGCTTTCGACGCAAGAAGCATGGAGTGGGAGGTGGCAGATTTTCGCTTCTGACAGTTTGGTGCAGATAAGTCATTTGGGAAGGGTTTTATCAGGAGCCGTCACATCTGACACGCTGCACAGTTTATCTGCATGCACACACAGAGCCTACGTACGTGTGACAGGGGGAGTGCGCTCGCAAAAGGGCGAATCCGGGACCGACATGTCTGCGACGGCCACGGGGACACACAGCGCCGCCTGGAAAAAATACCGAAGGCTTTTGAATCCCAGTTTCCATTGCGAAAGGGCAAAAAAAAAGCAAGCCGGGGCAGCGGCTGCTCGTACAGACAGTGTTTGGCAGAAGACTTCCTCTGACACGCATCAGGATCAGCACCTATTCTCACACCTTATCAATGCCTCGACTTAATTTAAAGGTTACGAGTTCCTCTCTTCCTTATGCCATGCCTTCTCTACTCATTAGAGATTGTATTATACGTAGGTTTCGGTTGTGTTTCCTTCTTGCGCAGTTTATCTTGAGTTTATATAAGGACATGGAAGTATTCTACTAGTATGTGCAAAAGATTCTTATGTATTTTTTTTTTTTTTGGCTGAACGAAACAAGAAGATTACACATACAGCCCAAATTCACCTTAAGTAGGCCCACCCGTTAAAATAGTGTCATAATAACCTTTACATTTGAATGTTTTTGTTGTTGTAACACAGAGGATACATGATGAAAATGTCTATATTTTCACAAAGCCTAACAATTACGACCAACAATTACTACAATCGCAACAATTTCTTGTGCAAAATACAGTGAAATGTCAAAGATTGTCTTGTGTCTGCTAATATAAAGATTTTTTTCCTTATTTTCATTTGAAATTTGTACAATTTGCTTGGTGATTAGACAGAGTTTTCAAATCCGTTACAATCAAGCAAAGACACTGGATAAAATAGGGGTTGAAACCAAAGGAGCCATTTGATCATAAAGTGGAATGACTGTCCAGGGCTGCGGTTGTCAACCTGAGGTCTGGGGCTCACAGGAGACCCCGAGGCTTTTCCCACACGGAGGTTGTCGAATCATGTTAAAACCTGGTATGTCAGCGGCCTTTTCTGGAAGCTGCACTAAAATAAATAGAGTTTGAGAACCACTGGAATATTATTGTTTATAATGAGACTGTGTCAGGTGTAAATGTGGGTTGATTCAGATCCAGTGCTTTGTACACAGACAGCCAGTGAATGTTTACCCACAGATGTCACTCTAATGAAAGGGGGGGGGGGGGGGGGGTCAGATCCCACTCAGTCTGACCTCTCCCCACTGCCACCGGTGCACCCATTACTGAGCAGACTTAGTAAATTGAACTAATCATCTTTGATTAAGTACAGACTCCGGGCTTGTGATACAGCAAAGACAAAGGTCATCCTTCATAATGCGATGTGACGTGGTGGCTTGAATGGTGGAGGCGGTGTGCTGCCGCAGAGCTTGTGCATGTAAGCGCGGGATGGTGGGAGGGGGTGGGGGGAGGCAAAGGGGCAAGGGACAGTAATTGCACATCATTCATTCAGACGGATCTGAATATGACCTGACTCTCCGATGTGAAACTGGAAAGCTAGCACTGTATTATGAGTTTAAATGTATTTGTGAAGGCCGGAGTGGGATTTTCTTTTTGGGGGGGGGCTTGAGTTAGTCATTATCTGCATGAATGGATTTATTGTAATTAAACCACATTTGTCACGATGTGCTTGAAATATTATGGATTCAGAAAATTAGCAGCTGTGGACATCCAGAGCTCTAGAGATTAGGCTGTAATAATTCATGCATAAAAAAAAACTTTATCTTCATCGTGGTTTGCGAAACACACAGGAATCCTCAAAACGGCTCGTTTGATTTCCCAGCACGGATTTGTCGACGGGACAACGGGAGAGGGGGATCTCGGCCCTCGTTAAAAGCAATCCCAGCCTCTTAGGTGTGCCGAACTGACGCAGGGTTTTCATTTTCATCACCAGCCGTTGACGAAGCGCGACACAGCCGAGCTCTTCGCGCTGCCTAAACGCGTCTGACGGGAGGAAACGCGGCAACTCGCTATGATGCAGACACCTACCTGACAGAACAAATACCTGCTGCCCAACACTGAGGTACAGCATCTTACTCCCATCCACTGTGTTTTGCAACAAGGTGTCAGGGCTTCGCAGTTTCATCGACGGCTGCGGTTTTTCACATGAATATGCAGAGAGTCGGGTGGTGGTGGGGGTGGGGGTAGGGGGGCTGCCAAAAGCTGGAGTGGAAGCAGAACTGGTACAGCACAGTCTTACGCTATTGTGGAGATCTAAGCTTCTTCCACTGAAATACATCTGATTTATTTTTTATACCATCGCAAGTGCTCAGTAGCCTACAAATGGAGCGATCAAAGAATTTCCACTATTTACTGCATTTTTGCTCTCATACTGCAGTGATTTTTTTTCTGTCCGTACCTTCTTCTTCTTCCTTTTTTTTTTTTTGGTCTACTTTATGACAAAGCCATTTGGTAACAGGGCTCCACAGGGGCTTAACAGCGCCTGAGAAATGCCATTTTGACAGATCACATTTTGTTTGCAACAAAAAAAACGGTTTAACACATTGATTTTTATTTTTATTTTTAACTATGTTTAGAAATGCTTAAGACAGATTTATAGGGATCATTTTGTACTACAGCATAGATATAAGAGGACCCCCCCCCCCCCCCCTTATTCGCCACATGACGATAAAACAATTTACTTAAGTTAATATCAGATTACAAAAACAATTACCACATTTGTTTTTTCCACAATATTGTTGAATGACTTATTATCCATTTACGTTCTTTGGGCATTCATTTCACAAACAAGAAGTAGCTCATTCAAGCTTCAATTTGTGTGCTTCCAGACCCAAATGTTTGCAAAGCTACTTACCAGCACTTCTCTGCAGGGAATGCAAAGCTTGCCTTGTTTATAAGGGAGGGAGAAATATAATTTGAATAAGCTTTTAATCTGTGGAGAGATGATCCAAAGGACTCAGCTGCCGCTGCATCCCGTTTCAGGACACAATCTTCTTACAATGATGGGACTCTATTATCGTTCCGTGGCACATACACCGACGAACAAGCGGAAAATCATCTAACGAGGAGGAAAGATGGTGAACCTACAATACTGCTCACTTCTCGAAATACTTCAAGGAGATGGGAATTTCAGGTATATAGAAAGTGATTGACCAGCCCAGCTTTAGCTCTCTATTAGTACATCATCTTCAAATCTCAAAGACGGTGAGAGAAAGAAAGTAGTGAACCAATGTGTCGCTCCTTAACGAGGAAAAATATGGTATAATTGGTTGGGTTTTGTTTTTTTTGTGTGTGTTTTGTTTGTTAAAAGAGAATTATTTCATTTTCTTTTCAGTATTTTTTAATTTCACACATTGTGTTTTGCTTCTTTCGGAGTTGCATCTTTCGCTTTGTATCGTATAATTATACTTTTTTTTTTTTTTTTCTTTTCTTCCAAAAGGCGAGAAAAGAGCCTTTTCATCCATCACAAAACTTAGGAGTCTGCAGTAATTACTTGAAGCTGAAAATTTTAGCAATTTGACTTTCATTAGCCTGAAAGGTGAAAGAAAGCTTCAATAAATGCATTCTTCCTGTCATGACCAAACTCGTGGCTCTTCAGCACTGAGCGGCTCCATGTAGGTACATTTCTTAAAAAATGTTTGTAGCTTTTCATAAATGCTAAAAAGTGTGGAAATAGGTACGATAAGCAAAAGAGCTCAAATTGAAGCGAAAAAAAGACCAAAAAAAACCAAAAGATTTAAAAAATGGTTTAAAAAGAGACAAAAATAGCCAAATTAGGGGTTTTTTGTTTTTGTTTTTTAAAAAAGTTAAAATGGACAAAGAAGGTAAAAAGACTACGATAGCTAAATTGGCTTAAACTGGTTGAAAACATACATTGTACATAGATATCCAATTTTTGTATAGCTTAAGTATATTATATATGGATATTGTAAGTATTGTCGTTACATTTCTAGTATTTGTAATGTATCTAAGACATGATGTACTATATTGTATAATATCTTATATTTGCCCATGGTCATAGCACAAATTAAAAATGTATGATTTCACAATAATAACTCCAATCTAATATTATATGGTTGTCAATCCATTTATGTATTCTGTGGTTTAAATATTTGGAATAAATACATTTATTTGTTTGGTGTAAATTGTCAAAACCTTTACCCCCCCCATCCCCAACCCTCTCAACCCTAATGCTGGGCCTTGTGATTAATCTTGTCTTTTTTCTGTTGTTAGTAGTAGTCAGGGGAAGTAAAACATGTTCTTGTTTGTTTTTTTTGGCGTTCCTCACCCTGAAGCTGTTTTCAGTTGTTAAATTAAAATAAAACAGGTTTATAATCAGGAGTTGTGGCTTTAGTTTATAGGTTTGCTGGAGTCGCTTTTATTGCAAATGTGTTTAATGTTCAGGCGCCATTCGACAGTCAAGTGAGGGGATCAGACTTCCTGATGTTATTCACATCATTATATTTTTCTTCATACCTTTTGACAATCCATTGTCTATAAGAGGAATAACTATTTCCTTGCTTTAGATTGTTTATATTTGGTTAATCTTGTGTCATTGGCTGCCATGTGAAGCAAAAAGTGACTTGTTAGAAACGTTCTAAATATTCCAAGAGTCTCATCTCGTGGTTTCATAACAAAAACAACCAACAGCACCAACTTGTGGCCTGGCATGCTAACTACATCATTTTCACCATTTCCATGTAAACAGAAAAAGTTTTCAAAATGTTTCTTTGGAATATAAAATAGTGTCTGTTGCTCGAGGAGGCCATTGGACTTAGAGAGTTTGAAGTGCAGGGTGCTTTGAAGATCGATATGCAACTTTACAATCTCATAATACAACGTCCACTATAATAAATTCAGTCATGTGCTCTCGCCGACATTACTAACCAAGCGGCTTGGGCTCGATTTGCTAACCTTTTTGTGTATTTACCCACACTGGTGTGTGAGAATCGCATGAATAACCAGGCCACTTACGTTCCACATATTCAGGATTAGACTAATAACGTGGATTATATGTGTGTAGGTACAGTCTTGACGACGTCCATGTAGCTGTCAGCGAAACAGAATGAAGCCTATAATGAGAAATAATTACTTGTGTACGAACGGAAATTAAAGCAAAGTAATTGAAGTCTCAAGCCATGACAAATCCCGGAATTTTGATTAATATGTATCTCTGGTAACATGTTGGATGTTTGCTGAATGACAGCTGATCCAATTGTGCTCCATTAAAACTGCAGACACAACGTTGTTAGTGAGTTCAGCACTCAAGCAGATAAATATACAAAAGCACAGGATCAGTTTCGGTTAATTATTGCAGCAGGGGAAGAAGTGAGAAAGCACTTTAGTCTGTTTTTTTCCTCAATCCATATCAGTGAAGGTGTTTTTATCACAACTTGACTAATCTCAACTGTATTTTACCTGAGAACTGCTGATCAGAGTAATTGCAGCCAAACGGAGGTCGACAAAAACAAACACATTTTTCACACCTAATGAATTATGAGGCTTTGTAGTTCAAACCTATCTACTCTCTAATCAGGTTAACCTTTTGTTTTGCGCTCATAATCACTCATCTTAATCATGCTGACACAGATCTGGTCAGTTCCAGGTAATGATCTACATCCAGACACGGGTCAAAGTGAAATGACATGTTTGATACTTGGCTCTCGTCTCCTGGCAATGAAGCAGATGAGCCAAAGGTACAATGGTGATTGTGCTGCGTTTTGCCCTTTGATGGATTGGTGCCCCCATATGACCCAACTCAGGATAAAGCAGATATAAAAGAATCAAGTTCTTCATCTGCTGTTGGCCCAGTATACATAAAGCAACAACAGTAGCCCACCATTGGTTCTATGTAGTTGGTTACGATCTACAACCTCACTCCTCAATACTCCAAAAACGTTCATGTCTATATCTATCGTTGTACTACAAAGTATTTAAATGCGCCTCAATATAGACGGGACTTGCAAACTGGACAAAACGAGCTACTTCATCTCTGCAAGGCAAATGTTACAGAAGCACCAGCAACCTCAAGTTTGAGAATAATTTCCAAGAAGCGCATTAAAAGTATGGAGGTAGGTGTCAACTCGACGAACTTCAGCTGATCTGACAGGCTCGCGGAGGAATCACTGACACGGAGGAGTTATATTTGGACTTACAGTGAAGCTGAAGGAAGCTGTCATGAAGTACATTTCGTCCTGATGTAAGAAAGGTTGCCGCATTGTGGGGTTTTTGAAAAGGGATGTTTAAGATGCCCATTTTCTTCATTAGCTTGGATGTGTTGTGACAGTCCGGAGATGAATTGGCTGAAATAGCTGAGTCATGTAGATATGGTGTGTGAGGACAAGCCTGCACTTGGTTAATTACCGTTCTGAGAGACAACAAAACAACTCTGAGCGCCTGACAAATTTAGACAATAGACCATTAAAAGCACTTGAAATCACTGAGTTATCATCGAGGGTTTTTATCCAGCTGTAATTATTTTTTATTGCAAATGTTTGCGGGGGGAGACAAAACAAAAAAACTATCCACGGGCAGTCAGTGTGCAGCTGAGATTTCAGAGGGCAGAATTAAACTTGCAAATTTCTATCATCTGTGATTAATGCCAATACATATTCACCACAAAAAAAAAAAAACACACAAAATTAATGTTGAAACCACTCGGGGAGAAAAGATGGAAATCGGGCCAGTTCGAAAGATACTGATTGCAGAGGGGAGCGGGAGAGAAAAGAGGCTGAAACTGAAGCTTTTCAAACGCCCGCCGCCTGGTGTGATTACTCAGCTCTGTTATGAGTTAGATTCCGACAACAATTACATGGACAAAGAAACGCCAGAACTCCAAGATAACGCTTTATTGGTATTCCTGATCGGCGGCGTTATGCTTCAGTGTAACTTTTACATTAAGCTCCAATGGCGATAAGGAATGCAGCAAATGAGAATGTGTCCTAAATTCATTTTTCCTTGGGGATTAGAACACTGGGTCTGCTATAGTCTGGAGGGGAAAAAAAGGCTCCCAATGGAGGGAGCGAGAAGAATAAAAAATCACACACAAAAAAGGAATACTGAGCCCAAAATCAGAGGGAAATCAGTGTGTGTGAGAACGTGAGAGCAGGTATGTCAGAGTGTACTCACTGCATTAGGCCGGGATTATTGACTACGGTGATTTACTTCAACCTGTTTAGTTTCTGGCAACGTTGAAATCCCCTTCATTTGCACAATTTCACAGAGAGATGGTTAATGCTGAGAGGCATTCGGCCTCTCTCACTCTGCTGCTGCTTCACAGCGACCATTCTGCTAAGCAGCTGAGTGGAAGTGTAATTATTGTTCAGGCAATATTCCCAATGTCAGAAAAATACCAAAACGGATGAGACCAGCCAGGGATTACGCACAAACCGCCGAGTCTTTACATTAGACGTACAGTATGAATAAGGCACGGCGTGCATATCGAATCATCTGAACTGCAACCTAGTGGTGTAACTCAACTCAAGCAACACAATGTCCTCGTTAAAGATTGTGGGAAATCCTTGTAATGAAACAGCAGCTTGGAAAAGAACCCGAACAAAGGAAGGGTTTTTTTTTTTTTCTTTACCCCCATTAGCCAATTTCCTGTTGACAAGCCTGTTTGTGCTTTTGCTTTAGGTGCAGTGACTAATGCTAATAAACACCTCTCTACCGAGCACACCTCAGCCCGTGCATCAACTCTGTCTGTTTTTGTTCCCTGATAATTGCCTTTACAGTATGTCCCACATCTCCTCGGTGAATCATCGCTTTTCACCGGCTCGTCTCGTGTCCGTGTTTACCTCAGAGATTGCATCAAAACACAAGAGCGCCCTCCTCAAAGTTATAAAAGCCCTCTCTGCTCGCTGAAAAGGCTCAGGGTTATCTGATAGCGAGCCGTGCCCAATCACATTTCCACATCCGCGCACGGCACCTTGGGTGAAGTTTCACACATCCAGATCTTGATTTATGAATTCGGAAAATGAAGCCCTGAGAAAAACCACGAGGCGAAGAAAGGATTAGTCATATTGTAGCTTGCACACACACGTGTTTTCTTTTAAAGGTGCGTCGTGTGTGGATAACAATGTTAGAATGACGGCAACTTGTCAGATCAAGCTCTCAAGTTGTCGCGCTGTGCAGCCTGCAACCAATATAGACAACATCCCCTCTGAAACGTCCTCTCAGACTTTTATTTTGGGGTTGAATTGGGACCCTGTATAATAAAGGCACGTTTAATAGGCTCCCTCTGTCAGAGCAGAGCCGAGGGATGAAAAGGGTTCCTGACACCAGCTAAGCCCCTGAGAACTCCCGGCAGCAAAGGATTGTGGGCCAACCAGCAGGAGAATGTGTACAATGATTATCCTGTTCCCAGAAAGCTGCACGGCATGAGGAGCATGGAGTTTGTACCTCTCAATTAGCATCATCGCAACCACACTCTTCGGGCCTTCACAAGCGCATGGCATTAGTGTGTGTGCGCGTGTGTGTGTGTGTGTGTAGGGAGGTATACCAATGGCCGGGGGATGTCAAATTGAGTTTCCTCCTCCGAAAAGAGCCATCACGCGATGCCTGTGGCGGCCACGTCGCCTCAGCCAATTAAAAATCAATTAATCAGCTTGAAGTCTTTGCGCCTGCTAATGGACTATGAGTGTTCGCATTGATAAGGACCAACATTGATGTTGATGCGCTTTTACCTTCATCGCCGTTACATTTGAACAAAAGTGTATTTTTAATCTGGCGGATCTGGAGCAGGCAGGAAGTAATTTGTTCGGGGTTATAAGTTAATTAGCTTGCACCTCGGGTCTTGTTCCCTAATGAAACTTGGTGGTAGTTTCTAAAATGTGTTGCGCTCGCACCGCACTGAGGATTTAGTAGGAATTAATCCAATTAATGCACACACGTCAGCGTGGAGAAATCCTTGCAAAGACAACAAGTGAAAAGATAGATGCTTAAGAAAAGTAGCAAGTTGTAAATGCTTTTTAAGTAAAGTATTGTTGTTGGGGTTGGTTTTTTTTTTAAAGGTTCTTTCACACCTAGTTTGAGGGAGTACGGAGCAGCAGGGTTGATGTGAATTTGATACTCACACCCTGATGCCCCAGGGGGCAGCTCCAGTCGCATTCTGGTGCAGTGTGACTGTGGAGCGAGGACTGCTTTCATACCAACTGTCTCACTGAGAAAATGACTAAATCTACTTATCTCACAAAATCAAATCATATCCGAAAGGTTTAAACATCAAAAAAAAGGTGCCAACTGATTTTGACCTTTATGACAAGGACAACAAGCAGCCACTTTAATTCAACTGAGCCAGATAATGAAAGCCATTCATAGATGGGGGTTTTTAAACGAAAGATACTCCATTGGCTTCTTTTAACTTGAAGCACATATCTGATCCTGTATTTTTGCCTTTTTTTTTCAGACATTTATATTCTATTTATATCCAGCTGTAAATATCTAAGTTGGTATTAATGATCAATGTGAATCAAACCAACAAAATACATAACCTCGCCTAAAGATAGAACTTATAGTCTCCAACATGTCAGATCTCATTCTTTGAGGCATTCATTAATGAAATGGTGCATAGACCAGCCAGGCTCATCATTGTCCAGAGTGGCATCTGCCTCGAGCCGCTGCTCTCTGACTGACCTCCACACAGTAATTCTAATCATTAATGGCAGCGAGCTGAAAGATGCAGCCTTCTGACTGCACCAGAACATTGTCATTATGAGCAATTCCCGCTATAAAAAAAAGTATAAATACATGCTGTCGTGTTGTTTACTCCACCTCCGCTTCTGAATCACGTAGTTCTACCTTACAGCACGCCTGATGAACAGTTGCTGGGTCTATATGTATTTATTTTTTTTTTCTGTCAGAGCCATAGAGAGCTGAACTTAAGAGCTTAGTACTGTGCTGCTTCATAAAAACGTGTACAGAAATCTTAAGCCTTTGTGGGGAAAACCCTCCTCACCCTTGAGGTCACTCATTCTTGGGGAACTTGTTTGCCCTGGACATTTCCATAATTGCCCTTTGTTTGCTGGCACGCTTCATTTCGCACAGAGGCTATAATTCAGCATCTTTTTCCTCTGCGTCCATCAGCCTTCAGTCCAGTCCCACAAAGCTTTCTTCTTCTTATCATGTCACATAGAATTATCTTCCTCGATCCAATACATCGTTCTCTCTGGCTGCCTATCTGAGTTCCATCTCCATCCGTCTTCCATTTCTTCCCGCAGTCCCGATGTTCAGTCCTCTAGCCCCCAGTCAGATTTCTCCATTTCCCCAGTTTCTTCTTTGCTTGGTTTCCCTCTCGGACGTCCGTGTGTTTTTCTATCCACTATCTCTGTTTCGCTTGCCTGAGGGCAGTGTGTATGTGTGCTCTACTGTACATATTTGTGTGTAGGTTTCCCCTGCAGAGGCTCGCCCACTGCAGAGGGATGGGGTTTTCTCTGGAGGTCAGACCAGTGGCGGACACAATGGCCGACACTCACAGTGACCCTCTATGTGCTTCGGGGCAGGAAGCCATCTTGAATTGCCTCCTGTGCAATCCTGTGCCAGTACATTAGATGTTATCGGAGGAGAGGAGAGGAGAGGAGAGGAGAGGAGAGGAGAGGAGAGGAGAGGAGAGGAGAGGAGAGGAGAGGAGAGGAGAAGAGAAGAGAGGAGAGGAGTACAAAGGGTGATGTATGATCTGTCGCTCTGCAGATGACGTGGACTACGCGGGTGCCATCACTCTGTCACCTGTAGAAAGGCAAATCAGCCTCCGTCACCACTTCTTGCCACCGAGACACGCTGGGATCCCTTCACACAAGTTGATCAGATGTGCCACTGCAGCTCCGGCTCACATCCTCACACAGGAGAGCTTCTGCACATATTGTCCCAAAACCGACACCTGGCAGGTCTGAGTGACAGCAGGATACACCGAGTGAACACAGATGATTCAGCTGAGTGACCGTGATGTTGCGTCTCACAACAATGCAATTAAAAGCAACAGTAATTGCCTACAAGGAGCAAATGATGCTTTTATGCTGTCAGAGGGAGGGGTGAGTGACAGATTTAAGACAGCAGCATTGTAAAGGCCTCTTATTTTATGATGAAAAAAAAAAAATAAAAGAATTCACCTCTGCAGCAGTTAAAAGAGCTCCGTCTGCTTCCTCACCCCTCTCTTTTATACATATTGGACAATGGTCTCATTGTGCCGCGCTCTCTGGCAACCCCTCAATTCATTATAATCTTTAACAACTGTCTGTGGCATGTTTACAAGGCCGCTCATTTGAAATCATGGCATCAGTTTTTTCTCTACTGCCTGCAAAGCCTGTGGTGCTACTCAGAGCAGAGGACCTCTACCCCCTAGTGGCCAGGATGAGTAATACAGCAGAGAGGTAACAGCTACTACATTCCAGCAATGAGCTGGAATATTTTTTTTTAAAGAGCTTGGTTTTGCATCAGTGGGTTCTTTGAGTCATATTCATATGATTGATATGACTACTAGAGTTTCCTTTTAGGCTTTATCTAGCACCTGCTGAGTAATGGTTATCCACAATAGCAAAACATACCCCCAAAAAGCACCTTAATTGCAAGGAGTATGTGGAATTGGGTTTGAGGGCTTAAGTCAGTGGTGTGTAGTGAATCCATGCATGTGTTGGCAAGATTACTCATTGTGTCGCTCGATCATACATATGCAAATGTTCTCTCTTGATCCCGGAGCATTGAAAGAATTACAGCGAGCATCCGTCACACTGAAAGAGTCTATACTGGCCCATATAATCACTCAGCTGAATTGAGGGCAAGCGGGAGAGAAAGGAAGTGTTTTTCTGTCTTTCTACACCAACATTCAGAAACCAAGGCGAAGAAGCGCTCCAGTATGAGGCTGCACAGATGCTTTTGAGTCAATTTCAAAGACCTTTTCTTACCAAACACGCCCAGCTTCGGTGCAGCCATCGGGTTCAGCTTTTCGGTAAATATCTGATATTGTGGCCTCATGTCTTTGACACATAGGAGAACGTTTTTGAGCAGTTGTTTTCAGGTCATCTCCAAGATTCTTCTTCTTCTTCTTCTTAATCGTCTTCTTCTCCTTCTCCTTCTACTTCTACTTCTCCTTCTCCTTCTACTTCTCCTTCATCTCCTTTGTCTCAGATGTGATATGCGGAGGAGATTTGTTTGAAACTTGCCCCAGTTCAGAGAAAAAGGCATCAAGCATGTGAGTGTGTAAGTGTGTCAAGAGATAACAATGAAGGCCCCCTGCCTCTCATTTTCCTCCTGCAGGGTACAAAACTGATTTTGGGCTCTCATCCATGTTAAACAATGCACCACCTTCAGAGCGAGAGAGTAGGGAAGTGGAAATAACCCTTGCAAGGCACCAGAAATCATTTGTTTGGATATTGGTGAGAAACGTATATGAAAATGCTGCCCAAAAGTAGCTGTGTTGCAGTAGTGGTTGTATATATGTACTATTAAGATCAGAAGCTAATTTTCTTATTTGATGACGCTTACATGTCAGGCTGGCTGAGGCCATAAAATATTTTCTATATAGGCTGCTATACGTTTAAGACCTTCTTTAATGGACCGAGCTTCTTTCTTTTTAGCTTTACTGTATGTTTCACCAATTTGTATCACTAACATTATGTCTCTCCTCTTGTTCTGAACCTTCCTACAGTATCTATGGCTCTGTTTACTTAATGACATATCAAGTGAAATCGTTTCTGCACTGCCATTTCAGAAAAAGTTTCCCGTTTACACGGCAATTTTGAAAAACTATGTCAAATGTCAGAATTACTGAAAACAGTGGAGTTGTCATGTTGGGCCACTAGGTGACTTTCATCTATAAAACTACCAAGTCCCTTGAAGAATATGGACCGGGAGTCATGACTCTCTGGAAGATGCCATTGTTGTTTTTGTCCATCTACTTATGCATGTGCAAAATAAGTATTTACTATGGCCGGGGTGTGCATGTGCAGTAGCAGCGTTTTCAAAAAGTTGTGTTTTCCCTCTCGCTCTATTTTCAGTAACTCCAATCACCACTGTCATGTAAAAGAACATCCTAAATGCAACAAAAGTTTCCCATTTTCTCTAAAAAAATGCTTTATAAAATGGGGCTTTGACTGAAGAGGTGGACATTTTCTAATATTCATCAGTGCTTGATTTTTCATCTCTGTCCCTGTCCTTTTCTTGCTTACTATGTGACATTGTAAAGCTCTTTGGGCACTGTTGAATTAGTGTAAAAGCACTATAGACGTGATCACCATTTACTATTTCTCTATAAAAGTGCCATGACATGTTGCAATTCACGCTTTATAAATAAAACTGAATTGAACTGAACGTGTCCAATAGCTGTTTGATTAAATCAGGCACCTTGTTCTTCAAAAATAGCAACAGACCAATACATTTAATATTGATTAAATCTTAACGCTTTAAGCCCAAAAAAAAAAAAAAAAAGGTAACTGCATCTTTACTTCAAAGGGGCACTCAGGACACATTCTCAGACACGCTTGTGAGTTGGCCATTAAAATTCATACGTGCGGCGGCTGCTCAAAACACTCGCCTCAACTTGATGACTTCACACTTTCTGACAACATTTCTATACAGCCATATTACCAGATTTGTTCGGCGCATTAATGTGGACTCCTGGCGTCGCTAAATAGTCACACCGCCCACAGCCTTCAAAGTAATGGCACGTGAGCCTCAGCCTGTGTGTGTGTGTGTGTGTGTGTGTTCAGCGTGTGCGCATGAACCAGTTGGCGCCATCAGTGTGGGGTCACGGGGGAACCAGCTAATGGGAAATCGTTATGTAAATCCAATCAAATTAAAATTAGAACTGCACTAGTTAAGTCTAAGGTATGTATGGGGAGAAGGAATGTTAAATCATATTATTACTGCGCCCCATTTGCATAATCTAATTCACCGTCATGCAGCGCCTCTCCTCACACTCATATCCGACTGCATCTCTGACTAAACACGGGCAAATAACAGAGAGCGGCTCCGATTCATATGCAAACTTCGTCTCGAACTTCTAAAATAAACTCACTTTTTCTTTCCCTCCTTTTTCTCCGTTTCATCTGTGATCCGGCGTATTCCCCTGATGATGTGTGCCATCGCATATATTGACACAAACTACAGGGAAATCATCAATGCCGCGTCGCTCCGCCTGAAAATCGCTGCAGAGCAGAAGCAGAGGAGCGACCGGAGGTTTGGAAGGTAACATTCCACCTGTAAAAAACACCGCAAACGTTCCTTCAAATGTACATCCAGGTCGGGATTAAGAGTTTTGGAGGCATGAGACCAAACCTGCAGGCGACCTGGGTCGACACTGCGAGTGCAGAGTCTCCGATGAAGACGTTTCAGTCTGTCGACTCCAGAGTACGACCTCCCAGTGAGCTGACTGCCACCATCGAATAAGAGCCGTCGAAATTAGTTTTGAAAGAAATGTATAGTTCTACATTATCATTTTCTTTTATCCAACGAGATTTCATAATGGCACATTTTCTTGAAAGGCCTTGAACCTCAATGTCACTTTGCTTTAAGACATCTGGGAGTACAGCATCACGACCTGCCTCTCAAGGAGCCAGTGTGACAGTGATGGGAAGAACATATTATGTCGCATGTATATCTGTAATGTGATGCTACTAACACACCAGTGAGTGATTACTATTATGACATTAGTGTCACAGCTACAATCAGTGCCGTTTCAGTGACTTTCTGACTGTTGACATATGTCAAAACATTTGTAGAGCTGTAGAGGCTGACCTGACATCACCATTAACCTGTATCCACAGTTCTAAGAGACTGTTTGCTGCCGTCTGCGTGATCGTAGTTCATCTCCGCTCTTCTATTCTGTCCTTTCAGGACGTCTTTGAAGACGTACTAACAGGCAATACATACGTCATCTTCTCAAGTAACCAGCTTGCGTTTTTATTTTCAGTCATTGGTGAATTAATTCAACTACTTTTTTAAGAAGTAACAGCATTTTAGGAAAGCGCAGTGTCGTCACGTACATTCATGTACAGCTACTGAAGTATAGTGATTAAATATACTTGTAAAAATACTGAAACTTTCTGAATCTACTTAAAGTATTACTTTCTTTTGACTGTTTGTTGCTTCACTGCATCATCAACAGCAGAAATACAGTGCAATTCATCCGCATAAAATGCTGTATTTCAAACAATACTTGCAAAAGTAGAAGTACCCAAGGATACTCTTTAATTGCGGAAATGTCACTATTTATAGTCCTTTCCTTCCAGTTTAATCAATCATATTCAAGTACTAATTCTTAGTAATTCTAATAGTGTAAAGTCAGATACTCTGACCACTCAACCACAAACGTTTGTTTGCAAGGTTACTGCTTCAGTCAGCAGTCTGGAAGCACTTGGCACTGTAAGTCACATTCACACGCACACGCGCACACACACACACACACACACACACACACACACACACACACACACACACACACACACGCACACACACCCCACTGCAGACTACTACCTTGCAAGGCGCTCAGCCTCCATTGAGAGCAATTTTAGGTTCAGTGTTTTTTGCTCAAACCCATTGATTGGAAGAGGAACCACAGAATGGACTGAG
Organism: Lipophrys pholis; assembly: GCF_963383615.2. NCBI lineage: Eukaryota > Metazoa > Chordata > Actinopteri > Blenniiformes > Blenniidae > Lipophrys > Lipophrys pholis. The sequence goes on along the minus strand of NC_137644.1, from coordinate 13,417,410 downwards.
GGACACAGTCATACAATAAACACACCGTTATTATGCAACTGATTGAAAGTATTTCTCCACTTCTGGCTATGACTTTAACAAGCTCCTGGTTTCTCTTTCTCATATCTTTTTTTTGTTGTTTTTGTCCCCTGCCTATTAGTACAGATATTTGAGACATCAGTTGTTGAAGTTGGGCTCATCTTGTGACGACAGTGTGAAGCAAAACGTGGAAAGCCAACAGTTGTGCAGTGGTCCTGACATGGCTGCAAAGTTAATGTCATCACAACGTGAAATGATGTGCTCTTACATGGTAATGTGGGCCAATATTAATGAAAAATCAATTCACATCCGTGCCGACCAATAATATGCTCGACAGGACTAATCAGTATACGTGTTTGAGCTTTCGGGTTCAAATGGTGGCGTGACTGAAACACTGAACACAGACGCACTCTAATCTACTGTAATAGAAGAGGTCATTGAAGACATGAAGGGAAAGAGCCGGATACCATGAATATTCATCGCAGCTCTCACAAAGGAATATTCTGATGAGCGACTGTTTGAGGGATATTTAAGTGTGTGTTTCAATGCATATGTAGATTTCCCTCTACGGTAAGTAAAGGAAGTCATATATTTGTATCTGATTGATGTCGGCACATCTAAATCCTTAAAGTGGCTTAACAGGCTTCTTGGGGAAGGGGCGGGGGGGATACCGCTTCAGCTTTCCTTTGAACTCCCTAACACCTGCAGGATAATGTGACGTGCTGACTAAAGGTGATTTATCCTAATGGAAACTGTATGTGTGGTTTGGGCTCACATACACATCGTCGAATTTGTCGATAAGGGAAGTATTGACCCGGTTATGACTCAAGGCGGGAATGTGTATTGTGACGAAGTCTGGTCACCTTATATGAGAAAGAGAATTCTAGATGTTGGCGAATGTGTCCGCAGCTGCATTGGTGTTTTTGGCGTGCATTTGGGGGGGTGTCTTCAGGGGCCTGCAGAACAGCGTTGTGGGACAGTATCAGGTTACCCTGCATCACTGCACACAGACAGCTGCGGAGCAGTTATTTTTGATCGTTAGAACAAAGCGTTGTGCCGATTCCCACCTCAGCAAATCCTCCGTGCGTGTGCACGCTCCATCTATTTCAGTGTGTGCCTCGGTGCCCGTGTGCGCATTAGGGTTCCACGTCTTCTCATCTTTTCTCAAGCTCATCTGCAGTGGTATGGGGTATCGGGGGGGGGGGGGGGGGGGGGGGGGGGTACCAGCATTTCCCCATCCTCTCTGATGTCTGTTTGTGCTCAGACTTGCAAGTTCACTTGCTCAGACAGACAGGCAGAAAGGCTTTGGATGTGGCTGCCCCCCCCCCCCCCCCCTTCACCCACCTCCTGCCCCAAGGCGACACACACACACACACACACACACACACACACACACAAACACACCTTGATCAGCTTCGCTCAGCGCACGGTGAACCAATATCCACCTGTGATTAACCCCGCATTACCAGATCAGACGTGTTATCGTCTGGAATTCAGAGCCTTTAGGCGGGACCGACTCTCGGGGTAGCCTCATAAAATGCACCATTAAACAATTAAGAGGCTTTATGACTGCACCACCTGACCACAAGCACGACGACGGCAAGTGTTGTGCTAGGAAAGATGAGGGAGGGGGTGGGACTCATGAGGGGGATCTTGCGTTGGCTGATGACTGCCCAAAATGACCGACCTTTAATCTTTCCAGTTACCAGGCAGTTTTTTTCTTTCCTCTATAGTTTTACATGGAGACGCTGACGGTGTTGGATACTGTCCAAATAAGAGCAGCTTGCATAGCTAAGGAACATGTTGTATTGAATCACACACAAAGGAACGTTATTGCTCATTAAATCTTGCGCAGAACTGAAGTACACTTTAAGAAAAGAAAAGAAAAGAAAAGAAAAAGCCACATTGAACAAACAGTCTTTCAAAAAGAATAGGAGATAAAAGAGAAACATTAAATTCTCAATGGAGTGGAGTTTCAAAACACACCTTACATCACACCAGAATCCTACTTTTTAAGTTATTGTGATGGTGATCTAGAAAATACTTGGTATCTCTTGGAGGTTATCTTTGCACTTTAACATTTAATCTATATGTGAGAGACTAGATTTGGCTATAAGCCACACATAAAGGAAACACAACGTGAGGTTTGACCTCATAATGGCAGTAATGCATTATGCATTATTGATCATTATTGTAATTAATAATGTTATTACAATTATTGGTTGCTAGTGATGTAACGTAATACACATTTTTACACATTGCCAGGACATCTAAGACACAAGCAACAGAAGTTACTTCCCAAGTTCTTATTCTTTTATTTTCAGTTACTGGGATGTAACTTTTTGAGGAAGTGCCTAGAAACCGTAAACTAGTACTAAATTAGTCAGGAAATTGCACCACACTGGTTTGAGGAATATCCACTATTCTAGAAAAATATTTCAAGCTGGCTCATGAACTGTTATTGTTGGCCTTTGCTGTTATGCTGATGTTTGCAGTTTGCGCTATTGATCAACATTACATAGAAAATTTAAATGTATGAAACTATGACCTGTCTGTACTTAACAATAAATGACTTAGATGCATCAAATGATGATTAGGAGTTTAGAAGGACTCTAATTATACTTATACTTATTATGGAGTTATTGAATTACCTGCAATCTTCACAATGGAGTCGCATTCCCGTTAAACGTCAGCACCAATTGGTCCTTGGTAACATTTGAATCGAAGTCGTTCTTAATGAAATCTGCCAATCCAAACCACATTATGAAGCATGTTCTCATATGAAGTTTGAGTGACAATAAGTCCGAAAACTTGTTTAATTTCCAACTGCAATGATCTAAAAAAAAAAAAGCAAAGCTTATCGACCAGAGTTGCAGGAGTTAACATAGCAGAATTCAATCTACAACGCATAAGAAACCAATCCCGGAAGAAAATAAGCTTCATTCACCTAAAAGCCTAAAAAAAAAGAAAGAGAATTGGTATGTCTTGAGCACAATGTTAAAACTGAACAAAGTATGAAGTTTTGGTTCCTTAACTTCAATTGTTCATTCGTTTGTGTTGATGTATTTTGTATGTGCTTGTCTGTATACGGCGTACGTGTTTGGAGTTTAGTGTACGTGTGCCATTAAATGGTGTCGCGGTATATGTTGGAGGAAACCATTGGTTCATTGAGTTGCACAAAGTAGCTACTAAAGGAAACTCTGGTCATGATGCTCAGTCGTCATGGAAACATGCCGTTACTTTTAGTATTTATGCTGGCGCCAATGTGTAAATTTACTCACTCGGACGAGACTCAGCAGTGAATCAGTTACCGGCCGTGGCTGCTAACATGGGAATGATTTCCTGGCGCACCTCAGATCAGATAACGACAACTTCTAAAAACCTTCAGCACCAATTAGCTTTTTCCCTTCAAGTTGGCTTCCACAGAGTTCCAGTAAAAGTCAGTCCAAGTGCTCCTGAAGCTGCTCTTAAGTGCAATCAGCATCTGCTCGTAAATCATCTCTCCCAACGTATAATCTGCCATTTTCTCTGTCGCCGATTTCACACTTTCACACTTTCCGCCGCACAGAAATGTCCCTCTCAAGTAAGTTATGGGGTAATTACGTGATATTAAACGAGATACAATGATTCTTTGAGAGTCTGGTTAATCAAATCTGAATACATTTCCTTTGATATTGTTATACGTTAATTGTCTTGTGGCCGCCACAGTTCAAACGTATCAGTGGGGATGAATGCAAATAAATCAAGTCGCATTCACCGTTGCTCTGTTCCACGTCTGCAGGTGGTGCGGCACCTCTCTCCGTCTTCCTCGAGGTCACAGCTCATATTCTCCTTCATATTTTGAGCGTGTAATTCTCCCAATAAAGTCGCTTTTTATTGGTGTCGGATCGCTTGCCCGTAAAACGGTGCATTGAGTCGATTCCCCCTCCGGTCCCTCGGATTCGCTTACGATCCGGAGATGCCTCCACGTGTATGTGTGTGTGTGTGTGTGTGTGTGTGACTGCGTTTTCCCTTGTTTGTGTGAAAAGGAGAAGAACGAACCTGTGTCAAGATTCTCTGTGTAACATATTGTAACCTTTTAACAAGATGACCACATCCTGGTCGATGACACTGTGACACAGAGTACACAGTGTGTGTGTGTGTGTGTGTGTGCGTCATCATGTGTGTGTTTTAACTCTGGGGAGCTAATAAGACCCCGAGAAGTGGCACAGCCATGTGTCACAATGAAGGTCACAAGTTCAATTCCCGTGTGTAATGTCACACCGGTGACATTAAAGCAGATGGCCTCCTAACTCAGCTGCCTGGTGCCAGTCTTCGCTGCGGCAGACGCCGCAGCCCAAACGCCATTATGCTCCCTAAGCTTCAATTACAGCATGAAATCTTATCTCTTACAAGTTAATGTTCTCCTTCAAAACATCTGAAGGGCAATGGCCACACAAGTATGAAGAGGAAGTCAAAGCACGCCGGGAAATCAAAAGGTCTTTTTTATTAAACTTCTATACTTTCACTTTTTTACTTTTTTTTTTATCATACACATGATTTCATCCAACGACCCTATTAACCCACCGGATGAACTTTCATCCCCCTTGAAGGTACCCTCATCTCTGTATGTGATGAGGGAGACGGGGTCAGCTGTTTTTATCCAGAGCTCAGGCTGGGAGGACATTGTCGATCTGGTCCCCGGGAGAGGTGGCTGTAATAGCATTTTCCTGTAGAAATCATAGGACAAGACACAGCCGGGGCCGGGGTCAGCGTGTCGGAGAGGCCACCGCTGTGGCCATGGGACTCTAACACAATTACCCTCTGATAATCAGCGCTGCTTCAGCCAACAGCTCCTTCAATCAATGGGATGAATGTTGAATTAGAGCCGCTCGTAACCATTTATGGCTTCAACATGTATTGATATCGACTGAGCGCATGTGAAGATCAATGCTCACTGTTATAAATGCACTAAAGGGGAAAAGAATTAGTGCCCACATTTTAGACAGATAATTAATTTTGCATTATCAAATCAGAACAAAGTTAATATTCCGCTCGCTGTGGCTTGTTTGCACAGGCCGCCGGATCTTACACAATCCCGATCATTTATCTCAACTCTAATAACTGACAACATGCGTCCAGTAACATCTAAATAACAGGGAATCACGTCCCATGATCTTGTAATGCATGCCATATGGTGCCCCGGTGTGACATGCCACATCTGTGAATGTAGGCCAGCCAATTTGTTTATCCCGCTGCGTTGGCTCGCCTCGTCAGGAAGCCCAAACAACAAGGACGAGCACAAGAGGTGATTGTCTGCCTGTCACACCGTCTTGCATTTCAATCAGTCATCTCCTTAATATTGCGCCCGTTATTGATCACAGTTGGGAAATGATTCGCTTGCGCCTGATGTTTTTGTTTGTTGTTCCTCCGCCTTGACACGGGCCATGTAAGAGCGATTATGGCTGCTGATTTGTTGTTTTTGCTGCCGGGGATGCTTCTTTTGTCAATTATGTTGTCTTGCCCATTAAGTCTCAAAGTACCTGCAATTAGGGGAGAATCATTTCAATGATTTGTTTTTTATTAGATTTGGTTTTTTTTCTTTTTAAACTTACAGCCCATTGTTACTAAATTCCTGGAGTTATTTTAGTGGAATGCAGTCAGTTTAGCTTTATCAGTCCAATGGAGTCAGGATATAATGATTTATGCTTACTGTAAAAAAAAAAACCTGTATTGATTATTACACAGGTGGTGCAGGGAGGCTGGATGAGTGTTCGTCTAAAAAGAAACGATCACTCATACAACTTTTACCCAGAAGACACGTGTTTGAGTCCAATTCGTTTTTAGAAAAGCTCAATGTAAGTATATATTGTAATAATTTTTAGTTCAAATCTTTTGTAAAACAGTCATAATCCTGCTGGTCCCGATACAATTCCCACACCACAACAATTGTCAAAATATTCAGAATCCATCTGGAAAAATATAATAGAGGAAGTGTAGAAAGCACTCATGTAATAACAGTTAATAACATGACAATTTGCCGTTTCCTATTTAAAAACAAGCACAGCTGTCTTATGCATTCACTCAGTATACATACTATGCAGCACTCTTTTCTTTTCTTTCATTACATCAATGGTAAGTTATTGGCATTAAGGAGCTAATGTGAATATAACCAGGGTGCGATTTACTGGGAGGGAATGGTCAGTTCACTTCTCCAGTGGTCTACATGTCCCCACCACAGCTGAAATACCTTTATGACAAAAGATAAAATCTGTTCCCTCCTCATTGTGATTAAAGTTACATCACCAATAGACCAGATAAAACGCAATAAATTACAGTGTTGTTAAATTCTATGTACCGCATGCTCATGCTTGAAGAGTGAAACTCACACAGATGAACTTGCACCAGGTTTCCTGATTAGATGCTGGACTTCCTTCCTTGGGTGCTACTGAGAGTTTTACACTTATTAAATGTGTTTAGTGTGTTTTAATCACCTTTACACAGCATTCTGTTGTACAAAAGTGTGTTTATGTGTAATGATTATTTTCCCTCTTCACTTATTCAATTTGTGTTGTGATTTCTTCCAAATATATCAGGAAGAAGAAACACTTACTGACTCAGTCAGCACAACATGCCAATTATCTTCTGACAATGTTTTCAAAACCAAAACTCTGTAACTTTAATAAATTTAATGAACCCAAGATGCTTGGCTTGATTGGATTAACTGGGTATTTGTCTATTGCTCCCACATTTAACTGGTAATCCCTTTTGATATAATGTAGAATCATGCCTTGGGCACAGACATGATAATGAGAATTGAATTACTATTGTAGTGAATCTTGTTGTGTGGATGAAAAGTTACATAATCAACCATTTAGTATGGCTAAAAATCTGTGCGGGGCCGCAAAGTTTAAAAAAGATTACCTCAGGATTTTAGGCTGTGTAATCTGAGCCCGTTTCGTAAGCTTTTTTTCTGCTTATTTGTTCTGATGCAAGAGATTTCTAAATAAGTTACAATTAAAAAAGGAACAATCGATCAGGCTGCAAAGGCAGTCCTCAGTAGTTTACTGTGTGTGTGTGTGTGTGTGTGTGTGTGTGTGTGTGTGTGTGTGTGTGTGTGTGTGTGTGTGTGTGTGTGTGTGTGTGTGTGTGTGTGTGTGTGTGTGTGTGTGTGTGTGTGTGTGTGTGTGTGTGTGTGTCCTGCCAGCAGGTCTGGCAGTCGTCTCTGACACACAGACTAATGTTTAAGGGTTTCTAGATGGGGGGGGGCGGGGGTCCTTACAGCAACTTCTGTCTGGGGGGTTGTTCTCACTTGCGACTGTGTGCAATGTTGTGACAGTTTCTTGCTGAGAGAAAAACAACAAGAAAAAAAAAACATATTACTGCTCCATTTCAGATGACTCTTTGCAATACATTATGTGTTTATATCCAAATAACCTCTCCGTGCTGGGTTATGTCCCCGCAGGCTTTCACTGAAGGGTAATCCACTGTACCCCCCCCCCCCCCCCCCCACCCCCCCCCACCCCCCCGGATCATGACTTTAATGGCTATGCGGGCAACGGATTCAAAGTGCTCACTGTCTCCACCGTGCACTATAAACCTAATACATGGTTAATCGACGTGGCAAGCTGTTAAGTGGGGCTGAGGCCTCGCGGGTTGTGGAGTAGAGTCAAAGACTGTGGAGACAGTGATAAAGGAGACTGTAAGTGCTCTGAAAGTCTGCTCAGGGACTGCAGGTACAGAACAGCTGCACCGTAAGTACAGAGAGGACTCGGCTGTCCTCACAAATGGCAATCGCAAACGTTTGAGGAGTCACACACACACACACACAGAAAGAGTGAGAGAGGCACAGAGTATCGGGGAGTTCAGTTTAAGCCGGTCAGCGTTAAACTTCCTGCAACGTTTTAGGTCAAGTTCACTGGGGTCGAACAAATCAGGCAAATACCTTTTCTGATGGATATTTATAAAATGGTGGCGAAATGCATAGAATGTGTTTGCAACCCTTTCCTCAATGTGCATGTTCGTATCGTGCGTCGAATAGATCCGAAAAAGTCAAAATGTTAGGTAGAAGACAAAGAGTTTTGTATATCATGTGTGAATCTTTCTCCGTCCAGTTATCTTCTGTGCCGCTTCACGATGGCTGGCCCACTATGGACAAACACAAATAATCACTCTCATATTTGCATATAGCCAACAAGCCTTAAAGAGTAACCATCAAACTAAATGTTTGTTATGAAATTATTATTATTCTAGTTGGATAAAATGGTACCGAAGATGGACAGATGAATGGGCGGCATTATTGTAAAAACTATTAAATCAACTTACAATGGTAAAAGATGCACTGCTTTAATTTGGCCACCACTAATGTTTTGCATAACGGAAATAAACAGATTGACCTTTTTCCACTAATTGCTTGAATCAGGCAATATAGCCGGAAATCGTGTGCCGTGATTACTCAAACTATAGCAAAGCATTTATTCATGTATTCAGACACATGTTAGCATTTCCGTGGCGCGACTTAGCTTGGGGGAAACAAAATCTACTTGAAGCTGAGGAAGATCACAAGTAGTGACTGGAGTCTTCGGAAGCGACGATCTTGGTATTCGCCGCGGATTTGCTCTCTTTGCTTTTGTCTCCCTCGCGAGTCTCTGCTCTCTTTCACTCCGTGGCCTTTGTTTACCCTCCAAATAAAAACAGCATCTTCTAACTGCCGCAGCCGACATTTCACTAACTATGGATCAGACTTGTTTGCGGTGTGAATTATCGGCCGACTCTGCAGGTTTGCGTCGCTCCGCTGTGAATTTCGCCGCGTTTCCCCGCTCATTATGTACCGCACACTGTTGTTTGGACGCTCTCTTGGCGCTCTCATCAGCCTCTCGGTCTCGCAGTCGTTGGCTGGAACACAATTTTCCCACATCACAAAGCTTTGATGAAGCCATTGCGGGTTACCTGCTCGGCTCCTCGCCGCAGACAAAGACGTTGATGGACACACGGGACCAGAGAACTTGAACTTCAAATTCATGCCAGTGTACTCTTTTTTTTTTTTTTTTTTTTGCCACATTAAAAAGTGCAGAGGAGATCTTATCTTTCTGCTTCGAGACTGCAAATCTTGGTTTTTTTTTTATTGTGTCACTCAACTGTCAGATGATATTTCGCTCTACTACATGCACAGTATAACCAGCCAGTTTATACTCCCTAACGGGTGATTTTCAGACTAGTATCCCTAAATCCTCATGTCTTTACCCCTTAAGAAATGCAGGAAAAATAGACTTACATGTGGGTAAATTGTGTCTGAGAGGCACATGGGAGCAGCTGTAGCGTGAAAAAAAATATATAAAAAAAAACTTTGATATTACAGACAAACAGCAATCTCTCACTGCTGTATCCTTTTTTTAAAAAAAACACACATTACAAAGCATCCTGCCACCTGTCTCGTTGACGGCTGAGCAAAATTTGAAAGCGCGGCTTTCACATGCCATTTGAAGATGAATCATTCCTTTTTATTCCTCTCGCTGTATCTCTCTCTCTCTCGCTCTTTCGCCCGAGTCTTCACAAGAAAGTCTGCAAGGATTTACTGGGAAAAGATTGGCAAGATATATAGAAGGTGAAGGTGAAGGTGGCCGCGAACGAGGAGACACTCGTCTTTGTGATGGAAATGAAGAGAAGTTTAACGGTGTGTCAGATTGTATTATTTTATTTTTTTCATAGAAGGCAACCTCACCTGTAGTTTTACCCAAGATAACCTCCATCTCTTTGAAGATCAAATGCTACACTCTCGTCTTAATCCTCCTTCTAAGATTACATCTATTTACATCTCCCGCCGCACCAAAGTGAAATTATGATCTCGCATGAGCGGCCTGCCCGAACTTTGCAGAAATTGGCATTAAAATGCGGATTCGGTGGGGCGGATTCTGCAGACTCTGTGTTCTGCTTCCGTCCACAAAGGACACAGAGGAGAGACTTTATGTTTGCATGCTATATTTGCCTGCAACATAACCGAGATTGTAGGGAGAAGCAGCAGAAATGGAAAAAAAAATAATAAAAAATGCCCTGCCTTTCTCCTTGATTTTTTATTTAATTATTATTTTTTTTCTATTACTGACCGTGAGCTGTAGCTGGTGGTTTGAGAAGACGCTGGAACGGGAGGCTCAGAGCAGGCCAGAGCTGATGTGAGAGAAGAAGTGTGGAGTCCAAAACTAAAACACCACAAAGAAAAGCAAAGTACGGCTTCAGGCAGCTGCTCGCTTGGCAGACCACATATTTATTTATTTTTCTCTCTCAGAGAGCATATCTTTATACGTTTCAAAGGAAACGTCCTCACTTTGCATTTTAAAAATAGCTTTATTTAAAGCCACTGGGCGCATGATGTATATCCTTTACTGCTGCTGTGTTCATATTCTGTCGCCCTATGCTAAAAACACATCTATTGGCGAAATAGAAACATAAAACATACAACAAATTGAAAAGTTAATGTGAGCCATAATTACATTCATACCATATATTTGAAATAAAATACACATAAAACTAAAATGAATCTAGCAATTGTTTGCTCCATTTTAAAATAATTTTCATGGGCCACAAATACTCAAATATCCTCTTTAGTGGGCCGGACTGGTAAAATGTTGTCATAATAACCACTAAATTCAAACTTTAACTTGTTGTGCAGAGTATATATGTGGCTTTAAGATAAATGCTAAAGGGAAAATCTATACAATCCACATGAAAACATGCAAACTCCACACAGGAAAGCCCAGACTTGTACAAGGTATTATATCACTTGTATTGTTTCTATATGAATTCATGTCTGAATACGGCGTACCATTGTTGTTTGACGTTTCGTGACTGGATGTGTACGCCAGAGCTGAGTGGCCTTCACTCAGTGCGAGGAGGAACAATCAGTGGGGGAACTCAGTGTACAAGGCTCTTCTTGGCTTCTTTCCCTGTACTTACAGTATGCAGTCTTCTCCGGAGAACCAGCAGCCATTACTGCTTACGCTCCAGCGACATTTTTCATCTGCACGTTCGCCCGTGTTCGGACTAAACCGGGAAAGTGAGCTTTTAGTTTCTCTGCCCCCTCTGCTTGGAACACCCTCCAAATAGGAACTAAAATGTCCAAATACTGTATGTTTCTTTGAATAATATTAGTTTTTTCTTTTAATGCAACAACAAGCGAGCTTTGATCAATCAGTGTTTGTGTTTTTGAAGTAATTTACAGCAAACTAGTGCACCTTAACATCTAACTATCGCACTTTTTTCCCCAATCTGTTTACATAATCTGCTATTTAAATCTGCGTTTTATCATATAAAACTGTTGTATATTGTGAAAATTTGTTGGTTTGGTAAATATGAAGATGTGATCCTTTGGCAAGGTCACAAGTGTAAAAGGGAACTGGAGCTCAATGGGTTTTTCTTTTTGGCTAAATAATAATAAAGAAATAAAGAAATAGATAAAAAATTTGGAATGCTATCCACTACACCACCACCATATTGGAGGCTTATTTTATTAAAATCAGAAATATACTCTCTCGAATAATTCTAATCATTCATAAAATCTGAAGTTTTCCATTCTAAACAATGAAACTTTTTTTTTTTTGGTATATTCTATGAGTTACAAGAATCTAACAAAGTAAACTCTTCTTTCTAAACATTTTTTGAGGTTCCCCCTGCATACAGGCTACAGTCAGTTCATCATCATCTTACCTGTTTATAGATGTAAATTCCATTGTGGAGTATATTAAAGGAGTTCTGCTTTACGTCAGTGGCTCATATAGCTTTCCCTCGACTTTACATTGTGGACTGTTGGTGGCAGTATAGGTCAGGATGCTGACACCATAACGAATGAGGACTCTTAACTCAAACTTTCAACTTCCACTTTATCATAATCTCCACCAGGGGCTGTCCAAGCATCACCCTCCATTCATCCGTTCATTGTTTACTGATGCATGTTGAAGAGCTGCAGGAGGTTGAAGGAATGACACTTTGATCACATTTTAACCCACCTAGTCATAACTGGTCCAGAGACGCTCTATCCTGTATGCGTCGCATGACAGGCTGCTGTGTGCAACCATAGCAACTCATAATTAGTCTGTAGTTACAGCTGAAGTGTGAGATTATTTCAAAGGGAGGCTGAACTACAAGCCACATGAAGAGTATCTCGATACATATAATACATATAGACACTTTCCAAGGCACGCATACAGTTTCCTGATCTCTGTGTTCCTCGTGTCATTTTGTTTTTTCTTTGCTGAACAGATGGCCTTGTTGTGATTGGACGCAGATGGGGTTTCCTTGGTAATATCCCACACATCTTATATTTGCCCCGGTTCTGACTCCCCAGCAGAAAATGATTTGAAAGCTTCATTGTCAGCTGCTGTCTGATGTGTTGTTGCTGCTGCTTAGACTGAAACGAGCACGAAATAAGCAATAGGGGACGCTGGGTTTTTTTTTTTACCGTAAATTGCCTGGATCCGTCCGGGTATTGCGATGTATCTTTTCATGTTTGTTGATGTGGCAGTGCTGGGATTCAGAGGAACCTCGCTGAGGTGTCATGGGAGTGATTCAGCTAAACATCTGTGATGGGAGGTGCCCACTTAATAACTGGTGACATCCTCTCTCTCGCTCTCCCAGCTCTCCCTTTCCTCTTTCTGAGCCAGCTTGCTACATCTGCACACATGCTTTTTTTTTTTTTTTTTTTGCATGGTGCACTCATACTACTGTACTGCTTCTGTGTCAGAATACTGTTGCAGTGAAGGCCCAGCTGCCACCGCTGGCTTTTAAAAAAGGAAATACTTTTGGAGTTGCATATTTGTCTTTAAATGATAATGAAGCTTGAATGATGACTCTCAGTGATACAGAGGGAAAATAGCCAAGGGCAATGGAGCTCAGATCCTTTTATGGGCATCAGGCGTTTTTTTTTTTTTTTTTTGCTGGTCAGGGGAGAATTTGACGTTGGCTGCGGGCTGGTGAGAGCAGGAACCAGATGGACTGGAAAGGAGTGCCAGCAAACACAATGAACAATTGTGTATTAACATATATCTGTAATATTTTTTCGACAAGCAACATGATTCTTTCATTCTATTACAGATCTCTTAGATATTTCCCCAACCCCTTATCCATCTGATTTTCTCACTAATATTTACTTAATCATCTTCACCGTAATTCATTTGCTGCTTTTGACAATAACAAGTGTGACACATAAGAGTGTTTTTTTTTTTATCTTAAAGCCAAATTCCTCACATGAATGAATTGAGCTCCACTTTTGACAGACATGAGATTGAAAGCTTAAAAAAAAAAAAAATTGAAACAAAGAGGTGATTCTCTATTTGCTTTCATTAGCCTTATAGCTGGTAGGACAGACTTCCCCGGGGATGTCTCTGGGGGCCCCTGAAAATGTGAAACTTGGGCCAGGTGGGTCGCAGCAAGGCTTGTGATCCCTCTCTGAGCCTCTTGCATGTTGCACTCGCACATACATACGATGTAAAGCGATAGAAATGTGCTGTAATCATTTCTGTGACTTTCTTTGTTTCCTTCTCAGTCTGGTATTTTCATTCCCTGATTATTTTTTTTTCCACTCAATAAGTTATAGATGTTCATAATTGCCACAATCAAGTATATCCAAAACATTTATTCGAGGTATTCAGGTAAAACTCTTTGATGTCAGCTTGTTTAATGTGGATTATTTGTGGTTTCTTTCATGCACGAGATAATAAACTGCATATGTTCTAGTTATGGGTTGTCAGTGGGGATCAGGCGGCAAATTGGCTGCTGAACTATTTTTATTGCTTAAGAAAATAAATGTATTCCCCCTCTTATGGTGAGTAATGCTTCACCGGCAGACTGGACAAAGCACATTAAATAAATGCACTTAAAGTCTATGTAAAGCAGAGCAACCAGCTCTAACGTATGGAGAATAAAACTCAAAGAAATATATGATCTTTATGTTTTCTGGCTACAGGCCCTGCGGATAATCAACAGGTTTCTAACCTTTGTGGCAGTACTGAACATTCTATGTATTTCACTCACACAGAACTTTGTTAGATACGTCTTTATCCGATATTTTCTAGATAATCTCACTTTATCTGTGGTACTCTGTTTAGCGCGCGTTATTACAAGTCAAATGAATCACCACGCACCGGGGAAATAGTCCAGATGTTTGCTGCAGCAGGAGTCCATCCTACGTTCACATTTGGATCTTTGATAGCGCACAGCACAGGGACACAGAGAGGAGCAGGAGGATGATCGAACTGATGAAAGCGCTGGATCTTACCCAGGAGGCTGCAGGTATTTGGTATGCACATCGACCATCTGAGCCACTGAGACATCCGAGATCCCAATCATCCATCACGTATGCACAGTCAGGCTGGAGCATGAGTTAATCCATTTTCGGTTGATGTCTGTCTCCGCTGACAGCACTTTATTCTCAAAACTGCACAATCCTGATTACACTTCATTAGGACCAGAGCTCTTCTACGACCAAACACACTTTAAAAAAGGCATCTATGATATCAACTCTTTTATCTTTTTTCAAAACAATATGATGAAATGGGAGAAAACTGTCAAAGGTTTGCTGGTAAATCCTCTATAATTGCATCTGAGGTGTTTTATCTGATGTAACATGTTGAAGGTATATATGTCAGATAAATTTTGCAACATGAAGTTAACTGGCCGGAGGCTCCAAAGGTCTTTGAATCCTTGACTGCTCAGCTCAAAAAGCCAGAAGCCATTATGCTTCCCTGCTCGGCTCATTCTGTACGGCCTCTGCTGGTGCTAATATGGTTAGGACTTATAGGTTGACGTGTCCATTGAGTTGCTGTAATGCTTTTTTATCTTTGTCGATCATTATACCGATTCACTGAATCCCACATAAACTCGCACAAAGTCTGCCTCCTGAGGAGGATAAACTGAAGTTTGTGGCAGAGGTAAACACCTGAGCTCATGGTGTAAATATAGCGAACGCGGCGTTGGCCCTGAATGTAACGCCCCCTAACTACGAACATGCCCCGACCTCAGCATCGCTTTTGGCAATCAATTTTGGCGACGATGTGATTCGGGGTAACGCGGCTCTCTGGGGCCAGGACATTGTGTGCGAACGGTATGCGGAATGGTGAAACCGAAACATTCAAGATGAAGAATGACAGCTTTATCTCAAAATACATCATTTTTCAAAGGAATGAAGATAAATACATTTACAGATTGGTGGAGCGGGATGGTCTTGTAGCTCCTGCAACCCCCCCCCAAAAAAACTCATTTTAAGTCTTTGTGTCATTATTTCACACAGCAAGCACGTGCACACCACACACTGACAGACAATCGCATATGCACACACACACACACACACACAAGGAACCAGGCCACATTCATTTCACTTTATCTTTTAAAAAAAACACATGCAAAAAGAGCAGCAGCACATATGGTCCTCATTTCTGCACCAGTGGCTTAATGCTCTTAAGTTGGCCTTTTGTTCTGAACATCATTGTTTTAAAGGGGAAGACAAAGCGGGGCAGTGTCTGCAAGCTGCTCTTCTACAGTAGAAAGTGGAACACTGTCGCTATTGTGCTGGTTACCTCACGAGGCCGTGCGTCTTCTACTAAAACTGCAGGCAGAGAGAGACGGTCACAAGTCGAAGGTGAAACCGCACTTTCACGACATCCATTCACACTTTCCCCGGCGATGAGTTGACGCCCGATGATCATTAGGTTAAAACACCGACGCTGAATGTGAAGTGATTCATGATGATGCTGTAGTGCACTATACACCGAAATGGTGCTTTCAAGAAATCATGTATTTGGTGGAAGCTAATATCTGTTTTTCAAATGTAATTGTAATATTTGTCTGTGTCGCTGGAGCTTTGAGGAAAACAAAAAAAGCCATTATTCTTCGATACCACTTTTATCCAACTTGGGGTCATGGAGGGGCACGAACCAGTAAAGTTAAAGCAAAATCACTCATAACTAATGAAATCATTTATAAAATCTCTATTCACAAGCACAATTTCATGTTATGCTGTTTTTCTTTTTAATGGCTCCGTCTTGGTGAAAAATACAGTGAAACACCCAAAAGACATGTTTTATATCCGCAGCTCATGTTTTGTGTCTGAATTTTGACTGTTGCATCACGGACATCTTGTCTCGGCTCTCCTGCTGTTCCTAAAACAGTCTGGTCCTTACCGAATGAATTAGACATAACAACTGGCGAAAAAGAATGTTAATGTTCTCCTTGTAATTTTACTCACAAGGTTGCAAATTCATTCTATCTGGGTCGTATCCGTATGTTTTATATCCCTGTCTTCATGGTTTTTTTTTCATGTTACACAATATTATTATTATTATACTCCCCCAGCCTCCCATTCACAACCGGGAAACAATCTGTCAAAAACCTCCGTGTCCTCTTTGACTTTTCCTGCCTCCATGTTGTCTGATCATGTTCCTTTCAGCTCCAGTAGATATCCAAAATAAAATGTTTAATATCCGGTTCACTAAAACCTAAATAGGTGAATAATTACAGAAATAGCAATAAATCCACTGTAAACATGAACGCATGACATAGGCGTGGAGTAAGCGTGGACAGAAAGAGCCTGTTCTCAGTCGAGCTCACGAGAGGGAATTTTAGATCCCCTGAAATTCAGCACCAAGTTCTGGATTTGGGGCGGTACGCTTTGAATACAATGCAGTTGGACCGCTGACACCGATGTGAAATTGTTGAAAAACAGTATAACATGGGACCTTTACAATTGTACTTATAACTTCTAGGACACCGTTTGATTTTTTAATTTATTTTCTTTTAAAGCACTTTGCATTAAGACCTAAAGATTAACGGTGGGAGAAGGTGGCCCCCTAAACCTCATGACGCATTCAGAAGCTCTCTGGCGCCCCCACAGTTTGAACACCACTGCTTCGAAACATTTTCAGAGAAGTTCTATTAATGACCTTGATTTGCTGCAACATACCTGACGAGTAAATATATTTCTAAGCATGTTATAATAATGACTACCTCTGTGGCACCTCTCGCCACACATGCACCCTTCCTTCCTTCCTTCCTTCCTTCCTTCCTACATGAACTTTTCATCCCTCCAGATGTTTGATTTCCTTTGGAAGCAGAAAGTCTACTTGGATGTGACACATTTTGATTTTGCTTTAAGAACGCAGTCTGCAGACCGAAACTGAGCCGGGAGTGGACGTGCGGTCACGTCTTGAAGGGAGGGGCTTGATCGGGTGTTCAGCTCTGGGCTTTTTTTTTTTTTTTTTTTTTTATCATTGAGTGTAGTGGAGGACCGACTGCAGACTGGATCCCCTCTCCTCTCCTCTCCTCTCCTCTCTCTCTCGACTCTCTCAGCTCTACTTTGTCCGGTTAAGATCCGCAGGTAAGTGGAAAAACAACCCACCCACCCCACCCCCACCCCTTAAAAAAAAAAAAAAAAAAAAAAAAAAAAACTTTCTTTGGATGCGTGGCTGCGGATGCTGAAGCGATCGACGCGTAAAAAAAAAGAAATTGACAGATGATCTCCGGAGCGCGCATGGATTGTACTTTTCACAGGCTATCTGTCTCGGCTGTAAGCCGCTCCCCCTTTTGTGCGCTTTTTCACCCCCCCCCCCCCCCCCCCCCCCCCCCCAAAAAAAAAGAAAACCACAATAAAAGTAAATCGCGATTGCGCGTGTTTCGAGGAAAACTTTCCAATAGTTTGTAAGATGTTTCTGCGTAAAGGGGGGGAAAGCGTAATGTGATGTAAAGCGCGCGCCGTCCTTGTGATTGTTATCGAACAAAAGTATGAAGACACGGAGGAGGAGGAGGAAGGGGGGGTTCTCCAAAAGCCTGGGACAGCCAACTTTTCCCCGATCGCCTCAGAAACGGTACTTGACGCCCAAGAAACAAGGAATGCAACCACTTACTCATATCATTACACTTTTATTCGCGTTTTCCCTCAATAGGATCATTAAATGCCAGGCGTTTCCAAAGCGTGGGGGGATTAAACCCCCCCCCCCCCCCCCCAAACTCCTAACGGATGTGAGGATAAAAGCACGACTCCTCTTGTCCCAGTTAGAGGATTTTAACTTGAAATCTGGTAGTTTAATATATCCGGTTTAATCTGACTCCATCAGGCTTTTGAGATACAGAAGCCAGTTGTCTTTAAGCCTCATGAACTTTGGATGCATCCAGCATCTCCTGCAGGAAAAAAAAAAAGGGGGGTGGGGGGTCTTGTCGTGGGGCATTCCCTTCAAGATATCACATTCCCTGCGATCCCACCACCCCTGAGGGTGTGTCATCTCATTGTGCTTGAGTTTGGGGGAAAAACAATTTGTATTTTTTTGTTTTTATGGCAGGACTATTTCAAATAGAAGAGAGTGGAGCGAGCTGCAGGGTTCTGTGCCTCTCTTTTTTTATGCTTTCAGGCCAGCAAAAGTATTGTCCGTGAAACTGTATCTGATAAATTGTGTGGTGTTTGGAAAACACGTGGAGAATGCCCTCCGCTCCTTATAAGGTGCAGACCCAACCTGGTGACAGATGATTGGAATGGCCTCTGGAATGCAGTGCATAACAGCCTTATAGTGCTGCGGGTTCCCGGCAGTTCGGAACCCCCCCTCAGTACGCGCTCATTAACAAACTGCTCGGACTTCATTGTGTCAATGTGTTTACTCTAAATGTTCTTAAATAGTCAACAGCATGTGTTTGTTTTTTTTTAATGGTGAAATACAGTTTTAAATTGTTTCATTTCTAGTGCTACTTACCTAAACTAACTTTGGATCGGTTGTACTGGTCTCATTTTACGTCGGCATACAATCTTTGAAAGTTTGAAGCACAAGTGGTGTGGCGAGTTCAGTGACACTGCATTGTTTCTGTGTTTTCGTTTCGGAAAAGTTTTGAGTTTACGAAATGGTGTAATTTTTGTGCTGGGCCAGTAGTGGGTGCTGTCGTTTGTTATTTGGAATTAAATCACACACGCTCAGAGAACAATACGCTATAAAGATTAACAATGACGAGGACACGGACATTCGTATGGAAAGACGACTGAATTGGATTGAGTCCCAGGAGAAAATGGACGGGCAGTGATGCCACTCTGGAGGCCGCCATTGTTGTTGTTGTCCATTTACGCATGCGCAGAAGAAATATTTACTATGGCCGCGATACACGTGCAGTAGCAGTGTTTCAGAAAAGTTGTTTTTACACGGAGACACGGAGCTGTTTCTCCCACAGAATAAACATCTAAATAAATATTTGTTTTCTTATTTTTGATTTTATATCACAGCACACACACACGTTCAAATTGACTTTTATTTTGAAGTGGTTCCTTTATCGCATAGTCTGCTTTGTTTGTGTAGGTGGGAAAGGTCATCTGCACTCTGTTACAGACCAACTAGAGAACTTTGGTCCGGTCGATTATCTGCGATTATCTGGTGGAGCAAACACAAGAAGTGTCCCAATAAGTGTGATGTAGTGCTTGTGTCACATTTTAAGCAGGAAAATAAAAAAATCCAATAAATCTAGCCTGAGGAAAACAAAGAAAAAGTTAGGGAAATGTCCCATGGGCAAACATGGAGCAATAACGAGGTTAAAATGTTTTAAAATATATATATTGGCTTGCATGGTCAAAGTGGCTAAAACAGCTTAAGGAGTTAATAAAAAAAAAAGAAAGAAAAAAAACTCTTTAATAAGTTTCATTATTCCAGGTGAATTTTCATTCTGGACAAAAACTGTTCTTGTTGTCTTAAAAGTTGCTGTTAAACAAAACCTTAATTGTATTTACGGGTGAATCTGCCAGTTTTGAGACCTGCAGTCTTCCTTTCTTGTTTAATGAAGATGTTGAGGCAACTTGTGGCATGATGTGGTACTACAAGACGTGCATGATAAGGAATAGTTCCCTCGATTGTTTGTGTGAGATTCACCCTCAGAACATGGGCTTTGAAAAAAACTGTTTAGCCTAATAATACCTTGACTTGCAGCCCGTTTAGAAAGTTTTAGCGAAAGTGTTCACAGGTTGAAATGTTCATGTTTATTGTTAGTTTTTACTTCTGTGATTGTCAACATAATTCCCTCTGGTGTTACTGAAACAGAGCAATCACTCAAAATTATAATGAGTATCATCTTTTCATTTCACATTGGCCAAATTATATCTTCTAGGGGGCTACTTATTGTGTTTCCTGTATGATTAATTGATTTATTTATATACTGGAAATTGCAGTTCAGGAGCTAAAAACATGTTGGGTGTTTTTCTTATTGAAACCCACTACCAAACTAAAATTTATTCTGGAATAACTAACTTTGATAATTCTCTCAAACTGCAGAAAAATAGTTTGTCCTCTTACGTTTCAAGTAATTAGCCTATAAATGTTGGTTGCAACAAAGAAAAAAGAAAAGATTATTCTAGGCCTACAAAGGGACATATAAGCTGCGTCCCATGTGGATGGATGGATGGATGGATGGATGGATGGATGGATGGATGGATGGATGGATGGATGGATGGATGGATGGATGGATGGATTACAAGCTCCAGTCTTGGTAATATGTAACTGACAACAATATCAGGATCATTTGGGGAAACGAAATCCAAACCACTAAAACACTGAAAGTGAATTTTCAATAGTTTTTGGGTTCACGGCTGATTTAAACAGCCAACAATTTAATTAGTTTTGGTTTTGTATTTAGCGGATCATTCCATTCCTCTGAACCCTTTTAAATGCTTAAATGTGTAACTTTACAGAATAACCAAGTGACTCATTACTTTTCTGTGTGTCGGTTTATTCAGTGGATTTTGCTGTTTTGAATTCCTCTCCGGTGTCAAATAAAGCCGAGTCAGTACTAACACGCAAACACCGTATGTACAGTTGAGCTCTACTTTCATAAGTGTGGAATTTATTTTTATTTTTTTAATGTTTTGTTTCTTGTTTTCAGTCTTTGCACGCATGTTGTTTCACAAGCGCACCCCTACGCATCTATTTCTGGGCTGAAACACGTTTAACTGCGGGCTTTTACGCTATATAACGCGAGTAGCGCTTTGTACTTAGCAGAGGGATTTTATAATTGGCACGATATGATATGGGCGCAGAAGAATCTGGAGGTAATTGCACGGAGTGATAACAGGGGTTTGGCAGTGTGGGGCGAGAGCCAGGGCCAGGGTTAGGACTGGGCGGGCAGGATGTAGGGAACACTGCCATGCATTTCCGGAGTCTGGCTCTGGACTGCATGGTGCGGTGAAGGCTTCTAGTTACTGTATGCTGGCTCCCTCCCTCCCCACCCTCCCTCCCTCCCCTCTCTCTTTCTCTCCATCTTCTTTTCCGTTCACTTTCCCTCTCCACTCGCTGATTAAAGTTCGACGTCGGATTGCGTGATTATTTTGCCTCATTCTCATCAGCGTGCAGAAAAGCATGAAGCATGGGCAGCTATGTGTTTACACGCATGCATTATATGTGGGTTCTTTGTTATAGCTTGATGCTACATACTCATAATCCACCACGCTATCCAATTCCAAAGCAGGAATCCAGAGTTTCCTTGCGAGGCAGTACTTTTTTTTTCTTTTCTTTTTTTTTTTTTTAACCACCACCGAGCTCAGGCAGCCAACCAAGTGGCGAACTGAATTTGAATAGAATGGAAAACTGGCAGAGACGATATTGAAACGAAAATGATCAAACTGTTCTGTTCTTTTTTTTTTATTTTTTATTTTTTTTATAAATAGACGTTTACCTATACTGTGTTCAGTCCCCCTGTCCCCCCCCCCAAGTGTGGTTCAGTTTTCCACTGATCACATGCTGACATGTCCGTCCAAACGTACATCGTTGCTGCACAGCAGGTGCCAAAGCCATTCTCTGGTTTCTCCTCATAACGGACCAGTGAAACTATGTCAGGCACGTTTCCTGCGCTCACGTCTTTTAATGCAGATTTGTTTGGCGTACAAATATGGTGTGAGACGAGAGGCGCAGCCGCGACCGTGAACTCGTGGCCAAACCAGGGCTGGTTGTTGTATCGCTGGTGTGTCCGTTGAGTCCGTTTTTGGGCTTTCAGGTTTGTGTCTCTTCTGGACGGTTGTGATCGACGTTGCAGCGAGCGGACGCTCATGGGATCCTGGGCTCTCGGCTCGTTCTGTTCCCCCACTCGCCTTTGAATCCGATAGCATGTAATTTGAATGCGCTGCGTCCAGAACCGCACACTAAGTTGTATAATATGGTGAGTTTGGACGGACGGGCAGATGTTGGGTTGGAGGAAGGATTCTTAACTCTTTCCCCGGGTAGCGACGGTCAGCCAAGAAAACAGAACGGGCAGAGGGTCTATTGTTAATTTCTCGCACGGTCACATGGGGAGTTGAAACCTCAGATGGTGTTTATTTATGGGGTAAGATGTTTGTGATATACTGTATAAAAGGATGAAAAGAAAAAGCTCTCATGTCCAATCCGTCCCCTTTGTGTTCTGGCTGTTGCTCCTGGTTTTGCAGTCAGGCTGACATGTGGGGGGAACACGGGGCTCTCGCTTGTTTCTGACACTGCGGTTGTCTCCTGGATGATGAAGACGGCTGCTTTTTTTGTGCTTGTGGATGATGAATGTCAGGTAAAAGTTTTACATCACTCTGTTCTCTGCATGCATGCTGGTGTGGCTGAATAAAACAAACAATGGAAAACGATTCCAACCAATCGTTCCCATGCAAACATCTTGCAAAAGAGTGACAGAACTGCAATAATATATATATTTGCCCAATCATATGAAGCCCTTTTTTTTTTTTTTTTTTTTAATGGTGCACTACATGGCTACATGAATGCATTGTCGCATGTTTAACTACTCCGTTTTTAATCACAGCTACTCTCATTTCATACTGGTCCCTTCCCTCTCCCGTGTCGTTGCTTTCTCTCCAAACCCGAACTTTGATTCTCCTGTCCGAAGCCGTCACGTGGGCATTAAAGACCCGTGTTTGAATTCCTCTGGGTTTTAGTCACACTCTGATGAAGAGGCTTTTTTTGTTAGATCAACCTCTCGCTCGTATCATTTTCTGACTTTAAAGTGTAATCACTCAAGGCCAGATTACCTAACAGGCAGCGCGCCATGTCAGGGTTGGTAATTGGCATATTGGTCCGCCATCTGCTTGTTGCCAGATGCCAAATCCTGCCAGAAGTTTCAAAAGCTGTAGAGAAAGACGGCTGTATATCTTGAGCTTTTCTTTGGTAGCAGATTATTTCTTTCACAAGGCAGTCTTGGTTTATATCTTGAAAGGTAAAACCTCCACTGTTGCTCGCACGGTCCACATTTCACAAGGGGTTTTTTTTTGCGTGTGATTGATTGTGCGAGAGTGAGGTCAGTGCTCCTGAGCAGCACTTCTGATGTCATCCTACAAAGATGCATGTTCTCCCCTTCGTTCCCCAAAAAGCGGGTTATTCTGAGAAGTGTACAACCTTGTTGAGAGGGGACATTTAGCCTTTGGGTTTCTTCTCATCTGATAAAACAAGCACAGGAAATGTCTCCGTGAGCTGATTGGCCCGGTGTTTTCCTTCACCGTCCTCCCGCCGGGACCTCAGACGTGCACAGCGTGTCCCTGTGGCACAGAAAAAAGAAAGAAAAAAGGAAAAACCCACCTTACATGTCTCTCCCCTAACAGCTACATTAACTTTTCCTTTGCCCCGACGCTCTCTTTCCTGTAACACCAATCTCCTCTACCTCAGCGTTTTTTTTCTTCTCCCCCAAAAAGAAATGATTGCTATAACGTTCATTCTCACTTCACCCAACTCCGTCCCGCCGCCAACTTTCCGTTCTTTCCCCTCTGTCCTCTCTTCACCTCCGCTCTCCCCTCCTCCTCCTCCTCCTCCTCCTTCTCTTCTTCCTCCCTTCTCCTCTCAGCTTTTTTCTTTCTTTTTTTTTCTTTTTTTTTTTTTTTTTCCCCAAAAGAGTCTCTAAATTAAACAAACATGGCTAATCAAGAGCCTGTCAAATCACTGCTTAAAAGTCCCATAGTTTAGGGTAATGGGGAATTAGGGGAACGTGGAGGTAATAAGGTGATGTAAATCCCGGGGGAGTGTGTGAAGAATACCGCTCAGCGTGAACACATGACCAGTGAGGTCATGTGTTTACACAGTGAGCAAGGTTAACCGCTCGATGAATCGTACAGTGGTGGTGGTGGTGGTTGGGGGGGGGTTGCGGAACAGACAGGGCAGTGTGCGGGTCAGTTATAGGCCTGCTGGATTTATGCCCGCGGCTGCCGAGGTGCTGTACGTGTTGAAGTGTGTACGGGGCGGCTCGCAGAGTCCACGTTGGACGGCGGCCACGCTGGGAGCGAGAACTGGCAGGAGCGAGGACGAGCGTGTATGTGGTAATGATGGAAGTGCGGACTGACCTCATACGCATAAAACAATCACTGTGTCCTTACATGGGTATTCGCATGAGTCAGGCTCCCAGTGTTATATTGTTTCAGACTTTGGATGAGCTTCGTTGCTGGTTTTTTTTTTTTTTTTTTTATTTCGACCAAGTATTTGAGCATTTATTTGAAGTCTCGGTGTGAGTAACTTGAGCACATCGCAGTGTTGTTACATGGTCCCGACAACCTATGTAGGCGCGTCGGTCTCAAACCAAGAATTATTTTTGCCGTCAAATTTGCCAGTTACTTCCCTGACTGAACTCTTTATAAGCTCCAACCGCCAAATAAATCCAGTTTACGAGAATCAAAAGGCCGAGAAGAAAAGCGACCCTTACTTTTGAGAAAGTGACACAAGTAAATGTTGCATTCTTAACTTTGTTAGTGACGTAAATGTGAATGATCTATTACTGAGTTGAAGAGAGGGGCGATGATAATGCAACATATTATCATACAAGTAGCAGTGGCATCTGAATCAGTTCTTTTAATCTGTATGTTATACATATACATATCTTTCCAATTTTTTTTTAACTGATCAGAAGTCGAGTGTTCTGAAAATATGTGATTGACAATAAATACCTTGGTCTGAGTTGCTGGATTTTACACCAATTGAGCCCAATTCAAAGTTGACATTGCGCACAGACGTGAGATAGCCGAGTTACAAACAAATGCTCTGACAATCGTGTGTTAATGCACTGCAATGTGATTTAACACCTGTTATATATGACTGCATTTTAAAACGAGATGCAAATCTGCTCAGGAGTGCTCTTATTGTGGTAATTTCCTCAGCTGGCGCCCCAGTGATTCTGATTCTCTGACTTTATCATAAGGGTTGTAGGTCATCTAGTCTTACGTACCTCCACTGTTGCTATTCTTTTTTCCACAGCTTTCACGCTGCATCGGGTTCAGATTTAAATCTATAACACTAATATGCTGGATAAATTTCCTCACCAAGACGTCCAAAACCATCGTACCATATCTTAGTGATTCAGCTCAGAGCTTTATCCAATCATTCCATGTTGAACTCAACCGAACGAACACTGAAACAATGCCGTTTCCAGCGGATCATTCTCATTCAACATGGCCGAATGCAGACAGTCTTTACACATGATGCCACTCAGAGTGTTACTCTGGGTTGAACACCCACAAAACTCACACACACTTGAGAGCGCAGTCTATTAGCATGTGTTTGATATCGAGCACGATCTCTGCAGAATCACAGTAAGTCAGGCCCATAATGAGTCAACACATTATAGATTCAGATTCTATAGAGCAGATTTTAAAATGTCCCAAAGCTGTTTTTATGAAGAACCATATTGATGTAAAAACAAACAAATTAGCAGCTTCACTTCCACTGCAGTGATTATTTAGCGTACCACCAGAGATCCATTGATTACCAGCTGGTACATGCACACACGACTATTTTATCGTACTGAAGGAATCTCTAGATCGGTTTGCGACACAGGCACTTCAAAAAAAATTAATTAATACTTGATATTTACTTGAAATTTTGCAGACGACAGGCATTAGAAAATGTGAACCTTTCAGTTCTTCAATAGTTTCATGTCATCAGGACTTTTTACTCTGATTCTGGAGCGAAGATTACAGCAAAAACACTTTCATTGTCATGTTGTAAAATCCCGTCCATCCAAACAGAAGACAGGCAAAATTCATGTATAAATTAAGACCGATCGCACAGTCTAATTTTTAATCTTTTTTTTTAAGTGTGGTGGTTTTTATGTTGTAACGCTCACTGGTGTGTTGATAAATTTTGGATTTTTTTTCAATTAAATTTTCTATACTTATTTTTTGTTTTGTTTTTTCAGGTCAAAAACATTTTATGCGGTGTGACAAACTGAGAACATGCTGCTTTACTCTGACTTCATTTTTTACCCTTTTATAGCTCTGTTTTGGTCTCCTGAGGAAATTATCTTCTTTTCTTTCTTTTTTTTCCCTCTCTCTCTCTCTCTCTCTCTCTCTCTCTCTCTCTCTCTCTCTCTCTTGTCTCCGGCTTTGTCGATCAACAGTTTTGTTCCAGGCAAGTAGTGCTCAGTTGGTTTATTACAGCATTTTCTTTTTTAAACCAAAACAATTGCGTTGCGCACAAGAAAGCCAAGGCAGTGAGCTGAACAACACGAAAATACGTTCTGTGGTTTTGCGGGATGGCGGCACTGTTTGATGGATACCTGGAGGTCAAACACAATGAATTAACTCACACAGGTAGAAGTGATGGATTGACCATCAAAGTGATGCTTTGCCAATTTTCTTTTCGTCAATTAATCATTCATTTAACGTATTTCATCACTGAATAAAATTTCACTCATTCTTAATGTTTCTCCTTCCTGCGTCTGGCACTTAATGTCAGACATGTGTCTTAAAGCGAGGCGTATTGTTGTAAATGGTCCCCATCCAAGTTTCCCACCTGAACAGGCCGGCGAGGCAGCAGCACAGTCTGAGGTCTGTGTCGGGGGCTGCAGTTAGGAGCGGTGGTAATTGTTTAAGAGTGCATTTATAGAGTGTACTCTTTGTGCCTCCTAATCAGAAGCATACTCGGGCATTTACATATGAGCCCTCGGAGGATTGCTCAGGAATGCACTACCAGCAAGGCGAGAGGATTGGGAGTAAGAGAGTCGGCGCTCGCGGGTCGCCCCCGTTGTTGCCATTTCTTTCCACTTCACATGTCACTGCCCTGTTGAACTGAGTGGGGGGGGTTAAAAGATCAGTGTGTGAGCAGTGTAGGGGGGGGCAAAGTGATTAAGGCTGAAGATCAAAAGTGCAGCATAGCTGATGCAAAGCCATTCCTCCTTCAACACCGGCCGCAGATGTAGAGTATGTTTACACTTCCTAATATCTCTTCCTGTATCTTTGAGATATAGATACCAATGATTCCTTTAAAAAAAAAAAAAAAAAAAAAAAGCAACCCCATCCATCCACCTAACAGTGGCTTTTATAGATTAAATCAGTTTACGCGGCTTCGTTTCAGTGTGCATTAGGTGATTTGTCAATTTTTTCTCTATGTACTCTAACTTGGGTCTGGCAATCGGACAAGGAGAACAAAAATATGGCTTCAGAAAACCATTTTAATCAGACACTGCTCCGCAGGGACTGAGGCTGGCATAGGAGAGCTCTTTACCTCATCAGAGCTCTGCCAGTGGTGATTGGGAGAAACACTCAGTCAGGGTTTTATTGAATAACCCCGGCCCTGTACTGGAGGGGCTTTACTGTAATAGAGCAGCGCTACGGCCGCCGAGGTGACAGCCAAATGGTACTTATTAAACTAAAGGGCTGATTCATACTTTGTGCCCTACTGCAGTTTAACCTTGTTGAAGGCTTATGGTTTGGCTGTAGCGCTGAAGTCCAGCCATATCTTTTTGTTTTTTATGACAGAGATACATGTGTGTACCATTATCCTCTGATCAGACATTAGAGTTCACAAATTTCCAATGTATGAAAAGAGCACCGGTGATTCTAGACTTGTAATTTGAGTTGTAATATGCACTTGAACTCCGGTATGATCGCTCAGTAGTTTCCTACTTTGAATGTACAAGGACGAGTCCTGTTCAGGGATAGTAGTCGCAGATCCCACAAGCTCTGCTTATTTACGTCGTACACAGCTCTCCCTGCATAAATTGAGCATGATATCTAATGGAGTGTGAGCTTGGATTAATTACCCCAACATTTAGACTAATGGCTCCTTCCCTTCTGATTAATGATGACACATGTCACAACGGAGAGGAGCACAGCGTAAACGTATGAAGAGTGAAACATTGGAGTAAGATTACTGATCGGGACAGAGAAGGATTCAATCTTAAGAAATGACATGTATGGCATAGTTGTCCCAAAGAGCCGTGAGCAACTGATCAAAAAGTCAAACAGTGTCTTATACAATTTGTAAACACTAATATTTCTTTTCCTGACCAGCAAGAAAGCAGACATCTCCAGAGGCCATTTGGTTTGTTTGTCATTGCTGTTCCCTTCCTCTGGTAATACTGTTGAAGACATTGTTTGATGTTGAGGTCATTTTAATGGCAAAATTAGTTGAAACCCATTTAGTTCTACATGCAATATTTTTTTGGGGACAATCCAGATAGTAATCTGCACATATCCAAATGAATCAAATTCCTCAAAGTAAGATTTTATAGTGATTTTTCCAGTAGTCTAATATTGACGTAGAAGAAATGGGTAGCTGTGTTAACGTTTTGTCTTTCTTGGCTTGACTGGGTTTTATTTACGGGTGAGTAGCAGCATAGTCCTAGACAGACTCTTGATGTTTTATTGGCTCAAACGTTGAAAGGTACAGATACGATAGAGTGTATTTGAGAGATGGGCTTGGTTGCCCGTTCTGGCTGGCCTCATTAAGCCTGCCTTAATGAGAAACAAAACACCCAGACCCCCCCCCCCCCTTAGAACAATGGGTTGTTGTTATCAAAGAGGCTGCGTCTCACGTACGATGGAGTCTGGCTCGCGTCCCGACGCATTTTTTTCATGAGACCCGTGTGTCCGTGTGTCAAACCCAGAGCCCTGCAGTGCCACTCACTCCTATGACAGCCACCTGGGAGACCACCTTGGAAAATGGGCCCCGATTAGTTCAGGTTAGACTTAATGACCAGTAATGGTACACCGGCCAAGCCAAACTGTGCGAAAGGGCTCCGGGCAGGCCGAAATGAAATACCAGTCACTCAAGCTCTGAACATAAACACAAGGTGGGTGGTGGGTGAATAGGTATGTCTGTAGGTGCACGCCTGTGTGTGTGTGTGTGTGTGTGAGGAGGGCTCAGGCATGCATCTGTGTGTTTGAGGTGCAGAGTTGACCCAGGTGGAGGAGACAATTTTCCAACATGGTTGAACCCCCCCCCCCGTGGACAGATTAGTGCCAGGACCAGGGGGTAGGGGCTTGCTGTGTTCTTGGATTTATCCCAATTTAGCGCCACTGCTTTGTGAATCAAATCTCATTTCCAGTTTTGCCATCAGCTCCAGAAGAAGGCTTGCGGCAAACCTCAACTGAGCAACCAGAGAAGCCTCCTAAGAGCACCGCTCAATTATTTACAATTTCATGGCTGTCTGAGATATGTGTTATTCTAATAAATTTAGGAATTAGGAGGCTTAAATACCGCACATATATTAACCTCTGAAGCTGAATTTTATCCTCAATTTGGTGGTAAATGCCACATCAGGCTAATGGCATTCAGTGATGATTGCATCTTCCATGGTCTAAATAGTCTGGTCTGAAATTAGCGCAGGCGTTAAAAGTAAGAAACTCAGACATTTATAATGGTTTTAATACGAGTCAATCAGCCGCTGGAAGGAAAGAAAAAAAAAAAGACTTTTGAGCTCTTTTAGAGAGTGAACCATGGAGCTCTGCTGAAGCAGACAGAGAAACAGTGTAATCGACAGTGAAAGAGACTAAAACAGAGGAAGAGAGAAAGAGAAAGCTTTGTTATGTCTCGTGAAGCTCTAGGGCTTCCTGGAATTTCTGGCAATGGATCTCAAAGTCACATAACCACAGAAAGAGAGACAGAGACAGACGTGGGGTAGCTCCTCAAGGGCGCAGTTCAAGCCCGGTGAAGGCTGCTCTGCCACAATTGCCTGCAGGTGTTTGTACTGTTGGCCACTTTGGTATCGAGACCGACACAAACAACGAGCAGAACTGTGAGCTTTAGGAACCTCCATATACTGTATTATGCATTACTTGTATGTAGTATGTGAAAACAAAACAAACCAAAACATTTGGGATTATACCACCCTCATTACAAACTGATTGCATGAATATTAGTGGTTAAGAAGCTGAAACACGCCCATTAAAGCCAATCAGACTCTTTTCTTGACCACAGTAGTCAACAGGAATGGCGTCCATTGCTGCATTGCTTCTTCGGCAAACTTTGACTCGCCGATAATAGAGGCGCAGAAACTTCCCGTCTGAATATTTGGCTGCAGTGAAGCTGTATTCAGCAGACCTGAACACAAACTAAAGATGTGCCACGCTAACCGGAATGCTAAATGTTAAGTTTCCAGTTGTTGCACATCAAACGTCTGCGTGGAGTCGCGACTATGTGGTACATTCTGGGCTTAAAGACATCATCTTGGCCCTTTTACCTCTTGGGGGATTTGTAGGCAGGAGTTATGTATCCAATGGAGCAGGCAGGCTGCCACATGAATAATACCAGCCGTCATAGCCATAAACAAAAACAAGGTTTGGTAAATTTAGTGAAGTTCAGCCTCACAGATCCCTCAAAGGCTCTAAGGACTTTGTTCATTGTATTTTTGGGGAAGAAAATGAGAGATTTTTTGGAACTTAACATATCGTTTCTGCTTACTTTTGCTGTCATCCGCATTCCTTGTCGTCGATCTAAATCGTGTGTTTGTTTTTTGCACCTTTGATTTCCACGAGCTGGCATTGCAATAATTACTCCGACATTTTTGAAATTGGGTTCTAATTTTGATCCCATGGATGGTTAGTTGGCGCAAGAGCAGATAAATTCCAGGCCGATGTGCTTTTATTTGTGTATTTTTTTATTTATTTACTAGGTACAACAATGACATTGATCTGTGAGCTGTGTCTGTGTCTCCACGTTTGTCCTGTGATGGACTGGTGACATTTTTACAAAGTACTCTGCCTTTGCCTGGCTAAAATCGACCCCCCTTGCATAAAGCATTATAGCACAGGGATGGATGGAAAGACATTATGATTATAATACAGCAATGGAATTCCAGCTTACGCCAATCTCTAATATGACATGCAAAGATTTCCAAAAAAAATGAAGCTTTTGTATGTGAGCTTGAGAAACGCTGAAAGTCAGTGGTTGTATCGGTCCACATTGTGCAGCCCAAAAGTTGTAGCGTGTAGCACTGCTTCCACCCGCCCTCCTCTTTCACGCAGGCCAGCAAAACGACACTGAATGAAAAATGCCACTGTCTATTCCAGCCCGTGGAGAATTAATAAACAATTATCGATTGGTTTGGGTTCCACTCAAACAAATTGCTCCCAAATTTAAACCGTGGACTGAAAGTCAAATCACTCAGCCGAAGGAAGTTACACATAAATGAAACAAACATTTGAAAGAAAAAAAAAAGAAAAAAAAAGATTTCACAGAAAATGCCGAAGGCCCTCTCCAAAGCCGGTGTTTGGTTTTTTGTTCCCGGCTCCTTCAAAAGCCAAATATTTCCCTCGAGCCAGGAGACTAATAGATGGGGACAAAAATAGAGCTTAAAGACAAATAGTCATTATTGGAGTTATTCTTGAACTGCCAGCCAGAAACACCAAATGAATGTCAACTCTCCTAACACAATCGGTCTGTCAGCTGTATAATATGAGAATAACTCAGCGGCGTGTTTACAGCGTGCCCTCCTGTGGCCAGAGGAATCGCTAATGCAGCTGATGGGTGCTTTCAGAGCTGAAATTCATTTCGCAGCACAGCATCAGCCTGTTGAACGCCGTCTTCACTGTCGTCTCCGCCGAAGATCCATTTATCAAATGTCTGCCGAGTATTCGGCTTGGGGGAGATCTTCCAGTCTCCACACCTGGCAGAGGAGTCCCAACACATCCGCCATTTAACAGCTCGGGCCCACATCAATTCACCGCCAGCGTGTCTGCGTGAATACCCAGAGACCGAGTCACAGGAATAAAACAAAACATCCACGTCAGGGCTCCGCAGAGAGGCTTTCTATTATCACGCCTTCTACTCTTGACACGCCGGGATGCGTCGTTTGTCTCGTTTGCAAAGAAACCTTCAGATCCCCCCCCCCCCCCCCTCCCCTCAACAAGACTGAGTGGAAAACAGCGTCGGGGGATCGCTCCACCTCTCCACATCCAGCGTGAGTAATAGACCTTTTCTGTCAGGTCATCTCGCTCGCCCACCACCACCACCACCACCACCCACCCGCCCCCACTCCCTAATCTCCTCCTATCTCTCTCCAGGAATGCAGCCCCTTATTTTGAAAAATACCTTGTCATGTAATACCCTTGAAAAGCCTCGCAGCGCACTTAAAAAAAAAATCAAAAAAAAATGGCATTGCTGCCTGATTTACCGACTTGTGTGTTAAAACGAGGCAGGAAAGATAAAGATTTATGACATTTGGATTGATTTAAATAAATATGTCCCCCGTTGAAGTGATTGTCTCGGTGCTCTCGCCGGCAGAAGGCTGGTGATGTATGCACAAAAAAGGCAAACTTGTGTGAGGGTTCTCACTCAACTGTCATGTTTTCAACAGGCTCCCAGAGTGCAGGGGCATTGCATCATGCCCCCCCCCCCCCCGAAACCTCATGCATGTTTCCATGTAAGGTATGCTGGGAACACATTCTCTATGAAACAAAGTTTGAGTCAGCTGCATAAATCACTCGGCCCATTTTTTTTTTTTTTTTTTTTTTTTTTGGTCATCCTTCCGATTTTCTCCTCTTTTCTCTCAGAATAGTGTAATTCCTCTCAGGCCACGGAGACAGAGCCCCCCACGTCCACCGCGACAGAAATGTGCCTTTCATGGGAGCCGTGTCACAAATGTTCGGCACATCCAATTTCTTTCCCTTTTTTTATTCTTTTTTTTTTTTGCCTCAGAGAAACATATAAAGAACCTCTCAGGCTTTATGGGAAATACATTTTTTATGTTCCACTTAATGCTTCCAGCATGTCGTGTTATTGCTCGTGCGCCGGAGGCAGTGGGCTGCTGCGGATCATGCTAATCACTTATACTTTTACGCTGTAGTCACTGGGCTTTGGTGCACACCCAGCGTTACCTGAGGGCCTTTCAAGTCGAATACAGTGGCAGTTTTATAGGTCTGAAAGTGGAATGGCTTCTGTATTGATCCGAGGGAGAAAAGTAAACCTTTTCTTGCTTCCAAAGGTTCATTTCTGATCTGTTCCAACCTGTTATTTTTTGTTCATTTCTGCTCTACTGCCATCGGTTGGATAAACCGTTCTCTTACGATGGAGGCGGCAGTAGCTGGACTTATGCTAAAACCCGCCATATATCAGCGCTCTGATTCCACTAGTCTCCCCGGTCAGCTCACTAGTAGCAGATTAATGTCCTGTTGAGGAGACACAGACTCCTGCCCTGGCCTCATTTACTCTGACAGAAGGCAGGTGTCAAGACGGGCTGTCCTGAAGGAATGAGAGGGGCCTGCTTTTCTCCTGGAAAATGGATCCAAGAGAAAGAAGAGACAGGGATTCATGACAAGTCACATGTGTGCTTTGCTCAAAATGAAGGATAAACTCTTAAAAATGCTGCACGAGGAATCCGAGTCCATTAAATTACTTGTGAGGGTTTTTGTTGTTGTTTTTTCCCCCAGACAGATCATGTCCTTTGTCTTTGGTTTCGGCGAGCATCTGTCTGTCATTATTTATTAACAATTCCATTCAGTAGAGTTAAAAATGTCCCCGTGTAACCAAAGGTACTGTGAGACTTCATGATGATGTCCTTATGTATTTATCACACGGCTGCTTTGTTTTGACGTGTTTTGATGTGCAAGAATTGCATTTATTCATTCATTTCATCCCTGTCTTCTTTGATCTGATTAGACTCTGGTTTTGATCCTATCCGTATTCTTCATGGTATGTCTGTTTTGACATTGCATTTGATTCTGAGTGACAAAAAGATGAAAGCTCGACTGTGGCGTCCTTGTGGAATTATACAGCATGCTGTTAATATTGCATGTCAAGTGCAAGGGTGCATATTTATTGAGATCATTTGACATTCGGGACATTCACGGCAGAATTTCTCATTTGTTTTTTCAAGCGGATTGCTTACATAAGAGTGCTGCCGCGCTGAAAACTTAAACTGGCTGGATTCGGTGCAAACAGGAGAAGAATGTGACAGTTGTCGCTTTTTCATATTTTTCTTTCAGCAAGGAAAAACATTTCTATCATTTATTCGTTTCCAAAAGGCTTAATGCTAACATGTGTATTAGCTTTGGCGTACATTAGCGAGTAGCATTGGTGCCATTGTTTCTTTATATCAAAAGAACATTGAGTTAGTACACCTTCTTTTGGCACAAAATGGTATTGCAATATCTGGGAAAGTTAAACTTTTGTTGTGAGCAATTCAGTTCATCATCTTCATAGCAAAACATGCTTCTCGAACTTTTCAAAAACGCTCATGTCTCCGTGTAAACAGGGGAAAACGCAACTTTTCTGAAATTCTGCTTCTGCGCATGCACATCATGTCAGAGTAAGTAGTTCTTCAGATGCCACGGGTAGATGGACAGTAACAATGTTTATATTCTCACCCGTAACAGCAATCCAACTTCATCGTCTGTCCATACCAATGTACCTTTG
Source organism: Lipophrys pholis (assembly GCF_963383615.2). NCBI lineage: Eukaryota > Metazoa > Chordata > Actinopteri > Blenniiformes > Blenniidae > Lipophrys > Lipophrys pholis. The sequence goes on along the minus strand of NC_137644.1, from coordinate 13,382,830 downwards.
TTAATGTTAATAGAGTATCGTTCTTTGCATGCATGCATGTGTGTGTGTGGGTTGATTACGAACAACAGCAGCCACTAGTGGACCGAGATGAAAATTACACCGGAAAAAACTGAGTATATTCCTGCAGTGTAAAAGGTACAGTTAGCATTTCTAAGATTGTCATTTTAGTGGAATTTTTCATTCTCATGTAACTATTAGCAGGAAGGTAATCCGCTGACCTGTTCTGTTTAGCCTTAGTGGCTTGCCAAGTTGTTTTTGTGAAACTTTTTATTATCTTTTGCTTTGTGTTTCTTTGGTTAATGGCAGCGCGTGCACATAGATTCCCTAAAATAAAAAAAAACAAGATAATTCGATAAGTTTTTGTCTACATCGACTTTTTTTTTTTTTTTTCGCAAAAGGCAGTGGCAGGAAAATGTCAAAGCCACTCCATATCGCGAAGGGTGGGGGGGGGGCAGATAAACAAACTGTTCCTAACTCGAGCAGAGGACTGTGGCGTTTGGAGATGGCTGCTTTTTCACCAAGAGGAATGTTCCCATCCAGGGGGCTCCGACTCAAAAGTGCACTGCCGAGACTTCGGCATAGAGCTCGTATGTGAGAGTGAAGAAAGCTTTTGTGTGTGTGTGTTTTTTAAAAATGAAATGTCAGCGCAGTGAAAAGGCCGGTGTGCCTCTCTTTCATGGCTCCCGAGTCGTGCAGGTGTGCGTGTTTTTGTGTGTCGGCCGAGACGTCACGGCGGGTCCAACATCACAATCACTCATGCTGTTTTGAGAGGGAGCCAACTCTGTGGCCACTGTGTAGTGAGTGTGAGAGCTCTATCTCACTGTGCACACAGCATGTAAAAAAACCTTCCCTCTCTCTCTCTCTCTCTTTTTTTTTTTTTCTCTTTTTCCCAGTTTGGTTACGGGAAAAGGCAGCATTTTTTCTCTCCATATTTGGTCATATGGAGCACCGCCAGTCAGCAGTAGCCTTTTGATGCCGTACAAACATCCCTATTTTGTGTGGGATTCATACTTTTTGGAATGCCTTTTCTCCCAATTCTCCCTGATTGTGGGTGTTGCATCTCAAAGTGCACTTTTAAAAGGGACACCAGCCTTTTAAAAGTCAAGTACTTCAGAGGAGTTATACTACCTGTTCCTGCTGTTTCACAAAACACTTCCCTTTTAGTCATATTATTTATGATTTGGGCAGAAAGAGTCTAAATCCTAATGCAAATGTCCCTCTTTAAACCAACATTTAAGACAGTATTTTATCACCTTTCTTTTTCAGCCAACTGCCATTTTGACTCCTCCTCGGCAGTTATTTAATTTGGTAAATTGCACCAGCAGCTGGCAAATAAGGATTTATCATCTCATTTCAGCTTTAAAGAGCCTCAAGTAAAAAGAAAGAAAAAAAATAAAAATTGAAGTGGGATTATGTTAGATCTCCTCAAAAATGAGAGCAAAGATAATGTGTTTGCAGTTTAATTAGAGCATCTGTGTGTTTAGACCTGCAGTGGAGGAGCCGTGAGATTCAGACGACGGACATTTCATGTGAGGGTATAATTTTTATTGCAGTTTAACTGTGACTTACCTTCAGGCATGAGGTTCTTTTTGGATGCGTAAACACAGCATCAGCGTGAAGGGAAATGCTCGACGGTGAAGAGCAGGTGTTTCCAGCTGTCTTTTTCACACTTAAGGGAAAGGACATAATATCTCTAGATCTAATGTCACCTCCAATTGTGATGAGCAGTGCAAAACTCCCACACGTTTGTCGGGAGCGCAAGAGGAGGGATTGTCGAAGGAGCGGCAAGTCGCAGTCTAAATATACAAGAAAAACAAATGGCGACGCACTCAAAGTTTAGCAAGGTTATCTCCCTGAGAGTGGAAAATAAAACACAAGGATTCAGAGCGCCACATTGGGAGTGATTTGTTTTCATCAGGGCAACGCGAGGATTTCAAAAGTATCAAGCTACAACTTCCTGTCCAAACAAATCAGTTTGAAAGATAACTGAAACAAATGCTATTTATTATCAGGAGTCTATCACAACATGCCGTGTGAGAAAGTAAGACGAGTTCGTGCTGTATATCGCCCAACATGTTTTTATGTTAATATGTGGGAGGAGGGAACTTTGCAAAAATAAAGCCTGATAGGGTTTTTTTTTTTTTTTTCATATTCACTCTGAAAGTCAGGACAAGGTTCAACCAGATAATCCTGTGAAGGAAGGTTATAATAAACGGAATTAGTAAACCTGTAATAACGGAAAACCTGCATTGACTCGATAGGTTAAATAAAGGGTCGCCTCGATTTTATCTGTTTGCTCCATACAGACACAACATGTACGTGGCGTAACTTGTTGGCTTGTGTGAAACTCTACTTCACGAGAAAGCCGGTCCTGCTACTAATGCTAACCCGAGAAACACGATCCAGTGTTTTGCATTTGTTACTGGAGAACAAACCGAGTACGAGACAGTCACTCTCAGCTGTTTTTGAACATCCTCAGCCCGTCACCTGCTTTGTTTATCTGTAGTTTTCTCCCGACTCTGCAGTAAGAATCAAGGACTCTGCTGCAAAATGTCATACGGTGTGTTGTGGTTAAATAACATGAAGTAGTCTGTTGATCATGTGCACGTAAAACAGTGATGGAGGCCGTCATCTTTTTGTAATTAATGATTGTTTCTGCACCAATAGCGCGATGCAGTCGTGTCTGGAGCCCTCAACAATTGACTTTTCATCAATGCATTGCAATAGATCTTTGTTACACAGACTAGAAAATGTAAAGATTCCACATGTTGGGACTTTTCTCTCATTTGTTGTGCTTTTTATGCTTTTGGGTCGTTAATCCGATGTTTAATTCTCGCATTGCTTCCCGTTGCCTGCGAGCGCCCTTGAACATATAATGCATCCCAGGTATTTCATTGAGATTTTCTGGCTCCATTGTGTGTGCACAGATCGCCTCAGTCAGCCTGTCTCACTGTGTATGATTCACAGGGTACTGAGAGGTGTTATGGAATGTGAACCATTGTCTGGGAATGCAGGAGTCTCCTTTTTCTCCACCAAATGGAAACTTAACATCTTTAACCTTCGGGTCTTTTCCTTACGCTGATGTGAAATTTCCCCCTCGCCGGTTCGTCTTCTCGCTGGCAGCCAAAGTCAGCACAGTGAAGATTGTGCCGCGATTTGATGGAGGGCTGTGTCTGATCGCTCGATCTAAAGTCATTAATGACAATACATCTGAGGCATCCGGGGTCCCGTTCCCATTTCTTGGCCCTAACCTTGAAAAAAAAAACCTCATCGCGTTATGCCGTCTCATTTCACTTTGCAGTGGCAGGAGTTCCTCAGGTTCGCCTATGAACACCTCCGGCTCACGCTCGCCGAAGTTTTTTTTTCCTCATTCAAGCCGGAGCCGCTCGCTCAAAAATTTGCTTTGGAGGAGATAGAGTGTGAGCGGAAAGCAGATGGTATTGAGATTGAGCTGAGCCCTGATGCATTTGGCTACCTCATATGTTGCCTTGAATATATAGTCGCAGCTGAGGACCGGGGCTTTGACAGCAGAGGCTGTTGTGGTTGATATTCACACTGTGGCATGTAGATCCAGACGCTGTCAAATAAAAAGAAAAAGGGGGGAAACGCTTGGCTGCTTGAAATGATTAAATCCCGTGAAATTAAACCAAGTACTGAACTTAATTCATAGCCAACTAAGGCCGTGTCTCTTCATATTATAGCGAAGGACAGTCTGCAGCTGTTGGCTAAGATGCCGCATTGTGGTCCAAGAAGCAGGATGCACAGTGGGAAAAGGGCGACCCAGGGGAGGAAGGAAATTGGGCAAAAATTTGCGTAACATGATATACTTCAGTTTGCTTTTTTTTTTTTTCTTCTTCTTTTTTTTAATGGCTGTAACAATGTCGAACTTTATCCCATCAGAACCTCTGATAATATTTGTGTCCGAGCAAATGGAGCTAAAGTAGTTCCATATAAGTTTGTTCATTTGAAAAAAAAAAGTCATGAAAATGTTTGATAAAATAAAAGAGACATGCAAAAATTATGATTACGGACATGAATTATACAAAAATATAAGCTTGTGGCATTTTTCGTCATCACGTTTGAATATGTGTCACAGTGTCTCTGGACAAATGATATCTAACTGACCTGCTACGCTGTAGATGAAAAGTACGGCCAAACCAACTCTGTAGCTCCGACTAGTGGCAGATGGCTGCATGACAGTTAAGCGGCTGTATATATTGACAAAACAATTTAACCGACTAATATTTCAGGGTGTATGTGGAACCACTGAGGCGATATATTGCTCAGATCCCTAGTGGCAACCTGTCCAAATTGTGCCCTGCCCTCCGCTGAGTGTTTGCTGGGCTCGGCTCCAGCTCTCTGTAAACCTGCACTTGAATGAAGCACATTTAGAAGACAAACGTTTTCTCCTTCACTTTGCATTTTTACGAGAGCTAGTTTATCCTTACATACTAATTTTGAGCTTGGTTCTACATGTGCAAGAACAAATAAGAACTTTCTGCTTGCTTGATAGTATTCGATACTCGTTGGGTGCTTGATTTGTGCTTGTGCTGGATGAATCTGGCACCCAACAAGATCATCACAGACCAGGGTCATGATTTGAAGAGAGACCTGCCAAATGTAATGTAGAGCTGCAGAGAATGTTTTTCCAAGGGTGCCCCTACTTTCCGTTCTGTCCTTGACTGTACACATGACCGATGAGTGATATAGAAATTGTGAAAAGACATTTGGATTGCGCCGTGGAAAATGCATGTATAGTACAAGGCATGTCTCGTTCCTTCGTTGGACACAATCTCAACTCGCCAGAGTTACAGGTCAGTAGCATTACCTCACCAGTGTTCTGTCTCCGAAAGACAGGTCATGAAAGAGATGCTCCGGATGACAGATGACGTTGAGAGAAGGACCAACAGGGATGAAAAGAAAGAGAAATTTCGGCCTTGCTGTGCCAGAAACCCTCCAGTTGAATTTATGAATGCTCATCCGCCACCGCTCTGCACCGTGGGACTGTAAACGTGTTAATGCTGCCTCGGCCCCGGACGTGTGAGAGGACGCACATACCGCAGGAACCCACAACCGCAAGGCCAGCTCTCCAAACACGGCCCTGTAGGTGGTGATGGATATCACACATGTACACACATGTTAACTGCGCCATAAACACACACGGTACTCACGACACCGTCACTTTTTTTTTTTCTTTTTTCCCCCCCCTGGTCGGAGTTGTGAGAGCATTCACACACATTCACAAAGTGCACCTAAAGCCTGCCTCCTTGCATCTGCAAACACACCGGCATACACACCAACACATTCCTAAATGTAGAGCTTGTTTGTTAGATATTGTTTATCATGACGCAGCCACCATCGCGGAGGCTGAGCATATTTTAACGGCCCTGTCAAGGCGGCTCCTCGGGAGACTCCTTACCCCTGCAGAAAACGGTGGGTTTACCCAACTCAAACTGTCCCCAGAGCCTCAGCCAAAACATCTGTGCACTACCTACAGGCATACACTATCTGTCTCCCCGGTGCTCTTCACCTCTCCTCCCCTCCGTGTTCGACTGCGGAGGCTTTATCTTTAACTTTTTCTTATTTTTTTTTTCCTCCTCTTGCCTTTTGGATGACCTCCGTACAAGTACGTAAGCTTATCTCCCATCAGGTTAGCGTCTCATTCTGAATGAATGAACAAGTTACAATAACTTTTCCCTTCATGCAAATGCTGGAGCGCATCAGGTTAAGGATTTAAAGTCCCGGCTGCGTCGGGGTTCGCTCCTACATAATTCATGCTCTTATCCCAATATTTGCACTCTAATGTTGTGCATCAGTGCAATACGATAACTTTCACTGGGAAGATAAATGTGAATCATGGCTGTCATTGGACGAGGCGGGAGCCAAGTGTCTCACCACAACGCAGTAACGGCTCCATCAACTTTGATTCAGATGGACATAACGTGAAAAATTTGAAGTTTTCATTCGCTGAGTGAAATGTTGAATTCCCTCTGCAGTTGAAAACCATAATGAAGGAGGATTTTTTAAAAAAAGCTAACAGATTCATCCAGCCAGTAGCTCTTTAATGTGGATGTAAACAAAGGAGAAAATCAGCTCTTAGTGAGTTATTTCTTTTCTAAGACGGGGAACACATTCTTTATATTCATTGAACTACTACAACAACCTCCGCAAAAATTTATCTCGGTGACAAACACTAAATGTAATCATGACTTCAAAATAAAGCTCCAGGTGACTGTCAGCAGAGACAGACAGGATGTGAGTCAGTCGCCGCTGCTTGTGAAAGCAGAGCGACTCACGCACGTCGAGCTCGTCTGGCAGACCGATGACAGCACTCAGAGATCGGCGCTCCCGGTCTCACAATGAAAGCCTCGAATTTGTCAGAATATGCAAAGACGGCGCATTTTCATCCTCTTCGATTTTCGTCTGGAAGCCGAAAAATTTTCGTGGCCTGGCTCGCTAAATACTGACGGGTAACGACAGCTGATGTCAAAATACACTAAATCCTGCAGCTCGTGAAAATGTTCTTTTCACAGTTAAGAGTCCATGTCCTCCACGCTCCATTATGTGTGTCTTGATCTGTAGTTTCTCTTGACAGTTGACATTGTTTTCAGATTCATAATCTATCTGTGCCATGTAACAATTACAACATGTTTCATTTGGATCTATCTTATTTCATTTGTTTCACTGGGCCTCTTGAAGTAGCTGATACAATGGAAAGCTTAATGGCATGCAGCTGGTAAAGGTAGTGAAAGGGCTTCATGAACTCTGCAGCATACCAAGCAATGAAGCAGGTGGGCGAAAATACTTTCCTCCGACTGACGCGAAGATGAGTAAAACCTGGCGGTGAGCCAGGAGCTGTTTTGACTCTGCTTACCTGGACACCTGCATACTTATGACTGGTAGGCATGAAACTCTCTCTTTTCTCCTCCCATAATCTCTCGGAGAACATACCGATGCACTTTTAACTTTTTTTGTGTGCGTGTTTGTGTCACTTTTGTACATTATGTGGTGGTCAATGTAGCCGTCAGATTTTCTGTAGTTTGATTTTCACTTTTATTTGCTGAGAATTTACAAAATATTATGTTTGCCCTTCCATTCGTCAGCCTAACTCTTCCTTCACTTCATACTGAGTGAGTGTATCCCTGCTGCACAACACACACACACACACACACAAATTTGAGATGGCATCATGACTCTGAAGGTTTATTATTTACTATTCTCGTCATGCCACTTTGGTGCACTGGGTGGCAGTAGTGAGTTGTTAAACTCGATAAGTTTTTATTTCTTGCTCATGTCAGAATCCGCTGCTGCTGCTGCTGCTGCTTCTTCCGTTCTTGGTCTGATCGCAGAATATAATGTAAAACGACTCACTGCGCCATCATGTGGCACCAAGTGGTACTACAAGTTGATTGGCTTGCTAACTTTTGAGTATTTGTAGGTTGTTTTTGACTAAATGTATTATATATTGTAAACCTTTCATAAAAAAGCATTGTTTTTTGTCATTTCCAGCCAGCTTTAGATTAGATTTTTTTTTTTTAATGTAATTTTCAGGGAGACTTCAGTCTGTCACAAGCTTCGTCGTAATGAAGAGCTACATTTTTCTCTCCATGCCGAAGCCGTCCTGGGACTTCTTCTGTCATGTAACTCTCACAAGTCTCCATTGTTCTTTTATTTGCCAGCCTCACAGCTGGCAAGCGCATAACTTGCGGTGAGCTAGTTTTTACTTGTTTATCTTCTCATTAATTCCCTTTATTCAGCAACCAAAACAGTCCCCGCATGCTAGAAGATCCAAAAGGAGGAGTTGCTGTGTTTAACTGGCATGTGAGCGAGTAATTTTGAGGCTCTTTCAAGTCCTCTCTGCTAAAATTGGAGGTTAAATAGGAGCATTCCTCGCATAGCTTCATAACCGTAGCGTGGAGATTAATGTGTTTGTCTAAAGGTTGCAACGGGGCAGTTGCTCGGAGTATCACTTCAACAAATCTGACCGAAATGCGGCAGCTTTCTCCTTCTCACAGGATAACAAGCCAGACATTTCACCAAAGCTGAAAATAGATTGCGCTCCGCCGGTCCATCATTATTCCGACTTTCTCAGACTTGTGCTCGGGCTGTTTTGAGCATCATTCCTCCCATAGGCACCCATTGTTTTCTTGCTTTTAACTTCAAGACTTCGTGAGAAGACGGAGGCATTATGAGGTGGTGTAATCCCAGCGGCTGTCAGGATAATATCAACTTGGATTTTCAGGCTTTTCAAGAGGCTGGCACTTAGACGCTGAGTTCTGTGCCAGGGTCTGGCAGTCTCGACAGGTAGTAATTTCACTGGTAAATGTGTCATTAAAGCCATTGTAGAAGGTTGGGGGCAGGCGGGGGAAGAGAACGAGGCGGGGGGGGGGGGGGGGGGGGGGTGCAGAGATAGGGATGGATGGAGATAAGCGGTGGAATAAAAGTGTGAAAAATGTCACAAACTTGTGACTCCAGGTCGCTCTGTTTTTATGGAGGTCTGTCTTTCTCGTCTTCTGCAAAAGTGTGGGTGGTCCCTTTATTGATGCGCGCAAGAGTTACACTCCTATGTCTTCGCTTGACACTGTGTTCCCACCATGCAGCGGCAAGACAATGCAACTGCTTCATTTAGCCCCGCTTTCAATGAGCAGCCCCATTCATAAGGCCTGAATGGGTTTAAAAATGCCAGTATTTCATTTAAATCTTGAATTAATCATCCATTCCGTGTTCATTTGTCTTTGACAAATTACCGAGCCATAATTTTTCAAACGGTAAATAAAATAGTTTTAAAAGAATCTGTAATTCCTCATTGCCAACCTCCAGCCCTCGCCGCTGCATAAATCCTGTATTATTTGCAACAGTACCTCCAATTTTATATGCCGCCACGCTTGCGTTGCTAATAAGTTTGTCTCCCTTGGCGTCGCTGGTTCTAGGAAGTGTGTGATTAGACTGGTGATGTTTGGAGGCCTTGTCGGTTTTGGTTATTGCCCTCATTTCGTCTTAATTATGGTCGTATGAATTGCCCCGAGTGCCATTTGGCTCCCCGTCCGTTTCACAAGTGACACAAAGCGTGCATCTAAACATAGAGGGCGAATTCTTGCGGCGTTCGGGGATATTTCAAGCGAGTCGCGCGGAGTTTTTACAGTGTAATAGTGATGGGACGAGGCTTTGTTTACTGTACGGGGCTCAGCGGGGTGGGAGGAGACTGGGTGAGAGGTAGCAGGATCCCTGGGTTTCTTTTTCAGGCGGGTCTGCTGTGCACACAATGAGCCGCACACTGTCCTGTGTGTTGCCTGCATTCAGACGTGCAGCGTTTGGCTGCGGAGGGCATTTTAGCAGCCTAAAAGTGGGTAAACGACACGGGAAGAGCTAGTTTTAGAGATAGTGAGAGAAAGAGAGACGCAGAGAGTGAGGGGGGGGATGGGGGGGGGGAAAGGGGGTTAAGACTTGAGGGGAAGAAGGAAGGAGGTTACTGAGGGATGGAGGGAGGGACGACTTGCAGGGACGGGAAAGAAGCAGGCATTTGCCTTTTCTGTCAGCTGAGGCCGGACTGCGGGAGACTTCTGCTGCATTGTGTCTCTGCGTGGAGAAAAAAAACATTGTGAGAAGCTGGTATGGTGGGAAGGCAAAGTCATTGATTGAAGGCTAATTCAAGGTATGTCAGGCACGGTCCTCCGTCTTTAGAAGCAGCTTGTTGTTTTCCTCATTTACATTCAGATATGACTCTATTCAAAGCTCTCGCGCTCACCATTTAATTTCACCCCCTCGGCTGCTCAGTTGGCGTCGGTTTTGCCGGGCGCCGGGGGTTCGTTCGGTGGATGTTGGTGGTGGTTGAGCACGGGCCGTACACGTATGACGGGAGGCTCAGTGACTCCTGGGTGGTCTCAGGCCTCACGGCTCAGCCAGTCATGTACTCTCGCGGGGTATTTTTAGTGAGAGTTCCTCTTAACTGATGGTGTTAACATCCTGTCCGGGCTTTGCTGTCATTCTCTTTCTGGCACTGTTTTTTTTTTTTTTCTTTTTTTTTTTAAATATCGCTTCACTGTTTCCCAACAAAACCCGCGGATTTAAACGCAGTCATGTTGTCACCTCGCTGAGGCTTGTATACACAGAGATATGAGCACACACTTCTGGTTATTCTTGCATATGAAAACAAGTATTGTATGCTAAGTTATAAACCAACATATTTTAAGTCCTGTAGGCAGTAAAAGCGGTGATTAGTGCTTAAATATAACAGCAAGCTCTTCCCCAGCTATTGTTTGCGAGATCATGGTATAAGATGGTGGTGGGTCCTACCCTGGGGTCGGGGGCCCCCTTGAGGGGCCGTAGATTAGCACATGAAAACCAGAATAAAGTACTTTAGAGTCAAGCTCAGACCTGGGAAACTGACAGTTGCATTTATTTATTTATTTGTTTGAAGGCGATTGCTTTTTTCATTGGTTTGTTACCGGGCAGGGGGTGTGTCCTAATTGTTTGGCTTCACTGTAATGTTTGAGAGATCACAGAGTGGGCCTGGGGTGCTCCAAAGAAATATAAAGCTTGGAACATTTTCTTTAAATGACCATCGCCGTGAGCGTGACTTGCGTTGATGAAGGGATGAAAGCTTCTCAGGTGAGCAAACGGGATTTTAGGAAGCAGAAGCTGAACACAGGCGACTCTTAAGGTGTGGAATATTGATTGAAATGTTTATTTTGAATACGAATACGAAAACAATAAAAGAAAAGAAAATTGACAACAAAGTTTTCCTCTCAAATAATAAATAAATGAATAACAAAAATAAAATAAATCAAGAAAAAACATCGTCAGAGTGTATTTCGAAAAGGAGTGAGAAGAAGTAAAAACTTATTTACTCTCACCCACTAATATTGGCACCGTTGAAACATAATAAAGCCCCGTTTACACGACAACGTTTAAAGTGAAAACACAACATTTTTGCATTTTTCTTTTAGAAAAGATTTTGCGTGTACACGGAAACCGTAGGAAACACTGTAGTTTTCACATTGGGCCACTAGTGGGTGCTGTTGGTTGTTTTGTAATTACACATTACACTATAGACATCAACAATGGCGATGAGTATAGTAACATTCGTATGGATTGCTCTTTCTTTTGGTTATAAAACTACCAAGTCCTGGAGGCAGTAGGAGCGTTTTCAAAAAGTTCCTCCTTGGAAGCCATTTTCAAATAATTATGTCTTCAATGTCTCTGAACACCCAAAACGAAAGTTTTCCGCTTTCACTGAAAAATGTTGAGTGAATGGGATCTTAATTCTAAATGACAAAATAATAAAATTGCCAATTAGAAGAATATTATCATTTTCAAATTTCATGAACAGTACTGAAGGGGTTCCTATTTTGCAATACAGTGTTTTGGAACTCTTGTTTCAGACTACGTGCACTCGGCTGGGCTGGCCTGGTGATCTGAAGCATTTGAAAGAATCAATTTTCGTCGTTTGCATTTGAGAATTGAACTTGCCGACGTCTCCCCACAGGGCACAATCATGGAGGAAATGGACTTTGAGCGGCGCCGGGAGCTAAGGAGGCAGAAGCGGGAAGAGATGCGCCTGGAGGCTGAAAGGTAACACGTGTTTGATTCACACACAAACACTCCGGGATTTTCAAATGAACTTCTTTTTGGGAAAATCGTTAACGTGTCGGTCCTCCACAGTTGCCTAAAGAGAGCCTGTAGTCCTGGAGTGTCCTGCTGTAAAACAGGGTTCAGCCTGTGTTTAATGATGAGACTCAGGTTGCCCGTGACACTTGTGCCAAGTCAGGAAAAGGATGGAGCCAGGCGCGAGAGCCTTCAAAAAACACCTCTTCGCAAATATTGGCCTCCCCAAACTGGGCTGGCAGGAGAGAAAAGAAGAAATCTGATAAGCAATGCGATGACCTTTAATGTTCAATCATGGCCTCCCTCCCTCTTTCCAATTTTCTCTCCCAGATAGGGTGGCCTCGTGAACCCTCCTTCGTTCAATATAAGAAACTGATTAAACTAAAGTTCATTTCAGCAAATTGATAGAGTGGTAACCCGCCAAAGGCAGTAATGAAGAATAGTTAAAAAAAAAAAAAAGAAGAAGGTTTTTTTTATAGTTAGAACTCGATGCAAAGTGTGCCAAGGAAGTATTTTATAAAAGGTTTCCGTAAAAAAAATTCTCTTCATCTGTGCGGCCGACCTGGCAATTTAACGCGAGGTTGATGTGGATGCAGATAGTGGCCAAGGCCACTTGCCTCTGAGGAGCATTTAATTGGCGCCTGTTACTCCATCACTTGTAGAAAACAAGCTGAGACGAGCACTGATGAATACATAGATGGCGCCCTCAGATAATTTGGTTTTATGACACGAAGAATACGTGAGTGGCATTTACCTTTGTGATGAACAAGGCCATTTGCTCGAGGTAGAATACACTTTTCTTGTATAAAGGAAAGTGTCCGCAGTAGGTGAGATATACTGGGTAATAAAATCCAGGCTTAAGTCAATTCATCCAAACGCTGAAAATAAAGAGCCTGTCAGGTCTCGCTGCCGATATATCGTGTGGTCTGAAGTTTAGTCATGAGGTTGTTTTCAATGCATATTTTGTATCCGGGTGATGAATAAGAATCATAGACTACAGGAAGTGATATTAGCATTTATAAGAGTCTATCTTTTATCTATGCGGCACTTTCCAGTGACATGGATGAATATATTTGTGTCTAACAACCTGAAAAATGTAACATTCATTGCTTTTAGTTCTGTATTAGACTCAACAAACGTTTTACGCAGAAACACATATAAACTCCATATAGTTTTATCTGCAAATTACAAGCAAATTTTTACAAAGTTTAAAATTGTAGCAGTTTGAGATCCCGTTTCAAACTTTTTCAAAAACTGCTCCCAAGGTGGAAGGTTTTTGAAAACTGCAACTTTTCTGAAACGCTGCGACTGCCCATGGCACACCACAGCTATAATGGTTATAGCGTATTGTTCTTGTGTGGTTTCATTACAAAAACAACCAACAGCACCCACGTTTGGCCTGACACGCTAACATCATTTAAAAAAATTCTGCGGTGGAAGCGTGCAACTTTTCTGGGGGGGGGGGGGGGGGGACAACAACGTAAAAACGACGCGTTTTCACTGGAAACGTTGTCATGTGAATGTCATTAAATATTGACTTGAAAACACACCAAATCATTACTGTTGATGAGTAAAGCAATGTGCTCAAATGTAGCAGTTTGGATTTAAATAAAATGTTTTGAGAAGCATTCCTTCCACGTTACACGTTTGTGTCATGGGCTTGAATGTTGATCTGAAAATATCAATTAGCGCAGCTGAAAAAACAAGTTGTAACACTGATTTTAGTGGGGAGAGCTGCTGAACGCATTCTGCTCGTGTTCCGCCGTTATGCAATGTTAATTTGTGTGGAAAATTGTTTGAGTTTTACCTCTTTCAGACTTCTGTACCTCATTTCCTGGGATGCTGTCTAAATAACTGATTGAAGTGAAGGTCAGCGCCTCTGTTGCATAGCATAAAACCCCCCACTGCTCCAGTTATTTATTCATTTCTGGAGTGTTTATGTTACACGGAGGAGATGGAATTTGGCAGCGACTGCCGACTTAAGACGAGGCGACAGAGAAGAGTTGAGAAGTGAGGCGAGAGTGAAAAGGAGTGAGAGTCGTAAGCGCCTTTCGACATTTACATTTTGGGCTCGGCGGGCGTTTGGCTCGTGACTGTTTATTTGGTCCGAGGGGCAATCATTTCAGCTGGCAGGGCGACGCCGCCCTGTTATTGATAAAAGATTACATCTCTACATTGTTTCCATTTCTGCCGTTATATTGAAACAATCAATATTTACATGCCCCTCTTGGTCGGACTAGTCAAAACCACATGTCGTCTCGTTGGCTTGCGTCCATTCAACCATCACCGGGCGTGCTGCGAGGAGACGGGAGAATGTTGGGCCGTATAATAACGGCTGTAGGAATGCCAAATTCCTGGCTATTATAAGTGTTTACTGGCCAGGTCTCCATGAGCTGTTTCCTACATGCTGGGACACTGGGCTTGTCTGTGAGGAGTGTGTGTGACAGAGAGTGTGTGTGTGTGTGTGTGTGTGTGTGTGTGTGTGTGTGTGTGTGTGCGTGTGTGTGTGCGTGTGTGTGTGCGTGCGTGCGTGCGTGCGTGTGCGTGTGCGCGCGTAATTGTGCCCGTGCACGCTATGCATGCGCGTGTAAGTGGCGGGTGTGCTTCGGCTCAGGTGATGAAGGCTTGACAAGCCCCATTCACTTTTTTGGTGTGTGTGTGTGTGTGTGTGTGTGTGTGTGTGTGTGTGTGTGTGTGTGTGTGTGTGTGTGTGTGTGTGTGTGTGTGTGTGTGTGTGTGTGTGTGTGTGTGTGTGTGTGTGTGTGTGTGTGTGTGTGTGTGTGTGTGTGTGTGTGTGTGTCCGTGCGCGTGCATGTGTGTGTGTGAGACGGGAGGACAGCCAAGCCTTCGCTGTTCTGTCTTACATCAGCCTCAGTTATAGTTGTAGAGTGATTGTTGACATAGAGGCGTGCAGTGGGCTTCACTTATTTCATTTCTTTTTTCTTTTCTTTTTTCAATTCAAGAGGAGCCACACACATGCACAAGCATAATCGTTCACTCTAAGGTTTCTCACACTCTCTCGGGCTCGTCCCCCTCCACAGTTCGTGCTGCTCATCAGCACTTTAACATGTTTCCCCTCACTGAAACACACAGCCAGACAGGAATGTCTCTGCCTTCCTTTTTTGGGGTTTTTTTTTTTTTCCTCCTCATCCCATCCAAAAGGAGCACAAATGTGGAATTTTCCCAGTCAATTCAGTGACCAGAGGGTATGTGCTTCAGCTCAGAATGGTCTTCTCTTTTCTGACAGTGGTGTGCGACACACACGGTTCACACGAAGTTTGTTCACTTGGCCGTTCTGGTTTTATTGATCGAATATTTCACCATTAATCGACTTGACTTCTGGTTGAACTTTAAGCAAAAATGCATTGAAGAGGATTGATTGGAAAAAAAAAATCTTGAACTGCCCTTTTGATGTGATATCACATTGTAATGCTTATTTTAAGATGAAAATAACCTTTGTTTGCATTTCCAAATCTGTGTTCCACTTGGGAAGGGATTATTTTTGCCGTTTCCCTGTGTCAGCCTCCTCTTTCTCCAGACTCCTCCTCCTCACATCCTCCCTGCATCCCTCTCTCGCTTCCCATTTGGGCTTTAAAGTCTCACTTCTCTTTATTTCTCTACCTTTTTGCTCTTATTTCACGTTCTTACCTTTCTCCCTGCCTTCATGCGCTCTCATTATCCCCAGCCCTTTGCCCTCCAACGTTTTTCTCTACCTCATCCTTCTCTTCCTCTTCATTCTCTACATCCCCCCCCCCCGCCTTGCCTTTAGAGACCAGGAAGGGCTGAGGAAATAACACCCATCCTCCGTGAATGAGCCATGCCAAACAATCCCCGCCCTGGGTGAATGCACCATTCCAAACATGACCCGGTGCTGCATCGTAAACCTTCGCCTCAGACAGGAAAGAGAAGCGAGGGCAGCAACATAAAGACAGAGAGGTTTTAACTCATCACATCAGTCCGGGGAGGGAGCCGGGCTGCACGACCTCATTCATCTGTGAGGTGGGGAATGAACGCAGTCTCGGGGAATGGTATCATGGTTAACATTGTGTGTTCTTGGAGTCGGCCCAGCGGATCGCGGGGTGGGTTGGGAGGGCAGGCGGGGGTGGGGGGTACGCTGCGGTCCTGTGGGCCGGCGGTAGGAAGGGAAATAGTCCAGAGAGGCCAGCGTGGGAATGGGTCAGCATTTTTGACAGCACAAGCCGAGCCCCCACCCTCTCTCCCTCCCCCCTATCCGTCCTCTCCTTCAGTCCTCTCCCCTCCCCTCAGCACTTCTCTTCCTCCTTTCTTTCGCTCTTCCTCGTTTCGTCGCTCCCTCTCTGTCCCTTCTCCAAGCGAAGGAGGGGTGAAGAAGTCTTTTCTCATGGGCTTTTCCCGAATTGTTTTCACTGGCATTTCTGAGATATTTTGCTTCAAAGAAAATATTTGAACATTTCTCTCCCCGGAACACGTACTGTCGGTGATGCTTTGTTTGCCATCCATGCAGTTAGTTGCAAACTTTCATCAGAACAGGCAACACCAGGGGGCTGCAGCCCTCGACTCTTCAGCCCGTCTGCTGGTGCACCTCGAGGCGTTCACAAAATTAGATGTGATTAAATATTTAGATACTGCACACCAGACTCATTTTAAAAGGAGTCTCACATCTGGGAGGATGAAAGGTGAAACAGTTCAAATGTCTTAACGTGGCGAGAAAAGGTCAAAATGGGTAGAACAACTGAAATGCTTGAAGCATGAGAAGCAGAAAAAGGAAAAAAGAAGAAAAGCTAAAACAGCAGAAGCAGATTAAACTGTTCTAAATGACTCTAAAAGCTAAAAACACATTCATACATTTATACGTCCTAAATACAACCTAAGATACAGAAAACTTTATGAGCTGTTATCTTCATCTTACATGTTTATCGGGTCTTTTGGCTCATAACAAATTATATTTGGTGTAAAGTCACATTGCGTAGCGGTTTAGTTGCAGACTCCTGCACCTACTGTCCTGAACATGTGAAAGGTTGTGTCTGTTTCCACTGACTTTCTTCGCAGCTGCATAATTCAAAGATGCACATTAGTTATCTGCTAACAGGTTATTTTCTTCCAATAATATTAGCGGCCAAGAAGCTTTTGCGCACATGCAAACAGACCTGAAGCTTATTGCCGAGGCGACACATGACTTTGTACAGGAAAAGGTGTCGTCTGTGATCAAATCTACAGATTAGCCCTCTTTTTCATTATTGAGCACGCCCTTTCCTCTCTCATTTCTTTTTTATTTATTTTTTTATTTCCCGCTCCTCTTTATCCTCACTCTCCATTTCACCCCGCCTCCTTCCACCTCTTCCCATATTTCTGTCAGCATGCTGATGGAGCTTGGGGCCTAGGTAAGGAAAGGGATATTAAATCAGGGCTTTGGCTGTGTATGTGTCTCCAGCCACGGCCCGTGATTGACAGGAATGCTAATTCAGCTTTTAGGAGTTTGTTCTTCTCTCCTACTGAGGAATCTTTAACCCTGAGATTGTCGCCGCCGCCGAGCACTCTTTTGTTCCATTTTTAGCTGTTGTCGTCTTCTCTTTCTCATGACATTTGGTGCTGTTTCTGGGACGGATCGGTCCTCGGGGAATTACGGCTGTTGTTTCACAACTCCACCCCCCCCCCCCCTCCCATCATGTCTCTCTGGTATTTTAAAAAGGAGGTTAATGCACTTTCTTCCACAGGGGAACTCAATTTAGGTGGATGTAAAATAAATTGAACTGTTTATATAAAAGCAGGAATGTCATTTTCAAATCGCACGCCGCTCTCGTTCTGCTGCTGCTCGGCTTAATCCGAAATGATCAGTAGCTTCAAAGTCGAGGTAATGGCGTCTTGGAAAGAGAAGCTTGTCGATCTTCTGCCGTGCTTGTAGTCATTTTCACTTTAACTTGTGAGCAGAGGAGCGAGGACCCTCTTCCTTTCAGGCTGAAAAGAATCCAACTTCCCTCCGGATTAAGCCAATTTTCTACGCCCAAGTATGTCAAATGGTTTGAACTAAGCAGATGCACATGTGCGAAGCATTGTCTGACGTCACGGACGTCGCCGTCCCGCGGGTCCACCTTGGGCGTTAACAGATTCATGTGTTCTGTTATGACAACGTTTCTCATCTGAGACAGAGAGGACTCAAACGGGGGGGAGTGGTGGAGGAGAGAGGAAGGAAAAGAGAGGAGGAAACTGTTGTTCACAAGCTGTAAAAAAAAAAAAAAAAAAAAAATCACATAAAGACGGGCCGCTTCAGCTCGGCTCGCCACACGTGTTGCAATTAACATGCAACGGCATGCTTCGCCGGCGGACCTCAAAGGCTACGCTGTGATGTTAGGTAGCTGGGCATGCGGTTGGCGGTGGGAGTGTAAAGGTCAGCCGGGGCGACACACATACACACACACACACACACACACACACACACACACACACACACACACACACACACACACACACGCGCGCACCCACACACATCAAGCACGGAGTTCATCGATGTCAGGTGGCCAGTTGGAAACAGGCAATGTTTCTGCTTGGACTATATCGCAATGCCTCCTCTCTCCATTGCACCATTGTTCAAAGTCCAGTATCGAATATAATTTTCCTTTGGGTGTAGTCGCTATTTCTTAAAGAGGGTATTGTACTTTGGTAGAGTTTGTCGTGTCACCCAGACGGACTCTAGGAAAAAAAAGTCTCGACTTGTTCTCCTGAGCTGGACTTTTCATCGTAGCTTGCTTGCCGACGACAGTGGAGCCTTGTTATTGATAGCAAACGGCCGCACCCTTTACTCAACCAACTGCTTTGGATCAATGCATTCATGATCCAGGAGAGGGGAGCGGAGTCGGGAGTCCGCAGCCAGCCTGTATGGCTGCCTTAACCACCTCGACACTGCAAGCAAGGCTTAAAAGTCAAATCTGCTTTTGTGCAATAAACTAAACTACTCTTTCAGAGGTGCAGCCCAAATAGCTGTTCAAAACTATCCAATAGGGACTCATGGTGATTGTGATCGTCACCGGTTTGGCTTGGGGCGCCTTTCTGAGTAGTTTGCATGCACTCGCTGTGCGCACATGGGAGTTTCTCTTTGTTTCCTCCCCAAGACATGTGTTAGAGGATTACCTTTTTACTCTAAATTGGCTGGAGATGGTCCAGTCCAAAGTAAATGTTGATAAATCGTGAGTTTTAAAACAGCTGATCGAAAGGCAAGCAAGTCCATCCATCTATTGATAGTGAGATCAAACCTTAATGAATGACTTCACAATCTTCCTTTTTTTTTTTTTTTTTTTTTTACTGCCTATTGATAGTTTGATGCAAGACTATTAGATCAAAATATCATCAGCTTATCTGCTCGCTTCTTTAGCTTTACTAATGATGAAGTTCGAGACGTCAAAAGTAATTTATGAGACGTCACATTGTAATTATGAGAATATTCAGTTATCTCAGAAGGCTCTTGTTCCCAGTCATGCAGTTTTCTTTCATTTCTCTCTGCTCTTCAAACGTCTCAAAGGGAAATGGTATATTTTATTTCATGCTTCAGTATTCATTAAAGACATCATAACAATATAGCGTTAACTTTTTATTTTCTTCTCCAAAACATGCATTTAACACCTTTTAGAGCATATCGAACGGTCTTTACAACATAAATGTCCGTTAACGTGTCTGGACAGACGTTAATGAGAGCCGAAACTGGCGAGCAGATCTGAAGGTGTTAGCATTTCTCCCGTCTCGCTCTCGATTCCAGCTTCATTCAAACAAGAGATCCGTGTCTGTTAAACAAAGTTCACTCCACCCATATCGGCACAAAATACAGCTAAGTAGTTTTGACATAATAGAATTTTTGTTAACTTCGGGAATATTTTATTGCTCCATTTCATGCGGCGTTAAATTGCTTGAAGGGCCGTTAAACCTTTGAGGAAAGCGTTTTTTTTTTTTTTTTTTCTTTCCCAGCACAAACACACAGCGATCCAGTTCGTTCGGTTCCAACTTCTGAGCGGACCAGTACGAGCTGAAACACTCTCACATGGCTGTCTCTTATCCGCAGCCAGCCGTGTCTCCAGACAGAGTTTTTATCGGCTCGTAAAAAACCTGCAGCCCTGATAAGAAGTATTGGTTGTTGCACAGCTGACAGGTCGACTTGATAGGAGGGAAGGGAAGAAAAGGAACTCGGGGGCAAATCCAGCAGGTTTGGTCACTGTCGTGATTACAGTCCAATTTAAAGAAGCATTCACTTTGAAGTTTCTAACTGTGGGGGCGAAATCCAGGATGAGTGGGGTGGGGGGGGGGGGGGGGGGGGGGGGGGGGGGGTCCTCGTTTCTCACTCTTGAGTCTGATATACTAAAGCTGGAAAAACAGGCACAGTCGTCACATTGCGTTGGAAGCTGATCTACTAACGCAGGGGTGTCAAACATAAGACCGGTGGGCCAGAACCGGCCCGTGTGTGTCAAAGAAAACAGATTTTTTTGATTTTTTTTTGTAACACACAACACAACCCGAGTGGTGCTGCTGAGATGTGAGTGAGATTGTAAACATGTGCATAATGCCACAACTATAAGAGACGTTTTTTGACATTTCATTGTGTTGTGCACCAGAAGGTTTCATTAAAACTGTTGGGATTGCAGTCATTTTAGGTCCTAATTATTCGATTTTTTTGGATAATGTAAGACATTTTATAACCTGTACTCTGCGCCACATCAAAGAAAAACTTTAAAGTTCTATTTTTGCCGATCCGGCCAGCTCGAAAATGAAAACTGGGCTGTTTGTGACCCCTGAACTGTGTTTGACACCCATGTGCTTACTGGACGCAGTGCAGATTACCTCTGACACTGAATTAGCACATTTGCCGGCATGAATATGAAATATCGAGTGACTCAAAGTACCGGGAGGAGTTGATGCTAAAATGCAGAATGTGATTTACTATCTCTGAAACAAGAGAGATGCGAATCAGCTCAGCTTCAGCAGACCTGCTGCTTCTCCTCACATCCTCTCAGCTGGCTCGCCACGGCTTTTGTTTGCGAACCTTGACTTTCCAAACAATCTTTTCTTTTTTTTCTCCCCCCCCCCCCCTTCCTCAACTCCACATTTTTGTCTGCTGAGCTCCAGTCTCTTCATGGTGCAACAGCAAACAAGGAAGTGATACCATTTTCAGCTGATCGCTCTTGTGTGAACAGGCCTTAAAGCAAACAAAACCCCTTTTTAGGATCCTGTTCTCACAATCCAGCACACGTTCAGTAAATCAGATGCTCTGTCTTTTATTTCTCACAGGTTGGCGAGGAATGACGATGATGAAGAGGAGGCGGCCCGCGAGAGGAGGCGCAGGGCTCGCCAAGAGCGGATGAAGAGCCGGGAGAGCGAGGAGCCCAGCGGCCAGCCCGACGGTCTGCTTCTGACCAACAGTCACAGGTGACACGCAGACCCTGTCGGCGTTAACGATCCCTGCTCGCCGCTTAGAGGTTACCCCTCATCAATACGTAACCAGAAAGTGAATAATGGCTCCCGCATTTCTTCACATCCTCTTCTCAATCTTGCAAATTTGGGAGATAATTTGCACACTTCTGACACCTTTTGTTTAGTTTTTTTTTTCTTTTTATAAAATAATTGAAGCCTCTTCGACTTGAGTTACCTTTGCAAAGCATGTCAAGCTCTCCGAGGCTAAACTGGGGCAGAACGAGACTTGAAACACTTTTCTTTTTCTTTTCTTTACTTTTTTTTTTTTTTTTTTTCCTTCAAACAATAGGTCCTTGATCTGAGACATTTTTACCCAGTGGCAGGCAATTTTGGCAGACTAAAGTAACAACTGTGGCTGCCAGGCTTTGTCATCCGTTATTACCTCCGCGAGGTGGTTGAATAGGCTGTCGGACTTTTTAATGATCCAGAAGACTTGCGTTAAAAGCGAGAAGAACCCTGTGAAAAAGCAGATTGCTTGACGGTGACGTCACTGGTCCAGACATGGTTAATGCTAATTTGCCCAACATGATGATGGTTGTGCCGTTTTCTAAAAGTAGAGTAACACAACGCTGTGGGGAAAGAGGATTTCAGACTTCACTTTGATAAAAGGAACAAGTGCATTAAATGTGAACATTTCCAGGATGTACTCGTATGTCGTTGCACTAAAACAAAGAGAACATCTTAAAGTTGTTATTTATAGGTTTGGCCGGCCTGGCCCCGTTGAGATCAAACACGATTGTGTGAAGCCCCTGAGCTCGAATGAGTTTGACACACCCTGCTATATAGAACCAGCGAAAACCTAAAAATTCGCAGATGTTTTTAATGTTCTAAGTTGCTGTTGCTGATCAGGATCACTTGTTGCAGCTATTTTTATTGGAAAGTAGCTGGATACTATTGATGCCGCTTTTACATCCATTTAAATCTCCTTGCTACAATGTTTGCTTGTAAATTGATCGATAAATCATTTTGTCTTTCTTTCTCAGACGTACAACAAAACTTAAGATGATCAGTTTCTTTCTTGACCTTAAAACTGGACCTTAGCTCCTCTGTACCGGCTCCTCGAAACTCTTAAAGAATTATAGGGATATTGAAAAACAATATCTTGGTTTCATTTTATTTGAGCATCGTATCATAAAGATTGGTAATTTAATGAGACAAACAAAAAAACTAAGTAATTTATATATATAAATGTGCTGGTATTCATTTATTTATTTTCTGTTGTTAACTTGTAACATCATTTGTCTATCGAGCCACCTTTGTCCAATTGTTGCTCACTTGCTCACTGAAAGTGATTGAGCAAAGACAGTTAATGTTTTTCAGTTTCACGTTCAACAACACCACATCTTTTACATTTAATCTGCCTATAAAATTAACATTTCGCCCTTTAGTAGAAAACCCAGGTTGTGTCGAGAAGAATGTTTTGAGAGTAATGAGGAAATGAAAATAAGAATAAAACAAAAGCAAATTGTGTTGACAAATTGTACAAAAAGTGGGGGCATTTCAGTTCATGCTCATTTCTTTGTTATTGTCTTATACCCAGGTTTTCTCAAACAGGTGAAACAAGCTTGGCCGTGCTGCCCATCCCACAAATAGACCGTAGACCTTAGTTCACTCTGTTACAATAACACTAATACGTCCGCTTGGTTTCCTACAGATCTGTTCCAAATTATTCAAAAATATTTTGCTAGACTTGGAACTGTTCTTCTTTTTTGACGTAAACTCATGAGTGTGCCTAATTTGACCTCTTTTGAATGTATTTTTTAAAAAGTTTGAACAGTTTTCAGCAGTTTAGATTTATTAACAATTCTACACTTGAAGAAGCAAGTTTAAATTGGTAAATGTGAGAAATACAAAGTTGATTATATCAATAAAATATTGATTTATAAATTGGGTGAACTTGAATTGGTGCTTTCTTTTCATCCCAGTTGCATCGGTGATATTTTATAGATTATGAGGCTTACCTATCGTGTGCCATCCTCCAAACTCCTTAAGTGACGAGTGTCGTAACGCTGCATGATCTCACAGCTCTCAATCAGACAAGCCTGTCGTATGGAACAAAGGGGCCAGCCTTCGCTCTCTATGCAGCGTAATGAATGGCCTGGGTCACAGTGGAAGTGGTGGGCCGCTCGGACGTCGAGCAGCACAGACGCTGCTTTGTGGTGGCGGACGCTTCGCTCCATGAGCTCAGACATGCTTCCTGGGTCGCGCTCACAGCGGGAGGATTGTACGCAGGGGGTTGCTGAGACGGGAGCGAGCGCTCGCTGGCCGCTGACGCTGGCATAATGTTTGCCAGGCTTTTAGGTCGGAGACGTCTGAGTCACGGTTTTCGGCGGGAGGTGGAAAGATATTCATCTGGTTAAAACACATATTGTGAAGCTCTGATTAGATATTTTCATCTGTCATTTTAATAAATGCTACATTTTGCATGAAGCTCTTTTATAGTAAGACCCTGTAAAAAAAAAACTTAAGTCTAAATTGCATGTTCATGAAAATAGATCGCACTTTCAGTAAGTGTGTGTGATGTGAATAATCGGCTTATGATAATAGGGAAAAGGACGTCTCATACAAAGATTTCAAATAAGAGTTTGCATTGATTATTGCTGGCATTCGCCATGAAGTTGATAAAGGAAGTTTTCAAATTAATTAGAATTTTGCCAAAACAAATGAAACAAATCACAAAATAGGAGATGATCTGTCGCAGGAATCAAAGCCTGATATTGGTATATTTAATAAATATTTGTCATTATTGTCCACATTCGAGCTGTAAGCTGACAAATACATGGCGACAGAAGTGTCTGTGGTCAGATAATATCATACATTCACTTTGCTCGGCTTGCATTCTGTTAGCAGCTGACGTCTGCGCTGACCTCAGCTCTTCCTCCACGTCGGCAAAAAAACTAAAGAAAACCCACAAAGTGAAGTGTTTGTCTCGTCTCTCTCCTCCCAGTGTGACGGAGACGGTGTCTGTGAGCAGCTCGTATGGAGGCGGCGGCGGCGGAGACGAGGAGGAGCAGGCCCTGTTGGACCGCATGGCCAAACGCGAGGAGAGGCGGCAGAGGCGCATGAAGGAGGCGCTGGAGAGGCAGATGCTGGACCCCACCGCCACCGAGGGCAACGGCGGCGACGCCGCGGAGAAAAACAGCGCAGAGGAGGAGAGGCCCTCCTGGCGCAGGGGCCGCTACCGCGACTATGAGGCCGAGGAGGAGAAGACGAGCAGCTACGGCTCCAGGAGCGAGGAAAAAGTGAGAGACGAGCCCAGAGAGGAAGAGGAGGCCGCTCCCGAGGCCCGAGAGGAGGAAGACGAGGGTGTGGATGATGTGCAGGAGGAGAAGGTTGAAGTGGTGGAAGACAAACCGAGGAGGTCTTACTTCAGAGAACAGGTCAGTTTCCAGTGTGGTTCATTGATTTTTATTTTTATCCGTTTGGTTCAGTTTGCGACTAATAGCGCCTGCAAATGTGCCGCTTGTTTCTGTAGGCGTCAACCGAAGAGCCGACGATGCACAACAAGGTACGCTTGTTTGTCTCCCGTCACCTCGTGACTTCACATTCCTGAGCCGTTCGCGGAACTTCCTTTCAAAGAACTGCTGTAATCCTTTTTCGTAGGACCTCGCTGAGGAGGAAACAATAGTCAGTGAGGGTTCGATTCAGGCCAAGTCAGCAGATTGTGAGAAGGATGCGGTAGCGTCAGGGGAAGCTGACGAGGTACCCGAGGATGATAATGTAGATAATTCATCAGACAACAGGCCTATGTTACTAGGAAGTGAGGCAGAAGAGGACGTTGAGGTATCAGAGATACTGCACTCAGAGGATAATGAGGTATCATACCTGCGGTAAGAGTTTGAGTAGAGGTGTGATGCACGGCACAGAGTCTCTCCCCGGGTAACTTCAGTGCCTTTGAGAATAAACTGAAATATTTTGAGACCAAAAAAAAAAAAAATCTCTTTTCTTCAAGCCACTCTTGTTGACTTGTTGTGGATTATACCGGAGCCCGGCGCTGAAATTACCCGGACACCTCGCGTCGTCTCGTGCGGTTTGCTCCACTCGCAAACCGGCGACAACCGAGACGGCGTTTTATGAGGCGCGGTTTGCAGCCGTGCGGCGGGAGTCTTGATAAGGTCAATGTGATGCTGCACAGAGTGATCGCACTGTTTGTTTTGTTTCTTTACTGCATGTTGTCCACCTCGGCCGTGAGAGCTACAACACATCACGTTAAACTGAATCCACTCCAGCAAAACGCTGCGACAGCGGCTCCTTAAAATGACCTGGATACTTCCACTCAAATATATTTCACCATGCGACATGCAACGTTAGATTATGTACTAAAGTGAGAATAAACAGTGGTGCGAAGTATCAAGGTACAAATATATTTTCAGGTGAAGTATATTTTAATATTTATTTTTCATATAAGCTTAATTTTGCTCTATTTGAACCGAGATATCAATACGTTTTTTTCTCATATTCTTCATTAGAGCCACAGTGAAAGGATCCAAAGAGCCGACGTCACAGTGGTCGATTTTTAAATGGACTTTTAATTGAAAAGCCACATGAATGAACATTCATTTAAGTTGCTACTTTCAATCTGCAGTTGGTTTTTTTTTTGGTTTGTTTTATTAAGCATCTAATGGCTTCTTCAGGTCAACATTTAACACATTGATTTCTCGTCTCTCGACGACAAACCAGAATTACCCTCCAATGCTTATTGTGCAGTTTTTTTTATTACGTTGAACAGGCGGAAGGAAGAGAATTCTAATGTAAAACGGTCGATCTGTGCTCGCTTCGCTATATTGGACCTGCGCATTCGGCGACAGATATGAAATGAAAACGGCGTGTGAGTGCAGACAGCAGTGAGAGGTCGAAAAGATCCAGCTGGAGACACTCCCCGTGTGATCACATGTTAGCTAATCCTCTGTCAGCGGTAATTCTGGAGTGGATGCAAGCGAGATGTGATGTTCTGTTATTTTTATTTGGGGTGTGCTCTCCTTCTCTTTCTCTCATGCGACATCATGTGATGCCACATGATCCCGCTCCAACCACCACACGGACACACACATACCCACCCCTCACACTCCCTTCTCTTCTCCCCCCACTGTCCTGCCTAAACTCAATTATATCCTCACACACTTTGTTTTTGTGTGTGTGTGTGTGTGTGTGTGTGTGTGTGTGTGTGTGTGTGTGTGTGTGTGTGTGTGTGTGTGTGTGTGTGTGTGTGTGTGTGTGTGTGTGTGTGGCTGCAGGTGAATGAGAGGGGCGGAGCCCGGGAGGAGAGGGAGGATCAGCGGAAACACAACGGAGGGCTGCACGAGGAGGCTGCACCCAAACAGCACAGGAAACCTGAGCGGACCGTCAGGTAGGCAGGAAGGACAGGCATCAAACGCATGTTTTCACAGTTTTTGTTTTGGGTTTTTTTTCCCCCTCCTCAGATGCGGCAATATTTTTCTTTTTAAAAATATTTTCCAAACATTCATCAAGTCTGCAACCGCCTCGAAAGCTTCTCAGTCTGAAACCAATATGAAAACGTTGTGCTGTTCCCCTCAGTGAAAGAAGCCGAAGCGTTACGGCTGACAAATCGCTGTCCCACTTTATGCGGCTATCAGAGCCTCGCTGCGCTTGACCGCCGGTGGAAAAGCACCTCAGTAACTTAATATTCCTGACACAAAGGTCAGCTGAAAAGATCACGCAACCCCGGATCTCTTCTACCAAGCGGGAGGAGAAGAAGACACACATTGCTATGGTGAAAGATGATGTGAAGCATATAGGATTTACATTTGCTGCCTCATCACCCTAAACCTGGAATAATAAATGTATTGTTAATATTAGTCTCCAAGAATGGTCACGCAATGGAACAAGCCCATATTTTAACTCGTCATCAACTGCAGATGTTACTTCAAGTTTGTGAAACAAGATTAAGATTATCCGACATAGTGATTGAATAAGCTCATCATTCGCTGTGGTCAGAGCTGCCCGTCCCTGGACGACATGAACTGGACATGAGAATGAAGGCCGTTGTGCTGTCACGTGCTACAGGTTCACCTTTACAGTGTATAAGATCAAGCATGGTGTCATGATTAATGTAGTAAGTAAGCCGAGGGTCCAAACTGGCCAATTGAAAATGTGATCACTTGACCCATAAAGGGTTAAAAGTCTTCTGCACTGTGGAATTTATTTTGAAAATCACAGACGAAACTTCACAAAGGCGTAATTTTATCATCTGTTTGTTTTATCCCTTAATCTGGTGGATGTGAGAATCCTGCAGATTAACTGAAAAGCACGTCTGAGATGCATTTTATTTGTTCGACGACGGCTCAGTTGTGTGTTTTTGTGTTTTTGTTGTTTTTTCATACGTCGCCCTAAGTGAGCCTGCTCACGAAAACTCTGGCACGAAACTTGAGGCGAGCTGTAACCTGAGCCTCGCCGAGGCGACTGTCGTAACCCTTAAGCGAGCGTCTGTGACTCTTGTGTTTTCGTGTCCCGGAAAGATTGAAATTGTTTAAATATTCAGTCGGGGATCGAGTGTCGAGCTTTTAACCCGCCCGCCGGCTTTGCATCCTGAACACGTTTTCCCCGTGTGGTCCGCCGCAGCCGCGGCAGCCTGCGCTCGCCCGACGGGTCCGCGGGCGACGACCAGGACGAGGCCGCCCGGCTGGAGGCGGAGCGCAAGCTGGAGGAGCTGAAGCGCCGCCGCGATGACGCGGAGAGCGAGGAGTTCGAGAGGATGAGGCAGAAGCAGCAGGAGGCCGAGGTCGAGCTGGAGGAGCTGAAGAGGAAGCGAGAGGAGAGGAGGAAGGTGCTGGAGGAGGAGGAGAGGCAGAAGAAGCAGGAGGAGGCGGAAAAGAAAGCCAGAGAGGAGGTATTCCTCTTAGAAGCCCTATTGTCAACAGTAACTTTTTATTTGATCTTTTTTCTGTACTTTTTCTTCTATTATAAAAGAACTGTGAGGACAGACAACAGAAATGGAGAAAACCAAAGTTTTTTTTGTTTTTTCTTTAAACCCTTTCACTCCTCCAAAGTCACAGCAGGTTTGGTATGCATGCTTGAAATAGCCATAACTCTTGGACTGTTTATGATGTTAAAAGAAATCCCAGAAAGCAGAGACATCAGCTTTACATCAATGTATTGGTAGGACTGTATTCAGTCAAAAACACACAGTAATATAAAAATAACTACCAGATATTGAACACTGAATTCACTGAATTGCGCAGCTTGAAAATCAAAATCTATCTAGAAATGAAAGGGTGAACAAGTTCATAAAGCGCTGTAATGTTTACATAATTCTATGTATTGTATGTGTTTTAGCATAGAAATTACAAGTAAACAGCCAAATGAACTTCAGGCATTCGATCAGCATTACACATGCAGCTGATTATTATAACAAAACGTACTGTCGTTATTTTCAAATAGTTTCTGTGAGCCGGCGACTCCCTATTTGTTGTAGATTGGGCGCACAGCTGTGAAGCAGCTGTCTTCCTCCGCCTCCTGAAGCTCAGTTACTTTTTTCCAAACCTCTTGTTTACCGGAGGAGGGGAGCCTCATTACTTCTCAACTCAACGGCAAAGATCTCCGACTGTTAAGTCACAAGCTGCTTTCATGGATTTGTGGAGCCAAATAAATGTTAGCTTATCTTTTTTTTTTTTTTTTTTTTTGTAAGAGCTGCCGTCTGGTTGATGCTCGGCATTTTTACTTTGTCCCGTGATAAGTGATAAGTGCCTCCGTCTCACATTATTAACTCAAAGAATTCCTTCTAAACATCAAAATTGGAGGTGAAAGCGATGAATGATTTGTTGATTCTCTCATGGAGATCAATTAAAATCAGTAGCAGACTAGATTATTTTTACATTTTAGTGACACTTGATCCCAACAAGATTAATATCATTACATCATATTATTCAGCATGGATTCCAATGCTCAAATCTTTCATGCATGTGGTCCATCAGAGGCCAAAAAAATCAGGAATATCTGACCCGACAGTCTCTATTTAGAGCCACTGGTGAGATTTTAAGAATCACCCATAAGAACGTGAGCAAAGAAGCGCAGAATGACCAGCGAGCCTGAAGGTGAAGTTACAGCACGTCACCAACCTTACTAAAGTCCTAACAAGTGAATGAAAGGAGAAAACGAGGTGACACGGGTGTCATTTAAAATACATTTATTATTCCTCATATTCTCTCGACACCTTCGTGCTGACTGAGCCGTTACACCTGCGTGAGCTCAAACCAATGCATCACCCTCACGCCAGCGCCGGCGTGACGTTATCTCTCCGTACGTCGCCGTTATCGCCACTCAACCCATCCGGGTCCCCACTTGTAACACACATATGTCATTCTTTTTTCTTTTTTTTTTTTTCCCCTTCCCTTTTCTAACAACCTCATCTTTATGTATCTCAAACGCGATAACCTCCTCATCGCCTTGTGTTCCTGTCTTTGATGAAAGCTCTGCTGTCACTTGTTGTTTTCTCTCTCTCTCTCTCTCTCTCTCTCTCTCTCTCTCTCTCTCTCTCTCTCTCTCTCTCGCTCCCTTTCTCTCCGAGGCCCCCGCATTCTCGCTTTTACCCCGACTGGTCGTCTTTTGTTGATCTTGGCTCCGAACGTGGCGGCCCGTCTCTCGCTATCTGCCCCTGCACTTCTTCTCCTGTGTGATGTTAATGAGGCCTTTTGGTTTGTAATTAAAAGATGGCCCAGAGATACAAAGAGACTAATTAACCGAGACAAGGCTGCTGGAGAGGCCTGATATACTGCCAAGCACCAGTCCTCTTCTGAATACAGTACAAACGTTTCATACATTAGTTGTTGTAGGGGGGGTTTGTTTAGTTTTTTTGTTTCCCAAACTGTTGACCGTCGGCATGCCTGGAGGTTTTTCCTGAGGCGGTCACTGTAAATAAGAATTTGCCCTGCGTAATTTAATTTGTTCCTGACCTGCTCCATTGGTTAAAGTAAGTAAATCAATTAGAAAGTGGCATGGATCTATTTGTTTTGGGTTCCCGGTTGCTGACTGCCCGTGACGTGGCGCTGTGTTCGATGGTAATTGATGTCGATATTAGCGCTGCTTCGTCGTTCCACCCTTTTAATGAATTCTGTGGGTTCAAATGTGACAATGTGCTTGTTTTTCCTCCTTCCTCAGGAGGAGAAGCGGAAGATGAAGGAAGAGATTGAACGGAGGAGAGCCGAGGCCGCCGAGAAGAGGCAGAAGGTGGATGACCCTCTGGACGGAGAGGGCAAACCTTTCAAGTGTGTGAGCCCCCGGGGCTCCTCTCTGAAGGTCAGTCCCCCCACACCTCTGACCCTCTCCGAGCTCCACCTCGAGGGTCCTCCGCTCTCTCCCGGCGCGGAGCGGCGGTGACCACAATCACTGCACATTCGATGTCTTGTGATTCCAGCTGAATGCAAATCTGCTGTACAGATTTTTTCAGCTGGGGCTAACTGGCTAATTAGTAAGACATTAGCTTCGTGGGCTGCTTAAAAAAAAAAAACCTCGCTGTCCCCGTCTGACATTTAAGCGTTTCCAGCTGGCTTGTTTTAACAGAGGAAAACTTCAAAGGGGTCTCCAATATGCGCTTGATGGCTACATCGATGATATAATGTTCAACCATCTGCTGATCAATGTAAAGACATAAAGAAAACGCGAGACGCAGCTGTCTTTGCTTGTATTGCAAAGTAGAGCTTGTTAGGACAAGTATTTGAAGTATAATGAGAGCAAATGTGAAATCAAGCTTTTTATTATCCGTATAAAACCTGTTAGGCTCTCTGACTTTGTGAAGTTGTTTTTTTTTACGTCATAGTTTTGGTTTCAAACGTTCGGAAAAGAGAAGGCAGGTGAAGGTGAAAGTCTTGTGGATTTTTTTGTTTTTGGGAGCGTAACTCCCCGAGATTGCCAAGCCAAGCCGTGTGACGGCTGGCCGTTGTCGCGAGACACAAGTTCATCGGCTCTCCGTCCATCCGTCTACACCTTCCCGACTCTTTTCAAATGGAGCCTCGGCGGCCGGGCCGCTCCGGCCAGCTTCCCTTACAGGGATTTTTCTTTCTTGCGCGTGCAACAGGTAACATTTTGATAAGAAACGAGACGATGGTCGTGAGTGTGCAATTGGTTGTTTGTGCTCTGAATAACACAAACATTCACACCGTGTAAAGAAACATCGAAGGTTTCCCACTTTCAGTTGAAACTGCCGGCTTAAAAACACATGGGAAACACAACTTTTCGAAAACGCTCCAACTTACCCTCCAATCTGACTTCATCTTTCTCCTCGTCCTCGCCGTTGTTAATGTTTATCGCTTGTTGTTCTCTGCACGTGTGTGTTTTCATTACAAGGGCAGGTATAAAAGATTGACGGATGGAATAACAGTCCGTACTTCAGTTAAACCCTGCTGCCAAATGGGAACCCTCCCTGCAGAAACCTTTGATAAATAGATACGGGCATTCTGTTGCAGATTAGTGTGCCTGAGTCTAAAATAAGAGCAATTTAGAAACACTCTTCACACCCGGCTGCACTTTTCCTTTTTGTATATTTTTTTGGGCTTTGCAGGCACGGTTGTCAGCAGGATGGACTCGATATTATAGTTCTCCAAAAAACCTGCAAATCCCACTCATCCAGCGGTGCAGCAAAGCTTGAAGTAAACATTCAAAACATTGGCCCAGATTAAGCCCCCGAGATGACCCCGCATCTGCACCTCGCACCTATTTTAGCTCTCCACGTGAAGCGTTTGGAAATAGAAGGCAGGCGACGAAGAAGCCGTCGGTAATCTGTAACTTATTTGGCCTCTTTGAAAATTCTGCCGATGTGTTTTGTCTCGGAAAGTGTTCACAGAAAGCTCAGCCGGGGTTGTGCGTGGACTTCTTCCCCTCATCCAATGGTAACTGTTTGCCACGGCGACAGAACGTTTAATCAACTCAAATGTGAATAAAGGTTCCCAGTGTTGCCAAAAGCCAACTCCCACACACTAAAAAAAATCATGGGGGATTTTCAGCCAGTAGAGAAAATCTAATTAGTGACAGTTAGCTGTAATAACCATCTGGCCCGTCCCAGTGAGACTGTAGATTTGAGGTTTGGCTCTAATAGTGTGTGAGCGCCGATCGGCCCAGAATCCAACTCCGTGTCTGTTTGCGTTCACTTTTGTAAATAATGTTGTCTCGCTGTGATTCATCACTTCGCCGCGCCGGCTGGCCTCAAAGACGCAGCTTTACTTTGTCGTCATGTTCACCGTAGGTGCGGCCGTGCATGTGCTCGTGTTTGCATGCCGGCGTGGCAAACGAGTTCCCAATCTGTGAGTGATGTGTTGCTGTGCCATGGAGTGCTTTAATTTAGTAAACTGGATGCCGTTGGAACATGTCTACTATGTTAGTCAGAGGAGTTTAAAAGGAGTGTGTCGAATGCAAAAGTGCTGCGTAAAAGCAACCTACAATAATTAAATCAGAAGCAGACATTCAAGACTTTAGAAGGTGCAGATCTGCTAGATCATCATGTTTCACTTTCAGTATAATAACCATATAGTATACAAAACCATATATATATATATGTGGTTCTGTTGATCTTTCAATATTACTCTCAATGCAAGTCTTAATAACCAAATATATCAAATGAAAGATGATTAAAAGACAGTGTAATTTTGACATTTAACAGTGACTTATAACAATTTCATTTCATAATCTTCAATTAAAGATGACAAATACTACAATATAGGATAAAAAATAGTCACGCTAATAGTTGATGGAGTTTGATCCCTGTGCTTGAGTATCAATGTGAAAGTTTTTTTTGGGACGCGTGAGAAACAGATGTAAATATTCAGAACAGCAACAAAATAGAATAAAACACAACAAAACAACCAAACTTAACAAAGCAAAGCAAAAAATAACGACCCAACATATCCAAAAAGGAGTAAGACGAAGCATAAACGTATTTACTCCTACCCCTTCGGCATCTCTGTACCCTTGTCCTATAGTTATTTATATCCATATTTAGAAACAAAATAGCAAATAAGCTAAATAAATGTTATACAATAAAAATATATTAATAATAATAACAATAAATAATAAACAAAGAAAATCATTGTTATACATGTGTTTGCTTTCACTGATTTTTGTCCGAATCTGACAAAAAGTTAAAACGCAAGCTTAGAAATATGCACAGCACACAGAAAACTATTCCAAGTGACAGTATTTATTTTGAAACATACCCCCAGTAAGTTTAAAAAGTCATATGTACTGTTATACGTACTATTGTTTCATTAATATCACATGGTGGTTTTCAATAACATGTAGGGAATCCTTAAGGGGGGCCGATTCAGAGAAGTTTTTTCTACCTGGAGATGTTTAAAAAAAACTGTTACTGGTTGACAAAGACTTTGAAAGACACTGGATGAGATAACCCACATGTCTTAGTATATTACATTGCCGTTTAAAGAAATATCCTTCAACAATTCACACATGTTGTAAAAACCTGAATAACATTGACTCATATTCTCGTGTGTTTATAATCACAGCGGACGATATGAGTGTAATGGTTCTATAACGGACAGAAAACAAGCGCACAAATCAATTTCACGTTGCTGCATAAAAACCAAGCAATGACAGGAATTGTTTTTTTCTACATTTCACACAAATTCTGCAGTTTCCTGCTCGGTTTATGTGCTCAATGAATTTCATGCTCCTTCCGTTCTGTGAAACCTGTCGAAGGCCTATTTCAAAGTTCAAAATTACATGCATGCATTTTTTTTTTTTTCTCATTTATTTTGTGTGTTTTTGTTTTGTTTTGTTTGCTTGACAACTGCCATATTGTGGCTCCTTTCCACACTGAGACAGAAGAATACGCCTCGCTATCAGGGATCAGCTCTCAGTGGAGCACACAGTGCCGCGAGCTCGCCGCCGCGTTATCAGCTTTAAACCGGCATAACCCGGCCCCGGCCTGTAGATAAAGCGCAGCGCTCTCCGGTGCAGAAGGACGGAGGGACCCGACCAAGGACGGGCTGCAGGGATATGCAGGAAAGCGATTAGGGTTAACGGGATTACTGTAACTGCGTTTGGGGTGGCTGCAGCTCTTTAAAACGCGTCTGAGAATGGGGAATTTCCTGTCGGGGAGTATTTTGGGAACTCCCACAATCGGTAGCGGCAGAGCATAAGGTCCTTTTTTCACAGAGAGTGAACACTCTCTCTCTCTCTTTCTCTCTCTCTCTCTCTCTCTCTCTCTCTCTCTCTCTCTATCCCTGCTGTTTCGTCTTCTGTCCATTTTAAGCTATTTTCTGTGTGTCTGCGTCTAATGATCACGTGTTGCCCTCTCTTGTAGCCTATGTTATAAACAATCCTTGGCGATTCCCACAGTCCAAAGACAGACAGAAAAAGAATGGTGGGCTTTTTTTTTTAAGTTTGAATGTGCATGTGTGTGTGTGTGTGTGTGTGTGTGCGCATGGTGCTTGTGAGTGGACTCCCAACTGTTCGAGCTGAAGCGAAAACACACAGAATCACGTTTGCGTCCAGATGTTGCTCAATGAAGGAGTCCCGGGTTTGACGTTGCCGTGATGTTTGCATGGGTTTTGCATTGCCTCGCATCAAACGGCGGCGTCTCATAGTTTTCCCCGCCTCTTTCCACAGATTGGAGAGCGAGCGGAGTTCCTGAACAAGTCGGCACAAAAAAGGTTAAAACTCTTACTTAAGCACCATGATTTGAATCATTTTGCAAACCCCACTAAAGCTTCTTCAGCAGTCCCGTTTTCGCTGAATCGGAGGAATCTAATCCACGGCCGAAGATTTAATTCCCACTTGAGGGTCTAGAGGCTGGATCGCATTGTATATAATGTGTATAAATAATATTCAAAGTGGTTCCATATTTCACGGAGAGTGTGATAACGGCTTGCTTCTGCCTCGCAGCACAGTGAAGACGTCCCACTCCCCCGTGGTGTCCAAGATCGACAACAGACTGGAGCAGTACACCTCAGCCGCTCAGGTCAGCGTCGCATCGGCTGGACGGATGCGGGAAAAAATACGTGAAGAAAGCACAATGCCATCAATATTTCTGAATCGTCATTTCTTCTTACCCTCTGTTTAAACATTTGAAACAAAGTCGCCATTGAAAAGTAGAAAAAAACACAAGTATTTCAGGAGTTTTCTTCGCTCGTAATACTGAAGTATGTCAACCAATGTACACATATTGTCTGCATGTATTTATGTGCATATATGTTCCAATTTGCACAATCCTGGTGCATTGGTTTAACTATGTGTGCAACCCTGGTGCAACATTCTTAACACACACACACACACACACACACACACACACACACACACACACATCCCGAGTGCAAAAGTTCAACTCATTAACCAAAGACCTGCGGCTTTACAGTTAGACGATGTGATACACATTGGCTTATCAACAATATCGAATTTCTCAACACTTAGTTTTTCTATTTTGCTTTTCCTTTTTGTCTTTGTATTGTTTTATGTTGCCGGCTGTGGCCAGAAGAAATGAGCTCAGATCTATGTTCATCAATAGAAAGAGAGGCTTCTAGATGTCTGTAAAAATATATTAGTTGATGATTGATTGATTACTAATCTTACATGAAACATTATACAAGAACTCTATATTATATGAGTGGATTATAAGTACATAATTCTGCTAAAAAATTTTTGCTTTTCTCATCGTCGTGATGTTAAAATTTGACCGAAGCGTCTCGGCCTAGAAACAGATGAGCGGTCTGAATTTGAAGTACGCACCGTTTTCAACATGCTAATTCATTTTTATGTCTCACAAAACCCTTTTCTCAGTTGATTTGAATACCCAAAGCTACGCGGTAACATTTCTCCGCGCACTTTGAAGACGAATCAAATACCCTGCAGAAATTGGCGGCTGTTATTTTTAGCATGCTAATGCGGGGCGTTTGAAACGTCGACAGGTATCAGAGCTTTGATCAGAGCGGCTGCCGCGGCTATTCGCTGTTTTTCTTCTTTAAAAAAAAAAAACGACACACTTTTGTCTCTGCAGAGAGAGAACAAGGACTCTCGATCCCCCCGCTCTGGAGCGGTGGATCTGCCCGTGGTCACCGACAGCATACGAAACATCAAGAGCATGTGGGAGAAGGGCAACGTGTTCGGCTCGCCTGGAGGTGGCGGGAGCCCGTTCAAGGTAAAAAACAAAAAAATGGCGATAACTTCCTGCTGGTGTTGTCGCTGATGATGGCGGCCAAGCGTCACTGACCTCTGACCCCTCCCCCCCCTCCCCCTACGCTGCCAAAACAGGAAGCAGCTGTGATGAAGACGGGCGTGGCGGGCCGCATCAACGACTGGCTGAATAAAACCCCCGAGAGCGGCAAGACACCGGGGGGACGGCCAACGGTAGGTGGTCGCCATAGCAACCCGCCCACTGCCGCCGGCGCACGCAGTCCGGGGAAGTTTGAAAAACCAGAACGAATCCAACGGTTTAGCCGCTAACGTGAAGTTCCTCGAGACAGATTTTCTCCATTAGCTTCCCGCTGTGAGTGACGGGGGAACCACAAGAACTCTCGGTTCTTCCACCGAAGTTTGGTTATGGAGGGCCGCAAGTATTTGCGAAGGCCAACAAAGAAGTTAGCACATTCCTGGTTCCATTTATAAAGACCCTGCGGCTTTTCTCAGACGAGTACAAGAAACAATAAAAACTGATGAACTATGATACCTTAAAAGATGCGTTGTTCAATCTTCACTTCCAAACACTTGAGGCGTGAATACCTTAAAGGATAAAGCTTCCAACCTCGAGGTGTGAACTTGAAGATACCACCGATAGGTCAATTTTAAAAGTTGGAACAGCCGAG
This sequence comes from Lipophrys pholis, assembly GCF_963383615.2. Taxonomy (NCBI): domain Eukaryota; kingdom Metazoa; phylum Chordata; class Actinopteri; order Blenniiformes; family Blenniidae; genus Lipophrys; species Lipophrys pholis. The sequence goes on along the minus strand of NC_137644.1, from coordinate 13,346,036 downwards.
TTTGAAAAGTTTCCAGTGTTGTCTTGCAAACTTTTGAATACAGTGTTTTCCTTCCTGCCGATCAATCGCACCGAAGCACATATTGATCAGCAGGCTGAAGTAGCTGCAGGTGTAACAGAGGAATCATCCTCCATCCCATCCACACTTCCTCTGAAGCCCTGCAAGTTAACAAGTGAAAGTTTTAACATGGAGGGGGAGGTAGTTTCAATGAATAACAGTAAAAAGATGTCAAACGTTCAATAATCATGTAAATTCCTATATTTAGGACATTTCTGTACTAACATCTCTGTGACCTTCACCTATTGTAATGGAAACCTGCATGAACACTGTTAATGCCAAAGCTTACTTATCCCATTGAGGCATTTAATCACATAGTGATGTCATTTATTTCCATTTGCAAATCGTGATTTAGAAATATTCAAATGAGCACAGAGCGACTGTTCGTCGGTCAGTGTTGTCAAATGTGCTCACACTACACATTTCTAAATAACTAAACTCTCACACAGATGCATGTAAATCTCTGAGCCTGAAACGTCTGAGCTGCATTCGCTCCTCCTCTTACTTCAGCCCTGCATGAAGGTGCCAGAATTATGTTTTATGATCATTTTGAAATGATGCAGTGAAGCAGGCCAGCCTGACCCATCGTCCATCTGCCACCACCTAGTGGCCACATATGGAAGTGTATCTAGATCCAGATATAGACGCACTGCATGTAGATTAAGTGTCACTTAAGCGTTGTATCTGCAGCTTCATGTAATTATTATTTTTTTTTTTGACCTGTTTGACAACCTGTCAGTGTACTACGCCTGTATTACATCCATGTTACTGCTTCAAACAAAAAGATAAAGAATAGCAGAGCTAAAGGAGGATATGAAGGGAAACGTTAAGTGCATGGGATTTCCAGCTGAGAGCATGAAGTGAACTTAATCCAGTAAAATACTGATGTCCAGTGTCAGAATATTAAAAGAGCGTCCCTGACTTTGCAGAGTGCCTCAGAAGTGGATTGCCTCATCCTGTTGCACACAGTGAGAGCGCTATTTTAGTTTCCCTCTAGACAAACGACCTCTCTCCCTGTCAGTCTCGGCTCTTGTTCTTGCTCTCTGTCCTTCCCTGTCATTCCATCTCAGGTACTGTGTCATCGCCGCGATGTGATGGCTGTTTTCAAAAGGGGAAGAAAAAAAAAGACGTAGACTCTGATAGAAACCGTCTCTGTGCCCGACAGGACCTGAAGCCGGTGGACGTCACCAACAAGAGGAGTCTATGGGAAAACAAAGGCGCCTCCCCGACCAAGGTAGATCACCTCGGCCTGTTCAGTCGAGACTCTTAAATTTCCAAATTGGTAAATACAGTTATCTACAAGCACAATGTGATTAGAATGAGTAAAAATATCTAGAGTTATGATGTCATCATGAAGGAAAGGCATGATACAGCCTGGACAGGTCGCCAGGAAGGACGAGGAAGAACACGCGAACTCGAGGCCTTCTCCTGAAAACTAGTCAAATATGAAGGAACGAAAAAATACCACGATTGAGACTTTCTGCACGTAGGAACAATGTCATGACTGTCATGGTGCCATGCCCCCGGTGGGATTCACCGTCACTTGTGTTTGCTTTGTGTTTTGAAGAACTCTCATAGCTAGTTGATCTCACCGTTAAATCTGGAATAAGCCCGGAGAGGTAAAAGACAACGTGTCTCCCCGAAGCGCTTGTCACTGGACCACGTCTCGCTCTGCTGTCTCACTGTTGACGCTCTTCTCTCTTCTGCTGTGGTTGGACGCTGCTGCTCATTTTAGTTGTGTTGATAATCGCTGTCCAACACTTTTGAGTCCAGAGTTGGATGTATACAATTTAATCAATGTGTCAAGTTACAAAGTCAATTTTAAAAATTTTGATTTGAATCTAAACTTCTAACATGGCAAACTTTCAACGTGCTTTTAAAATATATATATATAAAAAAAAAAAAAAAAGAGGCACAAAGTGAATATATCAGCAAAGCCTTTGTAAAGACACTTTAAAGCGGGGTTACACCGTTGACTCCATTAACACCCAAACGCTTGTTAAAGCCGACTTCGCAGAGATCCAGACTCCAGTTCTGTGTCGTTAAAAAAAAATAGTTTTTTTAACAGTGCGCCTGTTGTCCAACTGCAGGGCTGAACGCTTTCCACGAATGGCTGCATCACCTCACCGCTCCTTCTGACAACCACAAATCACCGCTCTCAGGCCAACTTCACTTAACGTTTTATTGCCCCTAATGGAGGAAAACTGTTTACAGGAGTCTTTACAAGGAGGGGGGGCTGAATCACTGTTATCGCCTCACATTTTCAAACCTGACGTGAGCAAACAGCCTCATTGAATTTCTTTAGGAGTTGGTCAAAGAGCTTTTAGCCACAGTTACCTCAAGTAATTTTGTTTTGCTCTGTGTACTGCTAAAGAATCTGCTTAAAAGAATACAATTTAAAAATTGGCTGATTATTTCGTAAGAGGAAACTAATTGAGGGGGTTTGGTTCATTCAGAAGATCCAAAAAAGCAAAAAAAATTAAATTGTTAAATTCAATGTGGTCAGATTTAATAGTGAAGTTAGAAATGTGTCGAGAAGTTAAGATAAAGATAAGAAAACGTGGCGAGGACGGTGAATATAGTTTGTGCATGTATAGCAAAATGTATGAATATTTGTCTTTGCAGAACAAGACTAATATTTGCTTCTAATGTTTGTAATTACAAAGTAAAATGATTCCAATTCCTGAAAGGGAATAATCATAAAAAAAACTTCCAGTAAAGCAGTTTTGGTAAAAAGTACATATTTATGTTAACGTGTGACCTTGAAAACACAATCCAAGGTCCCAGAAGCTGCTCCGAATGTTCCGTCTAATCCTTCGCGACGCCGAAAACTAGAACGCGGGAGAAGCAGGACGGGGAAGTGGCGATAAAATCTACTTTATGGCCTTTAAAGGTCGGCGGCTCCTGGGTTAGGTCCAACAATCATAGGGAGAAGCTGCAGTTTTCTAACTTTCTGCTTCCCTCGCTCGCCGTCTTCACCCTCCGGTTGTGTTTTGTTCCTCCAGGTGGCAGGCAGAGGAGAGACCAAATCAGTCGCCAACGGTGAGTTGGGTTTTTTATTAGTTTTTTTTTAGGTTGAGCACGAGCGTTGGCATTCCATTACAGAGCTTGTGAAATTGTGCGTGAAATAAAACACACGAAAAAAACGGTTTGCCAGTCATGTGGGCATCCACGCCTCCGCAGCTGCTGAGTGAACCCACGGCTTTGAAAATCTTTTTTTTTTTTTTTTTTTTAACAACCTCCTAAATCGCGCCTTGTTCATAGCTTGGCAGTCTATTTTGTCATTTTTCGTAATTGCTTTCAGAAACCAAAGGGATTGGCGTTTTCTTTTTTTTCTTTTTTCTTTTTTTTTCTCTCCGTCTCGAGGCGTAAAACGTTGAGAAATGAGTTCTCATGTCGGTGAACCAAACCGGGAGGAAAACGTTCAAAAGTGTCAAGAAGTTCACAATCACTGCGGCAGGAGTGAGTCGCGAAGGCGCGACCTTCTCGTTAAGCGCGTCGCCCTGTCAGCGGCGTCTTTGATTTACGCCGCGGCGCGCGGCCCCCCCCGGAGCCAATAGCCGGGCCGCACCGCGCCCGTTCTTTTCCACCGTGGCCTTTTGTTTGCCTCCGCCAACATTTTGGGATGCCACCGAAACATTGCTTGCTATTTTTGAAACGGCAGCCTCCCCTTTCACCTCCTCCTCCTCCACCTCCTCCTCCATCTCCTCCAAGGCTCTCGGCCTTGAGGGAAGGATTCCGTTCGGTGTAGCGCGCTGGCGTCCAGCTTCTGGCTGGAGAAGTGTTACAAGCCGCTCTCCTGCCGCGCCGCCTTGTCACATTAAGAGCTGGTGTGTTGGAGATTATCTGGAGGATGACAGTGGATTTGTATAGATTTTTTTGGGGGGTGTTTGTGGCCTCGGGGCGGGGCGGGGCGGCAGGACGTTACAGACATCCGACACGGCTGCGGGGCCGCATACAAGTCAGCGGCCTCGCAGCCTTCACGTGTTTGACTCTAATAAAGAGCTTCCAAAATAACAACCCCGACTATTTTGGAAACAGTAGTTGATATTTAACTGGGAAGGGTTTTGGATCCAGAATAAATCTCAAGTCAAGTCTTTTCGGTATGACGACAGACCGTACAGAGTGTTTCTTATTTTTGTTTTTTTTCTCCCCATTGTGAGACGCCGTGTTAATGTTTTTAAAGACCCACAGTTGCTTTTATGACCCAACCGGCTCATTGTGAAATCCTCCTTTTTGTTATTGAAAATAACGGTTCAACCAACTCCGATTTCTTTTGTTTGTTTGTTTTTTCCCCCTGAGCCGGCGTCATTTAGCCGTTAAACCACATGTTAACTGCGTGACTTTGACACTGGGCCGTGGTGTTTGCGGCTGGCGTCGACCTTCAGTGTCAGAGGCTCATCCCCGTTGACCCACAGCTGTCTGCAGACCCTCGTGGTCCAACCCGCTGACGGACTTTCTGTCTGTCTTTCACCAGGTATGGGACACTAATGTCTTTGAAGGAGCCACTGAAGCGGAGCTGGGGACCACGACAATCCAAGACTCTTCCTTTGACTTTTTTTTTTTTTTTTATTGGTTTGTTTGTTTTTTTATTCGTAATAACCAAATAATGATCCCAAGAGGAACCCGAACCCCCTCAACCCCAGGAGGACAGGAGCGACGCTGTCCCGGCACTGTACTGTAACAGCAGCAGATTTTTGTAGGGTTGCCACGTATAGTGCCTTTGCACAACGATATTTGCTTTCTTTTAAAAACAACAAAACAAATACGATGCTGTGAAATTTGGACACATAAATTTTTACTCCAACCAGAAGACAACAGATAATTACATTTAGATTTATCTTTTTATACAAGGTGCCTGTGACGAAACTTTCCACATTCCAAAGAGATGGATGTAAAAAAAAAAATCCCTTTCTCTCCATCATACAGATCATTCTCCATCTCTCTCATTTTCTTTTTTTTTTTTTTTTTATTTATATTTAAAGCAAAAGCTTCACACATTGCTATTTTATTAAATGTTCACCTGTTCAGGATAGAAATATAAGCACTTCTAGAATTTAGCTGATTTCACTTTTTTTTATTATGTTTTTACCAATAGTGCAGCAATGGTCTGAGTAATATATGTTAGCACATGTGATGTTTTGAATATGACCTATCATACTGTATCATATATATACCATCTGTATACTCATTCAAAAAACAAAAAGATTTTTTTTTTTTCGCTTCTGTTTTGTTTTGTTTTTTTCTCTTCACCTACAGGCAGTTCCTTTCAGTTCAGGAGCGTTGAATATTCACAAGGCCATTATACGACTTTTATTAGCTCTTATGTCATTTTTATTTATGTCTTCATGTGTTTTGTTTTCCGTTTCCTTAGCTGACCTCTGGAGCTTTTTTTTTTTTTTTTTTTGAAATTTTCTTTTTTTTTTTTTTTTTTTTGTACCTGTTCGATCACTTTAAAATCTTCAGACATTCCTCTTGAAAGCAGGTGCACGTGGTGCTTTCGCTGCTGAAAAGCCGCAGGATTTATAATGTAGGATTTGGGCCAAATAGCTATCTATATCCCTCTCATTCTCCTTTTTCTTTTTTTTGAATAAATCTTCCTTTCCCTTTGCCTCTATGCACACTCTTATGCTCAGCAATACTTAAATCAGGGTGCCTGCGCGTATAGCGAGATAGTAGTAGAAGGATATTTACCACTATGTAAAACCTCCGGCCTTATGATTGCAACGACGACATTTACGACAGCTTGAGGTACAGTAACGTGGAGGCCTCGCAACGACCCCGGTGTGACGTTGAGACTTGTGATTTTTTTATTTTTTTTATTTGTTCTTAAGTAGCGCGTTCCCTCTTCATGGCTTCTGGCTGCACAAGGTTTTGAATGTGATCGGTTTGTCAGGGCATTAAATTGATCAACGTTACTGCTCACGAGTCTGACAATCACATTCCGACGGCTCCTGAAACGAGCAGGGGAGCGGGACCAAAACATTTCCGAGCGTGATTTAATGTGACATTCATGTTTTCTCTTGTTTTAATACAGTGCTTTTGATTTCTTTCTTCTTCTTTTTTTTTTTTTTACAATCTTGTGTCCATTTTATGTTGTTGTTTTTTTTTTTAATTCTTTATACTTCCATGTTTAACCAGACACTTGTTTGTGTAGCGCTACGCCTATGCAAAACACACTTATCTGTACTCTCTCTGCCAATGTCACGCAAGTGTTCACTTTCCAAGTGGACGAATGCTCTGAACATTGTACCCTTGACTCAAAAAAAACAAGCAATAAAGACATTGAGGTATTCCACGTTGATCTGCTTCCTTTCGTAACACCAGACGGAAAGACATTCACACCCACTGGCAATGTCACATGACCGCCGACTTCAGTTTTTTAGAATGTGGAAATAAAATCAGCGCGCGGGAAGACATAGCAGGAAATTTACAAAATAAAGCGGCACAGCTGAGTATGTTGAAACTATAAGTATGGGGTGTGTGGAGGGGAGTGACAGAATACCCCCTTCAGGAGGAAATGGAAAGTCATTCCCCTGCATATTCAAATACTTATGTATTAAAAGCACCGGTGCTAATTAGTGCTGCTAATTGAGTTTGGAAAGTTAAAGGACTCTATCTGCAGACTGCAAGCAGCGTAACTTCTAATATGAGAGAGGAAATGTGCTAAATTACAGTGAAGAAGCAGGCGAGCCTGATGAGTCGCCTTAATTGTCTCTTGTTTCAATTTGTCTCCAGGCGGTGGGGGTAAATGGCTCAGGCACTACTCAAGAGTCAGAAAATACAGGTTGCACATTGCACGGAGTGACAATTTCACTAATTTGCTCACTTGAGATTCTTTACACTGAATAAAAACCACAACATGGACGTTCCTTACACATTGGGAAAGAACATACATTTGTGGGATGAGCAGCCGAGCTGAATCTTCTCCGGCGATGCAAAATGGCTTCTATTTGTGATGAAGTCTGAAAATACTAAACATTGTGTTTATACTGTATATTTTGGGAAAAACATTCAAATACATAAATCTAGCTCGACTCATTACTCTCCTTCCAGAAACAGTACTGCAAAAAGTATGTGTGCTATTTTTTCTTTTTTTCCTTGACTCCTCGTCTGTTGAGTGTAGTTTGACAGCAGTGATTCATCAACCCTCAGGTAACTGCTTGTAGGAAGTTTAAAGAAAATATTTCCTCTAGTTTGGTGCAGCAGATTTATTATCTACGACTCTTTTGTGTCATTTCAGAACAAAATTGTCCCCAAACTGATACTACAATATATAATCTTATAGACATTGTAAAATCTAATAAGTATTCATTCTGTAATATTATGGTTTCATTTTTTGAGTACCCATTACTACTGTTCACCTGACATTAGTTATTTCTTCATTATACGCCCGTACATAGGATGTTGCAGAAACACAATTTGTACCACTCAGATCATTTCTAATTCTGTGTCGGATTTGTTAATGAATATTTATTTTATATTTTCCACAGTCCAGTGAAGCAGATTGAACAATCCAAACAAAGTTACTTCAGTATACCTATGATGTCATCAAACTGGCATTTCAAGGGTTAAGAAAGTGGTTCTGTCTCAATATTTAGTTTTGATCAGGACTGAAATCAATGAAACGATTTGATCCCAAAAATGATCCATTCTCTTTTCATGGTTGTTTTTCCAAAAGGGAACATTTTTGTTCTAGATGACTTATGAACGTGGTTTTTATTTTTCCAAGTGTTTCTTAGATCTTTTTTTTTTCGGGACACATTTGGAATAATATTCCAAAAAATTGTCAAGAGAGAGACCAGATGAAAGAAAGAAAGAAAAAAAACTGCGTTGTCACATGACATTTAAGTGGGGAAAGAACAATCCGTGACTGAAGACGCGTGTCCAAAGCCTTCCCTTCTCCAGGTATAAGTCATCCTTCTGCTTCCAACAATAGAACCGCCTGTCCCGACCAGTCATGGAAAAGACATGCGGTCACATGATGGACAGGGCCGTGTTAAGTGTGTGTTTAAGTTTCCGGGGGGGGTTGAACTTGTCTTTGTCTGGATGTAGAAGAATAAGACGGGCACTTGCTTCAGGGGATATAGAGGAGGTAAGAGTCGAGCATGGCCGTGAACTCAGGTTGCATGATAGCAAACTCACTTTGGCGTTCGGGGTACACTTGCATTTGGTCATTTTAATACAAATCCGTTTTTTAAATGAAAAAAAACAACAAACTGCTAACTTCTGCCTGTACCAAGCTTTTATAGCCTCTCCAGAATTCGATGATGGCCTCAATCCTTATGGAATATGACCTGAGCGCTGAAGAAAGTGCTAAGCCGGCCCCTGAAACTGTCATGTTGGTAACATGCTTTGGGATTTCGGTTAATGCTGCCTAATGCCCAAACCAGCACCCGCAGCATTCCTGCCACTGTCAGACTGTGTGTTATTCCACCCGTTTCAGCCAGACGGCGACTGACCGCATTCATTAAAGCAAATACACATTTAATACCCCGACCATGTCAGCCCTCATACGCCGTGAATTCCTTCTTGAGTTTCCAGTCGCTTGCTCTCCTCCGACCAGATGGTATTCTTTTATTCCCGCTCTCCTATCTTCTTTTTCTCCACGTCTGTTTCTTCTCCTTTTCGTTTTCTCTCTCTTTCTGAGGCCTTCGCGGTCGCCACGGCGTTTCGAACCGGAGAGCACATGTAACAGACCTTTCGGCGCAAGCGCGAATTGGGAGCGGTAACCACATATGGAGGAAGGTGTAAATGTGACATGCAAAGATTGAACGTGCAGCTGGAACTTGGAAAGAAAAAAAACGGCGCTGCGGCCAGGCGAGAGCCGGGGGGATGTGGAGCTAATTTTGTTTTGTCATCCATTCAACATATATATGTGTGTATAATAAATCTCTTTTATTACAAAAGAAAGAAAAAAAGGCCTGGAATAAACTTGTCTCCAGGATGAGGAATATGTTTAAAAGGTACGGCTGTATGAGTGTCGCCCAAACCGGCAGCTGACCAAACTGTGAGCACAAAAATAGCCCGTCTGAATATGGCTCATTGATTTACTGTGGAGTGCGGGACAAAGTGAGCCAAGCTGATTGTCTGGAGGAGCCGCTTCACACCTGTTCAAAAGCTCCCCGCTATTATTCTTAAAAATAGACCCTCGCCACCCTCCTTCCCGACGTCCAGCCCCTCTGACACTGGCTTTTATGATCGTGTGATTTATATGCCTGTTGAAAAACAACGCGGTGTACAATCTGACACACACACACACACACACACACACACACACACACACACACACACACACACACACACACACACACACACACACACACACACACACGTCAGCTTAAAGCAACTGTTTCATCTGTAAATGAAGACAGATCTCACGCCGTCTGTTTACTATTTGTTCATTCGTGTGTCTTGCGCTTCAACCTTATTTGTTGCTCTTGCGAGGCAAATATTTGAGTTTCGCTCTCCGCAGGTTCTCCCGCTCGAATCCTGTGATTAAAGCAGCCCCAACAAACAAATGGGATTCTAAAAATACCATTTAATATATACTTACCGATATTATTTTCCTTTTTTTTTTTTCTTTTTTTTTTTATGGTGAGAATGATCACAAATGTGAATTGCAGAGAGGAAGATGTGTCATGTATTCCAAAATCACCAACATTAACTTACCATAATTCACACGGTAATGTTTAAATAATGTGAAATTCACAGTTTAAAGGTAGGTTATGTGAGGGTAACAACTCCAGGGGTGACGGTTTGATCCGAACATATATTCACGATCGCTTGTTTGAAAAGCGACGGATGAAAATTAGGAAAGCAGCGTTTGGAAAGTTGTGATCCCATTGTGTGGTTCAAGCTCTGAAGGACTCCCTCCACCGTTCGCCGGAATGTGTCCTGATTGCGTCTGGACCCTTCCTGCTGGGTGAAACGCCCACTTCTGTCGAGCGCCAACACACAATTTTGCAATGGCTTCTCCGATGAAAACGTAAACCCGAGCCCACCCTGACCCCCGTCCTCTCAACATCGACTCCGAGACGGCGTTTGAGTCCAAAGTGCTTATTGAAGGGGGGGGGGGGGGGAATAAAACAGGAAGGCGAGCGCGGACATCGGACTAAATCGCACTTCTTAGGACGGACATTTCTGCAGGAGCACCACTTCAAAGCCTTCTGAGTACCTGAAAAATCACTTGCGAGCGTACGTATCAAAGCCTGTTCGATGTGCGCGGCTTCAGATACATCGGCGTGTCCCTGCAGGACCCCGCGCAGCCGTCCTGGTCGTCCCTGAGCTTTTCAGATTCCAGTCGGCTGCCTGCAGCCTCGATCGCTGCCAAGAGGAAATGGCTGAGGATTAGGCCTGGAGCTGTTCAGAGCCCTGGGCCCTCTGCCTGCAGTGCCCGTGGTGGAATCATTTCAGATTCTGCAATTCTTCCAATCTCCCAGCGTGCATCCAAATACTTTGTTTTTGGTAGGTTTTGTTTGTACAATTGATAAAAGCCCCCAGAAGGAAAAGAAGAGAGGCGCCACTCATCCGTCCGATCTCAAGGGCTTGTAAAAACATTACAATCGCTAAGATAAAGTATCAAGAGGATAAACTATCACAGCGAGAGAAGGATTAAGATAGTAAAATACACGAGTTGGTGCTTTTGGCGTTTCATGTCATTTCAAGAGAAAATATCCTCAACGAGGATATTCATTTTGCTGTGCTGTGTGCTGAGCTGAGGAGGTGATTTCTGATGTTCCGCTGTGTGATGCAGATCATTGTGTTCCAAGATGGCTGACGAAGAAGTAGTCGAGGAGATGCAGTGAGTATTTCCTGCCATCTCTCTGAAAACAAAAAAAAAATAAACCAGGTGAGCTGATAATCACTTCAAAACTTCTTTTCCTTCTTTTCAGGGAGGAAGGTGAGTTAAAAAAATAAAATAAAATAAAAAATTCTGTTTTCACCACGAGCTTCGATTTCTCGATGTATCTGACCTGAATATGTCTGTTCAGAGGCAGAGGAGCAGCCAGGAGAAGGTAAAACTTCTGCATGGCTTCACGTGGTGTGTGTGTGGAGTCTGTGTGTGTGTGTGTGTGTGTGGAGTGTGTGTGTCTCGTCTCCTGTCAGCGATGAAGAAGACATCGCGAGCTCGTTCAGGATGTTAGCATTTCATTTGTGGACACCCGTCAGTCAGATCACATCAGCTTCAACTGTCGGCTTTTATTGGAATTTTTCGCTCACATTCTCAGAGCCGTGGCGGTTTGTAATGTTCGCTGACGGGAAGTTAGACTTTCTGAGGACGACGCTGATCCTTTTTCAATCAAGTCTGACTGGAATGGTTCACCACACCGAGAGAATTAAAGTTAGAAGTTATTAAAATAGAAGATATATGCTGCTTTTTGCTTTTAAAAAGATAATTGAATATTCTCAGGCTCAATAAAGTCACATCTTATTTTAGATACAGGTTAAACATAAGTAGGCCTCAATCATTCATCCACAGTCATTAATAGTAGATAGTAACTATAATTTTTTTTATTCACATTCGTAATGAACGTTAGAATGAAGTCACTATTACAAGCCGTTTCACCATTAGAATATGACACATACACCCACCTGACACCTCATGAGTTAATGACTCATCTTTAATCTTGCTTGCCGACAACGCAAGTTCACCGGCACGTTGCTGACCCAGTTTTAGGTTTTGAACTTTGAGATGAATCAGTTTTAGAAAACTCAATGTTCTGCAGGGTTTTCCCTCACTGGATCATGAACCAACGCCGTCGTCATGAATCATTTTCCACTGTTATAATGGAATATGCAGGATTTCTCTTTCAGTGGAGCGTCATAAATAATGGGTTGTATTTGTATTGATGTATCTAGACTTGAGATTCCGGGCGTTTTTTTTCCCCCCGCAGCGGATCAAAACAAAGTCATATTGATGGGCAGCGCAATTACCAAACATAACTTGTCTTTTTAGTCGAGGCGACGCCACTTTGATTCCTGACTCGTTACGAAGCGCTCACAGGCTCGGTCTGTGATCCAGGATCATTCCCTGTTTTGGGGCTTTGTTCAGTATGAATGTCAAACACCTGCAGTGTATTTCAGTGGATCCCGAGAGACAATCTACGACAGAGCTCAGAATGGGACCAAATCCGAACCGCGAGCGGTTTGCCGCCGTCTCATTGATCCGCTAATCCATTTTTTGTTCACTCAGTCATGGAGACTCTGAAAGAGAAAGTGTTTGTATGATTTGTTTTTCGTCTGTAAATAAAACCTTTTCTCTCTCTCTCTCTCTCTCTCTCTCTTTCTTTTTCCTCACACCCTCATTGCCAGGCAGTTTGTGTGTATATTCCTGTTTTCTTCACTTGTTTTTCACCAACAAACTGTTTAAATTCTTCATGTGTTCTTTTGATACAGAAGAAGTTGCTCCAGAAGTTGAAGGTAATAAATGACTTATTTCATATTGCGTGTGTTCATGTGCAGGATCGAGTATTAATCCCAGAATAAGAAATCTCGCAAAAAAAAAAAAAGAAAGTATTTTCATGCAAAGACACAGTTGACAGTTGGTTTCAAACATTCAGATCTTCCACATCTGATATCTTTTGTTTCATGTTTATCCGTCAGCTCAGATGTTTACCGATTCGTTATTGCATCGTTTTTTATCTATTCACTATCCTGACGATGACGTGATCTAATTATCATATCCTTGTTATTTGTAACCACCTCAGAGGCCCCTGCATCCACAGCTGAAGGTAAGCTCTTCTTTTCTTGAACATCTGTCTGATGTCAGAGGTCTGCAACCCACATCTCGGACCCCCATGTGGCCCTTTATCCACTCTGTTTCATGAAATGATAAACATAAAATCAATAAATAAGACAGTGACGAGCAGCTTAAACTGCAACAACTGCTGGAAAAAGTAAAGAAATTGGTTGAAATTGGTAATAAACTGTCAAAATAATCAAAACAACTCGTGGTTCAATCACGTTTGAAGAAATTCTGTTGACTTAGTGCTGCCCCCAGTGGGTGTACAGTGTAAAGATATAAAGCGGTATCGACAGTCACCACAATATTATTTGAAATAGTTGCATTTATTCCTAAATAATTAGCCTTAAAATGACTCAAATTGTTTGGTTTTCTAAATAAAAAGGCTGCTAACATTTATTTTTTTTTATTTTTTTTTAAAGGCAAACAGCTAGAATTGCTAAAACGAATGAAATTTGTAAAATAATTGGTGAACGTGAAGGTTAAGAGTGTTGCAAAAAATAATGCTCCATATAAATCTTTATGGGCTGTGTTATTTCTGTTTTAAAAGTTAAAGATGTTTTGCTGCTCCAGACAAATCTCATTTATTGAAAAGGTGCAAGAAAAAAGGGGCCTTTAAAAAATTGCAGACCTCTGCTCTAAATCTTCACGCTGTCATGTACCGATGACCTGCTTTCTGTTTCATGCTCTGATCCGCTGCGTCGTCTTCCCACAGAGCCTGAAGCGGAGGGTACTGTAACTTTCATCCTCTAAAATCTGCATGCGCAGTCTGGCCAAACCCTGCCATGTTCGAGTCGCAGCGACAAGTCATCATCGCTGAGCTATTTGTCAGGAAAAGTAATCACGAGCCCCCGATCTTTGCGATTTTGTGTTGGAGATTAATCATTTTCACGGTGCAGATATCTTGCAATCTCCGTCGCCGCCTCCCCGAATATTTATTCTGGTAACAATTTAGTAAAGGAATTGCCTCCTCTGTCTGAAGGTAAACAGGCATTTGATGATTTGAAACCTTCCGTTTGCTTTTACAGAAACAGTTTCGCCTTTCTGTGTCTTTTTGATGCATTTTTTACACAAATGTATTCAACTGAGTGGAATGGGGAATAATCTAATCGTGCTCTCATTGTTTTCTCTCCACCTCAGAGCCTCCGGCCTCCACAGCTGAAGGTGAGGCCGTTTTATTATTTAACATATGACTGAATAATTCTCTTAGGGGGTTCCCATCATCGTGTCTCTTATTTTACTGGATGTCTGTCTCTTTTTACTCTTCTAAAGAGCCTTCAGAAGAGCCTGCAGAAGACGGTATATTATATTCTATACATTCAAGTTTTTCCCCCACAGATCTGACTTTCTTATGAAAATCTGAACAAACCAGATTTGCAGACATTGTATGTGGTCCAACACATTGGATAAATATCCAATATTTTACAATGCGGCCTCAGTCTGAACGATCATATCACATTTCATCAAACTTTTATGTAATTAAAACGTGACAACGTCACAATTTCTGCACAGGAGGACACATAGAACTGACATGGCCGCCATATTGGATGAGGACCCACTTTGCTTCCAGTGTAAAGGAGGCCTTTACATATTTATGCATACTTTACATAGTCACAGATAAAGTAACCTGAATTTTCAACTCATCTTCATGTGGTTTTGTTTGTTCCACATCGGTTTTGTACATTAATAATGTGGCTTTCCATCTTGTAGACAAGAACGATACTGCTTATATCAATTATTCAACTACACAACACAACACTACTTCCAGCAGTGCAACATGATGTCTTATTCCGCCCGCGTGGGTTACTTCAGGGACGTCGACTTGACCATGATGGTGGTTATATTTAGAGAATATTTTTACAAAAGAACAAAAAAAATAACCTGCAGTGTTGCCTGAGGCGCCGCTGATCTCTCTGCTGCCCTCTACTGTTCACTTCTTGCTCTCAGTTTTCTGTCACGTCCTCTGCTCTTTAACTCTAAGAACAGCAGTAAATATTATTTCAACCTTCTTCAGACCCCATTAGACTACCTTCTGTGTATGTTTGATGCCTTTCTAACGTTTCTATGACATGGAACAAAAGTATATTATATTACGACATATATAAAGTCTTGGAAAAGTTGGTGCTAATTCTCCATTTCGTTCTCCTGCAGAGTCTCAAGTTGCAGATGAAGGTACTGTGAGTCTTTTTATTTGTTTGTTTTGTTTTGCTCCATGTGATAACCACGGCACAAATGAAAAGGCTCCTCAGCACAAACTCAAAACAAAGACAGTGTGGTATTTGAGAAACAGCTTTAAAGCGACTATAAAGAAATCCCTTCAATACTGGCAGCGGCAGATCTCAACATGCTGTTCCACAATCTGTCCTCAGCTCACTTTAAAGCCACTGCACTGGACATCCTGCAGGAGATGACTGCAGGCAGTGCCAGACAGTCTTTTATAGCAAAAATGATCACATCCACCCTCGCTGTACATTTGTCAGTGTGTGGTCAGTGTGTTTGTAGAGCTGACTTTTCACTTGTGAGAGAGATTGAGCTGAATCCTTTCCCATATTTAAAAAAGAAAAAAGAAAAAAAAGAAGGAGATGAATGAGAATGGAAATTGTTTTAAAGGTAAACATAAATCTGAATTAACTGAGCCTGTTCTCCTTTCATTACGACAGATGACTCCAAGCCCAAACCAAAGTAAGTATTTCATCATCTCAGCTCCGATCGCTTCACGTTACCCCACCATGTTGTCCAGTTAATATTGTTAGTATTATAAACCCAGACTTATCGTATTGCAGGGCGTTCGCTCCAGCTATGACTGTGCCAAAGCTACCTGAAGGAGACAAGGTCGACTTCGATGTGAGTGATGAAGGAAGTCGTTTTTAATTCTCATTTTCATCAGAGTCAATTCTTTTGAATTCTTCAATAATATTGAATTATCTCAAACAGACCAAAATAACATGCATGCACGTCAGTCACTAAACTCACACAACGACGCAGTGTGCACATCGTGGACATATCAGATTTAAGAAAAGCAATAATACTTTTTCAAATAACTAACCCTCTTTACTAAAGCACATATGAAGGTGATTGTCTGGTACTTGTGCACCGTTTGGGGACGTAATGTCTGCCAGTGGCGGAGGCGGATTGAAACGAGGCGTTGATGAAGGTGTGTGACCCGCAGGACATCAGCAGGAAGCGTCACGACAAGGACCTGTCTGAGCTGCACTCAATAATCGAGGCCCACTTCATCCAGAGGAAGAAGGACGAGGAGGAGCTCATCGCTCTCGTTAACAGGATTGTAAGTCTTCCAGGAGAGCGGGCCGGATCACTGGAGCGATGATCCGCCCTGCAAACAATTGGACTATGTTGATGTGTGTGTGTGTGTGTGTGTGTGTGTGTGTGTGTGTGTGTGTGTGTGTGTGTGTGTGTGTGTGTGTGTGTGTGTGTGTGTGTGTGTGTGTGTGTGTGTGTGTGTGTGTGTGTGTGTGTGTGTGTGTGTGTGTGTGTGTGTGTGTGATTAGGAGAAGCGTCGTACTGAGAGGGCCGAACAGCACAGGATCCGAGCTGAGCTGGAGAAGGAGAGGCAGGCTCGTCTTGCTGTGAGTTCCCTCTCCACCTCTTTCGGAAAGCGTTCCTGTGCACAAACACAATCAGGTTGACAAACTCCAAATCAATAACAAAAACCTTTTTTTTTACCTTCACCCCTTTCCATCTTTCGTATTTCATTTTTTTTTTCCTACAGCCTTCGAGGCGGCTGGACGTGTAAATATGTTTTCCTATTGTTTCATGCGGCCTCAAGCGAAAATCTGTCTCGCATTAATTGTGAATAACTTAACAGTGTTTCCATTTCGAGGTTTGTTTTTTTTTTTTTCTTTTATATTCACCTGTGGCCAAATTATTTATGCGAGTATGAAAATGTTTTTTTTTTTGTTCTCACATTAGATCTGCCCTCGGTCACAATAACCCTAAACCCAAACAATAACCGGACTTTGCAGTTTTAGTTTTGGTTGAAATCTGTTCCGATCAATCTGTTCCACAGGACGAGAAGGAGAGGAAGGAGATGGAAGAGGCGCGGAAGAGGCACGACGACGACGCCAAGAAGAAGAAGGCCCTGACGAACATGACTCAGCAGTACTGCGGCATCCAGCAGAGGGTGAGTCATCCAGCGATCCCCCGTTACGAACGGTCAAGTGTGAGTCCCCCCTTCATCACCTGTCCCCCCTTACAGCAAGACGGAAAGAGGGGGGCGAAGAAGCAGACGGAGAGGGAGAAGAAGAAGAAGATCCTGGCGGAGAGGAAGAAACCTCTCAACATCGAGCATCTCAACGAGGAGAAAATGAAGTGAGGAGGCTGAGGGGCACTTTCTTAAAACGGAAACTTGCAAGTTTCTGTTTGACACTGTGGTGGATTTTATTTATTTTTTTTGTCTCGACAGGGAGAAGACCAATGAGCTGTGGCAGTGGCTCTTCACGCTGGAGGCCGAGAAGTTTGACTTCACCGAGAGACTGAAGAGACAGAAATATGATGTAAGTGCAAAAAAAAAGAACGATATCTACTTAGGATATAATTTGAGAACATTTTAGTTTCACGAAAAATGGTTTTAGTCTTGCTTTTTAACATGAAAGGAAATAAAATAATAGTTATCATAGTAACTTTTCTGAGTTCTCAAAATGTGTCCACATTGTTTAAATACTACTTTCAGGTGAACCAACTGAACCAAGTATATCTAACAAAATCCTCTGAAAAGTGCAGAACACACCAATAATTATATTTTATTTCACAAAATATTCTTTTTTCTTAAATCTCTAAATTGGATAAAATTCCCATTTGGTGAAAAAAATAAATCCAATTGATTCATCCAGCATTTAATATACAGCAAAAAAAAAAAAAAGAAAAGTTATTTTCAGCTTTTCTTTCCCCCACATTATCATCAATTATAGTTGAGATACTTATGCAATAAAAAAAAAAACATAGCTCTTAGGAAGTCTTCTATTATTGTAACTGTGTGTTTTAATAAAATACTCAATTGTACCCATCAGATTCATATTTCATCTGTTGAGGAGAAATTATGCTAAAAGTGGATTTAAAAAAAAAAAAAAAAGATTTCTCTCAAGCTTCATCGATTTTCTTTTGCACGTCACACAAAATGTCTCTCTATTCGCCACTTCTATTAAAGATAATTTAGTTCAAGGTTCATATCATGAAGGAAATGTCCTCCCTGCCTCAAACAGCATCGTCCTGGACCGGAATATTCCACATAAACTGGTTTATGTACTGAGACTTTACCGGGCCAAATGTCAATAATCAACTTTACAACCTGCTCACGCTTACAGATCAATATACTCCAAAGCCGAATCAGTGAGCAGCAGAAGTTGTGAGTAAAAAAAAGAGGAGTGTTGTGTAGTTTTTCTCATCTGTCTGTGTCGGAGTCCGAGGGTCTCAAACCGGGTCTCGGGCGGCGGGACCCCGAAGCCGGAGTGTGAACAGGTGGTGTGTGTGTCACTGCGGAAAAACTCGCATGTTGGTGCTTTAATCCAGAAGTTCAGGAGTTCAGGCCCGGTGGGTCCACAGTAAGTCTGAGGTTTTTATTGTTTAGTTTAAAAGAGGAAAAGAAAAGACATGAAACACTTTGAGGGATTATTTGCTTTGTTTGGGTTTAATGAGAGCTTCACTAACTCTTTCCTGTGACTTCAGATAAGCGAGAATTTGTCCTTAAAATGCCAGACAACTCACGAGTTTGACGACTTCATTGAACCAAAACGGACAAATATGCATTTAAAATGTCTTCCACATACAAAATTTTAAAATTCCTGAACTTTCCTTGGAATCAAATGTACGAACTCAAATGACTAGGATTGGTTCCGCAGTCAACAAAATGTATTTTGCAGAGAAACCCGAGGAAACGATTTCACATCTGTGGAGAAACAAGAGCAGAAATCTGAAGCACCAGATAGACGAGAGTCTCACTGTTTGACTGTCTGGAGAGACAATAAGCACAAAACTTTTTAAAGTAGTTCGTCCCCGTCTGACTCAGCCTGGATTTACTTCAAAAAATGCCTAATTTGCCATGAGAACTCAGAATCCGGCAGATTGTGACACACAAGTTAAAGGTGTCGAGACGCTTGTGTTAAAAACGTGTGACTCACTGGTGAATCTCGTCGATGATTTGGACTCTTTGTACTGATGAAATCTGGGGATGATTTATTTTTTTTAGATACTATACGTGATGCCAAAATATCAATTCCCTCAAGCTATAGATGAAGACCGAAAGCGCCTTCTCGTCTGTGAAACTATCTGGAGGTCTATTTTTTCCATCTCTCTGCTGAGGTCTTTGGGACCATCAGGTCCGCTCTGCCGGCGGCCGGCGGCCGACTGATCTGATGGATTTCTCTGGGCTTAGCCAGACCTCCATGTTTGTCCCCCACAGATCAATCTGCTCCAGACTCGTATTCAGGCCAACCAGAGGTAAGTGGGAACTCCACCCGAGGTTTCCCCGAGGAATCTCAGGTGTCGTTCCGCTTGACTTTTGGTCTCAATTTAAATAAAGAGCCTTTGGGGAAGTCGGGACACTTTTCTGACAAAAGTGCAAATTCTGTTATTTAAAAAAAAACAGAACAACATTCGGTTGTTTTCTTTGGCTTCCTTTATGTTAAAAACCTTTACAGATTTGATCCCCCGCCTGCACAGTGTTTCCAGAACTTCCTCGAAGGCCTTTTAAAGTCACATGATTCTGCTCCATATCAAGTGGGAACATGTGATCAGGCTTCGCTGAGTGAGTGGCGAGGACAGATTAACAGAAGAAACTGTTCCTCCTCCTGGCTGTAAACAAGTAAAAAAAAAAATATATGTATAAATATTTTTTTTTAACCTGTTTTGAAAAGCCATGAAAAATATCCACGTGTTTTTTTTTTTTTAATTTTACATCTTATGTAATTTATTTATATTTTGTCCTTCACATTTTCCATCAAGACTCCCTAAAAGAGGTTTAATGAGCACAAAATAACACATTTATTTCTCAAAACGTATTCCTTAACGTCCAACAGTATCAACCTGCAATTAGTAATCTCTTTATTCTTCCCACAATATCTAATTGAAGCCCCTCAATGACTTAACAAGCTGCCCCTCTTGTCTGGTCAGAACAATGACAGCAAATGACAGGTAAATAAAGACAAAGCGTTTTAAAGAGTGGCTCCACGTGTCCCGCTCAAACAAAAGCCCAGATGCTTGGAAATTTTAGAAAAAGAAGGAAGAAAAAAAAAAAACAGCATCTTGTGGGTTTTTGTGAAAATTTAAGACGGAAAGAAAAGACGCGTCTGTGTGGGAGCAGCTGGTAAGTATTTGTAGTCTGCTTGTCAAGCGTGTGGGAGATATTTGTGAAGACTTCACAGTTTATGGGCAAAGGTGCAGGAGAGAGAGAAAACAAAAAAAAAAACAGCATCAAAAGGTAGGGCCGCTTCCGAGAGTACGAGCATCATCTGTGTCCACTGAAACTGTGTGCGCTAACAGCATGACGTTCTGGTGTTTGACCTTTAATCCCTCCATCGTTTCCCTTAAAGCATGAAGGAGACACGTGAATAATCCCGTCACACGCAGTCTATAAGATTTTTATTCTCCATTTCCTCCCGATGCAAACGTCTTCAGTGAAAACGGGCCCGACACGCTTTGTTCCCTGAAATCCTCACGCTGCTGAACATTTCTCCACAGCGCCAAAGGAAGAGGCAAGGCCAAAGGCCGGATGAGATAGACGGACGCGTCGCCGGCGGCTCTCCGAGGAGACGCGTGAACCCAAGCGGCGGCTCCGAATCGAACCCCGCGAACAATAAACACACTTTTATGCTCACTCGTGTGCTTTTTCTCAGGAATCGCCATCTCTCGCCTCCATTCTCTCTCACACAAACCAATCCAAAACCGATCACGTGGCGATAAAAGACCTCTATTTATTCTTTCTCACGGGAACCATACACATAATCACAGTGCACCATGTACTTCACGTGTAGGCAGCGATATGTAAACTGAAACCACTCGCCGATATAGTGCTCATGACATTAGCCACAGATTTAAATAACATTTCAATAAATAATGGGAACGCTATACAGGTACAGTGTGGTGACGATAGTGCAAAACAAAAGCAAAAAAAAAAAATCTAAGTTTTCTTGACGGTGAGAAAAGATCCGAATGAAGGGCTGAATGATGGCCGTTCGCCGCCTTTAAATAAAGTTTTCTAAATTCTTCGGTTCCACAAAAGTCCGTTTCCATCCCTGGTTGACAACGGCTACAGCCTCTTCCTCACAGATTCCTAAAATCAACCCATTCAGTGCATGTTGATGAACTCTAAATGTACTTTTTTTTTTTTTTTTTTACCCCTCCAAGTAACTGGTAAACCACGATGATATCTAACTGTACACTGGGGCTTTTGATGGTTTAGACTCCCAGAGTCAGACGCGATGAGAGCGGGGAGCGTCGGCCCTTCGGTTCCTTTTCATCACCACAGATGCGTTTCCCTGATCTCAGCGATCACCTGGCTGGCTTTCTGCAACGCCTGAATTAAAACAACAAGAGGAAAGAAAATAGATAAATGCACAGGCGCAATGAATAGGCGGATTGAAAGAAAAGTCTGAGTACACCAAGGAGGAGGAGGAGTGCACGCTGGGAGCTCGTTACCTGGAGCATGTCGGCAGCCTCCTTGCGCCGCTGGGCCATATCCTCCGACTCAGTCAGCAGATCGTTGAGGAGGCCGGATTTATACAGCTGGCCGACGAGCTCGCTCTGGAGGCTGTCTTTCACATGGTTGACCAGGAAGTGCATCACCGCCTTTGGCACGCTGCGGCGGGAGAGGAAGAGGAAGAAAGGGGAAGCCGAGTAAACAGATGGCCGAGAGCACGGCGGCGAGGTGGCGGGCGGCGGGCTGACCTTGTGCTCGTCGGAGCCGCTTAAGTAGGAGATAAATATGAGGCGTTTAACACTCTCTGCGGGGGGGGGGGGGGGGGGGCTCGCACATGTTTAAGGACGTTTTAGAGGAGAAAGTCTGTCGTGTTAACAAAAACTCGATTAGGCGTCGCGTGTCAGGTGCATCACATGAGGTGAAAATTAAAGAAAACATCAAAGATGCACAACAAGGTTTGTTCCAAATGTGTCCCGTTTCCCCAAGGACACTTGAAATTTATGCAATTTGACCAAAACAGTCAAAGAACAGGCGACTTTTTGGGGATAATGCTTCTCTTTTCATGGCAGAGGGTCGCAACGATCCCCAGTTTGGATCGGAGCCGGAGGACTCTCTGTGAGGAGTCATGCATGTTCCCTCGGAATTATTTTCAAAAGATTGATGTTCCTCTGGGAACAATAAATGATGCATTTGTTAAGTGAATGAACCTAAACTGAGAAGAATGTGACTGAACAACGTCTCCACACCACAGAGAAGAAATTCACAAGTTGGGCTTCATCTTCACATGTATTGTGATTTTAATCAACAGGTTGTAAGATTTGGCCTGAATTAGTCAAGATTTGAGGTAAAACCAAATCAGACACTTTTACTGCCTCCATCTTAAAACAAATCTCTGAATCTAATTTAGGAGGGAAGGAGGGGAAAGTACAGTTACAGTGAAGGGATGAAAGCAGCTGAAAATAACGTGAAGCTCCAGAACGGTTAAGAGGGATTTGGTTTCATTACGCTTGTTGAAAGCCAAGACTATTAATCATCAACATGGTTATAACATGTGTTTCTATTAATAAAATAATTCAGTTTCTGTCATCACTGTGCATCTATTAGGTTAGGATTCCATTTTTTTTTTTTTCTTTTAGATTGAAGCATTTTGGAGTTCAGACCAAAGATGAAAAACAATACGTCTTCATCATCGGTGGTGTGAGTCCTGCTGCTGTTGTGTTCGGCTGTATGGCCGCCAATCAACCTTGTTGGTATTTTGCTTGCGGCGACCGCTCTTGGATTGTCCTGTGAAGAGGAGGAACACTGACCTACCTGTCTTGGATGTTCTTACGAACAATGAGAAAGTACGACTTGATGAGGCGCTCGATGACCTCACAGTCCCGCTGCTCACGTGAAGACAGTTTTCTGGCAACCGGCACAGGCTGCAAGGAAAAAGGGAAGAGGAGAAAGTCAGTCCAAGTCTGAGGGGAAAAATAAAAAAAATATTTTACTATCATTTTCATCAACGAGGTTATGCAGATAATAGTCCGGTGTTCGGTTACCACGTCGAGCAGGTTGACCACGCCTTTAAGAGGACTTCCAGGTCCGGAGCCTGGAGTGTCCTCTCCTTTCTTCAGCATGCCCCTCCAGTTCCCGGTGCCGTCCTGCTCCCCGGGGGCTCCCGCCGCTGGGGCCTGCAAACGGGACAACATTCCAGGTCACTGCTGCTCTCCTGCACGCCTTCTCACCGAGGGTTCACCGCGGGGCTGGCGGGGGGGGGGGGGGGGGGGGGAAGCCTGATAACATGGAGTCACTCATGTGCAACTGCAAACAAGTCAAACTCAGGAAGGTGTGGAAGGAAAAAGGACACGAGGGGCTGAACTCTGCACGCGACTGCTGCCTTGCCAACACCTCGGGATGTTTAACTTTATGTTGAATCTTACACTGGCATGCCGACATGTTGCCGTCTTGCCTGAGAATCCAGCATGCACATGCCAATTAGCATTAAATATAATGTTACCAGCAGCTTACAGCAGCTAAAAAAAGACATTTTGTCATGCCTTTCTGTATTTCATATCAAAATGTCAGCATGTGATCACTGGCATGAGCACATAAATTTCCTTGCACGGTTATTAAACCATGAAACGGGGGATACTGGTGTCAAATTACACGTCATGTATAGCGTATGCCTGCAAGCTCAGCTGTTAAAAACTTAGGTAAACTTTACCGATTGTCAGAAAGTGGGCTTTCTAGAGGAGTCAAGGGGGCAGATATTAAGAGACGAAGTCTGCGCGTCGTCTTCTCTGATCCCTAAAGCTCAGCCGCTGCCACGGTGGGAAAAACAAAGGGGAATCGATCGACGGCGCACAGGAGTCGGCAAACCTTTAGCGCACAATTCAGACAGTCTTAGAAGAAGACATCCGTCAGGATGAGAGGTTGAGGAAGGGAAGAGGAGGAGGAAAGATGGTTGGAAGGACAAACTTTGGGTAAAACAGACAGTTGTTAGTGCAAGTCCACACAGGCTGAAGGAGAGCGACACGAGAGCATAGCTTCAGCAGAGATCAGAGTGCATGCCAGCAGCCCATGCTCATCCATCCATCCATCCATCCATCCATCCATGCTCCACAGCCAGCGGGCTGCCGATGTGCCCACCTTGGCACCGTCCATGTCTACTCCAGACGTAGGGAACTCGCCAGGAGCCAGAGTTGGGCCAGCCGGGCCTTTGCCAATGGACTAGCAGGAATATGAGAGAAGGAATGAGGCGAGGAAGAAGATCGGGGTGGAAAAATAAAATTTTTTAAAAAAAAAACACAGAGAAGAAATGCGGGGAGACAGAAGAGAAAGAGGCTGGCAGCTGAAAGTTGAGAGGGGGAGAGGAGACGTCCCGAGAGCGAGAGAGGAGATGTGGGATAAAATTCCTGGACGGAAACTATCCGAAGCATTTGGTTCCTGCTCCGACGGCGCTGAGTGATCGTCGCTGCACAAGTTCTCTTTACACTCGGGACGCTGCAACCACATATGAGGCTTCGCACAGCTTATAAAACACAGTTATCTCTCTCTCTCTTTTTATTTTTTTACCTTTTCCCTGGGCACCGAGGCAGGCAGCTCTCGCATCCTGTTTCTCCGTTGCTCCTAAAAACACAAAACCACATTACTTTTTGAAAAAACGTCCCAGGAAAATATGAAGCTGGAAATGATCGATCAATTGGACGGAATCAAACCAATAGAAAAGGTTTCTGTCGATCCGAAAAATGAAACAAAATAAAACAAAAAGTCACGGTGATCAAGACAATGTTGAAATCATACAAAGCTGATTGCTTGCAAATAATGACAGATGGAAAACAGATTAAATAAACTCATTTTCACGTATCCCTCTTCTTTTAAATGTATAATTATATGCACGAGTAAATCTAAACCAACATAATTATAGCTAAACACATTTTATAAAACATCAAACAATAATTTTTTCCCCCCTCATGTTTTTATGCTTACAGGTTCTATTAACTATGATTTCATAACGTGTGCGGGTTGAATTCTTGTTACTTTTCTATCGATTAACCTGAGAATTACAAATAAATGTAAATCAAGCAAACCATAAATAAAACATTAACTATCTTGTTGATTGAAAATAAATAAATATACCGTATCAAATTTCAAAGCATAGAGCTGGATGAAGGATTTTTCTCAATTATAAAAATGGAATAGCCAAAATTCCCAAGGAGATCAAGGACAAAATGTTGCTTTAAATCAAAGAGTTTGAAATTAGATTTTTCTAAAATAGTTTGTAGGACTCTTAATTTTAGCATCAATTTCCTCACTAATTATTAAAACCCTTTTATTAGACTGCTCAGTCAAATGTTCAAAACATGTAATTTGCAGAAGAAAATAACAGACTGAACTCAGGTCTTCTATTATATTAATGTGCGGGATCAATGCTGCAGACAAGAAAATATGAATAGTTGAGCGTTAATCGTTCTGTCATTTATTTATTTAGAAACTTAAAGGTGCCGTGCATTTTTCATATTTGGATTGTGATAGTTAATACGTATGGCCTCTAGGTAAATAGATTAATATTCATGTATTTTAACCTTTTTTAAAGTTTCATGACTTTTGAACTTAAATTAGTAAGAATGAAACACAAAAACTCGAAGCAAATGTAAATCTATGGAAATACGTTTTGTGTCATAATATTTTTCATTAGTAGCAACAGATAAAACATTGATGATTCACAGAAATATCTCGAAGGCAAAAAAACAACCAAAAAACACATTCCTTCATTCTTATTGGTAAAGAAGTGATTACAAGCATTATTCATAGAGTGCAAACCTCTATGTTGTTATTCATGACACCGCAGGCGTCAGCAAAGTCCGGATGCTTTGTGTTGATGTAGGCCAGCTCGATCGCAACCAAGTTGTGAACCTGCGGTGTGAAACGGGGACACGCTCAGAGATCGATGGCCGAGTCACCTCAAGGCGGGACGCGAATACAAACGTGCCAATGGGAATCAGCAGGTACCATCTCATTCGTGATGGGCAGCCTCTTCCTCAGGAGGGAGGTGACGACTTCCACGATGGCCTCGTGCAGTTTGGGGAACCTCTGCAGCTCCTGTGGAGGCAAACGACGTGAGTACGGACGCACGGGTGGAGCAGGAGAGGCGAGTGGGCGGAGGCGGCGGCGGCGGCGTGTTGGCGACCTGCGTGCTGTAGTTGCTGCAGTGCTGGATGATCCTCTGCATCTCCTCGTGGACGAGCTCCACGCAGCGCAGGCTGGGCTCCTCCAGCCGTTTCACCTGCTTCTTCACCAGCAGCTCGAACGAAACCTCGGGCACAAAGAGGGACGGACGGGGGCCCTAATGCACGGGGGAGGGGTGGGTGGGCGGGTGGGTTAGCGGTGACCCGGCGCAGCCTGGTGCAAGGTGAGCAAACAAAGAGTCTGCGCAGGGACGGAGGAGTCACGTCTTTGCAACAGATGACTGAATTAAGGCGTCGGGGGAGACGTCCCGTGACGCAGCCGCACTCACCGTGGCGTTCCGTATCGCGGTGAGGATATCGATGGTGCTCAGGCCTCCCAGAGGATCCACAGACTCCAGCGTTCTGCCAAAAGTCTCGTGGAATATGTAACAAATTCTGGCTCCACCACACCTGAAAAACAGCAGCGGGGGGATATTAGCTGTGATGTGAACCCTGTGGCCTCTGCTCCTGTCAGCTCTTCCCTCACGGAGGAGGCGTGCGTGCCTCAACTTCCAAGTCGGATCATACTAAATGATGAAACCAGTGCAGGGCGTTCTACTCTTTCTGGATCAACAGCATCACCATGTGGCGGAGCCGGGGAAATTGGGGGGGGCCCCCCTGCTACTCACAGCTCGGCCGTCTCGATGTACTTGGCCGTGCCCTCGATGGTGTTGCAGTACTCTGTGGCGAACTTGGTGATGAGCTGGAGCAAGGTGGCGCTCTGATCCTCCACGGGCTCGCCGTAGCTGCTGAGCAGCGACTGGTACTGAGCCGCCAGCACGTTGATCCGTGTCTTCAGCTCGGGCAGACAGTCCCGGATGTGATGCATCAGTAGCCTGACATTATGACAGAGAAAAGGGCAGAGCAGGTGGCTTTTCAGTGACAAACAACGCCGCTTTCTCTGATGGCTGGTATTAACGGCAAGGCTTCACATTCGGCATTCACGCGCCTCGTCACATCTCCGCACGACGCACTCGAGCTGGCGTGCGGACGAAAACTCGGGGAACATTGACAATGAAAGCACTCTGCGCACACCGACGGCCTGCGGATCCATTCAGGTAATTATCCTCCATTTTCTGCAGGAAAATGGCAAACGCTAAACACTCAGCTACATCCTCACACCCCTCTGATTACAGTCCTCATCCTGTTCTACCTGCCACTCAAACGGACCAAACACCGACGCTCTTTATACTCGTCTATTTTTAATAAGTTCGTTTAACGTTCGTTTCCTTCTCCGTCTGCACCCCCCTGCTGTGAACAAACCGGCTGCTGTCGCAGTGATACCACCATCTTTGGACGGTTTAATATGAAAGACTTTTAAGTTGCACGGTGAGGCGGAGGGTAACACACTTCAGGAACGTTTCCTGCAGTTTCACAAAAGGACGAAAACACGTAGAAGAAGCTTTTGTCTTTTAAATTGGTAAATATTTGGTTCACAGGTTGAAATCAGCACTCTTGATCACAACCGCTGACTGTCATAAACTTGCTCCCTTAATTTCTGGGTGTCAGCGTAGCAGCATTTACTTTGACGAAGGAGTTCATGTCTTTTATTTTGTAAATTTTCACACTTGTAATGTCATCCTGTGGGATGATTGGACCCCAATTTCTTCCTGTTGTCGTCCAGGGGCCGTACGTTTGACACGCATGACAAAAACATTGAGCCGTGTGTGGAACGAATGAGGGACCTCGGTGAGATTATCCTGCTTTGTAACGGCTGAGTAACAATGTTCGTGTCAGAATTTTTGACCTTCAGCATTCAGGCTGCCCGACAGTTCAACTCCAGCCCCGTCAGAGACCAGAGTTTAGTTTTGTTTTCTCACCGCGCTCAGAACAAAAGCTCAATTACTTAAATGAAGCCGGTGAAACACTCCGAGCGGAACCGGTGTGTGCTCTCCTACGTGTTTACTTTTCAAAAGACAAATTAGACCAAGATAAATTGGTTCTATTGAGCAAAGCGCTGATGCTTCTACGTCTTGATATGACATTGGAGGGACTGCAAGTGGCTGTTGGACTGTGTTTGCTTTCTATTTTGGAATAATCAAAATATAATGCAATACAATATAATAATTCATTTATAAAATGGCAAAAATCTGCTTTGGTCTGGTCAGGATGTGTCTACTGAAAATACTGAAAAGTAAAAAAAAAACAAAAAACAATAGACTATAAACTATATATCTTGGACACCCACCATAAAGGGCAAGGAGACCTAACTCAAAGACTTTGTAAAATCCCACCTGACTTTGAGAATGGCTGATTTGTGATGTACGCGATACAGTAAAACCTTGATTGACCCAGTTAAGTGTCGTCTTCTTTTATCCTCAAAAAAAAACGCGTGCCCATACTAACCTTAACTCGTACCGAGTGTTGCATCCTAATCCCTCCTAATTTCATCACACATCAATTATTCAATAAAATTGGAGAAACCACCTCCTCGCGCACCACAGATATGTTCGTCTGTAAGCACAACTCTGCCCGAGGGGACGTAAGATCTAACCGACGCGCATCATCCGACACTGGCCCAGAATCTCTGCCGCCGTGACGACCTGATGAGATCAAACTTTGAAATGCTTGACTAAGAGGTGAAACGAGGTCTCGAGTACGAAGTGTGCATGCTGAGCAGCGCCGCGTCTGCATCTGTCAGGGAGCCGTCACAATAAAAGCAGCAATAATGATGGTAATTTCCCTCCTGGGAGCCGTTTATCAAGGTGATGTCGTTACCTGTTCAGAGTTTTGGCCAAGTATTTGGTTCCGTTTCTGGTGGCGAGCGACGGGTACTTCTTCTGCAGGAAGGCGTGCTCGTCCCGGATCGCGTCGGCCACCGACTTCTTATTATTGATGTCCAACTGACTCCTGAATATTGGAAAGATAGAGACGCAAAGACGTAAAGTAACGATGATGGATGTGCAGAAAAGTGACCTGCATCATAACAGATGCGCCTTAACAGAGGGCGATACGTTATTTTTCTTTCTCTATCATCATTAAGAATTGATGGCTCTCCTCCGTTACGGCCCTTTTATCTCATGTCCTCTCCACCACGAGCAGCAAATCACGTCAGAGTATATTAAACACTGTTTGTGAGACCTGTTGACGACTCCAATGAGGCCCAGTTTGACCGGGATGACTCTGCCCATCAGGACGTCCATGGCGTCGGTACCGGCGTCCATCAGGTCCAGTTTGGTCACCACCGCCAGCGTCCTCCTCCCTGAGCAATCACAGTCATGAAGACAACAAAAAAAGAAAAGAAAGAAAGGTCAGTATTAAAAAATAATCTGCTGCTAAGAGGATCACTTGTCGATAAAACTAAATGTGTCTCTCCACAACTTTAACAGACCGTCTTCCTACCATCGGGGTCGACTTCCCGGGCCACTTTGAGGGCCTCCGAGGTCGCCATGTCCGTGTTCGCCGCCGTGACAGCCAGGATGATGCAGTTGGGGTTGGAGATGTGCTTCAGGATGAGATCTTTTATCTGCACCTCGATGTCCTTGGGCTGATCGCCGACGGGCACCTGAAAGGCCGCGGCGTCCAATTAGACACGGAGACATTGGTACGTGTCAGACGGATTCATTACTGGCTAAGGCGAGAGGATTTCTCAAATTAACACATGTTCAACCAGAGGGGATGAACTAATGAGGCTGGAATGAAAGCCGGCGTGCACTCAGGCTCTGACAGCACGCGGTTTAGAAACATCAAGACGGGGAAATTAAATCCCACTACAGAAGAGCACCACCAGCCGGGAGATTAACACCGGTGGCCAGGTGGGCCTGCTGGATTTTTATTTTATTTTTTTTTAATTTAGCTTTCTTTAATGAAAACTTGTATCTCTCAAGACAGGAAATGTTGAAAATAACATTTCCCCGGGGGGGGGGGGGAATGATCAAAGCATTTTGTCTTGGGGAAGCAGGAAGTGCGGCGAGTGTTACCTTGGTGATTCCTGGCAGATCGACCAGCGTGAGGTTGACAACGTGAGGGGAGAATATCTTCAGATGAATGGGTTCATCGCTGATTCCCTGCAGAGAGACGAGGGAAAAGAGAAATTGCCTCCTGTGTGTTTTGCAGCTTTGCACCACTTTACAGAACACTTTAAAAAAAACAAAAAACGATAACAGACACTCAGTTCAGAAGATAAAAGTCACTTTTATCAATTCAAATCTTTCCCAATGATTCTGACATTAGATAGTTGCTGACTGAATATCTAAGGATTATGAGAAGAAAGCAGCAATTTAATTAGTGGGTTCCCTACAGGTCCCTTTCAAACCAGAGACATGCTTGTTGTCCTACCTGGCGACTCAAACGTGCCCCTAGATGTGTATATATGCATGTGTGTTTCGTTGTGTTAGTCGTGTGATGGATGAGCGACGCGTCCAGCGTTTACACTCCCTTTCAATCAACGTCAGCTCGGATTAGCTCCAACTCTGAGACCCGTGTCTGGATGAAGTGTTCGCAGAAGACGGATGGACGAAGAAGCTGAGGTCTGATGTCGGTCACGATGACAAAGTCGATGTGAGGAGAGTTTTCGCTGGACGCCTGCTTTTTACGCTGCACCGCAAGAAACCCGCTCACAGTCGTCCTGGAGGTTTGAAAACTTCCTCAAAGCTCAGACTTTCAGAGGGAGAATTACAAAAGTGGCATCAGGGAGATCACCCACGTTCTGAAAGCATCCCAAATCCCTTCTTCATATGAAAGAGAAGGAACTAATTAGAGGCTCCGCCTTGAATTTACGTGAACTTCACACTGCAGCCGTAGGTGCTTTTTCAGCATTAACACTTTAACAGAGCGAGAAAGCTCATAGGCAACTACAAATCTGACTTCAGACGTGTAAATAAGTCTTACTGAAGTCCACAGAATCAAAGAGTTTGTGGAGAGAGAGGCCACGACTTTTAACTTGTTTTTCTTCAGTTATGATGAACCTATAGCATGACCACAAAGAGTTATTATTGGCACCATTTTGATCAATAATTCCAAGTGACTAAAGTTTAAGCACAAATAAAAGTTTGAAACTGCAAGCTGAAGTGGCATCAGTCCAGCAAACCCCCCGAACACAAACTTTGAGTAAGAGCTACATTTACACGGAGTTCGAAGCCCTTCAGGAGCCACTGACCTTAAACCACAAGCTTTGAAAAAAAAAAAATGTTGGTGTGGTGTTCCACTGTGGACTCAAATTTGATAATCAAACAAGCGCTGCTGTGAAATCCACTTGGCTCAGCTCAAGGCGATTTTCAACGTCAAGCCTGAACTCGTTGCGGTTTCTGTCGTCTGTGGTCCGTTTGGTTTGCATCGTGTGTGTTAGTCACTAATCTTCGTTTTCCCTGCAGCAGCATCGATTTGCTTCACAAGTGTTCGAGATCAAATACCTACTTGTCCTAGGTTAGGCAGAGTTCCTGGTTTGGGTCCATTCGGGTCTTACCTTATTATTACCGGATATTCGCTCGGTTTCATTTTCAATTTCTTGTCTGATTTCGCCAAAATCTGTGTAGATCTGCAAAAACAAAGTAAGACAGTGCATCACGAGGTGAGCAGCTTCAATAACACACCCTTAAGAATGAAATAAAAAATATCACCGTATTCTTGGTGTGTAGAAATTTCCCCCATTCTTCACCTTCCCTTCCTGCAGAACCACAGTAGAACATTGCACATCTGAGTTCTAACCTGGCAGTCTCAAAGCACGCAAACACAAGCGCTGACTAGTGCAACTTGAAAGAAACTACTTGGCGCGGGAGGCTAAGGGGAGCACATTAAACACGAGGATTGATGCCTGACCACTGGTGGGTTGAATAAAAGCAGCTGGAGTCAGAGGACGAAGGGGATGTGGGCAACAATAGAAGAAACTACGCCAGCTTAGTAAATATGAAGACACCTGAACAGTGCTCCTTTGTGAAGCACAGTGCTTTTTCACACCGTCTGCATGTGGGTAGAAAGACAGTGACAGATGCTTAAAACTGCTGTTTGGATACTGAGGACGAACACGGATGATGTCCCGTCCATGTGCATGTGTCATGTGGTTATTAAGGGTAGAGAAATAAGTCCAAACAGTGGCATCTTCCTGGATAACCTTGCAGTGGGGCACTGCTGCCAGCAGACCTACCGCTGTCATCATTCTTCCTTGCGTCTGCAGGATCTACGTGGACCAGCTGGAGGATGAGAGGTCGCCTGGTTACAATGCCAGTCCCACGAGGAAGCAGGTCCCGGCCTACCAGGCTCTCCAGCACTGAGCTCTTTCCACTGCTCTGCAGACACAAATACAAAGAGTTTTTAGAGGCATAAAGTCTGGTCCCCTTCTGACTTCACACACCAGCAACACTTGGATCAGAGTCATCTAATCTAATTGCACCTGTCTTCCTCAAACACCGACCTGGTTTGGGCCTAGAGGGGCTTGTGTGTGCCTGAGGTTCTTGATATAGCACTAATTGAAGGAGATCAAAATAGATTTCGTTGCCACTGCCAGTGCAGACTGTGCAAACGAGACCTGCTGCAGTCAGATTTTAGCAGAGCTCCTTGACTCTGTGTAACCTCCACCACACGTTGTGCCTTTCATTAACACTCTGATTCTTGTTAACACGTGTGTTCCATTAAAGCAAGGTTATCCAGCTAGCCTGACAGCCGCTATGTTGTAATACAAACTCCACACAACCAGAACATTGATTTACCTGAGTCCCCACCACTGCAATCTGCGGCAGCTGGATGATGTCCGCTCCCACCGTGTTGAACACATCCTGGAGCTTGTTTATTACAGGGATGAGAGCCTCCATGCTCGCGGCCTACGAATTAAACTGCTTAAAAAATAGCCTTTTTTCGCGATGGAGCCAAAGTCATTCAATGTCCCTCTCCGACACCACCATTGCAACAACACCCACTCGACGGCACCGAGCTTTTGTGCCTTTCTGGGAGTTGTAGTTCTTCACTGAGCAGCAGCGACAGCTGAAGCATGAACCTCCATACAAAAGACTACAAAAGAATTTCCCCAGAGATACCGCGAGAAGTGTTGGACTCTCGTGCATGCGCACACGGCATGTTGATGAGCGCTAGCTTGGCTCGCGGACTTTGGTGAATTGCTCCTCAAACTTTGAGAAAACTACCCGCTTCCTCGTCGCTAAGTTAGTTTGCTGTGCGCGGACTTTGAGTGGCTCCGTCATTTCACCATGCTGCAGTTTCTGGTGAGTTAAATCAACGTTTCCACGCGTGTCATCGTCTTTTATCAGGATGTTTTGTGTTGGTGAATGTAGCTCAGCCAATGACACAATAATAACGAGACAGTCAAAAGTTATCACAGACTCACTGGATAAGATATAAAACTCATTTATAGTCCCCTGAAAATGATATACATGTTATTAACTAAACGTTACTCACTGTAATAGAAATGTAACCATTGTTGTTAGCTAATGTCCTCTAAGAATTGTCGATATGATTTGATATCGCGATATGAAGTCAGATATCGTGGGATAGCTGTGTTGGTTGGACGGTTTTGGAAGCTGAATGTTAACAAAATGATGCAATCTCCCAAACCTACTAGACTATTCCAGCTATTGATTTGTTTTTCTTTACCCACTTAGTGGTTGTGTCCAGGTTAGTGTCAATTTTTAGAAATTGTGAATGTTTTTTTGAGGTAAAATACTCCGACACACCATGATCGCCCAGTTCTTTTTATCATAAACAGGAAGTCAGACGTCTCAACCTTTATTGACTTGTTTTCTTCCAGGCCGGCTTCACTTTGGGGAATGTTGTTGGGATGTACATCGCTCAAAACTATGACGTGAGTATGCTGTATTTTGTGTGTAACTTAAGTTTTCTGCCTATAACTTTTGACCTGCCGGCTTTTATGAAGGCAACACTGCCCAGATCCTGTTTAAACTGACCTCTAGTTGGTTTAGCTTGATGTAACACATTGATAGCGATCTAAATGCACCTGATCACTATTTATAAGGTGCAATAACAAAGTGCCTCGGAACAAGGTGAGAGGCTAAATCAGTAAAACAGATAACTTAAGCTTAAAGATTATAACAAAACTTTTGTCGTCTCATTTCAACGATCCAAGATTAACTTAGTGGCTTATCGATGCAATAAAAAAGACTCAAATTGCTATTTCAATGCAACCCTTCTTTTCCAGGTTCCTAACATAGCCAAGAAAATCGAAGCTTTTAAGAAAGACGCGGAGGCCAAGAAGAAGCCTCCAGAGTGAGCCGAACGGGACCAAGTTGCAAGCAGGAACAGACTTTTGTGTGCAGAGAAACTATTTATTTTGCAGGGTTATGGCGTAATCATGCGCGTACATTTGATAAGAGTTGATTGTGTATGGAAACATAAACAGTGCCTGGAACAGTATTTGTTTCCTCTCTTTAGTTTTGTGGGCATGTCCCCATTGTAGCCTATTTTTGTAAAGATAAATTGTGCAAAGACTGGTTTTCAAGAATTATGCAGCTATCTATTGGGATCACTTTAAGTCCAGGTCGCTGGCCTTTTCTATGATGCACTGTGGTGATGTAACCCACTCATGCCAATCTAAAACTTCCACCGTAGATGTGTCTAATGTTCTCCAAAATGAATAATAGCACAGCCTGCTGCGACATTGTTACATAAATGTTTAAAAAAATAAAATCCCTGTCATGTCAATTCCAACTGCCAAAGGTTTTATGACACAAGTACACAGTTCGAGTCATTCAGCTTACAATAAAAGGTACATATGATATATTTTTAAGTGTCTGCCTCGTGAACTTGACCTTTTACGGCACTTTCTTTCATTTGTTTTTCCCCCTGACCCTGTCCAGCAGCTCGGGCATGCAATATTATGTGATTGAGAGCCTTCCGGTGTCAGAACAGTTTTTTCTCTTGCAACACGAAGAGACCTGGAGTCTCCTGCTGGCTGCTGTACACGACCGGGGGGATGCTCAAAGAGCGAGAGAAGAGAGAAGATGCGGGGACAACAGACAATACCCTTGTTAATGCTGCACAAACTACTTACAGTTATCACACTGATCCCAACACTTTCCAACTGTTGTTAGATTAAACGAGCCTGAGCAGCTCTGTCTAGACAAGAACATAAATGGACAAAGTAGCAACAACCCAAGAAAAACTTGATTTTGATCGTTGAACGTGTGTGTGTGTCTGTGTCTGTCTGTGTGGTTGGAACTGTTGCGGGGAGGCCATTGAGCCTGGACACTGGACAATGGGGTCTGAGTTGTTAAGAGCTTTATAAGTTAGGAGGAGGATTTAAAATTCTTTTCTAGATTTAACAGGGAGCCAATGAAGAGAAGCTAATATTGGAGTGATGTGATCTCTGATGCTGGTTCTTGTCAGGACTCTCCCTGCAGCATTTTGAATCCAAAGACCAAATGCCAACATTGCTGATTTCTGAAAACAAAAAACATTAATCACACTCATCATGCAGCAGCGTTTTACTTATGTGTCAATAAACCCTCCGTGATCAAATAGTTCGTCTGTTGCGCAGTTCTGTTGTGGAATGTTGCTATTGTGTTGTTTGCTATTGCTGTCATGTTGTGACTTTTGTTGTCTTGTGGCTTTTTGCTGTTGTGTTTTGACTTTTATTGTGTTAAATTATTTTATATATATATATATTATTTTTTTTGCAGTTGTGTTGGGGCATTTGCACTTGCGCCCCGCTGTTGGCCCCTCTGCCTTCACGTTTATTCAGTTAAAACGTCTTTTTGGGCTGTTGGTTGGGCATCTGCCCACCAGGTGGCGCCAAAGAAAAACAACGGTTTTACTGGAAATAAATCTTGGCAGAATTTTTTACTACTTCTTCCTTTTCTTCCCTCCCTTCTTTTTCTTCTTTTGTGACTTTGGCCACGCAAACCCTCTGAACTCCAGACATTGGGAGGCATTGTCGCAAACGTAGCTGGCCATTTCTATGGCTTCTGGGCTGAGGATGTCCAGCTCCTCCTTGGGGGTTTTTGAGGACTTCTTTTTGCCTTTCTTTCCACCCTTCTTCTTGGCGGGCTTCGACTTCTTCGTTGGCTTTTAAAAGAAAAATAGAAATGGATTCGTTTTCTGTCCACTCACCTAAACTAAGTACACTCTTCAGACTGTGAAAACTAATGAATGTTTTTTTGCCGGTAATTCACCATTGTAGAAAGTCTCAGAACGGTTTCCAGTAGTTTATCTTCTTCCAATCTGCAAAACAAGACACAAGTGTTTGAGGGTTACACTTCACGGCATCTCCATTGGCAACAGACGGAGATGAAACGTCATCACCGTATTCATCTCCTCCATGAGGTGCCTCTCTCATCCGCTTTGTATGGGAAATATTTGGATTCTACCCGCGCCCCCAATTTGTAGGGGAACGGTGAGCCGAATTGTTAACAAAAGTCCCAGCACACTAGTACCGAATGTTCCGCACGTTTTGATGTGCGATTTGTGTCCGTGCTCCCAACGCTGCAGGACCAGTTAGGTGCCAAAAATCGGAATACAAAATAAATAACAGCCGTCGAAGATGGTAATCATTGCGCCTTGTCTTTAATTATTGTTTTTGTCTTGCAAACTGTTTAACAAAAAAAAAAAAAAGAAGGATCTTACCATTCCTGAACTTGGCACGTTGAGATTTGGCAGCTGAGTGACTGAAGCCCAGATAGTGATACCCTTTTTGTTTATGCCCCGTTGCCATAGCGACAGAGCAGCCCTGCTCCTGAATAAAGGCGGTTTGCCTCTCCCACAAACCTGTAAATCCTTTCTGCTGCACTCATGCTTCAACCAAAAAAAGCCAATAAGAACAGACTACAGTGCCTCTCCAGATATCTTCACTTTTATTTGTAGTGCAGACTTGTTAAAACAAAAACTTTCAAATTCTTTGGCAACTCTGACCAGACCCTCCTTGATTTTCTTTTTTCTTTTCTTTTTTTTTTTAAGCCCTTGCATTCACATTGTGAAGGTGCAGTTGTGACATCACTGTAACGTTTCATTACATTCAGAAAATGTAAACGACTGAATATCATGCAGAAGCTCTTGGATCAATCATGCATTGCAAATAAATTACGACGCTGACCAGTACGTAGTCGCTGAGGAATCCAATATGGACCCAAGAAACCTCTCTGTTGTGAGCAAGACGCACAACGTGAAACCAAATAAACACACTAAAAAATAAGTGACATCAAAATGTATCAGTTGCATGCCGGGTTCCTGCTCATACATTAGTAGTATGGCGTCAAATCACAGGACAAATGCCAGGACTGTTCCGCTGGAAGTTTCTCTGATCACCTGCATAGAGCCTCGTCGTTTGGGAAGGCAAACGTTGCTGTGGTAAAGTGTCAGCTGGCAACAGGGTGGTGGTTTGGTTATTCTGCAGGCTGAGGCTCCTCATCTCGTTTTACGATAAGCATGAGACATACAGTGAGATATCCCTTAATGCTGTTGCTCCCTTCGTCTTAAAAAAACACTTTCTGGCAGTAACGCAGCAGCACGGAGATTTTCCACACTGGGTCCGAGGAGTGACGAGGAGTGTTTGGAGCTACTGGGTGGAAATGAGGTGGACGATCATGCGGATGATGCGGGAGCCTCGAGGGCAGCTGCACAGGTCCATGCTGGGACTCCTGATTTTGTCCTCCAGCAGCTGGTCGAGCTCCCAGCGCAGCTCCTTCACCAGCTCAGCCACCTTTTAACACACAAGTAGACATTAGAGTTTATTTGCGTGCATCTATTGTGGGAAAGTGCAAGTCTGCTTTTGTCACTCGTGCGTCAACGGTGGTGGTTCGGTCCTCCTACCTGATGTGAGGCGGCAGCGAATCGGATCCATCCATCGTCCAGGGAGATGACAAACTCCCCCTTGTGCAGCTCCACGTTGACCTGACCGCCGCCGAACAGCACCAGCGGGTACACAGACACCATGCTGCAGTCCCTGATGAAAACGCGGCTGGTTTTCACCTTCTCGTGGTACACCAGGTAAGGGCTCTTGTAGTGGCGAGCCTGGGGCGCAGCACAAAAGAAAAATAAATAAATGGAGGGAGAGGCTATAAATGATGTGTTTTGCAATGATCTGTGGTACATCTTGGTTCTTAAAAC
The DNA here is from genome assembly GCF_963383615.2 of Lipophrys pholis. NCBI lineage: Eukaryota > Metazoa > Chordata > Actinopteri > Blenniiformes > Blenniidae > Lipophrys > Lipophrys pholis. Next base: position 13,307,872 of record NC_137644.1, on the reverse strand, counting down.
AAATGAACGTGTGAAACTTTATCCCCACCGTGTAGTTTACGGAGGAGGGGTGCACGTGGACGCAGCCGTCGTTCTTGGTCACGAAGCGCAGCTCGTTAGCTTTGGGCTGCATCTTCATCGCTCCTTTGCTGGTCATCTTGTAATTCCCCTGAGGAGCTCGCACCTGGAGGGATCATATCGATGGATATCAAACGTAAATCATACCCGTTTTATATTCAGATGATCAGAGACGTACCTGGACCACGTTGGGATAGAGAGCGGCACACAGCATGGCTGACATGAGCCGGATGTTTTCAGCGTTCAAGTTTGCCTGGGAAGCAACATGTTATGTTTAGAAACGGTAACTTCACTTCAGATTAGGGCCAGATCATTGACGCGGCGTTTGTGCGAGAGACTCGCCTCGGGACCGGTCGCCTCCAGGACGCCGTCGGTGCCTTTTGAGCTCATGCGCTCGATAACGCGAGCCCTCAGTCCTTCCTTGATGAAGCCGATGTCAGACAGCAGCTCGGCGAACTGCCTCTTGAGGCTGGCAATCTCCTGCACGCAGAATTTCGAGAGCCGCGGTTTAAATCCGAGGTTGTACTGTAATCCTTCCAAAGCATTCACGTTTAAATATAAAAGACCACTTCTTGTTTAAAAATAAATAAATAAAAGGATCTCAATTCGATCAGAAAAATAGAACTGAAGGGGGCAACAAATTGGCTGCGACGGCCTTTCCTGACCTGTAATCCACGCCATGACAGAAAGTTTTCCCTGCAGTACAGGAAGCCCGCCTGGTGGCCATTTTTCGCAGCACAGCTCCATCCCTGCAGGAGACAAGAAAAGGAAACAAAAGTGACGTCAATGTGGTTCCAAATGCACCGTTCTGAGTAATTCCCTTGAAGCTGATACCTTGTATGCTTGTAACAAGGCGAGATGGTCACTGCTGGCGACAGCAAAGGCCAGTTTCTTCTCATTGGCTTCTTCTCGCTTATCCCACGGAGAAACCTGGAAAGAGGGGAAAAAAAATAAAAACAACAATTTGTAAATAAAATATTTTGGGGTTTTTTTTCTCGAGAAATAAATGTGGAAATGTTTTTTGTACAGTAATCAGCCGTGTGGCGCAAACAAGTGGCACATATGGTCTCCCCTCGGTGTGACAAGTGGCGTCTTACAAACGGCGATTTGAAGGCCAGGCTGGCAGCGATGGTGAGCGCTGGGTCGAGGCAGCGGAAGATGGCGCCGAAAAGCATGAGTTTCCCAATGCGCACGTCGACGGGCAGGCAGGCCAGGTGGTAGCCCAGCGGGGTCAGCTTCTCGTCCGCAGTCAGAGCTCCCAGATCCTGAAGGCGGTGATTCGCGGCATCCACGCTTGCCATGGCCGGGGGCTCGATGAGCCGAGAGAACACCGACTCCAGTGTCAGCTCGGCGAACACGTCCAGGATCTTGATTCTGTCAGAGCGGGGGAGGAACCGCTTAATGGAATGTCATAAACAAACAATTCTTTGAATTCACAGAAGCAACGATTTAGCTTGGTGCAAACGTCAACCAGCTGGACGCACCGAAGGCAGAGCTGCTCCAGGGGAACTCTCTGGATCTCAGGCAGCTGCTGCTCAGACAGCTGGTGTTGGAAGCAGTGGCTGGTGAAGAGGTGGAAGCAGACCCCCGAGGCCACGCGACCAGCTCGACCTCTCCTCTGCAGCGCGTTGGCCCGAGAAACCCACGAGTCCTCCAGGCTCTCCATGCTTTTAGACGCGTCATACCTGAGAACAGTCACACGCAGGGCTTTTAGTAAAAGCTCCACCTCACCCAGACTGAAGGGATCAAACAACTTGGCCAGAAACGCTACCGTTTCTCTTTCATCTTGCCCGAATCGATCACGTAGACCACGTCGTCGATGGTCACCGAGGTCTCGGCGATGTTGGTGGAGATGATGATCTTTGTGACGCCGTCAGGAGGCCGGCTGAAGACCGCCTGCTGCTCCTCATTGGACAATGTAGAGTGAAGTGGGTACACCACGCACCTTGTGTGGGTGACAGACAACCAGTATTAGATGAGAGGATTCACTTCAGATGTGCGATTGTGGCTCAATTACTAAGTTTTTAGCATTTAAGTTTTATTTATTGTTTGAGAATTTTGCTCAGAAATCCAGCAAAACAATCGAAATGATCGCCTTCGCTGAAAAATGAGACCAAAGGACGGGCTGTAGCAGAAACGTAGACACAAACCTCGATGCGCCCCTGTTGTTGAACATTCTGTTGGACTGGAGCTGCTCATAGAGCATCTTGATCTCAGCGAGGCCGGGCAGAAATACCAGCACTGCACCTGCATCAAAGTATCACAGAAAAATATCGATTAGAGTGAAAAGAAAAGAAAAATTTATATTTCGATAATTTATGTTTGTTAAAAACTATATTATCCTAATTTTTTTGTTCATAGAGGTCACTAATGTTGATCGGTTTTCATTTTGATAACATTGATCAAAGTGGATCTTTAGGGTCTATCCATCAAAAGTCAACATCTTTTACATTTTCTGACATTATAAAGGCTGAATAGCTCAGTGAAGATTCAATGAATTAATTAAATTCATCAGGATCTGAAGTTAAGTGTTGTGGACTTAACTCATTCCAACTAGATGAACACACAGGATTCATACCTGGCGGGTAATTGTGTTTTCCATCTACGATCCACTCCAGCAGACTTTCCACCAGGTCCATGTTGATCTTGTCCAGATCCATTGCAGCCATGGTCTTCAGCACAGATTTCTTTGTATCTGTATCATTAAAACAGGATTTATTGTCTCTGTATCACCAGGCTGCACAGATGAGATGAGTTTCTAATCCTGCTCCGCTCACCTTTATATCTGACTGAGAGTTCCTGCAGGCCGAGCTGTTGGTCCGGGATCGTGTCTTTGACAAAGTCCTTCGTGTAGAAGGACATACAGTTCCAAACATCGTCCCCCAGGTCCTCCACTGCGTCTCTGGGATCGCTTCTGCTTCCTCGCCCACTCGTGGAAGACGAGCTGGGTTTCCCCGAGCGCATGTAAGGGCTGCCATCCTCGATGACATACCTGCAAAAAGAAAGAGAATGAAGTAGAACATACTCTTTTGTTTCGACTATATATAAACATACACACACTCACCGAGTTTTAGCGATGGCATCCTCAAGAAAAAACTGGTCAACGGGGAACGTTCGCCCTGAAACAAGATTCATTATGAAGCAGAGAGAAATGACTGGAGTGACCCGTGGGCAGGTTTGAGTGGGAATAAAGTAAAATACCTGGTATGTGGACAGTAGGACAGTTGTAGAAATACTCAGAGAAGAGGTTGGCGTTAAGAGTGGCACTCATTAGAATAATCTTCAAGTCTGGTCTCTGCACCAGCAAGTCTTTCAGCACCAATAGTAAGAAGTCACTGACGAAAAGAAGAAGATTAAAGGTCAATATCTGACACAGCTTTTACGACAAATACAAAGTTTGAGTCATTCATAAAAGGGAGAATATGGAATTTCACCTCTCCTCTGTTCGCTCGTGGACCTCGTCCACAATAACATGCGTGACACCGCTGAGGTCCGCCTCGCCCTCCAGCCTCCTCAGCAACACGCCGGCGGTGCAGTACAGCAGCCTGGTGGCCGACGTCTAACAGAGTCACAAGACGGGGAACCGTCCGGTCAGAGCCGGCCACAGAGATCCAGCAGCACATTTGCGTGAACATTTGCATACCCTGACACTCTCCAGGCGGATCTGGTAGCCCACGGAGTTGCCGAGATTCTCGGCGCGCTCTTGTGCCACTCTCTGAGCCACGGAGATGGCGGATATACGGCGGGGCTGAGTGCAGATGATGTTGGCCACTTGCTCGGCGGGACCGCTCAAAGAGGCGTCCAGAATGAACTGAGGAATCTGGGTGGTCTTTCCACACCTGCGTAGAAATCACAGCAAATACAAAGATTTATAGATATGTTTTGAGTATTTTAGTTTTAGCCGCTTCATAAGAAAATTGCAGCAACAGTCCCATTTTTAGACTTTGAATCAATGCCAACATGTCAGTGCTGCTCTGCGTGACTTTTACCCAGTCATCCCACTGATCACCAGCACTTGACACCGGTCCAGCACGTCGAGGATGTTCTCTTTTTCTTGCCACGCAGGGAGGTTCCTCCTCTGCTCCAGCATGGACCTGAAGCGCCTGGATGACTGCATCGACATGACAGGGAACAAAAGGGCAGAGCATGAATAGGCACGCACCGCGCCGGAGAGGAAGCTCAAACACAAGCAATATTGCTCTTGCCACTTGTACCTGCTTCCTCTGGAACTCGCGACGCAGCTTGCCGTTTTCTTGCAGCAGGTTGTCCATCTTCTGATTGTGCTTGTTCACCATCTTCTTTCGGAGACTGACGTAGCTGTCATTCTCAACTGGAACGGCCGTTTCTTCTTCATCCTCGTCCTTCTCCGCCAGCTCCTCTGCTTCTCCTGCCGTCTCTTTCACTTAAGTATAACACATTAGTAGTAAACATGTTTTTTTACCAGATATTTAATTGTTATGCAATAAATTAAAACAGCAAAGGACTTACAGTCTACGGGTCTGTGGTTGTAAACTGGAGCAGCCCTCCTGCTGTTTGTATAATTACTACTGTTGGTGCTGCTGCTCCGGCTCTCCTCAGACGCACTGCTTCTCACACTCTTACTCTTCACGATGGGAAGAGAAGGTGGAGGCGGCGCCACAACAGGCGGCGGTACGCTGTATTTATGATGACTGACAGCCAACAGTTCTTTCATGGTGCGTTCATCCTCGCATAACGTAATCAGAGTGTAAACAACTGGCTCGTTGCTCCTTGCCGCAGCCAGCGCTTCTCCAAATAACCTCTCGGTCACACTGAGCCTCCCCGCCGCTCCGAGAGACTCGTCGTTGGTGCTGAAGGCAACAATCGGTGCCTGAAAAGGATAGCGATTTCCTTTGGGGAATCGAACCTCCAGTTCATATTCGGGGGGTGAATAGCTGCTGAAGCCCGGCTGGCTCGGGCCGGTCAGGTCTAAAGGAGCGGGGTCCGATTTTGGGAGTTCGTGTTTGAACTTGCATTTGTCTCCGAAGCGGCAACCTTGACCTTTCAGGTAGAACTTGCAAATGTTACGGTTGCTACCGGCTCCTCCGCCATTTCGACTTTTAGCCTTTTCGCCTTTAGTCGTGGCGCCGTCTAAGAAGAGCGAGAGGTCCAGGGTCACCGTCCAGACTGCGTTGGCAATGCGCTCGCTGAAGCGCTCACCATAAATGGCGGTTAGTGCCAGAGCTTCCTCTTGCCTCTGACTCAAGCACTCGTCCATCGGCAGGGCCTTGAGACCATCGGGGGAAACTGCTTTTGGGCCGTAACGTTCACTGAAAACCTGCTGGAGGAGGTTCTCCAGAGTGGTTCCTAATTCCCCTCCACCAGCTTCCAGTGCCTGTTTGCCGCGCTCCCGGTCAAATCCATACCTGCACATAGACGAGGAAACAGAAGTCGCACAATACCAAATCAATACTCACCACTTCATCTTTATTCAAAAAGCACCAAATGCAACACAGTCGAGCAACAGCCACGCTCTGGCTTGATAAAGGAAAAGTTCGCACAACTTTATTCAGTTTTAATTCAAACCTTTAAAATCCTCAACAGAAAAATCTTGTCACATTTTTTACATAATGCAAATTGATATAAACGCATAATAAAAGAATTTCTATTAATTACTGTAATTTTTACTTTATTCAACTTCACATGTCATGTCATAAAGTATTAATATTCATGAATATGAATAAAAAGTGCTGTTGTTTGGGTTTTTGTCCTTATCTAAAATGAAACCAGAAATAAAGTGTTATAACACATCATAAAGAGTTTATACTGATGGTTTAATCAGGTTAAAGTTTTTAACTTAAAATAGTAACTGAAGACTTCAAAAGTTTCTCGACCAAACAGCAGAGTAAGATCATGATAAATGGAGCAATAGAGACTTAAAAAAAGATAAATCTGATAATTACCTGCATAGTTTTCCTATAGCAAACAAGGAGATAACAGGTTCCGGGGTGGGCCGCTCCTCATCGGACTCCGGGTCATATTCTGGGCTCTCTGCTTTTTCCACAGGTTCATCATTAGTAGCCCAGAACTGGCCTTCTTCACGGTGATCCAGTTCATCCAATTCCTCCTCCTCTTCCTCATCCCCCGAATATTCTGAATCAGATTGGCTGAAGCAGAGAGAATAATCTGTAATCATTTGCCTTTTCTTTCAACAAACATAATTAGAGTATATATATATATATATATATACTTACTCATACGGCTCATCAAAGTTCTGGTTCTGTAATTCCCGTAGCAACTCCTTGAGTTGTTCTTGGTTCTCATTAGTCATGAAGATCTTCTGCAAGGGCATGTTGCTCATCTCTGGTTTGATGGTGTCACCTGACTTTGAGTACGTCCTGGTGCTTGCCAGGGACCTTGGAAGAGCTTTACTAGTACTTTTTCCATCTCTTCTACCGTCTCTGTCTCGATCTCTACCGCCACCACCTCTACCTCGATCTCTGCCACTGGCACGGCTCCCACCACCACCTCCTCCCCCTCCTCTTCCTCCACCTCCTCCTCGTCCTTTACCAGGTCTGCAGATGAATCCAGGTAAACAACAAAATGTTAAAAATACAGATGAGGAAAGAAATCGGTAGTAAATAAGCAAACTGTGAGAATGTTAATTTACCTGCTGGAACGAGAGGGTCCAAAATCAAGGCTGAAATCGTCACCATCATCCCAGCAACCAGCTCCTCCTTTCCGGCTTCCTCCTCCTCCTCCACCACCACCACCACCACCACCACCACCACCTCCTTCTCCTCCTCCTCGTCCTCCTCCTCCTCTTCCTCTTCCCGCACCTCCACCTCCTCTTGGTTTGTTGAATCTCCCTCCTCCTCTGTTTGGCTTCCCACCTTTTTTCCTCGCATTCATCTCTCTGCCAACAAAAGCAGCTTGATGCTCAGCCTCACTCCATCTGATCACCACCAACAAGCTATAGGTAAATAAACACTCCACATACTCACATGAAATCAGCGTCTTCTCATCTGTGGAGGAGAAAGAGAGGCAGCGAATGAATCTTATTAATGTTTTTGTCACAGCCTTGGGAGGATCCAGCAATCCTAGAGAGACCACGGGAGTGGTGGGAGAGCAGAAAGCTACTGTACATCCAACTGCGGAGCACAGAGACACAGAGTCGCTGTGGGGTGACTCGATGTGGCACTTCAGTTCAAGTGCAGCAATGAGCTGGTGGCTGACACACACATATACGCACACACACACACAGCGCTGCTGCTGGCTACAATTATGCAATCAGACTGATGCAGTCTAACAAGCAACCAGGGCGATGACCGTTTAATTACGCGCCTCGCTGCGAGGCAGAGTATTATTAGAAAGGGATATAAAAAAGAAGAAAATACGTGAGTCAAAGCGGAACAAATATTGCGGCATTGTGTCGACAAGTTCAGTCTTCGCACTCACTCTTATGTACCAGGCTTCAGCTAACCGGCAAGCTAATGGCTAATAGCCTCATTTCTCATGTAACATGAGGGCTTAAAATAGGCTTTTATTACAGAAAGTAGAGGCTTTTAACTGTCCCGTGGTGCCGTGAAACACAGGGGGGCGAGTCACGAGCATTAAAGTATGAGAAACTAAACTTTAATAAGAAGCATGAACAGACCTCAGGCAGCTGTGCTGGACACCGGTAGCTTGCATGTCTCCTATTGGTCGAAACCCAAAGTTCAAAGTTCATTTCCGGTTACGCCTTGAGAAGGTGAATATCTTTTTTTTTTTTTTTTTTTTATATAAATACATTTTTTGAACAAGTATTTATTTTTTAAGTGGGTATGTGCTAAATTCAAATGAATTTAAAAAAATATATTTTATTTTTAGCTTGAAGTGCCCAAACCAGTAACCGTGGTAACAGTATTTTGCGTCGAGCAGTCAGTGCGGCCCACAACCTACAGCATTTACTCACATTGGGTTGTTTTTAAGGCGATAGAGGCAACAAAATTAGTACAGAGTGCGAGCTTTGTGTCATTTTCACAAGTTCTTAATCAGAGTTTACATGTCGCTGAAGTTGGCGGCGTTTTAGAGAAGATCGAGGCAACCATCTGCAAGCTGGGGGAAGCTGTCACGGATGTCTGGTGGGGAGTGATTATTATTGTGAAGACATGATCGCTCAACACACACACACACACACACACACACACACACACACACACACACACACACACACACACACACACACACACACACACACACACACACACAGTGTTTCCTCTCTGATTTAGTATAATTCTCACCTTTCAGATCAGAAAGAAGGAGATCCTTCCGCTCCCAATGGTAAACTTCCTGTCATATATTTGTTGACATTTCCTCACATTTTGCATGTGATTGCAGATAACTTTGAGCTAAATATCTCTATTTATCTACAGAAGAAGAACCCACAAAAGTCTCATACATTTTCCCAAATGGGGACAGATATGGTGAGTGAGAAATGGCGATGCAGCTTGAGGCATTTCCTACAGATGTGTAACATCTGTGTGCCTCCTCCTTTCTTCAGAGGGGGAATGCAGCAGATCTCTGTCCGGAGCTCTGGTGAGGAACGGAACTGGTAAACACACCTCAGCAAATGGTGTCATATACACTGGCGACTGGTGCAATGACAAAGTATGTATGTGCAGTGTTTGCACACACTCATAGTCTGTCACAGCTGTGACTAAAAGGCCGAGTGGCTGTGTCGGGGTTAGTCATGCATGCCGTGTCTCTGTCTCTCTCTCTCTCTCAGATGCAGGGCAGAGGGACCCTGCAGCATCCCTCTGGAGCGCTGTACGAAGGAGAATTCAAAGACAATATGTATCATGGCGTGGGAATATACACCTTCCCTGACGCATCGGTTTACAAAGGTTGCTTTAAAACGAACAGGTACTGGCAAGCATCATGTTTTTGCCGAAAGAACATTGGGCGACTAACCAAGTTGGCTGAGAAGGTTATGTTTTCGTCTACATGTATATATTTATTTATTGGCTTGTATGCGTGTATAAACAATTCACCCGAATTGCATGAAATTTTCAGGGATGACATGTCTTCATCCAAAGGATGGTTCCATGAAATATTGAGAGCGATTGGGTCAGAGGTCAAGGTCTGGGTCATGAAAAGGTCCGACGTGCCACTGTGTCAAACAGTGATTACATGAATTAATTCAATCCACCACAACAAATGACGGAAGGAGTGGCGTGGTGGATCAAACCACCTTGTAATGCATTGGTTTCCATGGTGACAAGTGTGGCGATGGCGAAGGTATGCGCTCTACTGAGTGCCAGTTCTAGTTTTAAGTTTAAAATGACAGATCGCCGGTCACAGCTGTTCATTGTCTGTTTCTTTCGTTCTTTTTGGATACAATCATGAAGCTACAGCTTTCAGTCTTTGTAAAGCTTGAAATAATAAGTATGATTGGTAAATACTCAGTATTGGTAATACTCAGTACCTCGGAATGAAATGCTTTTTATCGTCTGAAATCAGCATTATTAACTTAATAAGAATGAAGTAATAATATATATATTAACTCATACCTTGAATGTGAACGTGTGAGAAATAAACAGTACTACTAGAGATTTCTTTGAATTCATGTGGTAACAAAAGTGGAGATATTTGTGTTTGCAGGGGTAAGTAAACGACAAAGCTGGTGTGTATAACGCCGTACTAACAAAGAACTATTCAACGTGGTTTTTTTTTCATACAATAGTCAAAGCCTTGAGGCAAAACATTTCTGAAATCGAAACAACACATCAAATAACAGTTTCCATTTTTGAATAATCAAGCCTCACATTCTTTATATGGACAGGATTTATATAGATTTGTTGTGTAGGAGCTCTTTTTGGTATTGCACACTCGTGTTGCAGCGCTGTGTCTCTTGACAAAAGTGTAATGCAGGGGTATTTTCTATTTCTTCCTATTCGGGCTGCACCGCTATGGTGAATATTTTCCCATGTCTGAATTGTTGTGTTGAAGGTTGGAAGGAGACGGGGCCTTTGTGGACCCGCAGGGAGTGCTTTGGAAGGGGGAGTTTCATGGCAAAGCAGCACTCGGCCTCAACATGGAGCACAGCGTACAAGAATAAGAGGAGCCTTTGAACTATTTTGTCTTTAATACCACATTGAAATAAAAACTGAAAAAAGAAATCTGTACTTTTCAAACATTTTGAATATGTGTTTTCTGTACGACGGAGTAGGACGGGGCGGGGGGACGGGGACGCAGCGTACCATACGCCTGCATGCCCCTTCAGTGTCAGCTCCACTAAAGCTGCTCGGACACCGGCCCGGGGAGGCGTGTGTGACGCGAGCGTGCGACCGACGGTGTTTCAGGTTTGTGTGCGGCCCGGCAGCCGCCGCAAAAAACGGAAACGACAAACGATGACAAGTGTTCAACACTGTTTAATAAGCAACTCTGATATCATAGTTTCTCATTCTATTGTATAATGCCTGTAATGGATCTGCAATTGCACATACCCCTGAACAAATTCAGTATCTCGACTATACAGATATGGAAATGTGAGTAACAAAAAGCACATGTGAATATACTGGTGTAATACTCATACAATGCTAAACACCTCTGGTCAAATACAATTCCAGAAAACAAAAAAAAAAAAACATGCCATTTTCATTGATTGTACAGTTTTCAGGTAGAAAGTGACGCCTTTGTATTGCAAACCTTTAGTGGTAGTTTTAATGTGTTTATGGCAGCAATCAAAAAAAACAAAAAACAAAACAGAGATGGCACTCGAATTTGGCACAAGATACAAAAACAGACATTTGAACTTGACGACTTCAAACCCACAATCGGTTCTTTTGCTTCGGTCGAGGCAGGAAATGTTTGGTGCTGATGATAAATATGTACTCTTCGCCACAAGTCAGCTGGGAAGCTTTTCAAACTGTCGCAATATATTATCTCCATAAACCTGAGAATCTATAAAGTATACAATATTACTTCTTTTTAAAAGATCTGACTTTCCTGAAGAGAATGAAAATAAATAAAAAATAAACCTTTTGTGACGGCAGAGCACTGTGGCTTCACAAGAAAACATACAGTTCTTATTGTGCAGGGAACATTGTTAGACCGAAGAATTAGACGGTAACAAGCAAACACGGGTACAGAACAGAAACATGGTCATGCACAATTTATTTGTACAGAGGAGCGGAAAAAAAAAAAAAAAAACACCACCTAGGCCTCAAACGTGTTCATCTGTACAAAGATAATACACGACGTCTCCGGAGTTAATAACGATACAAAGAGACAAGGAAGTGCAGCAAAACGGGCTGCTTGTGTTCTCCGTCCTCTGTGCTTGCTCGTGTGCTTAAGTCACATTCCCAGGAAACTTGTTAGGTAGTCAAAAGTGGAGGAAGAAAGTCAGTCAATTTAAAATAGAAATAAACCAGCACCATTGGTTTTGTGTCAACTGGACCAGTCGTGTGCTCGGGGGAGCTGCGTTTGTGCCGTTGCGCAGATGAGAAGAGGGGAAAAAAATGACGTTGGGCTTTTTGTTGGCTCTCTTGGTGTTTGGCTCTCAAAATGGAAAAAAATTATTATAACAATCAAACAAAAATCTCACCTTAACATTAACTAAATATCAACCAAGAATAAGGTGGGACTCCTGCCTGAGCCGAAATGAATACGTCGCACTGCCACATTAAACAGCTCTGATTCTATTTGTTTACTTTTTATCGAGTAGGTGTGTGTGTGTGTGTGTGTGTGTGTGTGTGTGTGTGTGTGTGTGTGTGTGTGTGTGTGTGTGTGTGTGTGTGTGTGTGTGTGTGTGTGTGTGTGTGTGTGAAAACAAATGCCAGAGCCCCACCTACAAAGATATCTCTAGTAAACAAGTAAAATAAAATCTGCTATAGATTTGAGGGAGTGTGCCGATTTGTTGCAGGCAAAGCTTCAGGGTGACTCGGTGTCGAGAACCACAGTCAGAGAGGATCTTTTAGTTGAGTAAGGTTACCTTTAAAAGAAATAGATTTATTTTGTCTTATTGTTTTTCACTCGACAAACACTTTCTGTCCACATCCCACCATCTTTTTTTTTTTTTTTTTTAACTGTTTTCCCTACTATTAACAAAGACTCCTAACATTCACGAACAAACCCTCAAATATCTGGCTGGTGTATATATCTATTTTTTTTTTTTTTGGGTGCCATGAGAGCACATAACTCTCACATCCACGTTTGAACTACCATGACGTTGTGGCATAAGTTGTTCTTTTCTAGAAAAGACATAGTAAAACATTTTTGAATCTAGAATCCACAATTCCTACAGGCTTTGTGTTAAAATCATAATATAAAAAAAAAAAACAAAGCAACACAAAAATGATTAGAAATCATTTAAATTTACACCTTTTGAAAAAAAAAATCATTTATCATAAAATGTTTAACACACACATACAAAACAATCAGAAAACAGTCAGAAAAGCACCGACGTGTTAAAAAAGGGGGAGGGGGGGCATATAAACTGACGTTTCACTGTGTTAACATGAGGGGCAGTTAAACTGGGCGAAAGAGTCTCCTGCTACGTTTCCACGTCTTTCTGACGAAGTGCTACTTCTGGTTTATGCCTGTCGCGTGTTCACAGTAGTCGTAGGCACATGTGGCCGTCAAAGCCAAGCTCACAGTAAGCGCCTCAGCTCTCCGCCGTTATAACCGATTTTTTAACACCCCCCCCCCCCACCCCCCCTTTCCTCACTACACATTTCTAACCTCCTCTTCTACATCCAAACACACCTCTCCTCCGCGACCCCTCCCTCCGGCGGGTCACGGATCCTGCAGCAGCCCCTCCCACTGGATGGGCTGCGAGAAGACCTCCCTCTCCAGCCACATCTCGTAGCTGTAGTGGAAGTCCTCGGGCAGGTCCACCCGCTGGCCCAGAACGCTCTGCAGGCAGTTGTCCACCGGCGCAAAGTCGCCGTTCCTGTTCTTGTCGTAGCGGCGGCTGTTGAACTTCTCGATGCTCTCCCGCAGGGCGCACTCCTCCGCCTGGAAATCCCAGGGCCGCGCATCGATATCTGAGAAAAAAAAGTAAAAAAAAAAGAAGAAATAAAACAATCACTTTTTTTTGCCTCTCTCCCAAACACTAACGATGACAGAGCACTTGCTCTCCCGTGAGGGACGGTGACCCTGAAATCCCCCCCTCCCCCAAGCCCCTCCATCCATGTTGCTATGGCAACACAATCCAGAACCTTTCCCCGTGGCTGCAGGAGTATTGTATTTCACACACGCACATGAACCCACAGGATTTATACAATGAGAAAAGGCACACATGCACATTTGTAATCCTGAAGTGTCACATGCTCAGCGCCCGGGGGCGAACCTCGTCCTCATGAGTCTGCGTTGTGTTATTCAGCACTGCGTCAGCGCAAAGGAGGATGTTGGGGATAATGAGTGCTCATCCTGGTGCTGCAGATCGTTGCTAATTTCATCATTCTGCAACACTATTTTTTTTAGGTATAAAAACCCGACACTTGAATTACATGCACAACATGGTTGTTAATTGCTGCACTTATTTAGTATCTTAACCTCAAAAATATTTAAATGGTCCTGCGTGTTATTTCATTCATATGGAGCACATTCCCCTCTGGAGATTAATACAGTGATATAAAATATATTTCAAAAAAGAACAGTCTCAAGTTCATTTAAGCGTGGGAAACAAAGTTTTAAATCTAGTAAGGTCAACTCCAAATATAAAGTTCAAAGGTCTGGGTGATTGTTTTTTTCTAAGTTAGAGCATATTATTCAATTCAAATCCAGTTTTGGTGGAGTAAAAATTGTTAATTTCAACATTTACTCTGCACATTTATAAAATAAAGTCTAAAAATGAATACCTCCTGGTTTGGGCAAGATTAAAAGAGACGGAAAATTCTGACTGACGTACGGAAAACGCCTGTGGTTGTCTGCCAGGCAGAGGCATGACTTGCACTGGAGTGTTGCGTAATTAAGTTAGATGCATCATCTTGGAAGTGTCCAATCAGTTTTCTACCAAGTCAAAGTAAACAATCTAAATATAGTCAACAGATGCACCATGTGTCTTTAACACGCAAGCACAAAAATAGACATTTTCTCATACCAGCAGGATTGCTTGTTGAAGTTGGGGGGGAATAATTTGACAGCTTGTTAATCGTCTGATTTGAGACTTTAAAATAATTGTGTGACACCAAACCCTGAGAAATGTCGGATTCTCGTATAAAATGCTCCACTCTGATGAGAGAATTAGTGAAAGGAGGGGTTATTACTAAGTTAGTCTCCTGGTTTGGTTTCAAACTAAATCTCCCAGTGTATTTTGGATAATCTTGCATTAACTCTTTTCACTGGTACAAAATATTGTAATTTGACTTATAAACGGTTAATGAGAATCGATGCCGTCTCACTTTAAGAATGGGTGACAAAAGAAGAAGAGGCGCACGATTACATGCGATTGCTCTCGTGCGTTTACCGTTGCCGTAGGCCCAGTCGTCGTTGAGCCGGTGGCGCACTTTCTGGTAGATGGCCGACATGGTCTTCATGTTGCTCTTCCTCCACTGGCGGCCCAGGTACTTGGTCTGGATCTTCAGCAGCTTGAGAACGTAGAGCTGCATCATGGCCTGCTTCACCTTGAGCGCTCGCTTCAGGATGGGGGCGGACTTGAACACAACCAGCATCTGATGCAGGAACGGCAATCATAATTCAGGATGCGATGAAACAAAAAAACAACAACAAACAAAACAAACGTACGACGCACCATGGTCCTGGAGTGCTTCCACTTGGTCAGCTTGTTCAGGATCCTCAGCAGATTGATGCAAGAAAACAAGTTCCTCCAGCAGAATTGGTTGCTGTCTCCTGCTTCCTGAAGACACACACACACGTGTACACACACACACACACACATAAGTGCTGGATGCAGTCCCACTTCATCTTCATCCAGCCGGGATCAATCAGACGACATTAGTCTGATAGTGTTGTGACTCACCAGGCTTTCCGCTGTGAGCTCAGGCATCTCATGGACCACACAGTGGGGAAAGTCCAGCACACAAATACTACACACAAACACACAAGAAACAAAACAACTGATCAGACCACACGAATAACGCCAACCTCTGTACCCGACGTCTGCATTTTGTCCGACAGCAAAAAAAAAACCAAAGAGGTGCAGTGTAGGAGAGGACGCCTCTACCTGTTCTTGGCACTGATGTAGGACATGATGTTCTGGTTGAAGAACTTGAGGATGAGTGGGATACAGTTGGCGAACACCAGGTGCTGGGAGACGATCTCGAACTGCAGGGGAAGAAGGAGGAGGAGGAGGCGGAGAGGAGGAATTGTTAGAGATTTTGGCAGTCTGGGGAGACAAAAAAAATAAAATAAAAAGCAGCAACTATATAAATGTGACTGAACTGTCACACTTCTGTTTGGTTTTAATTGCAGCCAGTGGCAGGCATTCAGGCACAATCACAGACTGAATAGAGGAGAAAATAATAATCCTGTATCATTGATGAGTTTCCTGTGTGGGGAAACGATGAAGAGCCGGGGAAGCTAAATAGTATATTTAACCTTTCCTTCATTCAGGAAGCTTTTCATAGATTAAAATGGGGATTTTTGCAGCTGAATTTATATATAATCTCAACAGATCTGCATGTATTCAGTTTTGCTTTTGGAACTTCCAGATCCGACCGTGGAAAACTCGGTGCCGCCTTCCACACTGCAGCTTCTTCCTTCGGCCTGTAATCTCTTTCAGTTGCAGCAGAGGGCACCACCACTGTGATTCTGCAGAGCAGCCAATCCACCGTGTGAAGGAATCTCCTCTTCCTAGCAACAGCGAATATCTGCATCAGTGTCCCCATGACACCGAACCGCAGAACTCCAGATGGTGGAGTTGAACGCGCAGCGGTGGGGCTCCTAAATGTGAGCAGTGTGTTTAAAGGGAAGCCTTTCTTTTGTCTTGTTAAATCAGGCTTATTCAGAAGGTTTAAAGGTAGGCAGAGGTGGAGGGGGTCTATAGGTGGGATAATAAGATGAAGGATAGTGGAGGTAGTGCTGGGGGGAGGTGCTTGGATATTAGTGCGAGGAGTGCAAAACGTAAGGTGCCTGCAGGAGGACACAGAGTGTGTGTGTGTGTGTGTGTGTGTGTGTGTGTGTGTGTGTGTGTGTGTGTGTGTGTGTGTGTGTGTGTGTGTGTGTGTGTAACCTGATAGATATGGTTGAGCTTGAGGTGCTTGAGGAGCAGCAGCAGCAGAGCGGAGATGGCCTTGACGATGATTTCTTTGTGGCGGTTCACGTCGATCCCCAGCTTCATGCTCTGAAGGACGGTGATACTGAAGGCACGCAAACACAAGCCCACAGTAAATCCTTCAAGTTCCGCAGTGATGATGGGAAAAACATTTTCAACAAAGCTTTGACTCAAAACCCACGCGGAGACAGACTGTGCTGAATAAAACATGTCAGCCGTGTCTGAAAGCATTTTTATTTATTTTTTTAATACATGTTTCGTTTCCGTGTTTAAAAAGGAATAAAACACACAAACAGTCTCTCCTGACATCTGCAGCCAAAACAGAGCCGCCCTCAGAGAATTTCACATTCATCACTCCTGTTCTAAAGCAAAGAAGCGGCACCACGGAACAAAAAAAAAACCCCATCTGAGGACTGCCGTCGTCTTTCCGCAGTACTTACGGCATCTCCTCGGGCAAGACATCAGCCAGGATGTTGATGGAGTCTGTTTTGGCTTTGGAAGTCGGCGCTGCAGCCAGCAGCAGCTTCAGGAGGGCGATCTGACCGGGAAATACAACCAAACACGACAACAAACCGATATTGTTGAGACCGTCACATAACCGACTGAATCACAAACCGGGTCAAGGTCTCCGAGTGTTTTTCTCACACGATTCAGATCCAGATCTAAGCCACATACAGTATCTTGCATAGTAGGATGTCATTCATTCATGTTGATATTAAGACTGGGTAGTCAGATATCTAAGAGGATGAAGAGTTAAAGATTTACAGGTTAACCATGAATGGAACCAAATATATTCCCTTCGCATTTATTTTGTGAATAAAAACACACATTTGGAAGATATCATGGTTGTAAACCGTGAGACTTTATGGAAATCCTACATCTGCTCATCAGCTGGTATTAAACCTATGAGAAATGTTATATTGTCCAATAAAAATAACAGCGACACACCCAGTAAAAGCTGTAACTTTGCATGTAAGCGCAGGGAAAAACATTGCAGTGTGAAAATAACAGAAAACAGAAAAGGGAAAATATACTACATTAAGTTGTTATGATTTACACATATAGAAATACAACATATTACAACTTAAGTTTTGGCTGCAAAATCAAATGTGTTTTGTTTTTTTAACATAATCAATACAAAAGTCATTGTCGCTGTAGGGAATTTCATCTTGGGCTCCAAGAATCTAAAATACTGCATTTTGCAACAAAACTACAAATAAAGTGTGTTGTATTGCTTTGTGTTCGTCAAACTGCAGTAATGTCAGCGAAAAGTCAATCTTAAACTCCTCACCACATACTGCGACAGGTTGGGAAGCATTCCCAGGTAGAGCATCTCGGCTGGCGTCTCCTCCACGTCCTCCTCCCCCTTTTAACACCAGACACAGACACACAGCGGGAAGAAAGACTATCCTTTAATATAATAATAAATGGGTTTGTTAATGTTTGGAAAAGCATTTAGTTCTTAATGGCAACGATGTGATTCAGTGTATGTTTGGTTTGCTGACCAGCGTCAGTGGACACTGCTGCAGCTCGTCCTCCTTCTTGATCTGGACTTCAGCGATGGACACATATTTGTGCTGGAACAAAGAGAAAGGAGAAAGTTAAACATGGCATGGATTTCAAAATAAGAGTCACACCAAGAGAGGTATTCATGGGTTTAATTACACTTCTCAGTGTGTCGAAACAGTGTGTATGGATTGGTAAGTGTCCGGGGGAATCAACAGAGAGAGAGAGTATTGATTAGAAGGACTTGTATATTATGAGTCAAAACACGCGATAAGATGCAACCGAGTGATTAATTTCCCCACACACCTGTTTGAGAGTCTTCACGCTCTCATGAATGGGCCTGGGTAAGCCCACCAGGGTCTCGGTGTCGCTAGAAAACGGCACATTCAAAGTCAAATCAGGCTGAAAGGTGAGACCGATCGAAAGAGAAATGGAGGCTGTTTCACGGCCTACCTTCCCAAAGTGAAACCGATGAACTTGTTCCTGCTGGTCTCCAGGAAGTGCTCGATGTCTTTCTCCCTGCGGGACGCACAAGACGAGAGTTCAATCGGGATTCGGATTAATTTCAGGAACACCTGCAGCCACACACACACCCACGTTAAACGCATGAGCAGCAGCTTTACTGCATTAGCCTCCTCCAATCTCATCAGTCGCGCCGCTGCTCCGGGCGAGAAGGGTTAAAAAAAAATACAAAATAAAAAAAAACTCCCACCAATCTGCATTTAATCAGCCATGTGCGACGCAGAACCCTGATCCAAGGACAGAGAAGTAGCTGCACCCCGTGAAGGATAGACAAAGTGTAGGTTTACTGATCATGAATGCGTGATAGACGCAGCGTCATTAAGTGTTTGTGTCTCCACTCAGATGCACTAGTCATGCCTGCAAACCAGCAAAGCAACACCCCGGAGAGACACCCGGGCGACTTGTCTGGAACACACAGATGGAGAACATATTGCTCGGTTCGAGCAAGGAGAAGAAAAAAAAAACAAAAAAAAAACAAACTGCAAGAGATTTCTTTTCAAATCTAGTTTTAATGTCTCACATGGTGCCACAGACACGAGGGTGGGAAAGTGACAGCAGCTGCTGAGCCAAGTGGTGTTACGTCTTGGCTGCAGTATTCTCCACTCTCGTGGTCGGGATGGCAGGAAGCCAACAAACAATTCGGTTTTACTATGCAGAATGAAAATAAGTGTCCATACATGAATAAATAATCTCACAGGGACATTTTATGCTGTTTTGTTTATTAAAAAAGTGTCTATGTGAAGTTTTTATAAGTATGTTATGTGCAAGATCTGTGTTACAGGTCAGATCTAATAGGGGGCAAAAGAACTCTTATTTATTTTATTAGGACACAAATGGAATAAATAAATAAATAAATCTAAAAGCTGCAGTGGCTAAAAGCAGCTTCAAAGCCTAAAACCAGGACAAAATGTGAAAAGGTAAAGTGTCCAAGATGTCTCGAAGTGTCAAAATTGCATCCCTGAATTTCCTCAAAACTGCGAAAAGAGCGTAAATGAAGAAGCTTAAAAAGCAAAGCTCAAAGAACAAAACAAATAAATGGCAAACACACGTAAGACGGCTAATATAGCTACAAGATAAAATAAGTAGAGTAAAAAAGGTTCAAAACTGCTTAATAAATAAATAAATAAATAAAGTGTGTTTCATGTTGCAGTTATAAAAAAAAATTATCTACAACTTTATGAGTTGTGTTGCCTCATTTTAAAATTTCAACAGAGACGGAGCTGATCACCTGACTTTGGGCGCCCAGGGAAGGCCTTTCGGGAAGTTGACCCTCTCCGTCGGGGGTCTCAGCGGAGGCGGTGGCGGCGGCGGCTGGATGATGACGTCCCGGTCCAGCGGGTCCACCTCGCCTTCGATACCGCTGTCCGTGTCCTCGGGGTCCTCCTCCTCGTCCCGGGCATCGTCGTTCTTGAAGGGATCCCGCTCGTTGTACGTGTCCAGGCTGTCCTGCTTGACCAGAGGCTGAGAGAGAAGAGAGGAGGACGTATAGTGTCCATGATGAACCGACCAACAATGAAATCTCCGTCTGAACCACGCTTGAGGTGAGTTTATAGCCGACGCAGCATTATGGAAACCTGCTGGCAGAGTTATTCCTGACATTCCACATACTGGCCACGCTGAACTTTGAAAAAAGTGACGAAAGCAGAAAAGTTATATAACGCATACACTTATGTATGCGTTTGTCATGTCAATAATGCAGCTTTATTTTTATTTTCAAGTTACACTTTCTAAAGCCCTCAAAAGTCCTTTAGTTTACTAAAATAAAAGGCTCAGAGCCAGAGTTTATGTTCACCAAAGGTAAATGGATCTCACTATTAATTCACTTTAAGGATCAGAAGCCTCCTCCTTGGTTGAAAGACTTTCCTGAACTTTGAGAAAATCAAGTAGAATATCCGAGACTAAAATATTCCAACAAAATGCTGTCCGATGTCAAACTTTTATTTTGTAAAATAACTAAATATATCTCTTTAAAATGGATGGCATGCTATTCTGTGGATATGCTGGATGTTATTTATGAAGATACATGTAAGAAATATATATATACATATATTTTCAACAGATTTTCTTCAAGGATCATTCATGAGGAAATCAATCCGGCCCTCTTGCAGTCACAGCGGCTGATGATCAGACCGACACTTAAGTGGAAGCGATGGTGGAAATGCCACCAAGCCTCACGTGCAATCGGAGGATTATAGATGAGTCGACTGTCGGCTTCCTAACAGGTGAGGCCAAACAAACAGGAGGACGAGCGACGGATACGTCAGTCAAGAGTACAGTTTGTTTACACCCAACGCCCACCTGAGGGGAGGCCTAATTACACCGCAACACAAACACCTCAGTGGGTGGACTGAGTGGATGCTTTAATATGAAGCAGCAGGCACAATCTCCGCTCAGCTTTTAGCGGGAAAGCATCAATAAGCAGGTCAGCATCTCCTGACCTGCACAACCTGTACGCTACAAAGGGCAAAACGTTCTACTTTTCAATGCAGGTGGTTAATAAAGAGTGAGCTAACCACCGATCATTATTCTTTTAAGTGTTTTCCTGTTTGGGGTTACGAGTCCTGCATCTATGAATCTCTCTGGCCTTCCTCTAAGCGACTAATAAATCTGAAAATAAAAAATATTATTGGAGGAAAAGAGAGATTAATTCAGCGTGGCCAGACTTTGCTATAATTGCCAATGGAGTTTGTTTACTTTTATGTTTTGATATGTATGAAAATGTGAGCAAACAATGAAGATAAGTCATGTTGAAAGACCTAAAAAGTAATAAAGTGAATATAAAGTGATCTATTAACATGTTGAATTTGAAATAATTTCCTCCAGACAAACTGCAAAGAAAGCAGGTCAGATCAATCTGACATTTTCCCCAGTCTGAAAGGTAAAAGTCAGCATTCGCCGCATTCACAAGCCGTGACTTACCACACGTCGGCACTTCAGAAGGAACAGGCAAAGAATGCAAGCAAAAGTCTAAAGACAAAGTGTTTGTCTCGATCTCTTAATCTGCAAACGATCCCATTTCATCTCAAGTGTAAAAACACATACATACACACACACACAAACACGCCATCTTTGATCAAACAGATTTTCCGATGAATGACTGTGGTAATAGTGCAAGCATCAGGCATGAGTCAGCGATCTGGGCATTAGTTGAGCTGCTGCAATCGATGTATGGTGCACCGGTGGTAGTCCTACAGCCGGACTTGACGGTGAGTATAGTGAGTGTATGGTGGGAGGGAGGGAGTGAGAGGAAAGAAGGGGGGGGGAGGGGGGAGTGAAACTGTGCTGTGAGCCATTCTCTATGGAAAAGCCATTCTCTGCTCGGGTGGGAGGTAAAAGTTAGTGTTTATCTGTCGGGGTTAGGGGGCAACTGCTTTCAATGGCATCCACTTAGAGAGAGAGGTCAAATGAAACCCAAACGCCACACCTGCAGAGGTCAAACTATGGTAACGGTGAGCTCAGGCCACCTCCTCAGAAGGAATGCATTTTAAAGACATTGGCCCCTAGTCCAGAGTCGACGGGTGCGAGGTGATTTTGGAGGCCAAACTCGGCAGCGATGTGATGAAAACTAATCGGGGAGATGCTCCTACTGCGGATGTCTGAAGTCTATGGGACGTGGACGGCGACCGCTCCAGTGCCAATGATAACAGCCAGCAAGTCAGCCCTGTCCCTCAAACCCCACCGCCCCCGACTGAGCAGGCCACAGAAGAGGAGGAGGAGGAGCAGAGAAAAGGAAGAAGAATGAAGAAGGACGTGAAAATGGAAGGAGCGGGAAGAGAAAGGAGAGAGAATAATGAGAGGGGAGAGGACATGGTGGAATGGTGGGGAAATGGAGGAAACACACGCAGAATCATTTAAAAGTTAGGAGTGAAAGGAAGTCAATATTAGGAGAGACTGAAGACATGCATGGTAGAGGAGGAGGAGGAGGAGGAGGAGGAGGAAGAGTGAAGTCAACAAAATGCTGAATTTGAAGTGAAATGTAAGGCTGCACCAAAGGAAGTCAGATTAAACTGTACGTTTCTGATCTATTGCACTTAGAATCGCTCGAATGAAGAGAGTCTAGACAACTTTGGTTGAACATCCGAAGTGTTAAATAAATGTGGTGCATCCCGGCAGGACCAGGAGAGGTTAAATGGAAGGGATATGAGGGCACGGAGAGGTAGAAAGCAAAAGATACAGAAAGAGGAGAGAGCGAGAGAGACTGTAGGCGGTACGGGGATGTGGGAGAGGAGTGCAAAAACGTCCAGCTCAGTGCAGAGAGAAAATGCAGGAGGAAAAACAGGGAAATTGTGGGTAAAGACCTGCTTCTTGGGAAAGGGACTGTCTCCTTCCAAGCTATCAACAAAGGCACTCTGTGGGGACACAAGGAAGACGGGCAATGAGAAACCAGAGTCTGTCCTGTTAAAGCTCTAAGACAAAAAAAAAAAGAAATAAGGCTGGGATTCCCAAAACTGTCCGAGCGCCAAGATCATCTGCGGTCTCTGACTCACAACAGGGAACCGATGATGTTGGCCGACCCGGCACAGAGTTACAGCAGGGCCACTTTGCTTACTTTAACAACTCAAACTACTAGTTTAGGATGGATTACGTCCCGTTAGCAGTTTAGCGGAGGCATTAAAATGTGTGTTAGAATAACGTGCATGCTGGGCGGAGGCGAGCGCGGCGGAGCCTTGTACCCTGCGACTGCGGCGGCCTCGCTTCTGCTGCTGCTGCTGCTCGATGAGCTCCATGGCGGAGGCCGGCGGCGAGGCGGCCCTCATGGCCCTCACCACCTTGATGCTGTCCTCCGGCAGCGGCGGCAGATGGAGGCGCTCTCGGCCTCGCACTTTCATCTCCTGGAGCTCCTCGAAACCTCCCAGGGTGAACTGAGGGAAAAGAAAGACGAAAAAAACTTTGAAATTCGGCTACCAAAGTCTAAATATTGTCAAATGTCTGTTAGAAAAACATGTGGAGTAAGCACCTTAAAATAAATATAATAATAAATGTTTGTTTCTATCGTTTCTTTTGTGTACATGCTTGTAAATAGATAAATATAGTGTTGTAATGCCACTACTTCAGGCTTGTAACAGCCAATAATGTGATAATTCTTTGTAATTTTCCAAGTAATAAAGCCAACAATATCATAACTTGCCAATGATGTAATAAAAAAGTTTAGATTATTGGCAAAACGTCACTTCAATAGTGAAATCAAATATTAATAGCAAGTTATTACTTTACGGGCTTTATTACAAACGCACCATAAAGCCTGTCTGATCGTTATTCCGAGTCACTTTTCATTTGCAGTGGCTGGCGATCCCTAACTTTCAGCGACTCTGTATTGGCACTGACCAGGACGGTTTTCCAGAGCAGCAGCAGCACTTTCTTCATGGGGAAGTGTGGCGCGTTCATGCTGCAGAACTTGGTCACCATGGTGAAGAGGAGCAGGGCGAAGGGCTCGCCGTTGTACATGGGCGAACCTGAGGGGAACCACCGACAATGCTTAAAATGTAAAACCCGCTAAAAAAAAAAAAAAAAAAAAAAAAAACGCACAGCAGTACACCTGTCCTGCACATACCCAACTCATTCTTAAATGTCTCCCTGGCTGCGGTCCACTCGGGTCGGTCGTCTTCCGTTTGAACTCTAACGGTCTCCACCATCAGGTACATGATGCTCAGTAACACTCTGCAAGAAATAGTAACGTAGAGAGACACAATTTGACATTTTCAATGCATTTAAACGCACTTCTAAAGTGGTATAATGTCCACAAGGATCCACAAATATGAAACCATGAGGTAAAAAAATAAATAAATAAAAAAAGGAATAATAAGTGGAAGCTGAGCTTTGTTTTGCAGCTTGCATTGAAGGGGCAACAATATCTAGGCTCTTGCAAAATAATGCTCCATTCATCCCCAATTATCTGTTGTACGTCAGGTGGTGTTTTGCGCATTAACCTCTTTGTTCGCCCTACAAAGCGTCTGGCTCTGTTCTAAATAACTATAATGGCCTTCGGTTCTGTTCGAGCAATTAGGTGCAAATCCACTCCTCTCCAGCATGTAATTATTAGTAAGTGTTCATGTGGGAAAACGGAACAGACTCGGCTCTGTGTCACCGTGTGTGTGTGTGTGTGTGTGTGTGTGTGTGTGTGTGTGTGTGTGTGTGTGTGTGTGTGTGTGTGTGTGTGTGTGTGTGTGTGTATAGGAGCATCCATTCCATTTTGTAAAAAAAAATAAAAAATCAATCCTATTAAGCTGAAGCAGAGAGTAAATGAATGTGAGGAGGAGGGACACATAGTTTAATTACATTCCAGACACTAAAAAAGGGTAAGAAGCCGTTTTGATTTATTCTTTTAAAAGGTTTTTTTTTTCTAAACTGGCATCTGCATTTCAGTGTCATTTGCTGGGGGGGGTGGAAGGGTGGAGGGGGCTCTACACTCCCTTCAGGCAACACATTTGATCCTCTGCTGAAGTATTATTATCACAGGGAGGGATAACATCCATCCACCTCTCATAGTGAGCGACTTCACCAGCAGACTGAATAAAACACATCAAATGCTGTTATTTTTGTAGTTGTTTACAAGAGCTTTTTATTATTATTAGAATGTTCATTCATTACATTAACAGTACATCCAACTCTAATCATCATTCATTAAAGTAAATCTTATAGTCAAACTACATATTTTTCATCCTGGTTTCAAACAACCCTGACAGGGAATATAAGGTATATTTGCAAAAGAAACACCCCGTCTAGTTTGGTTTTTTAACCACAGATTGCAGCCTGATATTATATTTTAGAACTTACCTGAGCTCTGTGCTGTCTGCCAGAGAGATGGCGGGCTTCCTCACGGCGCTGCTGCACGCCTGGTTGTTACTGCAGAAGCAATACGCATGTTACGTTAGTCGCGTATCTGAGAAAAGCCACCATCAAATACAACCCGGGTGTATTAATAATACTAAAGACAATTGATCTGAAGTTCTCAGCCTCGTGACCGAGCAGCATCCCCGAGCAGAAGCGTCTGTGCAGCTACCATCCGAGTTATCAGAGCCTCTCTTTACCACCGCGTGTCTCCCTCGTCCACGTCAAGCTGAAGCGGCTATCCGGCCTGACAAGACGCATGCACCCGGCGCGTCCCACTCACTCGATCTCCATGCTGAGCAGCTCCAGCAGCGCGGTGAAGATGCCCATGTCGTAGAGCAGAAAGACGTTGTGCCTGGACCAGTGGAGCACATCAACCTCGGTATCGCACTCGTCAAACACTCCTGAGGAGAGCACGCAGAGGGCAGAAGGGGAGGGCGGAGAGCTTCAGCAGATTTTATGTGCAAAGACTTATTCAGAGAAAAGTCCAGTTATTTATATTTTATAAAGGAAAATGGTATTTTCAGGGGTGAACTTTGAGAAATGTTTGATATAATTGAACAAGTAAATTTCATTTATTTCTGCTATTGAACAAGCTGGCAGCACTGCCACACTGTCATGACCCGCTGTGGAAGCTTGAAAGCAACATATTCCTTCTTTCGCCGTAGTGGCTGATCCAAACCAAAAAAAATAGAAGGATCCTTTTGCGCCCACTCACCCTGAGCAAGGTAGAGGATGGCTCTGGCCACCTTCAGCCTCTTGTCCCGGTCGGTGACCTCCAGCGCGTCCAGCAGCCTCATCACATACGCCCTCTGCTCCTCCACCGTCAGCTCGATCCACCTTCTGCCTTTGGCTGCAGGACGAACACAAACACACTGAACTCAAGGTTACTTTCAGAATCGAGCATAATAACCGCCTTCGTTTTCTGCTGTGCCTTCGAAACCACAGTTTGGATGGAGCGTACAGCCATGTGGACCTTTTATTTTAACTTGTTAGAAAGAATACAAGTCTGTCTCCTATCACATTCCCTCTAACAGGATTAGTTATTTCATTAAAGTCTTGCTTGAATAACTCTGGTTGTCTGGATATGCTCCCTTCTTACTCACGTTCAAGAACCTCCCCATCTCTAGTGGGGAGGGTCCTCTGTCGCTGCGATGCCGACACGCTTGGCTCAAGCCAAACAAAATGATATAGGAGCTCCCGACAAGGTCACGCCGAAGGTTTTCACTGACAGACACAAAATCAATGCTTAAAAGAAGAGGGCATAAGTGGATTCATTGGAAGTCCAATGGAGACAAATCAACAAGGGGTTTTTCACACTTTTCTCTCTCTTCCACATGACCTCTTTGCAATTTGTTTGTTACTTTGGCTGTTTAGAGTGAGTGTAGGTGTGTAAATATGCAGACTAAATGTTGCTTCAATCCACGTGGTCGGCTTTAAAAACCGCCGAGAACGATTGGAGCACACGAATGTACAGTATCATTAATGGACACAAAATAAGGGAAAGTTGACGTATTGCATATAAAGAAAATCAAAAGACGAATGCTCTTCACACAAATGAAGTACGACACAGCCCAGATGACAAACGGCTACAAGAACTACAGCATGCCGTCCCCGGCAAAGATTACTTCCTGTCATCTATTCTTAGGGTCGTCATTTGATTAAACAGACAGTAATAGGCATTAGGCGGCAGCACATCATCTTCATCATCATCATCAGTGAAGCACTGATCTTCTTCTACTTAAGCAGACGGCACAAGTCAGAATATCTCATGTCCGCCCAACAGAAACGCTCTCTGATTTAAGCAGCGTCTTCAGAAAAAACTGCAGAGGAGCTTAAATTAGACGTCGGGATAATGACTGTAATTTACATACGTGACATTGCGGCGTTTGTGGGCCGAGGCGTCACGCTTTGATAAGGATGCCGGTGGCGGCGGCGGCGGCCCCGCCCCACTGTATAAATACTTGAGTGAGTCAAACAGGAAAACCACCTTCTGTAAACTACAGCGCGCTGAACAGGCCGGATACACCCGCAATTATGAAAAGACAGTGAAGTTAATAATAATAAAAAAAAAAAAAAAAGCCTGGTGCTTCGTCTCCGTAAAACAGTTCGTCTTCACTCAGCGTGAAAGGAAGGCGACACAGAAAAGAAAAGGTTTATTTTGTCCTTGCAAAACCAAAAATATTACTCTTTTATCTGCGATTATGACTTCACGTCTTTATCCTCCATTATTGTGATTCTCTAAATTACCGCTCCAACGAGATGCATCAAATGTCCACCGATACGTCCCCGATCGCTTGTCATGCAGACAATAAAGCCAAGGTTTACGCTGGAAAAGCCGCTTTTATCCCGAGTAACCCAAACAGTAATCACACGGTTTAGGATGGCCCGCCCGTCTGTATCAGTCGGGACATTCATTCTTTGAAGAGCTTAAAAGAGCAGAGCTTTGATGTGCCTGTTCACCACCGCATCACGATGATCAGCTTAAAAATTAATATAAACAAAATATAATAATTTTTTAAATGGAGCTCCTCATCGTAGAGTCATTCAGACTGTATCTAATGCTTTTCGTCAGGCTCGGAAAACTCTTTTGACATTTGTGACTGCGGTGAACTGGAGTCGTCTTTTAATCTCTTCAGCGAGCAACATGCGATCGCTCACTTTATTCAACCTTCAACGTTTCAGTAAAGGACACTTGTCAAGCGCTCGCCTCCGTCCTCTCAGAGCTCACAGAGATAAACAGAAGCAACATGGAGAGATGGAGAGAGCGAGAGAGAGAAAGAGAGAGAGAGAGAGAGAGAGAGAGAGAGCATCCGCAGCCCCATTTCATCCATCAAACACACAGCGTGCGGCTCCGGTTTGCTCTCCCCAGGAGGCAAAACCTTATAGGAAACCTGAACATGGCGAGCAAAGCTTGAGGATTCACACGGACACGGTACCATGGCTCCTGAAGTCCTCTTCAAAGTAGTCTCTGTTGAGGGCGAACTCCGGCTCCTCCGTGTAGCTGTAGAGCTCTGAGGAGAGGAGGGAGGAGGCTCAGATGGGGAAAACACAAAACTTGATTTCAAGAGAATTCTGGGGTCGTTTATCAGTCAGAGGGTCATTCGTTTTTTTTTGTTTTTTTCAGGGTACAACTTTGAGTTTAGATAGAGAAAACTAGAAAAGGGAATGGAAAAGAGAGAATATCTAGAAGGGGCAAGAAAAGAGTAAAAAGAAAAGACAAGTATTAAATGAATGGAACAAAAAAAAAAAGCAGAGACAAGAGATGTACGACGTGGAAAAGGAAAATATCCAGCAGTAAAATGCTGACAGGGCAGATTTACATGAGAAGGGAACAGGAGACCAGATCTTTAAAGAAAAGATGGAGGAAGGAAAGGCTCTAGAAAAGAGGAGAAGAAAGAAAAGATTTGTTTTAGAAGAGAAGATCTTGAAGGGACGTTATGACCTAAAACAAACAGCAGCGACGGTTGAGATCAGCAGACGAAGAAAAATCGAAGATTTAGAGGCACTGAAAAGACAAAATCTTAAAAACATGTGCAGGAAAGAAAGCCTCGAGAAAAAAAAGGAGCACGAAAACAATCAGGATAGAAGAGAAGATTTTGAAAAGAACTTGTGATCGAGAAGAAGTGATGATCTAAAAAAGAAGCTTGCGAGCCAGACAGAGGAGACAGCGCAGGAAGAACTGAATAAAGGACAGAGAAGAATAAACGTTGAACAGAGGGAGGGAAGAATATCAAAATGTAATGAATCCACAAAGACATGATAAAAATAACCAGAAAGACGATCACGCCGACACGAGATTGTTCTAAATTTTCCATCCACGCGTCGGCTGGAACCGAGAAAATAAGAGGCGAGGAATGTAAACGACGCACGGGAAAAGTAAATATTGTGCCGCGCGTCCGTCGGCTTTCCTGAAGTTCTGTTTACTTTCATTTCACGTTACGTCTCCGTCTATTTATTAACCAAGTCACACAGAATGTGAGGACCACTTAAGAATTTATGATTTGGCATTAGTGTCAGAACAGTCAGCATTTATCACAGGGTCACACATTGGTGTGGAGAACAAGTTCACAAACAGCAAGTTCACCAAAGTTTCTCCTGGTGAAACGTGACGCATCGCAACCAGTCATAATGTTGAAATCTTTAGAGCCAAAAGGCAATAATAAATAAATAAATAAAGATGTGTTGGTTCTCGCAGGTGGAGTAAGCGCTTCGCGTTACCTGAAAGCTCAGCCGTGAGCGTGTCCGTGTCTCCGTACTCGAACTCCAGGTTCGGAGACTCCATGGAGCTCTGAGGGTTCGGAAAACAAAAAAACAAAAACAGTCACAGTCACGATAGTGTGACCCTGAGCGCCGCAGTGTCACAGATGTCCCAACACCCACGTCCACACAAACAAACCGCAGGCCACTCGCATATTTTACACCTACCTCTACTCTGCACTCCATTTTCTCACACACACACACACACACACACACACACACACACACACACACACACACACACACACACACACACACACACACACACACACACACACACACACACACACACACACACACACACACACACACACACACACACACACACACACACACACACACGATTGGTCATTTACATTTTCTTCTTCTGTTGTACAGAGCTACTTGCGACTCATTGAGTGAGTAACAGGAGGCTCTCCCCAGCAATCCAGAGGACTCCCCCCCCCCCACCCCACAACTCAGAGCAGATTAGCTGCTGTATCCGGGCAAGGGTCTCTCC
Source organism: Lipophrys pholis (assembly GCF_963383615.2). Taxonomy (NCBI): domain Eukaryota; kingdom Metazoa; phylum Chordata; class Actinopteri; order Blenniiformes; family Blenniidae; genus Lipophrys; species Lipophrys pholis. The sequence continues at coordinate 13,278,023 of NC_137644.1, read as the reverse complement.
CGGCTCTGACTTTAGCCTCACCCTGTGATTAGCACATGCCCACGAGACACACCGCTCAACACACAGAGTCTCTTTAGGGCGCATTTAATTCTCCCCAACTTTGTCTGCAACCGATAAAAAAAAAAAATCCCCCCCCCCCACGGCTTGATCTCAAAGTCAACGTCTCTGAATGATTTTGAGTAGGCTTTGGAGAGAATCTGATTTGTGGAGACACACACACACACATATTAAAAGCATGACCTTAATGCCAGACTAGCCGACTCGCTCAGGGAAAAGAAACGAGAGAGTCCACAGTACATGGGGATCACTGAAAGTGATACTGCTGAAGCGGCTGCAGAGCAGCAGAAAATGACTCAAGACTTGACCTTGAAGATTCTTGAGTTTCTGTGAAGGACATTTTTCTCTAACTAGTTATGTATTAAAGAAAAGAAAAAGGGGTTTCCAGCTTTCTCTGTGAAGTTTTTCTTCCACCCCCCCCCCCCACATCCAAAGACATGCATGTTGAAGTATTTGATCACCAAATTGCCCGTTGATGAGATCATTCCGCTACGTTCACCTCATTTCATTCCTATTAATCTGAACCACACACACACACACATGGCAGTTTAGAGCTCGAGCTGGACTTTCCCCCCCCAGCTTCAAAAACCGTTCTCAAACAAGTGATTCAGACTGAAAAGCAAAAAAAACGGGCCTTTCCTGACACAAGTAAGACGAGCAAGTTCACATCGAGGATCACTGTGAAAACAATTCCTCTTCCACGTGCAGGAAAAGGGTGTACAGTACAAACAAAGACGTCGCCGTATGAAAACGCCGCCTGTGCAGAATAACTTCCGCCTGGTACGTACAGCATATAGAGTGCATGAGGACGGTGACACGCGGTGTCACAACAAACAGGCTGGAGAGCCATGGTTTGTCTAGCTCCTGGGTTTGGTTTGCAAACTGAAATGTCCCTTCAGACGATATTAAATATGCATTCTCAATGCAAATGGGAATTAAGAAACACTGCAGGCAGAGCTGGACGGGCGCGAGCCGCCGTTTAACCCTGTGACAACCTGCCCGAGGGGCCGGCCGGGGTCTGTAAATAAGGATGAGCACTCCGAGTCAGCTCCACCCCGGGTAAACAACTGTGCAGCGCGACGTAACCGTCTCCTATAAATACTTGCTGCGTCCGACTGTAATACGCAGGTCGTCAGCCGGCGGCGTTTTTTTGTTTATGACACCGGGGCCAAAGTAAAGCGATTCATGTCATTACCGGACTTGTACACCAGGAAACAAGACCCACTTGGAAGCGGAGACGGCAACATGCTGGTGTTACTCAGGGTGCGAATGAGGAAGGCCTGCGGGTCCGTGATGGAGGTTCGTTGAGGCTGCGTAAGATTCTACCGTCAACTACATCCTGGCTTCTGACAGCTGCACATGATCAGTCAGATATGCGGATACCGTGAGTTTTTTTTTTTATTGGAGATTTCTGATGCGACAAGCTGCTCATTGTACGATTAATTAGCCATAAATATAGATTACATTATCGTTTGTTTTTTTGGAGTCGACTCTGGGCGGAGGCAGGGTACCTCCCGGACATCACAGGGAGACAGATAATCACACTTACAAGCAATGTGGAGCCACCAATAGAACTATGAACTCAAAATGTGTTTTTTTTATTTGTTTACTGTTGCAGGGAAATCACAGCACCCAAATAAAAACACATTCACTATGTGGCCACAGTAAAATAGAGAAAAGTTTGTCTCATCCCACTGTAAGGAGGCCCAAAACTAACATCTCTGCTCAAATGACAGAGCAATTAAAAGTACCTTTATGAGTCTCAATGCTGAATAGAAGAGGTTGAAATCGGTCATGAGAACCTCTTGTGAAGCGTTTAGATCAGACATATTCTTTAAAGCTTTAAAAGATATGTGGGTATAGGTACAGGAGAGGACACTATCAATGGTTTTGGAAGAGCTTGAAGGAGACATGACAGTAAGAGGAGAAGCTCGTCCTCGTTTCTTTAAGCCGAGACCAGAAACATGTTTGGTGTTATTATTCTCTATAAGAAACAAACCTAAAACAACGGAATAGATATCGGAAAAGTCTTCTGTTCCCAAACTGAGACCCTTCATTTGGTTCCTCTTTAATTTCTTGGGGTGGCCCATCCTCTCCTCCCTCTTTCTACTCATCCGCTCTCTCATCCCCCTCTCCAGCCTTCTGCCGCCAGCTGATAACGGTCCCAGCTCCAAACTGGCACGGCGTCCTCGTCCCTACACTCTTGTGTGCAAACACCGGGCACAGTGTCAAGGCAGCCCCCCCCACACACACACTCCAACCAACATATGCTGAATGGACAACAGGCGACCGCTCCGGCCAGCCCCGGCGACGAGCATCAGCTCACACACACACACACGAGTGAATCAGGTCTGAGGCCGACGGCGCCCAGCAGACAGACGAGGCCTGAAAGCCGCGGAGGTCAGGGAGCATCAGCGCACGTTGACGTTAAACACTTTCAACGTCCGTGTCATTCAGCCACCAACCCCCTCCGTCCCAGAATCCATCGGCCGTGAGATGAATATGCTCCAATTCCCCCAAAAACCATTCAGCCCCCCCCCGTGCTTCGGAAGCTGAATGGTTTTGGCCCTGGATGACAAGCTCCGACTGACTCACTGGCATCTCTCATGAGCCGCAACCCCAACGACTCAACCGGCGTCGTCTTGTAATTTTTTCATGAGGAAGAATGAGTTAAGAGCTGCACGGCAGAAAAATAGTGTTTTTTTTTCCAAAAGAAAGAGCCCGTTATGGGATTTCACATGAGCTGTGCTGGTTTCTGCTGAGAAAGAAAAAAAAAAAAGAAAAAAAAAAGCAGAGGCGACCAGAGAGAAGGTGAATCCAAACACTGGTAAACATCACAAGAAACACTGACTTTGAATCATAGTGTGGAATAGCTGCAACTTGCTTTAAATCCATAAAAGGAGACCAGGTTATGCTGCAACTACACTTATTGGATTCATTTATGAAAGACGGTTAAAATAAATAAAGAATCTGAATAATCATACATTTTCATCCGTAGATTGTTTGTTCTTCCCGATCAGGAGCTCAAAACAATCAAGACCTTCTGGAAAACATCTTGAAACATGACAAAAGCAACTGTAATGTATGCACACTTCATGGTATGTGGAAGGGGCCCTATGATAACTTCCCTACAGGAACTGAGATATCACTGAACCTTGAATAATGGTTGAAACTTGATCCCACAAAAATGATTATTTGCATCAAACTGGTCCAGATCTGAAAGTGAAGCATTAAAAACCCAAAGCAATCCACTCACGGGAGCTTTAGGAGGTTGACAGAGCTGCAGCTGAGTGGATTGTACTCGAAATGACTGTACGAAGGGCATAAGGAGGATATACTGTACGGACTGCATGAGAGAAATGGAGAATGAATAAATGAAAACAAGCAACTCCTGTCCGGGGATCAGTGTTTGGTGGTTCGGTCGGTGGTTCGGTCCTGACAGCAGCAGTCACATTTCACCACCTGCATTCTCCACTGGAGGATTACTGCTGGGTTATTTATAGGAGCCGGTGGCCAAAATAACACCTCGCTGTCTGCCTGCATGCACGTTCCAGAGCCGAGACTCGTGGAGGAGAAGGAATAAAGACATTCAGAAGATCTGGACGCTCCAAACACACACATGCACACAAACACACACACACTCACTCACACACACTCACACTCACACTCACACACACTCCACCGGATTTACCTCCGACTCCTTCTGCTGATCCTTGAACACATCTTTCCCTTTCGGCCTCTGTCTGTCGCCGTTATCGTTAAGGTTATTAATGATAGGTACCTCCATGTCCTCCGCCTGCATGCTGCACGGTGGCTGCGGATCACTCCCCCCTCCGCGGGTGGAGCATACCGGACCGGCGCGAGGGCTTGAGACTGCACCGCGCGTGGAGGTGCACCGACTCCGGAGAGTCAAGTTGAGGATCTTCTCCTCCTCCTCCTCCTCTTCTCTTCCTCCTCCTCCTCCTCCTCTTCTCTTCCTCCTCCTCCTGCTCGTTCCTTCCCCCGATCTGTTTGATTCGCTGTCCCCGCGCGCCCCGGGAGGGCGGGGTTAGTGGCAGAGACGCGCATCAGCTGATCGCGTGAAACTGAAACCGGCGGATTCTAATGTGGACGAAAACATCTGAAATTTAAATAACCACTGATTCGATGAAGATACGTTTAAAAAAAACAATTTTATTCATGAACAATATGTATTGTTTTTTCATTAACATTCACACATAAACAAATTAACTCACCCCAAAGCCAGAGGAATAAAAAAAAAATAAAATGAAGTTAAATTAAAGATTTAAAAGTGGCATATGCATGTACATTCAACTCAAATTTGTACATCTGCATGTTCAAGGTTACATTAAAAAGCTCTTTAACTGTTTATTTCCTTATATATTTTTTGGTATATTGTATTGTTTTCTCACATGTCCTTGTTAGATGTTGCTTGATGTCCATGCAATTGTTTGCACCTTGCATAATAAAAACATGATATTAAAAGAATTATACACTTCATATCAAATTTACCCTCAAAACAGTGTCACCTACCTTTCCCCAAAATTAAAAAAAACTCCCTTCAAAGACATACAGGCCAAATGTTCATGGTTATTCCCCACAAAAAATACACTTTTCAGACTTTCTGTTCTTGTATTGTCTCAGTATAATATCACATCAATTTAACTTGTTGTTTGGTACAGCAAAAATGTACTTGTTTAAAAGGTCACAAAAGAATCCAGATTAATTTGAACAAGTCTGGGTTCATGTGCAACTCAAATAGTCTGGGACTTTTAGAGACATTGGGTCTGGTTTAAAGAGTCAAAATATCAGAGGTGGTTACACAGCAGTCCCTAGTCTCCTTTTAAGAGACTGGGGCCAAAAGAATCTGTGTTTACTTTTCATTTGACTAAATTCTGTTTTAAGGTTTATCTGAAAGAGGGAACCGTGTAGTGGCCTCACTCTTCAATCATTACTTATAAGAGATCATTCTGGACCTGGAGGTCCAGCTCTACCAATCCATGTCGTCGATAGAGGGCCTTTAAAAAGAGAGAGCCAGAGAGTTTTTCTTCCGAGAGTTGGATATTTTATTGTAATGATGATAACAAGAACTTTACCTGCATTTAATTTTACTTTTAACTTTCTAAAATGACGATAAAGACATCACAGTTTAGTAGTTTTGTCAAACAAAAACATCACTTTACAATGAAATTGAACATATGGGTGTACTCAGCAGTTACTTAACATTTTAAACATGGAGTACAACAAAAATTGAAAAAAAGATTGCATGGTGTCAATTTACTTGAGTAAAGTAGCATTTTTAATAGGAAAACAGATAAAAGTACAGAAACCCACAAGTACATATTTCCCTCCTGTGTGTCGTAAACACACAAGAGTCAGATCTAGTGGTTGCGGCACTTTAAATAAAGTAAATTATTTCCACCTTAATGTCACACAAAACATAAAACTTGTGAATATTACAAGTCAACGAGTTCAGTGGTGAATTCTAAGTTCAGTAATACCTCTACTCAATATAATCTAAAAAGCGGTTTCTAATATTGAGCCCCTCACAAGTGAGGCAGAAAACTCCAAACTGCTGCTGCTGTTGATGGTAAAATACAAGCCACCATTAATTCCCCAGTGGATGGTGCTTCCAACCGGCTGCATCCAACCCGAATCAACACGGAATGAGACGTTGTCTCCTCCCGTGATTAAATGTCCAACACAATCTGCTGCCAGGGGTCTGGATGGATCCGTGTGTCTGCATCTTGATGAGTCTGCCTCCATTTTAAACGTTGAACAGGCGCAGAGGTGGAGGTGGAGGCTTCCTGGGGCCCCGTCACCTCCTGTCACCCCGCTGAGCCAGTGAATTATTGATGTGTGGAGGGCGGGAGGTGCCGTGCACTCTCACCCCCATCAAAACACAAACCTCCGACTGTTTAAGTCCACTGACATGATTGAATTGTACAGTTTAATGTTATGGGGGTGAGATTTGGGTCAAACAAGGCCACATGGCCCGGGGCCCTGATTTCATTCAATTATTTACAAGTGGTAACTTCATTTGGACTCATATGTCACATGGCCAGAATGTCATTGTTGGATTGCACTTATATATTGCTTTTCCACTGCTTCAGCAGCTCCCAAAGCACTTTACTGTTAATCCCATTCACAGGCCCACTCAGACACTCGCTCCATTAATTGGAATCGGCGTCTTGCTTGAGGACACGTCAACATATGGTCAGATGTGGGATCGAACCTTCAACACTGCGATTGACCTTCTCTACCAAACTGAGCCACAGCTGGAAACCACTCAACATAAAGTTTTCATATGACTAGCATTAATAAATAATGCAAGCGTCTATGCATTTATTCATTCATGTTTTAGAGTTATGTAGATGAAGCCGGGGAAACAAAAAAAACAGAGAATCACACACATTCAGTATTACTTCTGCCAGACAAATATTTGAAAATCACCAATTAACTAAAGAAAAGCCTGGAGAAAACATGCAAACTCCTTATTTGCTTCAGAAAAAAACCCAATAAGCGTCCCTCAGCTCACAATAAGAATGCCTGATTCCAGTCTTTTTGTATGGCGTTTGCATGTTCTCCCTGTGTGTAACCATCTTAGGTGAATTGGAATCTTTATTTATGATTTGTTTGCCCTGTGATGGACTCTAATGGAACAACACAATTCCTTCCAGAAAAAAAAAAGGTTCAAAGAACCCCAAAAATTCTGTAATGAACATTTTTTATAACAATGTAGAGTAAAAGCTTCAGTTGATTTGCTGAAACTACCCCAGTGACATCATCAGGGTTAATATCAGTCTCTCCCCTAGGCGGAGTTTGTAGAGGTTTATGTCAACAGCTTGGCAGATTGGCACCGTAGTTACTCTCACAAGTTGAGTAATAGAAATTGTATTTCCTCGCCAGCCACTCATGAACGCTTGAAAAATGGTTTAGATGGCACCTCCTCCTCCTCCTCCTCCTCTCGGTGTTCGCCCGCACCTCCACAACGGAGCCCGACTCATCTGTCACGAGTAAATAAAGCTGGCAGCCAGCGTGACCCTGCTGCTGCTGCCGGCTCGGCGTGGCTGTGACAGACTTCAGCAGCTGCACACACGGGCTTCCCCTCTCACCCAGCAAACACACCCAAGTACGACGACATCAACACACACACACACACACACACACACACACACACACACACACACACACACACACACACACACACACACACACACACACACACACACACACACACACACACACACACACACACACACACACACACACACACACACACACACACACACACACACACACACACACACACACACACACACACACACACACACACACACACACACACACACACACACACACACACACACACACACACACACACACACACACACACACACACACAGAGCAAGAGAGATCGATCCGGCATGCAGGATGACCTAAATGTAAAAATAACTACAAGTTAGCAACCATTTTTTAAATAAAAGTGACCGATGTTACTGATGTTTAAGGAAGAATATCTACACCAGACATCACACGGCAGCTATTCATAGAAAAACTAATATTCTGAGGAGAATCACTGCCACTAATGTAGGATTTAACAAATAGATATTTCAAATATAGATATTTCGAGGATGTAGTTTGAACGACAGGTTCAAACCAGCATACTATAAATTGTGGTTTTACGTATCGAGTGTTTTTCCCTCACATGTCAGCAATCTCAGATTAACTTCATTATAATAACTTCATCGATCCCTTTGGAACAAAACCCCTCATAGGATTTAATATTGCAGCAGATAAACAGTAAGAAAAGGGATAAATAACAGAAAAATAAGAGAACATGGGAAAAGTATATGTTAGTGTGTCTCAAGTCAAATCTCAAAATGACAAACAAGACTGTTAGTTTTTTTACATTTTTATTCATTAAGATTACAGATTTTTCTTTATTATTGCTCATCGTCTACCATTACTTGCAATATTTAAACATAGGGTCTTTTATCTTTATTAGACAACTTAAAACATGTTTGAGAATTTTTGCCAGTTTGCACTGTATGAGGATTTACAACAATAAATACAGGAGTCGATTCTTCTTTTACCTTCCTATACTTTTAAAGGTTGTCATATCTGTATATAATATGTATATATACACATACGATGCTGGTGTCTTCCCCCTTACCCGCCCACGTGTCGGTCAGCTCGGCGCCGACGAAAACCAAAAACAGTTTCTCCCCCCTAACCCACAGGCTAGGATCCTGAGGCAGCTGTTAACAAAAGCAACTAAGGCCTACAAAAAAACAAAAAACAAAAAAAACAAACAACAGATGTACAAATACAGAAAGACATCGAGACGCACAATCATCAATAATCATCTCAGCGCTCTGTGCAGAGAGCGCGCCATTCATTCACATTAAAAAAAAAAAAAAAAAAGGACGAAAATAAGACTTAAGACAACAGGATTAAGAACTGAAACAGGAAACAGGTCACACAAACTTCAAGAGTGGGATTCTGAACCGCACAAGGAGACAAAGATGCACAAATATTGGCAGGGAACAGTGTGACCGTATGAGACTTTGTCCTTTCGTGACGGCATACAGGTGTACAGTAGGTGCAGCAGAGATTTAGACATTTTTGCTCGCTTTACTGGAATTCTTTGGGAAATAAAAACGATGAAAACAGGCCGCTCTCTGGCAGCAGATCGAAGACTGAAACCTCGTCCTTCAAAGACGTTTGGTCGGAATCAAGTTCAGTCTTAACCTATAATCTGCAATGCTGCGTATTTCAAGTGCGAGTATTCAGCTGCTCAACTGAGCTTTTGTGCCATTTCCTGCCGTTTCACAGGAGCGATGGAATTGACTTCACATAAGACGCGATTCTGTAAGGTTGGATAATGAGCTGTGGTATCTATACTGTATATATGAGTGTGTGTGTGTGTGTGTGTGTTTGATCCCACTCGGTGGAAGCAGAGCTGGCAGGTTCAGGTTGAAGAGCCGGTGGAAATCTACTTTTGACACATTTAAAGTGAACATACATTTTTTTTTTTTCTGCGAGTACCAAAGAGTGGCGTTATTTGCGTATGGCAGATAAGAGTAAATCTGATTAGCACCATACTTTCTTTTTTATTGTTTCCACCCCAACTAAATCAGGACCCATGTACCGACCTGGCAACAGCCTGCTGCACATTTGGTATATCTTTATATTTTTTTGTCACAGTATTCAAAACGAGGGTTTGAGTCCATTCATTACACTTGTCAATACAACATTTAATTGCTTGTTTGTATGACATGTTAATGTTTCCAAAGAAAATCATATTAGATTGCGCCAGAAGCAGAGAAAAGATAGGAAAACATGCCGTTGCGATATAAATATGTAAATATACAGTATACCCTTGTAATGATCTAACAATGCTTCAAATAGTCATTACTGTTAAAGGAAAAGACCAAATGAAAAGCTTCAATACTTTTCATTACTTCAACACTGGCATCTCGTGAGCAGCGGAGAGAAACGAAAAACGAAAAAAATAAAAAAATCAGCCAGTGAGATGGTTTGACTGTCAGTTTGAGTGACGGGTGGAAAGAACCGATCACCATCCAGTCGTGCAAAAAAAAAGAAAAAGAAAGAGAAGTACAGGCTGATCAATAAGGGGGAAAAAATGTCATGAAGTAAAAAAATACTTAAAAACAGAGAATGGAGAATCTCAATGGAAAAAAAAAACCAACAACAAAAAAAAACATGATATGATTGGACCCTGAGACCCCGCCTACCCCTAAGTCTAGCCCCACCCTGACAAAGGTTACACGAGAGGAAAAATAAAATCACAAGTAAAAAAAGAAATAAAAGACGGTAACATCCCCCCCAAAAAAGAGGGGAAAAACTAAATCATCCTCATTCATACAGATTTTTTTTTTTATTTTATGTTTTTTTTTTTTTTAATCAAGATTTTTAGAAGCTATATATCTTTTAAGCGATTTAATCTTTAACAGATAAACGATAAAAGATCTGGCAACGGGAGGGGAGAGTAGAGGTTTTACATACAACTCGACGAACAAACGAGTATTTAGAGAGAAAGAGAAAGATGATGAAATGATGAGAGGAAGGTGTGTGTGTGTGTGTGTGTGTGTGTGTGTGTGTGTGTGTGTGTGTGTGTGTGTGTGTGTGTGTGTGTGTGTGTGTGTGTGTGTGTGTGTGTGTGTGTGTGTGTGTGTGTGTGTGTGTGTGAGGGGGGATCCTCTGGGGAGCGAGCTACTGGTGAATGGCAGGAGCTGCTCCGTGGAGTCGCTATTATTATTATTACTGTTGTCAAGTGTGAAGAAATAAAAATGGCCGCCATAAGCACGAAAGAAGTCACGCCCCTCCCTTAACCCCCCCGGTGTGTTGACTGTTGTGTCCCCCTCCTCTTCCTCAGAGTCTGTGCGAGTCTTGGAGTGTTGGTATTTCTTCACGTCAACCCCACCACTGTTTAATACCTTTAAAAAAAAAAGAAAAAGAAAAAAAGAAGAGGAGAGATCACAGAGCAGAAACGACATCCGAAGCCGTCAAAGTAGAGTCAGACCACGAAATGAGCAGAGGGGCGGCAAACTTCAATATTGGAAATTTTATGTGTTCGATATAAATCGTGAGATGAAAATAAAACTTTAAAAAAAAAAAAAGAACTCTGAACACGTCACGGAAACTTTACTGTTCCTCGAAATGAAATGGACTGCGTTCAGAAGTAAACACAGCCCGTCGTCGTTCAGTATAACTGCAGCTTTTATACGATGACCACATAACTTCACTATCGTTTGCGACATTGTGTGTTTAATATTACGAAATGTGAAAAACTTCCAAGAGGTAATAATTCGTTTCAAGGCACCGGACTGAATCCATTAAATCAGCGTGGATGAAAGTGTGATAACTTTCACTTGATAGAAGTCATGGCTCTGATCCAAATATTCTTTTAAATGAGACCGCAAAATGTCCTTATCTGAACGTCTGCTATGCTTTAATGTGAATTAAATAGAAGTGTATAAGAGTAGCTAGACCCCGGGTTAACCCAGGAACACTAGAGAGTACATCTATCTTCAGGTCTGGGAGGGGCTTGTGGAAAATCTTGCATGTTGTTGATAAAGGACTAATTACAGCAGTGGCCTTCACAATAAGGGCGTCGGGGTGTTTCCGTACCTATAGTAGTTTGGCTTGAATGGCCCGTTCTTGTTCAAGCCCAGATACTTGGCCTGCTCGTCACTCAGCTCTGTAAGATGTGCATCGAATGTTGGGAGATGTAGGCTGGCCACATACTCATCTGGAGGGGGAAATGGAGAGAGAACATGTTAGAAATGAGAATGGAGTACAACAATTTACCATCTCTCTCTCTCTTTTTTTTTTTCTTTTTCCTTCCTTCTGTCCTCGTCTGAGTCTTTCCATCCATCGCCAACGTGTGCTGGTAGCAGGATGACCTACATTCCGCTCAGTGTTTGTCTGCTCCTGGTCGCTGAGGGACAGCTCGGAAATGTGATGGGAAATGCAGTTGATGTCAGTTTGCGTGCATGCACGCACACACACACACACACGTGTGTGTACACCCAACGCAACAGATTTTCATCTACCATGAAAGATCTATCCGGGGATACGACTCCAGACTGAACAGATGAGACTCGCCGTGTTCTGTGTAGAGATAAATGCGCTGTTCCTGCCGGGCCTCTGCTGGGCCACAACAAACTCTCAATAATAACTTCCTGTCCGTCCCTGCGGTTGGTGGTTACGCCCATCTGACCAGTCGAGTGTGTTATACAACTGGCATTTCCACAGCTTCACATTAAGTGCATCATTATTTTCTTCCACGCTTCAACAAATTTTTATACTAATAAAATAAGACTTACCCATCTTTTTGGGCAGCAAGTAAACATCCTGTTTGTAGCGTCCCTCGGGGGCATTGTACAACTCTATCAGAGCCAGCGCCTGGGCACAGACACAAGTGTTACTCACATAAACTCTTTGTTTCAGCATATTGAAAGAAGAAAAAGAGCATAAAACATTTACACCATTGTGAATATGGATGACTCAGTCTTACCTGGGTCGTGGCAGTGATGGACAGCACAAAAGTGGGCACAGTGGAACAGCTGAGGTTCAACAGGCGACCCTGGAGAACGAAGGGAAAGAAAAAAAAAAAAAAAAAGGATGTGAAAGGACAGACAGAATCAGGTGCATCTCTTTTTTTTTTTTTCACAACACAAAACAAAATTTTAACAAATATTCAGATCTGGACATTTTTCAGTTCTCCGGCTCTGTAAACCACAAAGGATTCATGGTGAATTTGAAAGTCATCAAGCAAACAATACGATTTCATTAATCCAAAGTATAAAACATGAAACCATGAGATGAGTCAACTATGATCCTGATGTGAAATGTTCTTTTTTTTTTTATTCAAATTCCAATGCGTCTCAGGCATTTGAAAGTATATGAAACAACGTTGTATGATAAAACTAATCAATAAAAAGAATTCAAAAGGAGAAGCATAAAAGGCTTTCAGGCTACACAAACATTTTGATTACATAACCTTCTATTGTATACGTTTGTTTGTCTCCAGCCTGCTGAATTGGAAGTGTTGTTGAAGATGATGTAACGAGCAGTCTGTCCTCTGAAGACGCCTCAACACTGAAAGACGGGCATCTGTGGTGATGTCATTGATCAGAGCTTAAACTCTGCTGTTTTCAAATTGTTTTCGTGAGAGGAGTAAGACATATAGCGATAGAAAGTTCAAAGTGACGTCGGCATTGCAGCAAATCATTAGTTTGAAGACTCTCAAGGAAGCATGTTGGTGGCCTTCGTCCACATCCTGAATGTACCTGCTGCTTTCTACAACAAGAGCTCCATTCTTGGTTCGCCTCATTTAATAATTCCCTGAAGGCACCTTTGATGTGTGTGGATGACCTTCAGGATAAAGACATCGTCTCTGACAGCCCAGAGTGACATTTAGCAATCAACCCCACTGTTCCCCACTGTGTTAACATCTGTGTTGGCCAGTGTGACGACTAATAAACTCCGGTCTGTAAGAGCCTTTAAAATGAAAAACTGCAGATGAAGACAGATGAAAAACGTTCTATTGTTTTGCTCCCGGATGATGCAGACTGTGAAAAAAATAAAAATAAAATAAAAAAGCATAGTTTTCATAAGTAGAGGAGCCCCATTGTGAGACGCAACCCTGAGCTGAGCGGAGATCGTCTCATCTGCCAAAAACCTGTTTTTAAGGCACAATTCTTCAGTTTCAGCAACGGAGCCAAGTACAACTCCTGAACTTGTATAAATAAATTCATGACAATGGAGCCACACATTGGGACACAATGAAGAAGGGAAAACAGTTCCTCGTGATATATATTCAGCTTTAAAGAGTGAAGAAATACTTGTATTTTGACTAGAAATAGACGGTATTTCTGGATCATGATTCCATCCAAGATCATAACTGTTGTGATCTGAAGGCAGGTGAGGTGAGATGAGGACGGGGTGGGGGGGCACATCAAACAGCCCCGGAGACGCCATCATCGCCGGGCTGGCAGGTCGTCTGTCGGCCTGCTCTCATTCTGTCACAGCTTGTAATTTGCACGCAGGCACAGCCTGTCTTAACCTGCAACACGAGTCTGCAGAGGCATGCGTCAGCATACGTCTGTCTTCATGTTTCATCTTTAAAACGATTTTTACACAAACTTGTCGGGTAAATGTCAACCGTTTAGTGACATTTTTGATTTGATGTTTTAGGAATGTGATCTATTTAAAAAAAAAAATCTATATATTCTAAGAGGTTTGGATTGGGATGTCTGGATGGTTTTGGCTTCTTTTCTTCTGTGTTCAGGAGGATTTGTGGTTTTCCCCTGATATTTACATCTGGCAGGAAAGTATTCATTGGGAGTGTTTGTTTTTTTACATTCTCATCGTTAAATATCTCAAAGTACTATGAACTATTTCCACGTAAAACTTATGGGAGGGCGTTTCTGACGGTGTTGTTTCTTATATGAAACAACAAGTTACGCCTCCAACGTCTCTCTTAACGACTGTTAAGATTGCCAATGGGGAAAAAAGAAAGTTGTTCATCCCTTTAATCTAAAATACAAATAGACTCGCAAATGGGATGAGCTTAGATAAATGCCAACAGCCCACAAACCAGTTAAACAAGATGGTAAAACAGGTGGAGGAAAGACTTCAAGGTTTGAAAATGATCATTTTAAAAAACATGTAACAAGTAGTTCATCTTTAAGCCTGTATCCTTGATGTCGTTCTACTATGATGACCCATCGTTCTGGATCTCTGTGCATATGCGTGTTTGTGTATATACCTCTGCCAGTAGGACTATCCTCTTGCCATCAGGCCAGATTACATGGTCCACCTGGGAACGCACCCTCTCCCAGGTTAGTTCAGGAGTCCGCAGGCTTGCCTGAAAGAGTAGAAAATAAAAATTCAATAAATAAATCACAATTTTCCATTTGTGTTGGATCATTGATCAAACTTCCCCTTATTTTTTTTTTTTTTTAGATGGAATTGAAATGTTTAATTATTATTTTCCAGGATAACGTACTCATGACTTCCATTCAAATGGGAACTGTATTCTAGTTCCATGTATTGCTGATTACTGGTCAGAAGAAGACACTTTTTATAATGTTCTTGCCTTTTCAACTGTTGCAATCAATGTCTATGTACAGAGCTCTAACAGATTAGTGCACATATGCAGTTAGAACTGATTTGTTTAATGAACGATAAAGTGATAAAAAATAAAATAAAAATCTCTTCTAATGTATTTGTACTGTAGACCTGATAAGATCCACTTTCCCAGTTCTCACTGTCACAGCAGGATGTGGCTCAATCCTTTCATTGCTATTCTATTAACTCATACCGAGCTGTCAGTTACCATGACAACCGTGAACAATCCCTGCCCAAGGTCAAGCTTCACAGACAGACGCTGCGAGGAGCCGTCTGTGTTTTGGTGCGCTCATCTTCCATCAAGTGTCTCAATCTGCGATAATAGATTATCTTCTTTAAAAAAAAAAAAAGAAGTTCTATAATAAAAAGTGAGTCTATTAGGAGTTTGTTTTAAGCGAACTGACCACGTCGATCTCGGTGTTGGAGTGTCCCATGTTGCAGACAATGCAGCCGTTCTTCATGCGGTCGAGGTTCTCTCTCACCACCACGTTCTTATTGCCTGACGACACAAAGGACAAGCGGTCAAAACAGTGAGACAACATGAATCACGGGAGCGGGTTCAGAAAGAAGTATTTTAAGAGTTCAGTGATTCACTTCTAATGGAGCCTCAATTATTTACGGAACAATGTGAGGCTAATTAGGCTTTAAAATGTAATCTACTTTATTTTTCCCCTTTCGACGATCTGTGGTATCACTTCTAACATTTAACATCTAAAATTTACATTCTTTTAATTACATAAAATTAATTTTGATTCAGCAGGATCAAAAGGGAATTGACAGACATCCCGTGACCTTTTCTGCTTATTTAAACACAGCGCTGGCTTTTATGAATGGAGCCGACAGGATGTGACCCTCTAACGTGACTGTTCAAGTCGTCTCACCCGGCAGAGAGCCTCCTGCTTCAGCCCTGCTTCAGCCCTGCCAGCAGCACGAGCTAATGAGGTCGAGACACAAGTAATTCTCGGCTCCAATTAAGCGCTCAACTCCCAGACTGCAGTACTAAGAACTTTATTAGTAACTCCTGCAGAATGATTAAATATCTGTTAAGTCACGATGACGGAGTTCCGTGGGTGTACAAGTTGTGAGCTGTGATCCGCCTTTTGAGATCTGTTCTGGCTTGACGCCATGTTCCTGTCAGTGTATGCTGGGTTAAAAAAAACATATAATAGCATTATTTCTTTATTAAAAAGAAAGAAAAAAAAGAGCTTTCTTGCAGGCTGAGAATTTACAGTTGCGTTTAGGTACAAAATGTGTGACCGATCTTAAAACAACAAGACTTTTAGAGTAAAGGTGCGTCGCTTCTTTTCAGCTGCACACAGCTTCTTTAATGCTCATATGGAGACTGGCGATGGGCCCTAAAGTTGGCGTTCTCCCAGAGTAATAACTCCCTTTATTTCAGCGCTGTCAAACGTGGATTATATTCCAGCACAACAGCCAACAGGACTAATCCCTGTACGGCTGCTGTGAGGCGATTAGTCAGCGACCCGATGATCGTTACGCAGGACGGCTAATAAGTTCAGAGACTGAACCAACCTGTGCAGGTGATCACGATGTCCACTTGTCTGATGACTTCGTTGAGTTTCACCAGCCTGAAGCCGTCCATGCTGCCATTCGGAAAAAGAAATATTTAAAAGAGTAAAACACAAGCAACGACTAATATTAAAAAATAAATAAATAAATTGTCTGGCATGTAATCTAGAAATCTACATGGAAACTATGTTTTGCTCAGCTGTGTGGAAAAATATTTCGTTTGCCTTACATATTATGTAATTAGGGAGGTTGACGGAAATGGCTACTGTGTTATATTACTTTTACTCTTACAAGGTGTTTGAAAACGGGGCAGGAAATGATTGCCAAGCACTTATAAATGATGGGAGGTTGAGCTCAGATAAGCATGACCTTGCGATCAGTCACTCTGCTCGACTGAAGTAGGATTTGTAACATGACCTACATTTTTTTGATGTTAAGGAAATATGAAACTTAAACTCAAAACAAAAAAAAAAACTTCTAGTGTTGAAAGGGCAATGTCTTGCAAGTAAAGTTTCTCTTTTTAGTATTTCTAATGCAAAAATAAAGAATCAATGAATATACAGACACACTAACAGTTTCTGCAGGTTATTGCAGTATTTCACACTATAAAACATTTTTTCCTGACAGACATATGGAAACATCAATCCTCATTATGAAAAGAAAAATCACAGAAATTACACAATTTAGCTTGATTTGATTTAGCGTGTTTCGATCTACTGCTGCTCCCCACATCTACCTGTATGCTTTTATTTGTGTTGCTCTCATTTTTTTTTAAACACAATAAAATGATTTGCTTGAGATGGAACAAAAAAAAATAAAAAATAGACATCTCTTACCAGGCCTGCAAGGCACAGATGGGGTCGATCTCTGTGACGTACACGATGGAGCCCATTGCTTTGAGCGCAGCACAGCAGCCCTTTCCAACCTGAGGACACGGCGCAGTAAACACACAAATTCATATCCGAGATCAGTATGGAAAAGGAGCGGCAATTGTTTTGTTGTGGAAGTTCTTCTATCAGTGTCTCAGCTCACTGAATTGAATTAACCCTCACACCACCCGAATACTAACTGCCATCATTACTTACATGCCTTAAAATCTACAGAAACTATTACACTGTTTAGTGAAGTCTCTCTCTTAATAAGCAATGAGTCTAAAGAGGCCAACCTTACCTCTCCGTATCCACACACCACCACCTGTTTCCCTCCAAACATGACATCAGTGGTTCTCTTCAGCCTGAGGACAAAAACACCATTATACCAGGCTGGCAACCGAATATTTATTCAGGCTGTTTGGAGCAGAAAGGAGGTGGGCGTAATTGCCCTGCAACATTAAATGTAGAAATAACAAACACAGTCTGTTGTAAAAAATAAAGAAATAAAAAAAAAAAAAGCCGTAATAAACAGAGACACTGCTTCGTACCCGTCTAAGATGGACTCTCTGCAGCAGTAGAGATTGTCGAATTTCTGCTTGGTAACCGAGTCGTTGACGTTCATGGCTGGTACGCACAGCTTCCCGGCCTTGGACAGCTGGTACAACCTGCAAACGTCCACCGAACAAACATCATAGGAAAAAATGTAAACACACAGAAGATGATTAAACAATCAAAAACCTTGATCCTTTTCACATCCACACCCTCTTAACGCCGAACAGTGCGTTTTCAATGGAGAACATTTCTACCACTAGATGGTGCTATGAGAACATGAGAAAACTGTAGACACATGATGTGCTCTCATGTATAGGGTCCTGCTTACAGGTGAATAATTTTATCATTAAAAACAAAAAAAAAAAAAAAGAGCTGGTTTTATTTATTGATCAGTGTAATATCAAAGATATATCATACAGTTCTATATCCGTGTTTTACCTGTGCACACCGGTAACGCTCTCCTCTACGATGCCCTTGATCTTCTTGAACATGTTTGGATACTTTTTATAAATCCAGTGAGTCAGGTCTCCACCGTCATCCAAAATCTGACAGATGAGCAGAGATGGGCACAAGCAGAATGGTGGGAGGGGTGAAGTCAGAATTTGCTGAGTTTTCACAATCAAACAGACAGTATATTTTAGTCCAGCATTCTTTCTTTATCATTCATGAGAAAGAAGGATCTGGCTAAGTATAAGCCTTTTCCCCAGCAGTTTTACTCGCATGGCCAGTTAACGAGCAGCAACACAAACATGGATCTAATCTATTTAAAAATAGATGGTCTGTCTGGTAAAAATAGCAACTGGATGCAGCACCGACAAAAGACTGCAGGATATAAACAGAGAAAACACTTAGCGAGCTTCATTTAGAATGTAGGTGTGCTACCATGTTGGGCTGCCAGCCTTCCACGTTGACACAGCGATCGATGCACCACCAGAAGTCGTCCTCCGACTCACCCTTCCATGCAAACACACTGAAACCTGCGATGACAAGGGAAGTGTTGTATATATGTGGCTCAAAAGTGCATGTGGGGAAACCGAAGGGTGATGTAAATGAAAGTGAGAGCACAGATGTGATTTCAGTAGTGCGAAAGGTTAAGAAGAGACGGTCAGATGTCACACACACACCCACACACACAGGAACTCTTGATAGTCTCACCTCCTTCTGCCAGGGCAGCTGCCACTTCATTCTGGGTGGAGTAGATGTTACAGGCTGCCCATCTGCACTGAGCCCCTAAAGCTGACAGAGTCTCCATCAGCACCTGGGTAAGAAGAGAACAAAGGTGGAGGATTTTTGTTTGCAGTGGTAACGTAGTTACGCTGGCATGAAAGTGTATTTCTACTCACAGCAGTCTGGGCGGTGATGTGGGTGCAGCCCACCACCTTGGCACCAGCGAGGGGTTTCTCCCCCTGGGCTCGCTTCCTCAGAGCCATCAGAGCTGGCATCTCTGGGAGAGACGCAAACACAGAAACATGACACATAAGTGGATACAAGAATCAGAAGGGATGGTTAAGGAATTCCCATCATTTAATCCTCCTAATACTTCATCACTAATCCATCGACTCATCCAGCTGAAGGGGTTACTGATGCTAAGGATTGTGTGTGTGTGTGTGTGTGTGTGTGTGTGTGTGTGTGTGTGTGTGTGTGTGTGTGTGTGTGTGTGTGTGTGTGTGTGTGTGTGTGTGTGTGTGTGTGTGTGTGTGTGTGTGTGTGTGTGTGTGTGTGTGTGTGTGTGTGTGTGTGACCTCCAGAGTTCAGCTGAGGCTCTCCGTGCTGTTTGTTAAGCCATCGGGGAACTGGTGTCGTGTCAACATGTGTTTGGTTGTAAAAGGTGTTTGCATTCTGCAGTGGTGTTGAAAATATGGACACTTAACAGTGGAAGAAGGCATCAGCCTTCACACACACAAACATGCACTTTGGTGTATCCTTGTGCTCGTAATGTTTCTGCCTGCATGCACAATTACATTTGCATGAGAATATATATATATATATTTATATATATATAAATAAAAAAAATAAAAAAAACATTTCAGATATTTCATATATTCTCACAGGGGCATTATATTATTTGAATATTCTTTCAAGTAAAATCCACACCGTATTTGGATGGGCAAGCTTTAATTACCCCCTAAACTCACCAACCCCACAGCACCGTCCTGTAATAGTGATGGCCTGTTATGTTTACCTTGCTCCGCAATCTCGATCTCTCTGCGTCCGAAGTCTGCCTGTTTGATGTTTTTGATGCAGAAGTCCCCGTTGCCCTTGGAGTTTTTCTGCTGTTTGTCCCGGGGAGACGTCTCATCGTCGGAGCTGTCTGTGTACGATGCCGCTGCAAAACA
This sequence comes from Lipophrys pholis, assembly GCF_963383615.2. Classification (NCBI taxonomy): domain Eukaryota; kingdom Metazoa; phylum Chordata; class Actinopteri; order Blenniiformes; family Blenniidae; genus Lipophrys; species Lipophrys pholis. The sequence goes on along the minus strand of NC_137644.1, from coordinate 13,258,012 downwards.
CCACAGGCACCAGTGTTACCAGCAAGTCACACGCAAGCAAAGACATAAGTTACAAAGTTTTCAAATGGAAAATTCACACCATGTGGTTGTTGTTTTATTTTACCCACAGTAAAAGTCGGTACGTTTCCTAATCCGGCGATTAAACTTCGATAGGCCACAAATTTCCTTCCAACACAAGCTTTAATTGATTAAAAGCTGTTCACCGAAGGCTTTCCTCTAGAACATCATGTTGGGCCGCCACAACCCTGGAGTCTAATTGGTTCCAACATGTGTGTGCCACTTGAGACTTGTTTGTCTTTATTCCGGAGCCCGACCTGGGGCCGGTTATGTCTCACTTGGGACTCACTGGCCTTTACGTGCTGCTTGTTTCTCCGATTTGACGCGACTGGTTTCTCTCAGCCTGGTTCTCATGGGTTTAAACCTGTAACCCAACAGGAGAGGCTTGTTGGTCTTTACACAGAAGAAGATAAGCTTTGCCTACATGTTCAAACCCTGGAGCAAAAATACACAAAGCTATAGGTGCTACTGACAGCAAGGAAAACTTTGATCATTGGGGGGGACAGAAAATAATGTATCCTCACTACCACAGGGCAGAAACAGGATCAAGCACTTCTACCCCAGGGCCATTTATATACATCCGGGCTAATAATTAAAATTTCATTTACATTCTATATCATAATTGACATTGAAATGTATTTTAAATGCTGTTAAAATGACTCCTCTCTTCTCATAACCAGAGGAACCAGTATAATTGCAGTGTTTGCAGGAGCATGTTTGAGATAGATTGTGTCATAGTAAACACACATGCAAGAGGTGAAAATGAGTATTGACTTGTGATTACTAAACCAACACTTAAGTATAGGAAGTTGATGCCGTTCGGCTTTGAGACTTTTACAAATAACTGATCACTGTTTTCTTTGACCCAATTTTGGTCCGTTTGTATTATTCTGGATCACATGTGTTTTCAGTTTTCACGAGCAGCGTTTCAGACATGTAGCAGTTGTTGACTTTGCTTTTTTTTTGGGGGGGGGGGGGGGGCAATTTTTCCTTGATTTTCATCCTTTAGTGCTTCTGGCTTGTGGCTTGTTGCCACCAGTCATGATGTGATGCTGAAAAAATGGCGTGAAATCTGATCTGTTGACAACACAATGTAGGGCAGCAGAGCTCCATCTGGCCATGACCTGAATGTATTGAATGGAAACACCATTTATTGCAAGCCAGTCAATCTGTTGCAATATGTATAGAGGGAATATAGATTTGTGATAATTTTGCGAACCCCCGGTCTGCCTTACATTGACAGCGACTTCTTTGCTTCAAGCCTAAGAATATTCCATGTATCAGATTGTTAATATCCAACTTAATAGACGACAATAGAGATAAGCTCATTGAGTGTGGTGCTGGTATTCTGTTCTACTACATGAACAGAGAATGACGCAGCTCAGCTGCAGGCTGGTTCTACTACACGACAACTCCAATTTAGACGCCCATCTATTGGCTCCAGATCAAAGGATATGCTAAATATTAAGAGGTCAAGTTGGTCATAATATGCAACACTTTTCTCATAATCAGCTAAACAGCATTTAGCTCAGAAAATGTGGAAAACGAAAATGTATATGCACTATAGTTTAAACTAGTGTAGGAGAGAGTTTTGTGCTATAATGGTATTTGCCCTTTCCATTATTTGTCATAAATAGTTGTGTTCAAAGTTAGAAATTGTGAAATAAAGATCCTATTGAGCTTTAGATTTACCAACAAACCATATAAGAGAATTTCCATTTGATGGTGGCATTTTATTAAAATGTACAGAACAAATTTTAATTTATGCTTTTTCTTTTTACTATGATATCCCACGGCGACCTGGGGTTACAGTGTTTTTTAGTATTATACAGCTTGTCCGATAAAAGGTTAAAGCACACTGAAGTTTTCATGCTGACCTCTCTCCTGCAGCGTGACTGACGCTACGAATTGCAGCAAAAAACAACCAATGGAAAATCATCAGAAAATGAAGATGAAGATCCAGGATCCGCCAGAACTGCAGATTCACATGGGGGTAAAATGCTGGATCACGTCTACATTCCTCGTCTCCTTTCATACGTAGCTGGTTTCCCTGTACATAAATGCTACGAGGAGAGCGACTCAATTCCTGTCGGCCTGGTTTTGGATCCTTGAATCTTCAAGTGGGACAGTCTTGATTATCAAGGCTGACAACTTATTATCAAGAAGATTTATCTCACAGAATCAACGCTTTCTTTTAAATCACTGCTTAAAGATGTACTTTAATAGAATTACGTTTGTTAACTTCTATCATTGACTTTCATTAAACTGATAGTTTAACATGTTTGTAAACTTCTTGTAACTCTGGAATTTGTACAAAGTGATTAAAAAATTGTGTAAAATAGCGTTCATGAACAAAACTTGTACATAAGCACTCTTGATTTTCTGTGAGGTCTCTGTACTGTGGGAACCATCACAGTAATAAGAATCACTCGGCTGACGGAATTATAGGAAAAGACAGGGAGTGAGCAGCAAAGGAGAAGAGAAAGAAAAAAAAGAAAGAAAAGCACAGTTCAAAAAGCTAAATGAGTATCTGATAAAAACCTTTAATTTAACCAAACTGACAGGATTTCACTCAATCTACAACAGCTGCGGTTTATAGTTAAGTTAAGTCAAGTGGTATTTCTTCGTGTCTGTACTGCTGGCCTCTTCAAATTACTCATTTAAATAAAAGTGAACTAAGTGCACTCATCACTATCTCAATATCTGGGGAAAAAAAAAAAAAAAACTCAAATCATATTTCAGTCATGAGCCACGAGCCAGAGGCTGGAAAGGAACATATTTTGGGAGTGCTGTGCTGGCTGCAGCAGAAGAGATAAAGATCGAGGTAAAAGAACAGCAAGGTGAAAATAATTAAGAGGAACAAGAGGGAAATACAGATTCAACCACAGTGCTGAACTCAGAATCTAATTTAAGGGCGTTAATTAGGACTGAAGCCTTCTGTTTCAGAAACTATCTGCCGTAGGTTAAATACAAATACATTTCAATCAAAAGGTTTTCCAGAATATTTTTCTAAACAGGATGACACAAGAGAGGCTCTAATCTCAGGCTACATTAAGCAATAGCTAAGGCCTGAGCAGCTGACACATTTTTTTTCCCCCCGTCATTTGAAGACACAGAAACACAAGAGCTTTTCCTCAGCTGACCCCGATTGGTGTCGCTGGCCTACGGAAAACATGTGCCGGTGGGCAGTCAGAGGATCAAAACGCTTCATCTTCTCTCAGTCAGAGTTGTGAGCGCTAACAACACATTCTTTACACCCTTTAGAGCTGACACTATAATACTAACTGAAACTTAAGTTTGTCCATGACGTCCTGTGATTGACAGTAGTATTAATTCACCGTGGTTCCCTGTGAATGCTTGATGAATCAAAATGGTTTGAGATGGAAAAAAAACAACCTTCGACTGAACAGTATTTACACATTTCAGAAAGCTGGCAGTGGGAGGAGAAGAGGGCAAACCACAAAAGAGACAGTGGAATGCTTTGGATCGATATAAATAACCATGTTCTTGCTTTCAGAGGCAGAGTCAGGTTAGGTGATTCCCAGAGTGCCCAGTTCTGTGTTAAGAAAAAAAAACCTGTTATTTTTGTAAAACAGGCGTGTGTATTATCCCAGTCTTCCTCCAGCATCTCTAGTCTGAGAAGGTGAAATCTCAAGTGAGAAAATGTGTAATGTAAAGCTGTATGGGAGGAACCAATCAAACGAAGTGGACAACGCATGTTGTATAAAAACTAACAATGTAGATGACCAATCTGGGAGCGCCTAATCTTTTACTTTTGGAGTTTTGTAGCTACCCAGTTTAGATCCATCTTCATTGATCCGCACAAATCATTGTAGCGACGCCAACCACTGGCAGAAACACCTCTCACACATAAGCTGGAGCCTGTCAGGTCTGTAATATAGTTTGTCGAATGATGAACTCTCTTTTTTTGACAATCTCAGTGATTCTCCAAATTGGGGACCACTGCTCTAACCCATTTAAGTTAATCTGCGCTCTCTATCACTGCAGCATTAATAATCACTCCTACACCAACTCTCTGCTAAACATTGTTGTTTTGCTCATTACTTTGTAATTAATCTTAAACCTAAGCAGCCCTCTAAGGCCACACATAAACCCTCGAAGAGTGTAACAGAACCATAAGTCTTCATTGTTGAAAAGACCCTGGATAAAGTCATATTAACCCCCACCTTTCCATTCTCCACACCAACAATGATGCATGACATTGCAGAAATGAGGCGAGTCGTGTCATTTAATTTCAACCACACCCTGTACTTTCCAGCACTTTCCTCATTTCCCCCCGCCCCTCTGTCTTGCGGACCACCAGCAGTTAATCCTCCCGACGCAGAGTCCATTTTCACAAGGTCCGAGTGTGAGAAAGACTCGGAGCTGCTCGGACAGGAGCAGGTCAGTGAGGAGGCAGTTTATCGTCCATCAATGGAATGCAGCAGAAATACCAGCAGGAGTGTCCGATAAGCAGACAACCACTGCAGTCAAAGTATATTTGTGTGTGTTTACCTGAGCTGTAGCTGTCTGTGGAGGACTGGGAGATGGAGCGGGACAGGGAGCGCCGGCCGATTTTAGAGGGACGCTTGTTGAACTCTTGTTTCTGGTCGGCAAACTGGATCTGTTGGCGGGGAAGGGAGAGCAGAACAGGACGGGATTAAAATGCTCTCTTTGAGGCGCAATACGAGTCATCACTTTCTGCTCATAGTCAGTGTTGAAAAAATATATCTGTCATGATTTCATTTGTGGTAAAATTCAGTTTTCAGCCATCAGAAACAAAACAAGATAATTATAGACAAGTCTTTTTTTTTTTTTTTTTTTTTAAATTGTGGTTAACTTTGAGCTCCAAGACAAAAACTATTAGAAGGCAGATAATAAATACTGGGGGACAGAACAAGCACAATTCAATTTCCAAGGAGGGAGGCCAGCTTTGGAGTTCACTGTGACTTGGAAAGATAAAGAACACAATGAGGCTCTTATCTACCAGCAGCAAGGCCACACAAGGTACAACAGTTCATTCTGTTTTGGTGAACACAAAAGGTGGTTGGCACGAGCACTAAAGTCCCCACGTTTCTGCCACTGTGTTGATCTTTCCGCAATTACAGCAGAGTCTGATACGCCATAACTCACCTAGCGACAGTGCCGCAGAGTACAAATGGCTAACCTATTCCTCCAATAAAAGTACACATCACAGACAAAAAGCACAAGCGGGAATTTGTGCAACGACTTGTGTTGAAATACATAAACGTCTTTAGTTGACCATCTTTGCATGGAAAAGTTGTTTGACAGCCACTAATCTGCAAAAACATTCAGTTGTGACGTCATCCTGACAATTCCCCAGTTGTCCTTCAAATATTTTACGATAAAGAGCAGAGTATCGGGTCTTTTTTCTTCTTATCTCCTCTTTAATTAGCTCTCCAATACAAAACAAGCGGTTGCTTTCAAGGATTTCTTATTAGAGGAAATGCATATCAAAATACAGATTAAGGTGTGTGCGTGTGTGTGTGTGTGTGTCTCTACATATTTGAACCAATTCAAACCATCAGTGTACAGCATTTTAACAGATTCTCTTCAAAAGGTAATTCATTTTCCCAAGGTGCCACATAAAAAAAAAAAAAAAACAAGGAGTATTGATGGGGGCAACCTACTCAGATCTTCTCTATATAAATACATTTTTCATAAAAAGCAATTTTACATGGTTTTGTTACCAATTTTCATCAATCAAGCTGTTCGGAACTGAGTTATGAATTTGCCACACTTCAGAGAGTTCACATAAGGAATTCCTTCCCACGTAATGTGAAAATAATTGACGTTGATTTCACCCACATAAACAACACATGAATTAAAATATACTTTCAAGGTCCATGACGACTTGCATGTATGTGGATACATGCATACATGTACCATTAAACACAGGGAGTGTATGTTTGTACATGATGGACAAAAAGAAAAGTCAAGTCATCATAACAAATGCAAAATCTTCAGCACAATAAATATTTTACTCCCTTTATATATGCCTTTCCTGGTTAAGTGATTCTCAAAATAATAAACAGTAATCCTCCTGCTCTGTAGATTCAATGGAGACATTCTCTCGACGTGGTTATTGTTTGTACTTCCATCGCTATGTGCCAAGTAGTTGTCAAAATGCATTATTGGAGTATTTCCACTTTAAATTTCCTCCTTTTCACTTCCCGTAAAAACAATCTACTGACTCATGACTTGGATGAAGAAGTAGAAGAAGTGAACGCCCCAACACATAAGTTTTCTGGAATTTTTTGTGCCCCTCCTTGGCTGTTGTGATGTACCTGCACCTTCACAGGGAGTAGCCAGGTTCTCTTCAGCACCAACAGCCACATTGGCACAGAATTTAATTTTACCGTTTAAGTCTCTATTTGAAGACAGGGTTTAAAACATTCCTGTTTGATAAATCTTACAATTATAAAGCTGGCTGAAGTCACATTGGACCATTTCTAAAGTTAAGCTGATAAAGGTTTACATTGCATGGAGACTTTCTTTTGATGTACTGGGCTTCTCTTCTTTCATATTACAAGTCACTGACATTGAACGTCTCCGTGCAGGATCTGTGTGCGTTAGCTTGCCGTCTAATGTTGGGAAAAGTCTTGACTATTGACAATGCTTGAATTAAATTCCCAACATTTAAGTGATTATAAAGGTAAACTGTCCCCCCCCCAAAAAAATCAAACATGCGCAAAACAAAACAAAAAAACACTTTTTGATAGAGAAAACCATTTATTGTCTTCTGCTTTAAATGTCAGTTCTCAGTGACCAAAGCTGCTAAGCTGAAGAGTATTTCACAGCCATTTCATCATGAAACCGATATGCTGACCATCCAGATCCTAATGTCTCGTTTCCTACCGCCCCCCCCATAAAGCCAAGCTAATCCACCTCTCAGCCTTCCTCCTTACCTTTCTCACACAGGGCTCACTGCTGTTCCCTTTTTTTCTTTTTCTTCAGCTTGGGTGTGTGTGTGTGTGTGTGTGTGTGTGTGTGTGTGTGTGTGTGTGTGTGTGTGTGTGTGTGTGTGTGTGTGTGTGTGTGTGTGTGTGTGTGTGTGTGTGTGTGTGTGTGTGTGTGTGTGTGTGTGTGTGTGTGTGTGTGTGTGTGTGTGTGTGTGTGTGTGTGAGAGAGATGCAAGGCCCTGTGCATTAGAGGGACGCCAAACTTAAAGAACTGATCACTTCAAAAAGCTATGCCTCTTCTTTTTCTTGCCTCCATTCAGCCTCTGCTTTCATGCAATCCAGTCTCGGACTGGTCTGACCTTGTGCCGGGAAAAATAACACAATGCGGTGAATTGTTTCCGTTTCCATTCATTTCTTTCCCACCCTCTCGCCCTCCCTCACTTCTACCTCTGTGTTATTGTTTGATTGTAGAATGTTCGAGAGATTGGGTCCTGACCTGCTGGTATGAAAAGCGAAGCTCAGTTTCACCGCTGCTGACCCAAGATGCCCACTAAGAGCATTACCAAAGAGCTACTGCAATCGATGGCTGGTATTGATGCAAAACACATTGGAAAAAAAAACATGGCAGCATCAGACTGCAAAATGAAAACTATCCTCACACTTTTTGGATGACAAAAGTGAAAATCCTGCCATTAATCACTTTGACAGGCAGCTGTGGCTCGAATAATCCTAGCCCCAATGTGTTATAACATTGTTATTAGTCTCCTCGGGTTTAATGGGTGGAGGTTAGAGGAGGGGCTTCAGGAGCTCAAAGTTTCACCAAAGGATTGAGGGTCATTTTGGGAGCTCAGGCGAAGAGGATCGAGGGCTTATGAGACGTTTTTGGGGATAAGGTTGCCACAGGTTACATTAGGCCTCGGAACATGAGAGGCTGCTAGAGAAAGCGCCCAGCGGTTTTGGTTCTGCAGTACAAAATTAGTGAAACAAGTGCGACAAAGTGGATGAAAATTACCTGTTGGTGACACATTGTGATCAGATTTTAATCTGTCAATCGGGATTTTGGAGAAAGACTATATGCACTCGATCCATGTTTGTACTTGTGAGTGTTGTTTAACAAATTATTAATGCAAAATGGGAATTTACAATTGGTAAATGGTGCCACCTGCTTAAAATAACCTGCCAGTCAAACACTGGTCAGCTGTTCCAGCAGCTTAATATGCTGCAATGAGTCGTGCTTATGAATGAAATCTGGGGCATTATCAGCAGCCACACACACGATTAATCGGACTTGAAAAACCTGTAGTGGGAGATTTAACTTCATGAAATGACAGACGCTTGTCAAAACCTACTGCAGGAGGTTTAAAAAAAACAAACAAAAAAAAAACCCCACAAAAAACATTGCATACAACTAATGGAGGCTGCACTGCTCTCTTCCTGTACTACTAGTACACTGGAGTGGTACTTAGGAAAACATCTGCATGACTCAGCAATATGCATAAAAAGGTTACTCTCTAAAGCACTGGCAGAATAAAAAGACACGTAGCAATAATTCAGCCTATCTGGAGACAAGCTATTGTGTCATTCAAAATCCTCAAATAGTTTCAACATCTGGATTTCATTTTTTCTTTAATATGAGACATGATTTATTCAGTTGGAACAGTCTGTTTCCCAATGTTTGGCTTATTACTGCCTGCATCTGTGTGAGTCAAACCGGTAAGAAGAAACATTTTTGACTATGACAATGTTGACGCAGCTACAACACTCCAGTGTGTGCTATATTCTCGGTCGTGTGGGCGTCTATACGTTCAGCTGGAACCTAAACGCCTCCAGGTTGACAAAAAAAAAACTATCAAATAGAAACTACACTTTTCCTGGGTGTTCAGTCTCTCTGCTTTCATGTCATTTCTGATCTTCCACCTACTCTGCCTCTGTATCGTCGCATTGCACTTGTTAACATTACAGAGTGACTGACTGAGCGGCTAATGACATGTGAATAACGAATGTTAACTCAATACTGGAACACATGGGACACAGTTGTGTTAAATGTACACAGTATTGGTTGCTACAAATCAGGACAGTGTATCCTTCACTAAAGTGTGTGCACAATCCTGATAAATGCTCCATCTATTGGAGGACAAGTGCAAAAATGGCTTTTCCAGTCGTGCTCTAAATTGAGGTGGAGAAGGAAACTTACCCCGATAATCTGTATCCCTTCAACTCCAAATGGAAGCCCTAAAGCATTTCACTGCGTTGACGCTTAACTGAAGGCATACTAGACCTCAGAGATCACACTCAGGCTTTGTGTCCCCATCTGCTTACTTTATTCCATAATAGTAAAAGATGACATCCGGAAGAGAGCTTCAGCAGTGGGGGGACACAGTGGGGAAAAACAAGGGGATCAGGCAGATGCCCTTTTTCATTGAATTTCTTAAACAAAATCAAAACAGTAATTACAATCAGGCCAAAGTTTGCATTGTTAAAATACACATTTTTAGAAATAATCAAATAAACATAAATGTAAAACCATTGATTTGGCCTTAAAAAAGAATCTATGCTTCTTTTTTTTTTTTTTTATAAAAATTTGAGTTTTGAGTCGATATTTGATTTTTTTTTCTCAATGCACTTAAAAATTACTGCAGACATCAGATATATTGTCAAAAGGGCAACTTTATTGCTGTGATTGTCCTCATAGTTAAAGTGCATATAAACAATCTCAACATAAAAAGTTAATTAATTAAAGCTTTAACCCAGGTTTAAGCAAAAGTGCAACAGCAACTACAAAAACCCACAAGGAATGGTAGAACAAAACGCCAAAAAACTGGGGAGAAAAAAAAACTTGAACTTGCAAAATAAATTTTTTTTTTTAGCTACAAATTCGATTACTCGATTAAATCCATTTTTTGCCCAGTCCCACATTGGGGTAACAGTTACTACAGTTACAGACTATAAATACAGTAAAGACTAGACCAGATACTGCCACAAGCTTTTAATGCCTATGAATCGCTTAAATATTATCTTATGAAGTGAATAAAATTAAGAAGTCCAACATGCAAACTAAAATCTGTGAAATGATACTGCTCACTGTCCCAGATTTGCTTCCGGGTAGGCTTGTGTTTGTATACAACCTTGAATCTCTGGGCATAAAGGTGGCATGTAGCGTTTTGTACCAAGATTATTTCAGCTCTATATATATCAAAAAAGAAAAAAAAGAAGAAAAAAAAAAGCAGGGTGAAGCATGAAATAAAAAGCACACGCAATTACCAAGATGACAAAAACAACCAGAAGGTGCAAACAAAGTTCAGGTGAATAATGGCCCCGTTGAGCATTAAAGCAGTGATTAACGTCACTTCTTTTATTTTTAAATGAAACATTAGTGTACAAAACGATGCACATGCCAAGTTCAAAACAACAGCTCTATATTCCAGCTGCGCTCAATAAGCCTTTGGCATAACACTGAGGAGACAAAAACATTTCATCTTCAAAAAAAATTTAAAATAAAATATTAATGTTTACCCATTTCAAAGTCTTTGGAAGCCACATAAAACCTTTTGAAATGAGTTTGGTGTTTAGCCAGACAACGTGTATGCAGTGGAGGAATTCTCAGCAAAGTCACTGATTGATGAGAAAAGGAAAAATGTACCGTTAACCACCTAATTAGACTATTACTAAACTGGATTTGTGGATTTAAAAAGCTACCTTTGACTCTGTTGAATAGTTGGTAATACCATTTACATACAATGATGAGTATACGACAGAACAGTTGTCCCTTTCTTTATGGTTTACACCCCATTAGGATTTTTCTTTATTTTTTGTGACACAAAAGTGAGGCTTGATTCATCTAACAAATAAAAGCAGTGTGTGTACTCAGCTGTCACTGTGGGAACACAAGCCAGCATATCCTAAACACTGCAAAACTACAAAACATGGTGCTGTGTCTTCACAGCTGTGTTGTCAGCAGGCTTTCTACATTTGAAGAAAAGAGTGGAAAATAAGAATTTTAAATCCAGTGTTTACAGATGTTGACACCATGCACTAAAGTGGATTTCAGTCTGAAAGGATTCACCTCCTGCAACTTCCCTGAGTGGTGTAAGGGGGAATTTGATCCCAAATCAACATACAATGGGGCTCGGAGGAAGGAGCAGACACCTGCAGCAACAAAGGAGCTCTTGACTCGTCTGCAGGGTCTGAAGTCACCTAGAAACATGTGATCCGAGCTGTTGACACGCTCACTAAATAGATTATATCACCACATTATTTTATAATGTGTAATCATTATTACACCCATCTGCTATCTGAAGTTAGATGACTGTCGCGGGTTGATTTCACCTTCATGGAACACTTCTCGTGATTATTTCCTATCTGAACTACAAGTGGCAATGTTGTTACCTGCTCCATTAATACTAACAGGAATATTCTGCCTCACGGCAGATCGTAAGTGTATGGCTCATTCAGAGATATTCAACAACATATTTTCGGAATCGAGAAATCCAACATCGGGACTGAGCACTTTACAAGTCCTTGAGAAATAGTAATATACTCCAGTAGAACAAGATAAGGGCATTGCTTCAGCCTCATTTACCCGGTGAGGTTGCTTTCAGTGCCCCATAATGTGGAGTAACCTTCAACTGGTCACCAAGGTCATGTGATTGTTCTTTTTTCCACGCAGGAGGCCAGAGTGCTGTGTGTTTGTTTATTTTGTGTACGTGAGGATTCAAGCGGTGCCCCATAATGGTTTAGTGGTCAACACTTTCAGCTAACAGCAATGACGTTTCATGGATCGATTCCTGGTGTGAGAGACTTTCTATGTGAAGTTTGCATGTTCTCCCTGTGCATGTGCTGGTTATGTGGGGTTATTTGGCGAGTGCTCTCTGTGTTTGATGGCCTATATAAATAAAGGCCTAAAAAGGACAGAAGACCTTTTATTCTGCCGAATGGGAAACTTATTGTTGGCCGACACACATTTACCGTCACCGACAGGGACATGCCTCGATACTCACATATCCAACATGATACTTACACAACTTTAAATTGTCGACTAAACTGTTTAAACCTCTGACCTCTCACCAATCAGCACTTTAAATATAAACCAGCTGCCTGCCATTAGAAGGGGCTGCAGGCCATCAGGAAGCCGTCCCTCTTCCCGTGACAGTGCTCAAGTCATCTGCGGTTTTTAAGCAGCATGGTAAGAAATTGGAGATGTGTCCTCATGCAGAACCAGCAGAGTTTAGCACTTAGTTTGTTTCGATTAAAAAAAACAACAACAAGGTAGCATGTTTACCGTGTTGGGACTAGCTGGAATATAGGCACTCTACTAGAAAATTCGAAAAAAAACAACCTTCTACAACCTTATCCATGATGTCGCTTCAACAATTTCATGACATTTTTCATAAATCTCACAGTCACTGTAGGCTCTCTTTCATGCTTAGATGTCTTCCGCCACCTCACTACTCGATGCAGACTGGCAATTTAAAACTATTTCTAAACCTGAAATAGCTTTAATATGCAATCACAGCCAAGTCGTTTGACTCCTCCTCCGCCTCAAACCACAGAGTCATCGTCCAAGGGGAGAGAAATGAGACCGTTTGTGTCTGCGATAGTGAGACCCCATGTGCAGCGAAACGCAGCCTCACACGAACGGCATCAGATTGTTGATGTTTTTCCCCCCGTAACGAAAACTGCCGACAGACGTGATGTTTCCATTATGTGGGCGAAGCTTTTTCTATTAGAATTTCATTTGAAAGGAGAAGATGATGGTCCATTCAGCAGATGACTGGGGAAAAATTCTAGTCGCGACGCGAAACAGGGTTATGTGGAGCTGAGATGAGAGGGAGCGGCTGTAATCATAGCGCACAGCACCAACACATTCTGAAGAGTGAGTTAAGCACCCAAGAATGACACATCGTGACCCATTTTAAAAGCTTCATACCGAGGAAGAATTACAAGCCCTCTGACTTCAATACTGAGGATTTATGTTTGTTTCTTCTTGGCTTAGCAGCTTGCAAAATGAGCTTTGAATTGCAGTGAGCATTCACAAATATAAACACAGCAGATTTGGATTGACTCTTGTGAATTAATGTGCATGGGCAAACGTATGAGGAGCCTTGGCGTTTTCTTTTCAAAGTCAACCTGGGACTGAGATAAGGTCCTTCAGGAGGATGCCTAGAGGGAGACGAGGGAAGGAAGTGTTCTCTGGAAATGCCAGTGGGAACCTGCTGTTTGTAACGACTTGCTGCTATTCTCCTCTCTGGGGGAGCTACGTCCAACGATGGCAACGCAACCTGCGCTACAGCCGAGGAACACAGAAAAATACAAAACCCCAGAGCTATAGGAACAACAACAACAAAAAACTAAATCATTCTGGTTGGTTTATATAATGTGATGAAATTAAGTCTTCCTAGAAGTCTGGCCTGAATGTCACGATAGAAACATGGAGCAGACAGTAGAAAAGCAAATAATACAAAAATAGAAATCTGTTTAATTGTCGAAATGCTAAAGTCAACGGAAAAAAAGTCAGTTCAAACCTTTAATATTGATTAAAACTCTTTTTCAACAGCTAGATTCAATGGGAATTAGGATTAGAAGAAAAGAAGCAAAAACCCTCATCACAAATGACTCGCGCCATTAACAGTCGCTGGGCCAAAACAAAATTCGACATACTAGTGACACATTCGAGTGTTGCCTGAAAACATCGGTTGCCGCTGCGGCACTTTTAAGTGTTGCATCAACAACTGTTCTGCTTTGGGAAGCCTGCCACAAAATCTCCCGTCACCAGACAACAACAAACGGCAGCGTCTGCATCAGGATAGAAGGATGAATGGATTTGCACCCAGCTGCTAAGTGACACTTGACTTGTCATTGCTTTTCTTTCAAATTCATGGATGAGCAGCATTATTCCTCTAAATCAAATGCCCTATCTATTTTTTCCATACAGCTTGGATGAGTACCCTGCCAAGTTTTCGTCTTTTAATAGCAGTATGATAGCGGCTGTTGGCTATACAGAGTAGAAAGGAGAACACACGGGCAGAGATGATCAGACATCCAAGTGGAAGGATGAGTATTCTTAAATCAAAGTGCCAGTGAGCTTTTAATAGCTTCACATTTAGATGCTGCCTAAAAAGAAAAAAACCTGAGTGATGGGATTAAAAAAATTATATATATAAAAAAAAAAAAAGAACACGTCCTGTTAATGGATTAATGCTGAAAAACAAAATATCCTCAAAGCCAAATCCTGAGAGTGCTTCAGCCTGGCTGTCCTGAATCTGGGAAGGAAACGGGAGACGTTTCAATCTGAATTCAAAACAATGAGAAATATCTGAATACGTGTTGAAAATCAATCCACAACTCTGACCATTGATTTAGTCCTCGGGCACAAATAAACATCAGCACTGTGTTAGTCTGTTAGGGACAGGTTAGTAAATAGAATTCACTGGCAGAAATAGATATATTGTTGTAGCATAGTGTTACCTAAACATCTGGCAATGGCTTTGAAAGTGGCGGAAGCCCTTTGATTTCCTTTTAGTTTTTCAAGCCTGTATGGAGTCTATTAAACAAAGCAACGGATGTCTTGTTTTCAAGATCTCCCACGCACAGTTCTCTGCGGAGGATGAGTGCAGTTATTCATACTTTTTTCCTCATCATTTATAATTTTTCTAACTTTCTGCAACTATCCTTCCTCATAAAAAATTCACCTAAAGTGGAAAGAAGTTTACAATTTAATCTGCGTGTACATTTTGAAGCGCCTTCAAAGAATTGTGAATGTGGTTTTCAAACTTTTCACTATCTATTCCTGGATTTTTTATTGTGTTTTTAAATAAATAAGTAAGTAAATAAAAAAAAAAATTAAAAAAATCTTGAAATCTGAAATCTCTCGTCTTTTTTTTAATGCATCCGCTCTTAGCATCTTTGCATACACTCCTGCAAATTTCACAACTTTCCCGCCTCCGTGATTAAACCTGGATCGAACATGGTGCAAGTTCGCCAAGGACACCGTGGCCTCGGTTTGAACCTACACAGCATCGAACAAGAACACAACAGTACAGCTTAAGCTGGAGGTAAACAGAAAAAGATAGTGGTTTTGCAGTTTATTCGTTCAATATTTTACATTTCTATCACTTGATAATAGGTTTAAGTATCTTGACCAAAACATAAATCTCCTCGATGGAGCTGTTGACCAACACATCCACAATAAAACTGGTTGCAAAACACTGAAAAAGTCTGACACACCTAATAACGAGAGGTTTCATGTTTATTTCCACTTACTCAGAATTTAGCAACACGGACAATGGTCAATGTCACTTAACCAAGAGTAGAACTTTCTACAATACGCTGCCAAAGAAAACACCTGTATCATTTTATAAACTCTTTGCATAATAAACCAGTCTCCCTTTAGAGCTGGATACGACCTGAACATATTTTAATTTGCGCCCGAAATTCTACCTGTGACTCTGGTTTAACCTGATCAACAGTATCAGACAGAGTAAAAGGTGAAATGGAAGCAGTGACTGTTGAGCCGCTCTGATGTTGCTCCCTGAGTGTCTATTCTATTTAACAGGAGTGGCCACAGCAAATGTGAGAACTCACTTTCTGTAGCAACCATTTAAAAGCAGCTCCCTCAGACACACAAGCGGATGCACCACCAGGGGGGATTCTGTTGTACAACTTTTATAGAATTACATATTTTGATTTTATTTTCATATTAAACGCTGTTGACAAACAGACTCGCTCAAATACTTCCACCTTGTGGGGAATAAAAATAGTAATTAAAAAAATAAAATAAGATACACATCACCTGCAAAGCTGCATTCTCTAAATGTGATTAATGCGGAGGCCAAAAGTTATATAGAAAAAGTTTTTCTTATCTTTTCATTTATTCTAAACCAACAAAACTAAACAGGTGCTTCTTAACTGCACGTTTTCAGTTTTATAAGGGAATCCAGCACAGATTTGGTAGATAAAGCAAAACCTACATGCAGAAATGTAATTTCAAGGGTTAAGTAGAACTTTGCACTCCCAGACAAGTTTTACTGCGAGTGAGTGGGATAAAAATACCTTTTGGCTGCAGACGGCGCAGATATGTAAACATTGCAAATGATTATAAAGACGTACAACGTTTGGTTTTGGTATTCGGGTCTACTGAGTTGTTTGCCATCTCAATAAAATGTCACAGAAATATCATGTAGGACCTGATTTTCAAAATAAAACACTTTATAGTGTAGTTATATTTCAAGAATGTGTTGGTCATGGCCAGTAAAGCTTTAACTAGAGTGTCATCACCTATAATTACTTTATGTTTGAGCAATATGCAGTTTTGCACGTCAAAAGTTACTATCTTAAATATTAAATGCACGGAAGGAACAGAGTTCCTTTATTGGTAAGGAGAAGCTGTTTCTCTGCATAACCAGAGATCAGATTTAGGACTCAAGACTTTAAAGTCATGATAGAGATCTTTGGATGGTAACAAGAGCTTTTGGAAAAGCTCGGAGCTCTGGCCACAGGAAAGACCAGATACTTTGCAACGGGCATCGTGACGCTGGCACTGGCGGCAGGAAGGGGGGAGGAGGGGGTGCTTTTAGTGAAACAGCTCTGTAGCTCTGGTACCTCACATGCAGGACAAAAGAAAAGAGAAGGGAAGTGAAAGAAAGGAAGCCACTGAGACCAAGTCAAAGAAGCTCACATGAATGCCTCCTACATGTCCACATTCAAGCGAATGCAGAGATTAGTAATGCATGTTGCCCAAGCAGAGATGTGACGAGTCTGTCAGCCAGCTGTTGCGACCTGCTGTTGTGACCTTGACATTTCCATACGAGTGTCAATATGGCGGCATGTCCCACCACTCAACTACTTGTACATGCATTATCTGTATGAAGTGGGCGATTTGTTATGACACGTGGAAGACCGCAGTCTGCTCACGTATCCGTGTGAAAATGAAGGGCTGTTGCAAAGGCAATCTTGGAGGGGGGGGGGGAGGGAGAGAGAGAGAGAGAGAGAGAGAGAGAGAGAGAGAGAGAGAGAGAGAGAGAGAGAGAGAGAGAGAGAGAGAGAGAGAGAGAGAGAGAGAGAGAGAGAGAGAGAGAGAGAGAGAGAGAGAGAGAGAGAGAGAGAGAGAGAGAGAGAGAAAAAAAAAAAAGAAGAGCGCTCCACATGTAGCTCAATTACCTTCCTGTTGTCCAATAGCAGAGGATTTCTGACTGTTCTGACCAATAGAAGAGAAAAAAAGGAAGGCGGAAGCAGCTAGCGTGAGGTGGTGTGGTTGTGTGAGGAGGGGGGCTTTCGTATCAGAGTGCAGCGTGCTGCCTTGAGGGAGACTGTGATGTAAGAGTGGCTCCTGCTGATTTATACACAGAGACAAGTGCTCAGACTGTAAATAATGGCACGCACACACACACACACACACACACACACACACACACACACACACACACACACACACACACACACACACACACACACACACACACACACACACACACACACACACACACACACACACACACACACACACACACACACACACACACACACACACACACACACACACACACACACTCTCAGTCACAAATCAAAAGAGTGCGAGAACCCCTCCACCCCTTCGCCCCAATCACCATGCGTACACTTGGCAGTTACTGTACCCACATGCAATTACCAGCGGCTCAACACGTGCCGTCACACATCACGTCTACATGGCTCGAGGCTTTTGGCCACACACGGCTTCACTCTGCTCAGAGCTGCCACGTCATCAGAGGCGCCAGAGGGACTCATCCGCTGATCTCTTCCCTTCTGTCTACCAATGCACGCAGCATCTCCGCATACATTGTTTAGGAAAGTACAGATGTTATTATGCCAACAGCACACACACAATGGATTACTCGACAAGTGGAGAATCTGTGGAGTTAAAATGTCACTCTAAAATTCTTCAAAGATTCCTTCCAAACCAATACAAGTGTCTTTAGTGCATACTTCTCGTGATTGCTTTTGAAAATCACAATCCAAAATTGCCAAAGTAATACAGCCTCTCTTTGAACTCATATCAACTCGGGCGGTTATAAAACTGGAGAGTACGCAGGGCCATCAACACTGAGCAGTGCTGACCAGAACAAACCATGTCCCTTCGATATGGTCCGATAGTCACAGCAAAAAGCCAGGGACACTGATACAAGAAGAGAACAGGCAATGAATGATGGGGCTTAGTGACAGATTAAACCCTACCTGCTTCTTAGCAGAGAAGGGGGGTGGGGGTGGGGGTGGGGGGTACCGCAGCCAACACACTCAGTACTTTCCATTGCCTTTTTTTTTTCGTTCACATGCCTTTCCCTTCTCATGCGCCATTAAGCGAAGGAAGAGGGCCAAGACCACTGGGTGCGCATGTCCTTCAAGGACAAACTTGGGCTTTCATAAAACTCACTTTTGAGTATCAACAACCCAAAGAAATGTATTTTATGTTTTGTCGTACACCGCTTTGATCAGGTATCTTTTTAACCAGTTTTTGGCTGAAACTATGAACAAAAGCAATTACAAGCCACATCCACACGGTTAACACACTCACCAGCTTGCTTACCAGAGGATATTTGTTTCGACAGGATGATCTCCAGTGCAGCCAGTGTACTGATAGGAAAGATACAAGACATACTTACTAAGGAATATTTGTTTGCGAGATTCAGCCCTGGCACAGTTCTTCCAATTAGAAAGTCTCTTGCTCAGCCTGTGACAGATTCTGCACAATTATCTGTTCATAAGTAAATGTTGTATTTCAAATCCCTGATTTCATCCACATTTTACACTTCATAGAAATCAAAGGTCTCTACAAATGTGTGCAATTTTACATATTGTAAGTTTATTTGAAGACAAACGCCTGATGATCCTCAAGAAATTTCAACACTTATGTTTCCAACTTATTTCTCTTAAATTATGTCAGAAATGGCATTTGTGATTCAGCTGAAGGAAGCAGAAAGTGTAACTATAAAGAACTCGGTTATAGCAGTAACTCTGTCACTTTAGGTTCCGAGTCATGCAGTTTTATTGTTCCCATGAATGTATCATTCAGGCATGCTATCGTCATGTTGTGTCAACGTCAGTCCATTTTCTCATCTGAACACAAGTGTCCAAAACATTGAGTTTTGCAACAGAGCTGATCAGACTAGAACTTGTATCAAACAGTGTGAAAGGGGCCAAAGACTCTGAAAATGTTGAGTTAACGCTGCTCGATGAAAAGCTAAAAACTGTCCCTCACAGAGCGCAGGATCATCAATTCTTCTGGCAGCTGTAAGTTCACTGGACAAAATGTGTGGATGACTGCTGGGTTGGAAGCTAGTGTGCTTGTCGCTTTCTGGTGGATTTATGAGATTCCTCCACAATGCCATCAGCACATGGGGCACCTTGGGCAAGATGGCTGTAGTCTGACACTGTGGAGACATCTGCCAAAAATGTCTATACCGATATGTATAAAAAATAATGTTGTGATAGTGACCAAGGTATTGATTATAAGCATTTCTCGCTATTGTTTATCTTCCTCTCGCCCACTCCCACAAGCTCAGATCAGTTGTGTAACTGCCTAACAGGGTCTTGTTGCCCCGTACACTAAACGGGGCAAACTAGGCCACTGTTTGGAGCCCCAGGGTTTAACGATTCTACCCAATACGAGCCGTCAGATGACCACATTTTGACCTCCCTCCCTTCACATAGGATCGGCACCACTATTGATCAGATGTTCTGATATCGCTTGCTTCTGTCCTCACACGGCTCCCATAACCGTCAGTGAGCGGTCCGACGACATCAGAAATGTCAAGGCTTTCCCGTAAATTATACAGCCAGCTGCGTCTGACGCTCATATCCAAACCCATCCACCTCAATCAGCGCATGCTTTTCAGTCGTCGCTGCATCGCTGTGGAGTCAATAAATCCCTCTCACATGGATGAGATGTAAACGGATTGTTACTGGCTGTCATTAAGCCAAATGAAACAACGATTCCTGAAGCTTTAAAGTAAAACAAAAATCTGAAGATTTAGCAGCAAGACAAAAATCTCACAAATGGAGGGGTTTAATCCCTTCAATTGCATATTTGTATTCTTCCCTCTTTTTGATTTGTCCAAAATAGCCGTCTCTCCCTACGGTGAAGGTATAATTACATCAAAAGGCTCACAGACGGGGGTGGTGCAACTCTATTTTTGAATAAACCCATTACAAGTTCAATGATATACGATTAATTAGGAGTGTGAAGCAACTCTGCATCACTTATTAAGCTGAATTTGTTGTTAATTTTCAACCGATCACATGAAAGGAAAAATACATTTTGTGTCTATGGCCCTGTTAATGTGGTCTGCAAGAATAGTGGCTTTGGAAAATGACTCAAACTTGCAGATGTGTGTAATAAACATTGAACACAAGTGGCTACTGAAAAAATTATTTTAATCTGGCACATACCCTCTCAATTTGAGAGAATTTTGGAGGGAAACACCGGAATGTCTGCAAGCTAATGGCTCTTCCATAAGGGACCCATTTACATGGGCATAACAATCAGTTAACGGGGAGTAATCACATATTTGTAATATTTGAATCTGATGCATTTGTATAGAGACTTCAGAAATGTGATAATGTAATAAAAAAAAAAAGATGGTTTATACCCATTCAAGAGTACACCAACACTTTAAAATAGAACTTATCCGGGTCTTCCCAGAGGTTTTATAATAAAAATGGAAAAGTGGCAGGTGGTCATTTTCAGTGACCTGGACTATTTTCTAGTTAACCTGCATGTCATGTTTGTTGTCTTCTGCTCATGTTACCATGTCACTTTTTTTCTTTTTCTGTTAAATCACATGAGCAAATGTAAATGAATGAAACAAATCGGAAAGACAGGATTGCATGCATGAAAAGAAAATACTCTTGGGGAGAAACTAAGGAGAGATAATCTTATTTTTCATAATCAGATTAACTGCTGTTATATCACATTACACATGGTCAGTTGAATAATCTGATAACTACAGATGTGCATGTTAAAGGGATCACTGTTTCACAAAGTCTTTAAGTTCTCTTGACATAAATGGTAGACTTACCACATAGCGGTAAAACAAAAATAATCTGTGAAATATGAAAGCTTTTACATGGACGTTAGATATGTGAAAAATAATTGTCATACAGCTCTATAATTTACCGGAGCTCGATAAAGCACTTTGACATGACTGAGCTGGCTAATTTGGTAATAAAGCTCAAACCTGTACTATGTTGTCTCCATATTTCCCAGCTTAGACCTTTGTTTTAGAAATGGTTTATAATATTCAGAAGGGATTTTTTTTTTTTTTTTTTTTTTTTAGAGGGAGAGGAGCAGCTGTGACTGGTTAGCAATAGCACTGATTCAGGATGTCATAACTGCAATCTTCACATGGCGCAATATTAGTCCTACACTTCCAGGAACATTGTGCAATATGGTTGATTATAAACTTCATGTACTCGCATTTACCAAACCTGTATAAATCTCAGTGTGTCACTGTTTCGTCTGCCTGAGTGGCGATTTGGCCTGACGAAAAGGAAGTCGGGCAGACAGATGGGCGTGTGGGGTTCATTTCGGGCTTTGTGAGGGGGCCTTTTGTGAGGCAGCACTTTTTGAACACAATGTTAGCTCTTTGTTCACATGCAGTTTGAGTATGTTGCTGCATTCCTCGTCATGCTGCATAGCGAGTCGAGTATTAATGTCCACTGCTGCTGGCTGATCCTCGAGTAAACTGAAGGGGGGGGGGGGGGGGGGGGGGTGCACACGTACCGACATCAGCTGGGCCTGCTGTGCACTCACTTGTTGATGGACAACTAAAAAAGGGAGGAGGGCACTAACCTAGGTTAATATTTACATACTTGAGTCTGTTCCAGAGACACGAGACGTGTCGGAAGTGTTTTGATGTGAAGACATGGAACTCGATCAGCTGTACGTGCTCAGTGAAGGCATGCTGCATGACAAAGCAGGAAATAAGTTTCAAGTGGCTCGGAGAAGATGCAAATATACTGCGTGTGCGGGTGGTATACTGAGGAATGGGGAAGCACAGACAGACACTACACACCAACCTTAGGCCTGCACTCTTGAAAGAAAGTCCCTAAAAAAATCCTCATCACAAATGCTTTTCGACAGTGAACTTGCAGCCTCACCACAGTGGCTTATGGGATCCACGTGTTTGCTTGTGTACAAGTTTTATCCCCCAATTTGAGTAAGTTGGGGTGTAGGGCCTTCCCCAGGCACACTGGTGTGGGTTTTGAAACCGGCAAGCTTCTGGTTACAAGCTTGCTCCTCTAACCTGTAGGCCACCACTGTCCCACTCGATCTACACTACCTTTGTCACCTGTCCTCTTTGCATGGGGAGAGTCTGGTAAGATAACCGGTGTCCTACACCTGTCGTGGGTGAACTTCCTTTGGAGCCGACACAATTGATGCAGAAGAGTTGACGGGTCAGTTTGACCTGTTCTTCAATGCTTCAATCAGCAACTCCAAATGCGTCGCATTATCATATCCTCCAGTTTACTATTCTGAAAGGTCACAGAAACCCTGCCACAATCCTTTTGAAGAGCTCCACGCCGGCAGATGCAGCTCACTGACATTTATAAACTACTTTGACCTTCATACGTGTTCTGGTGAGAGAATTTATTGATACAATAGTTGATCTGAATTTACAGCCAGCAAACAGTTAATGGTAGTGACATTTGGGTGTGTTTAGTGACACACAATGAAAGTCAGTTCATTCATTTGCATAGTAACTTAATTTAATGATGGGAGAACTGAACTTTAGGGAAAGTAGGGATCAAGCTACAGCTTAGTGTTGTTGACAAAGCCACATTTTAAATGTGAGCCTACTAATCATTACAGTGAAAAGCATTGATACTATTTCTGTCGGTTTCAGTTTAATGGTGGATTTAAGGATTGACAACCACTGGAAGAATCTGATAACTTTTAATTTTGAGTGTGAAGCTCTATTCTCATTATATCCACTTAATTATGGATGCAGCCCCTATTGCAGAGCAGGCGCCTGCACAACCCTTCTGGACAGTGGGGAAGACATCACTATCGGGGTGAGAGAAACTGGAACTGGTGTTAAGTACTCACAGTCCATTCCCTGAGTGGCACGGATAAAGATGGTTAGGAAGGTGTGATCTTGCACGTCGTGTGCAGATTTACGCCGCGAGGAAGGCAGACGAGAGCTCTCACGGCACAGGAACACAACGAGACTGTGAGAAATCCCGGTGAGCACTCCAAAACAAAACAATAAAAACAGCAGAGGAAGTCCTGGGGTGCGTGTAGTTTGTAATTCGGACAGATGGGATGTGGGTTTATTCTAGGTAAACTGGCTGATGCAAAACCAGACAAAAAATAAAAGTGTTGTGACGTGGTAATTTCAGGAACACAAGAGAAAGAGCAGATAAAACCAGAGTTTCACTCGTAGGTCATTAACGAGCGTGATAAACCTTGGCTAAGTGCACGGAGGCCAAGCCCAGCCAAATATACACCCTCTCCTGTGACTGGCAGAGGCAGCAAGGACATGCCAAATTGCATAACAGCACCATCCAGTTCCAATTAGCATTTATTTTCAGATGCATTTCTTGTTCTGCTCATCGAGTTTCCAGGTATTAAAGGTATACAGCTCTTTGTTATTCCAAATCCATACAAAAATTCTCTCCATACTTACAAAACAGCCAAGCCAGGCCTACTAGTGTCTAATAGATTAATCATTTACAAGATATGTACTAAAACAAACATGCAGAAACTCCTCACCACTACCCCATTCCTCACATTTTCATTACATGCTCGACAAAGCCTACAATATCATTAGCAAGGGCATTATACAAAAGGGGTGGCTCAGGTTCGCCTCAGTTTAGTCTTTCAGGCAGCTCTCTCTGATCATAGCCAAGACTTGTTCCCTTCAGTTTCTCTGTCCAGCTATTTGTTGTGTTAAATTATCCGACCAGAGCCACAACCCGTCTTTCTACTCCCAGTAGAAACTTAACTCGGTATCCACAACAGTCACTTCTCACTTAAAGGAGATGATTCAGAGATATTGTATGCGATGGAGAAATGATGAACTCCACATCACCCAGAGTGATTCCGACATGTTGAGGGTTTGGGATTATGACAATCTGTCATCCATAAGCAAAGCAGCTCATTCCCCCTTTGAGGCCAACATTCATGGAAAAGGAAGGGGAAGCCTTAACACAGAGTGGCTTTGTAACCAGTCCTCCTTTTCTCTGCCTCTCCTTTTCAAACTTCACACCAATGTGCCACATTCTTTCCCCATATCCACACACACGCATCGTAAACAGACGTGCAAATGTTTTAGTATGTCTTAAAAGGTACGACCCCATGATTGATGTGGTAAAACGCCATTGAAATACACTTTGACAGTACATTTTATAGCTCCAGCATTCACACTTACCCCTTCACTCACGAAATTGGGGACTGCTGCTGTGTAAGGTGGAAGCAACGGCGTGTAAAGGACACTGCGGTATATGGACATGGCGAGGTGGGAGATCGAACCGCAAACACTTTGATTGAAAAACAGCTTTTCTACCAGCTCAAGGTGTGAGGTTTATGTTAAAATCACACCTGTGATGGATACAGAACAGTTGTCCAATGCAAGTATACTTATTGTGCCTCCACATTTAACATCACATACAGCCAATTTCTCTTTAAACTGTAAGATACAACTAAAAAAAAGAGGAAAAAACTCCTAATATTGTAACGTGGATGGGCTGACAACTCCATTACTGCAACAAATAATCAAATTCTTATGGTTAAACCTTTAAAAACACAAAAAGTTGATTTTTATTTACACCCCCCCCCCCCCCCCATGCATTTACTCAAACTGCCATCAACACTCACTATTATTCAATAAATTTATTTCGTGAAGACAGAAGCCGGATTAGTATGTAGCAACATTTTGACTGCAATGAAAGATGACAGAATCCCTGCAGAAGTCCATGTGATCACCGCAAGGCCATGCCCGCGCTCTCGTACGCAGATCAGCTACGTCGCAGACGTGAATCATAAATGAAAGGACGTGACACACTCGCCTTTGTGGTCAGCGGACAGTCGTGGGAATACGAAGCTGGTGGATGACCTTGTGACATGATGACCATACTGATAAACTACAGAGTGGTAACTTTGTCTTTTTTGGCGAGATGCCCTTGAAAAGTTTTGAATAAGTTGAAGAGAAATAGGAAGAACAGTGTTAACCCAATGCTTGACGTCAACATATAGACATTAATATTTATCAGAAAGACTTTCAACAGGTTGGAAAACGCTAATTGAAAGTTGTTGACTTTTACAAGGCTAAAAGGTGCAAAGCAGGAATTTATGACCATAACGACCCGCCCCCATTAGAAGTTTATAATACAATCTACATGAGCCGACATAAAGAGCACATATACACTCATCTCACTTTTCAATGCAAAACATTTGCAGACTACTTCTCCATAGCAAAGCTGCCCTCGGTCCTGGTAAGCCTGTTAACTAGTGCGCAGTACCAGGAACACCAGCTTACCGGGTGACATAACGTTACATCAGGAAGGGATGGGCTAACTTGCTCGCTGTTCTGTGAAGTCAGTCAAATTTTACCTTGTGCATGATTTCCATTAATCTGTCAGGCAGAGAGCAATTACTGCCAAATACCGACTGGAGAATAGGTTTAGGGAGCACCCTGATGGTCTTTGTAAAAAAAGAAAAAAAAAAAGAAGAAAAAATAGGTGAATCATCCATCTATAATGAGACATCAGCATATGCAATCAAACAGGGGAACCCCACTGATCATGTTGGAAACCAGAACAATCTGAGCCAAAAACACACAGATAGTGAGCCGTGAGAGCACCCGAGTTTACTCTTCGCCCTCTCATACTGGCTGGGTATTCAAGCCAGTTACAATCAAACTCATCACTCCCTTAAATAAAAAAAATAAAAAATAAAAAAACTTGCATCTGGGCTCACCTACAACAGAGAGCTGGCCTTTTAATCCCTGCATGTGGCAACATGATAAAGGCGAGGATTAAAAGCAAGCCAGTCATCCAGTCAGTCAGTCAGTCAACGCGGCCTGTTCGCATCATCAGCTCCAATGCATCACTTAGCCTTTACTGCACTGGACAAGCACAACTCAGCAGATGCTTAAAGCTCAGACTGCAGCCGTACATATCTGTAATGCAGAGACATTAAAAAAAACAACACTATGTATTCTAATCTATAAATAGATTGCAAGCAACCCTGTGTCCCGGGAGAATTACGCACATATTATAGTAGTTGTTAAAGACAATGCAGCTACAATGATGTATTTAAATTGCCATTGCGGACAGATTTTAGCATCACTGTATTATCCCCGACTGATATCCACTACTTAAGATTACTGCTTTACAGGAAAATAACAGAACCTGACAATTCAGAGGTGTCATCTCCTTCAAATTAAAATACATGGCTCCAAGCAACTCAAATACATAACTACATGATCACTTCAATTGTTGCATCCAACCACAGTGACCCAACTGGCATTCAAATATAATCAGTCTGCATGTTCTGAAAATTAAAACTACACATTTTATATTAAAAAAATAATCAAATAAATTTGGAAAACAAACAAATTACTTTACAAATAAATTGTCTTCGATACGATCCATCCAAACAAAACTTTTTTAGAGATACTAAGTTTTAAACTTTGGCGAGTTATTAACACAAGATTAAAACAAACCTACGGCATTCTAGAAAGTGGGAAATCTCTTGGTACCATTGTCAAGTATGTGAAATGGATCTCCTCAATAATCCAGATGTGGCTGTTGCTGTCCAGTTGATCTGGCTTCGGGTTGTCCCCACATGTGATTCGTCCCGTCGGTCCCGTGCTCCTGACTGCTGGTCGACTTCCATGTGCTTGTTTGATTTGACAGTCTGAGGCACACGAGCCCATCTGCTCTACGCTGCTCTGCTCTGAAACTGTGAGAGCCTTGACTTTATCAAGGCTCTCACAGTTTCAATCCAGGTCTCGTCTAAAGGGCCTTTCCTTAAGGGCAGTCTAACAGGGTTGAAGCGTCGACAACGTTGTGGGTAACAAGTGCATCCCATCGTAATTATTCAGTCTCAAAATTTCACTCCACCCTGAGGCGTTCCAGAGCCTAAGGATTTTTGAGCAAAACTGATCAACACACTGCTCAAAACCATCATATATATATACACATCACTTTTAGTTGGACTTCAAATCTAATCCTAGAAATATTACTAAATACCAACTGTTGATAAAAGCTGAGAATTATTTCCAACATTTCTTATCAAAAAAGGCAAATTTTCTTTCCCCTTGAACATTGCCCTCATATCCATCTCTGCCATAATCAAGATCTTGTAAGGCTTAAAAAGATAAGCTTTTCTTTTTTTGCATGGAAAAACAAGAACTGAGCAGTTTGTGGATTGTGGATAACCCAGGTCAGTTTAACCTCAACAATAATCCAGGAGAGCCGGGATTCCCTTTGCCAAAGTATCAACTGTAGGTGTTCCCAGAGCTAAATCAGGATTGTAGGAAAAACTAGGTGACATGAATGACCCCAGGTCACGGATTACTGTTATGTCTAAGTTGAGTCACACATGTTGAGTAGAACTGCTTAAATCTTGACTAAATTTACCGAGGCGTGTATTCTAAGCAATGAACTGTGTTTTCACTGCACTGACCCCGAGGTCAAGCATGGGTCAAAACCCACTTGAACTAGACAGTATCTGTATAATGAGGCAGGAACTGGGTGTTGTTGCAGGGAACCACGTGTCCAAACTTGAAGCACCTAATTATTCTATTTATTGTTAATGTTGTTGACAAACACAGAAACTCTTGATAAGAGATTCCAGCCTTCAGCTGTGACTGAATAGTGCGGTGCCATATGACGCACTCTTGTTTTGTTGCGCATTACAACGCAGACGTCCACAAACCACAAAAACACAAGAGCCACTTCTGTATGAAAAGTCTCCTCTCTCTAAAACAACTGCTCTCAGCGAAAAAGAAAAAACTTGAGGATAGTTGGGTGCTTTTTTTTTTTTTTTTTTTGGGCACCCCACATCGTATCCTAGAGATTTCAGCTAAATGTCAGCCAAAAGGATGAGGCTCCGCGTGTCGGAGGCTCTCATTACAGCCTCCACGGTGTCATTAGAGCCGGAGTCCATCATTAAAAAGCGCGAAATGACACCGCTGAATCAGCTCCGGGAGACCAGCTAACTCGTTAGCATCGCCACACAATGCCAGGTCTCGTTGCGGCGAGCTCCTCCGCGGTGGTCCCGTAATAACAGTGAGCGACAAACCGCCGCCACACCAAAAACACGCGCTTGTCTATCTAGCTCTCTCACCTTCTTCATCCGCGGAGCCTCGGCCACGGTGCCGTCCCGGTTCACGAACGCCTCCCCGCCGTTCTGCTGCGCCTCCGTGCGCTTCATAGCGGACGCCTGGGGCATCTTTGCGGGTATCGGGGTGAGCAAGCCCAGGCTGCCTTCCCCGGCTTTCGCGGATGGCTCCGCGGCGGGGGACGTAGCGGCGGAGGAACCGGCCTCGTGCGGGTCGTTTCTAGAGATGTTTTTGCCCTCCGACGTCGGTGACACCGGGGATTCGGCCGACAACTCTTTGCCGGTGGGGACGTCTTTGAGTTCGACCTCTGCCATTTTCGCTGCCACAACCTGGACTGACATCGCTGCAGTTTCTCAAAGTCCTTTTTCCAGCACTGATAGCGAGTCAAGCGGATGTTAGCGGCGGAGCGACGCCGGCGCAAAGCATCATGGTCATTGTAGTTCCGCTGAGGTATTATTAAAAAGAAAATAATTAAACCAATCGGAAACTTATAACGACTACCAGTATGACCTTTTACAATACACTTTTAGCAAAAGAAATGTAATAAAATCACCCATCATAATCAACTTCTTGTGGCTTTAAATGCAGTCCTATCAGACATTAGAACTACATTTCCCAGCCAGAAAAGTCGCATGGCCCGGTTCATTGTGGGAGATATAGTTTATTACTAAAGAGGACGACACTAAACTACAAAACAAACGTGATATTTGCCAGATAATGCTTTGTTCTGAACACAGGCACGTTTAACACGTACACACGGCTCTGATATCAATCACTGTCATACTCTGAACTATATAATTAACGTCGGAGCTAAAGATCAGACAGTATTATGCATTAAACTCACCAATTCTCCTACAAATCTTGGAAAACAGTCACTTGTTTTTAGTTAGTGTCGACATATATTTTGAAAATACTGTTAATGATAAAACACCATTTGGCTCCAGCTTAAATTCAACAATTGAAAGATCCTTCCAGGACTCTGCATCATGTTAAATCACACATGCTGGTACATCAGGAGAAAATGGGTACAGGAGTAAGGTCAAATCCCTTCAAATGAACAATACTGCCACCAGGTGGATTTTCTCTAATATTCACAAAGGTAGAGAGGAATGAACCAACATTAGTCATCTCTTTGTAAAATCTGCTTTTAATTTCTAATTCTCTTGAGACATTTCCCGAATCGAACTATACAAAAACAAGAAAACATGGAAATTAAAATATCTGAACTGTAACAAATGGCAGAAATAAGAAGACAAGAAAACCAACATCAAATTCTTCAGTCACAAAAAACTGAAACAGGCATTTGTGATAGAAAGGTCCTTTCTTTGTTCACCATCATTTATCTTGTATTGTACAACACTATGCAAAGCATTGTGCTTTTGTAGTACAAAGAATACTTCAATACCTTATTCAGTATTGCTGCAATCTCTATTTTATTCACATAATTGGAGCACATGCCAGGTGTCCCCTTATTGCAGGCATTCATTTGTAAAACAGCTGCTGATACAAGTGAGTCAACACATGCTGTATTTACATTCGAGCGGATGGCTCTGAGCCCTTTACCTCCTGTCAGATAAATCTGAGGTATAGTATTTACAAATAAACATTCTCAAATGAACACAAAGTCTCCTTTTATGGTATTATGAGCACTCCGTAAAGAAACAGAAGTGTGTCTCCAAAACGCTGGTGAAAATACATCAAGTTGACAATTTGTGCATCAAAACTGAGAACATGTCCAAAACTGTGCAACTGTTGTGAAAATTCAATATGAAGTGTTTTCCCCCCCAAATATGCTCCTGAAAGAGCAATCCTAAGGTTCACACGATATTCCATCCGGTAGCTTTCACAACACTGTTAAAAAGGAAAAACATCCACTCTCAGCTGTTTCCAAGAGGAAGCATCAGTCTTCAAATATCCAAAGGATGTTCACACCTGAGAGGCCCAGATTCACCCTCCTAGAGAAGATACATACAGCAGTTTTAGTATTGCGCAGCAGAAGAAGCTTGAGAATGAATCAATATCTCATGATACTATCTGAAAGCAACATGTACTGAAGACTCATCTGAGTTGGCCAAGTTTTTATAGGTTTTCAGGAGCTGAAAACACTCACCCCAGCATCCCCGACTCCTTGGTCTTAATGACGTAGAGGAACATGAGGACCGTGTGGAACAAATTGTTCCTACCCTGTAATGGAGATCAGAAACTGTTACACCCAAGCAAGGTGGCCCCAAAATATCTGACAGAAATATTTGTGGTTCTCTGGTAGTAACATTTATATGACGGGATCACAGTTATGAGGAACACCAGTTGATAGGAAGCTCTCAATGGAGCTTTAGTTGAGTTTTGCTCGTATAACCACATGTATAAAAAAACATTAAGGGCAAGAAAATCTAAACATAATCAAAGTTGATGCTTTTAACAATATATACCAGGAGAAAACTAATTTTATTTCCCCTGTCAATTATTGTGTTTGGCTGTACTAGTGCTCTGATAAAACTATATTGCATACACAAGTTTTTACAACACAAAAAGAAAATAAAAAATGTGAGACCCAGACCCTGCATGGTGTTTGTTTTCTTCAAGATGGCAAAGATTACGTTTTTTTTTAGTCCAAAAGAAAATCCTTCACAACACACATCATTGAGAGCTTTTGGGGTTACCTTGGGAAGGCTATAGATGTGTCCTTGGTATATCAGCTGGTAGTGAGGGGGCGTGGTGCTGCTTTGGTGAATGCAGAAGAGGTTCTCCTTGGTCACATCTGGGAGAGTTAAAGAAACAACATTCACAAGACAGATCTTAATGCTCAGGTCAGATTTGATTTTTTTTTTTCAGCAAATAGAGCGGCCAAAATGAAAACAGCGCAATAAAGGAACTGAGGCGGTTAAGATAATAGAGAAGACACATTTTCAGGAGGGTCATTCGTGGAGCAGTGGCTGCTTCCTTTGTACAGGAGGTATGAATGGAGTTTCATCAATAGGTCAAATTTGATTTAACGACATCCAATCTTTTACAGAATTATGTCACTGTCTCACGTATAGGACACAAAATTCAGATGAAATTAGACATTTTCATTTAGCCTACATTCACAGTGCAAGTAAGTGCGCTCCAATTCCGATTTCTTTTGCTCACAAGGCCCATATCCAATCTGTTTTGCCACAATGTGAACGTTGCAATTCCAATTTATGCGCACCAGACTCAGGCCCCGATCGTACGAGGTGCCAAATCAGATATGTATCTGATGTCTTTCAATGCGACCGCTGTCGGAACGGCCAAGTCACAAGTGTGTGACTTCCACATCATTGACGTGACACTGACGTCATGAATCTGCGCCGGAGGAAGCGGCACTGCCAAAATGTGTGTGGGGGAAAAAATGGACGTGGGTTACATGTGAGGGTCGGATAACGTTCACACTGCAGTCTGATAAAGGTTGCATTGAAAATGTAGTTTGAACGATCATGCAAAGAAATCGTATCTCAGCAAGAAGTCTAAATCGGGCAGCAAGACCTGCAGTGTGAACGTCGCCTTTGACCGACGTTACTGCTCTTTGGCCATTTATCGGCTTTAGGGTGACCAATGAAAGTGGCCCAAAAAAAATCATCTGACTGCTTTTCTAACCGTCATAAGATTTTTTCAAAAAGCAAACAACAAAAAAAGACGTGGCTCATATATAAGCCAAAAAAGAAAAATCCGATTTCTTATTTTTTCTACTTTGATGTCAACTTAGTCTGAGACACAATGAAAAAAAAAACCCCACTATATTTCCCCGTCAGGATTGTACGCACGCGCACTTACCAGGTTTGTCCGGCGTGTGCCTGAAGTGCTGCGAGGTAAAGGTTTTCCCATCCGGGTACTTTGGGTGTGGGGGCAGCCTGGAGTCCAAGTATGTGCAAAACACATGCATGAGCATCTAAAAAAGGTCGACAGATTGATTTCAGGTGAAAGTCGGATATGATTGGGCCAGAGCTGTACGAGAAGCCACAGTCTGTCACTCACGGCACAGTCCGTCGGCAAGTCCGTGTCCCACTTCCTGTTCTTCACATCACCTCCACCGTTCCAGCGGAAGGAGCTCATGCAGCCACTGTGAGCCAGCTCTAATAAGACACAAAAATGAAATACATTTTAAGAAGCGATCATTGTTCACTCCTCTTCGTCCCAATTAGTGCCTACAAGTCCCTGGCTGCTTTACCGGACCTACCCTTTATCCGATCCACTAGATATTCCTGGTTTGGAGTGACGTCCAGGTATTGGACAATAGAGTTCATGGTGGGGATTGACGAGGCTTTCATGACTGCTGCCTGCTTCAGACTGCTGATGCTGGCCTCTGCAAAAAGACAGCAGACAACACTGTAGTTAAGAAACTTTTATGATTAAACTGAAACCACACATTTATAATAAATGATACAGTTTCCATAAGTAGATTTACTGAATGCCCGATATGGTTGAATAACTTCCTTTTACATACTTTATATACAATTTTCTGTGCTCTACCTCCTATCTGCAGCTCTGGGCAACCCATCCTCCTCAGCTGGCTGTTGACAGAGTCTATTTCCTTCACCAAGGGGACCAAGATGGTGTCACTGATCCACTGCAGGACACACACACACAAATTGAGATTAACACATGGAAAATCTTTGGATGACAAAACAGTTTCATCTCATTTATGTTTGACCTTGTACAGCTAAAGGAAATTCTGCGTGATCCATCAAAACATGCCCGACTCAGAGCAGGAGTGATTACCAACTGGAAGACTTCTACACATTCCCATTTGTCCAGACAGGAAGCATCTCAAAGCAACTGAATCAGTTAAACTAGACTAGGATTTCTATGCAGGTCAGATTTCCCAAAAGGACGCTAATTTTTTTTAATGTCCGTCTCTGGATCAAGTGTGTTCTTACTCAAATGAAATCTAAGTTAATGTAGGCTCTGACGGTCTGTGTTCATCTCATCGTAGAGCAGTGAGTAACACAATTCCTTACATTCCTAAGTTTGGCTGTCCAGCTATCAATACGATCCACTGCAGTGCGACTGGTGGTGATTCTGGCCCAAACCTACAAATCAGCAGATCAAAAGAAAAACATGTTGAGTATAGTTCTGGTGGATTGAAGTCACCATTCAGGATAGAACAAACTATCCACAGACCTCCTCAGCAGCCTGTTTGGAACCCAGGTCTGTTTCATCCTTGTGGGCAGACGGGGCCTGAGAGCGGCACGCAGGTTGGTACAAGAACTTCCTCAAGGTTTGGGCGTAGTCTCCCACTGAACGGTTGTAGTTCCAAAATGTTGGACTGTGGTTTGGGGTCACCGACTCTGGACTGCCTGCAGAATTACAAGACAAGACATTACATTAGTAAAAGCTTAGCGACCCCTTTCCATCCTTATCCGCTTGTTTCCATGATCTCTTTGCAAGACTGGAAGAATTCCTACAGGTACCTACCAAGCTGGCTGCGGTGACTCTTCTCCTCCTCTGAACGTAAAAACCTCTCCAGACTTTTCAGATCTTCCATGTAATCCTCTTTGCTTCCTGGTGAATTAAACACAGAGGGGGAGGTGCGGTACCGAGCCCTGAGGCTGGAGCCTTCTGCTGACCCCATAGTGTTCTGATAGGGCGAGGAGCCAGAGGAGGGGCAGTAGTTCAATACCTGAGACAGAGACAAAATAATGGACACAATATTGAATATGGTCCATTGGCATTGATCTTTTATTAGTAGACTCATAACATAAAAAAACACACCTTTCCAAAGGCCACTGTGGGGGAAAAGGGCCCCCCTGCGCTATTAGGGGTGGCTGGGTTGCTTAAAGGAGGACTGTAGCCAGGTACACAGCTTGGGGAGAATTTGGGGCTGGTGGTGGCGGGCCGAGACGGGCTGAAGCTCAGGACGCTTTGGCCCTGCAGCGGAGATGACTGGGTAGGAGCTGGGGTCTCCTTTTTATCTGGCTTGTTGGGTGGAGAGGCTTGAATACCTGCAGAGAGATGGACAACAACTAACATGTCACGATTCTTACTTAAAACAAATGCACGTCATAAAAATAAAATGAAAACTTGAGGAGAATACGGCTTCGTGTCTTCAGAAATCAGAGCCTTACTGGTGTTTGTTAGCCCCAGAAGGCGATGTTGCTCAGGGGACACAGCGATGGTGGAGGGAGCCATGGTGTATTTAAAATACTTCCAGAAGTCAAAAAGAGCATTGAGGCTGAAAAGAGAGGCCAATGCCAGTTCTAGGAAAGAGAGAAGAAAAACAACATTACAGTTGGGTATGAAAAACCTTTGAGATCGACTTAAGTATCACTTTTTTGTATTTTTTAATTCCTCACATGGTAAATTACTGTTATTGGATTCTTACACAAAGCTAAATTTGTCAATAGCTAAAGAATTGTTAAGGCAAGGCAAATTTATACAGCCCCACACTGCATTACAAGAAAATAACAGAAATCCATTAAAACAAATTGATTAAGAAAAGCATAAAAAGTAGCATAAAGTAAAAATTGTATATGGATGAAGATAATAAGGTGAGTTAATTCTATTGTTTAAAAGAAAGCCTGAGAAAATAGTGTTCCAAAGCCTGATTTAAAAGAAGAGAGTGTGAGCAGTCCTCGGGTGTTCATTTAGCTTGTTTCACAGGTGAGGAGTGTTGTAGCTCAAAGCTGCTTCAGCTTGTTTGCTTCAGACTCTGGGAACACGAAACAGTAG
The DNA here is from genome assembly GCF_963383615.2 of Lipophrys pholis. Classification (NCBI taxonomy): domain Eukaryota; kingdom Metazoa; phylum Chordata; class Actinopteri; order Blenniiformes; family Blenniidae; genus Lipophrys; species Lipophrys pholis. The sequence goes on along the minus strand of NC_137644.1, from coordinate 13,223,028 downwards.
TAAACCTTTTCCTGAAGACTTGAGTGTTCTGGATGTTTCATATTGTACAAGTAAATCTGAGATATATTTAGGATCAGGATTTAAGCTTAGGTGCAACGCTCCCAACTTACTTTGTGTTGGTGAGGACTGTTAAGTACGCACGTTCAATGTTTCATATCACTAGATTGAGCACCAATTTAGTATGAACTCACCAATGTACCAGATAGGCCAGTAGGTAATGTTGTAGTATCGGCTCAACAGTTTTCCTGACCTGACAAGAGAAATAGGACCAACAGATTTAGGTATAACGCATACAGGGAAGTGGGAGGCAACGCATGGATGTCACTGTGTGCACTTACATTTCAGTATAAATCATTCCGGCCAGAGACACGTTGAGAACAGCCCAGGCGAGGACCACCTGTCGAGCCTGCTCCTCCCTCCTCATCCTCAACGCCCTGTCGATCATACTGGGCATCCCCTCTTTCGGTGGGGTGAACATGACTTTATCTTGCTAACAGGCTGAAAGAACAGAGAACAAAACAAAACTTAGGAAATACAAGAAATCCCCACTCCGCAGCTCGGATCAGTATGACCCTGAGCTTATTTTAGGTCTGTTATGCTAGCCGGCTGCTAGCTAAACACTTCGCTAAAGTTAGCCCGCTGACATTCATGGTTGCACTTTAGACTTCTTCCTAGGATTTCAACACGCAGCAACACTTGACATCGAAAGGAACAGAGCCGAAGGAAAAAGGCAATGCGTAAGAATCAAAGATAATTCGTACCACGTTATAGTGAATGACAGCCGCGGCGCTGCATAGTTCGTATTTTAACCGGAAGTTACAGAACGTGAACATCCGGGTCAGACTGACCGCGCTTTTTTTTTTTTTTTTTTTTTTTTTTATTATTTTAACACTTGTATGGTGTTCGGGTCTGTGGGACCCGTTTTCATTTTTTTGTCAAGAGAAATAAAAACATACTATTGATCAATTTTGTAGACTGAGACTCAATGGCCTTGGCTCATTTTCTGTGAAGAACATATATCAGAACAAATTTTTAATGCTCACCCCCCAGTACACATTTATATTACATTGAAAGAATTACAGGTGAATAATACAGCTGTGTAACCCTGGTAAAATGTTGATAAACCTTGGTTTATTTCTACGATAGAAGTCTTGTGTCAGTTGTAATCTAAGTCTGTGTTTTGGAACATATGATTTATAAAGACTCAGTTGGACAAATAGCAGGTGAACAAGCTGTAAACAAAGTCCAGCCCGTGACAGCTGACTACCAGTTCGCTGGTGGACAGAAATACAGAACAATAGACTTCAGACTTTTAGACTTTGTTTTATTTATCCCTTGGGATGACTCCGTCAGGGAAATAAGTTTCTATTCGCAAAATCCAAACAATAATAATGTTTCCTCATACCAGTGAAAAGTAATCCCCGAATCTACTCTTTATTATGTCTATGCTTTGCATCGGAGTCCAGCCCTCATCACAACCATATTATAAACGCCTTAAATTGACCAGGCTCCCCCTAGGGGATGAACAGAAAACGTGCACATAAACCCAGCGTACAGGTGAGCACACACAGACAACGGGAATACACAATAAACTCATACGAAACATAAAATGGATCCTATATCTTATATAGACAGTGTGTGTTTGTAATCAATAACCAGCTAGTAACCATGGCAACGCAGAGCAAAGTACACGGGTCTTTCATCTTCATATGGAAAACTGTGACATCATCCTTTAAAGCTGCGGAGCCTGCAGAAACAGTCACAACTTTACAAACGAGCGTCAAGCATCTTTCATAAAGACATTGCGTGTTCGATTCTTCCTACAGACATAAACTGCATTTGAAATGAAAGCGTTGAGAATGAGGGGGAGATTCGGCCCAACTTTAAGTTGCATCGGTACAGTTTACTCCAGATCACAGCAGTACAAGATCATGAACAAGCAGTTCAAATCTGTTCTGAATATGAACCACAAGATTGGCAACATCTCTAAACAGGAGAAGAAAGAGGCCACGGACAAGTGGAGAGAGCTAATGCAGGGTACAAAAAAGGAGGACAAGAGGCTGTACGGCACACCCAGCACAACGTTTTTCAGAAATGCCATTGCCTCCTGTCTAAAGTTGGTGAGCTAGGTGTAGAAAAGTCAAAGGTGAAAATCCCTCTTTCTGCAATGAACATAAACCACTGCGCAGCCCACGTCTTTTTCAAGCGGTGAAAATGACATTATAGTCATTTTGATATGAAAATCAAACATTTTGTGTGTTTGATATGGGGCCTCACAGTGGCGCAGTGGTTAGCGTTCTCGCCTTTGACCCAGGAGTTTGCATGTTCTCCCCGTGTGTGTGTGGGTTTCCTCCCACAGTCCAAAAACATGCACATGAGGTGAATTGGTGACACTAAATTGCCCCTTGGCATGACTGTGTCTGGTTATTTGTCTATAGACAAGCATATGCAAACTGGAATCGCACTGGCTGTCTCAGTCTGTCTGCTCACTGTGACTTCTGTTGAGCTCTCCACACACGGTGATGCTGAGTTTTGGCACTTTGGGGGCAGGCATTGCATAGACAGCCTCGTAATCCTGTCAGGGATTGCAGGTGGACCCAAATGCAGTCTCGCCAGGTAGTACAAATATAGAAATTTATTTAAGAAGTAAAAGTCCAGGGAAGTCCAAATCCCCGAAACCAAACGGGAACCACTGGACACATAGACGAGACAGATTGACGAAATTAACTGACACAGACCAACAGCGAACGGGAGACTTAAATAGACTGGGAAGGGGTGGACACAGGTGGAACTCAACGATGGGTGCACACAGAGTAAGAAGGCCGTTGGTTAATTGGAAACATGAGGTGAGACACACAGGGGCAGACACAGAGACCTGACAGTATCCCCCCCTTCAAGGGCCGGCACCTGATGGCCCAAAGACAAGGGGGGAGGGGGGCTCAGGAGGCACAGGGACTGGGAACTGGGGACAGAAGGCACTGGAATTCAATTTCGGGGGAACACAAGAAACTAATGACGCGTGGAAGCACAAGAAACCAGAAAACTAGGGGGGAACACAGGAACCTAAGGAAACCGCTCATGAGGGCCGGGAGAAGGCCAGCCGGGGAGACATCGGCCCCACACCTCCGGCGACATGTGAGTCCACCATCAAGTACTCCGGGGATCTCAACCGTAGTCCGTTGGTTAATTGGAAACATGAGGTGAGGCACACAGGGGCAGACACAGAGACCTGACAAACCCCCCCTCCTTTTTGATTGGTCACTTTAAACGTCACTGTTTCCCAACGTCACGAGATTTATTCAAGTACATAGTTGTAGTCCCAATATAGAAAATTGTCGAGCTTCACCATGTCTCACCACGTCTCTACAAAAGATTTTTTTATATTGGGACTACAACTATGTACTTGAATACTACTACTGAATACGCTACTCTCGTGGCGTTGGGAAACAGTGACGTTTGAAGTGACCAATCAAAAAGGAGGGGGGGGTTTGTCAGGTCTCTGTGTCTGCCCCTGTGTGCCTCACCTCATGTTTCCAATTAACCAACGGACTACGGTTGAGATCCCCGGAGTACTTGATGGTGGACTCACCTGTCGCCGGAGGTGTGGGGCCGATGTCTCCCCGGCTGGCCTTCTCCCGGCCCTCATGAGCGGTTTCCTTAGGTTCCTGTGTTCCCTTTGGTTCTTTAGGTTCCTGTGTTCCACTGTGGCAGAGTGGAGAACAGATAGCGCACAAAAAAAAGTTGATGAAAACAACATGGATTGTTGTCCGAAAGTGAATGATTGAAGCTGCAACGATGCATGTGTCAGAAGTGAAGACGTCAGCTGCTCTCTGGGGGCCGCAGCTCGTACATCCGACGTCATATTGACTTTGAACGCTGGAGACAAACCACAAAGCTCCCCATTGGTTGAACCGTACTAATTTGATTCAATCTGAAAGCGTCAAACTCGACTTATTGTTGTTTGCTACAGAACCGTGCAGCTTTAATTTTAGTCCTATTTTTCGGCGGTTTTATTTATTTATATATGCATGCTATTTTTTTGAATGTGAGCGGTCCCGCACCGTTAGTTAATAGATCACTAACTCTTTTTTTTGTTTGTTTTAGCCTTGGGTATCTATTCCATGAACTCCACTTGCTCCAAACTCATTTCAAACCTGATGAAATTCATTCCACAATATCGCACCAGTGACTTTAGGTTTCGTGAAAGGTGCTGATAAATAAAATGTATTTTTACTCAATTTTATATTACCTTTTAATTTTATCATTGCAATATCTTTGCATCTTATTTGTACACAAAAAAAAAAAGATGGCAGGAGATGTAAGGTGCGTTTAAATCTGTTAAATGGTTTATTTTATACATAAAAAATGTTTTGTAGACAGGTTAGCGACCATCGTCAGTCACAGTGGCAGATGTTACATAGTAATAAACATCGTTGCCCGACAGAGACAGAAATTGTGTTTATGTGGCACATTAAGTGTTTGTTTATTGAAAGAAGCCATTATATTTTATAAAAGCAATGTATGGGATCACGTCACCTAATGCCCAAATTGCTATTCAACAATATTCGCACCGCTGACAAAAAAAATGACGATTTGAAAATAAAGAAAAAAAACTCTGCTTTGGAGAAACCTCACCTAAAAGAACGGGTACAATTTGACAGAATCCCACCTGAAACACAAAGACGTGCAATTACAATTCTAAATCGACCTTACTGTCCAACCATAAATGCGTATCGACTAGGATACTGAAATAAAATGAGAAAACATTCAATTAATAATAGCTTATATAAACCCCAACAACCAAGAACATTACACAAGCCTGAGTTAATGAAAGGAAAGTAGCTTAACGAGAATAAGGTCAAACCTTGAAAATTTGATAGGACAAATATTTTGTTTTTAGCAGCACTGACAGTTTTAGGAAAAGAACAAAACAAATTCTTACAATTTAATGTGAAACATGGCAGTTAGGTTGTTGATTACAAAAGACAATACACAACGTAATATTTGGCGGGAAAATAAGAGGTAAACAGTGGTATTGTAGTGAAGCGAATAAATAAAATGTGTTAAGAAGTATGTCGTCAATGAGGGGGTGACAAAGACTTTTCAGAGTTATATCCTCCAACGTCTAATCCGCAGTCTTCATTACTGACGGAATCAACAAGTCTCTCTCCTCTTCCACCTCCTCTGCTGTCCTCCTCCTCCTCCTCCTCCTCCTCCTCCTCGTCCTCTTCCTCCTCCTCTTCTTGCTCGACATCCTGCTCCTTCCGGGACGCTCTGTCCGTCTTGGGCCCTTTGCATATCTTGAGGTGCCGCGTGAGGTGGTACTTTGTGAGGAAAGCTTTGTGGCACTTCTCGCAGACGAAGTCTCTTCGGCCCTCGTGAGAGTTCATGTGCTTCTTCAGGTGGTTCGTCTTCAGGAAGTGTTTGTTGCATTTCGGACACTGAATCCGGCGCTCGCTGAACAACGAACAACGAGAAAAATGATGAACAATCAGGGATAAAGGGGGAAGGATACACCCAAAAAAATGATCCGGTCTTATTTTCAGTGATTATATTACGTACTGAGTGTGAGAGAACATGTGCTGCTTCAGGTCGTGTTTTCGGATGAACGCCCGGTCGCAGAGGTCACACTTGAGCTTCTCTGCACCCGTGTGGATCAGCATGTGTGAAGCAACGTGGGATTTCTGAGTGAACGACTTCTCGCAGACGGTGCATCTGTAGTTCTTCTGACCTATCGGTAGAAAAAAAAACCTTTATCACACAGAGATCGTTTGCCAGCCCCGTACTGCAGCTCGAAATCATCTCAATTCTTTTTTTTTGTTATTGTTCTAATATTTAAGTTATTCATCCATTCATAATTAAATGAGTGGCTTGTTGTAGGACAGTAAAAACACAGTCAGCTTTGCCACGGCAGAGGACATCCACCACAATTCAATCAACCTTTTTCATACCTGTGTGAATCTTGAGGTGCATCCTGAGATTGCTGGGGTCGCTGAAGGCTTTGCTGCAGTATTCACACTTGTGAGGTTTCATTCCAACGTGTCCCATGAAGTGCACGTTGAGCTTTGTTGATGTGATGAAGGCCTGGGAACACATGCTGCACTTGAACTTCTTCTCCCGCACGTGGCCCTGACCTTTCGCCCTGGAGGTGCCGTTTGTAGTGTTTCTGGTACTGCTGCTGTTGTCACCGTGATTTGGCTGCCCTGCAGCGTGGCTGTGACAGGTCCATGGGGACGAGGAGGAGCTCGACGTGCCATTGGCTAGCTTCTCTTCCTGGTGAGTGTGTTGTTGTTGTTGTTGTTGTGGTTGTTGTTCTTGCTGCTGTTGCTGTGGTGGTGGTGGAGGTGGCGGCTGCTGCTGCTGCTGCTGCTGCTGAGAGTGGTCCTGCTGCGAGGGGCTGTGGCCGTGCGGAGGCTGGTTATGGCTGTGTGTGCTGTTGTGGCTGCTCAGATGAGACTTGAGTTCGTTGAAGGAGGAGCACTCTTTGCCACACTGGCAGAGCTGACCCTCGGGCACCTGGGGAACGCCTGTGGGCGTTGCATAGTGAACATTTGATTCAGTAACGCGTCAGAAACGGTAGCTTAACACATCAGGAATGCATGTTCATCCACCATCTCACCCATCAGCCGGCAGTAGTCTCTGCTGTAGTAGAAGAGCAGCTCCTGGTCTGGGTGGATCTCGGTGGTCGTACAGAAGAAGAGTTTACCGTTGGCAGGGTACGCCACCAGATTCTGCTCCTCGCGGGTCCTGCACACACAAAACAACGGAACAAGAGACCTCAGATGAGCATGGTTCATTTAATTTGGTGGGGACTTGCATTGTAGATAATGAAGACACCAGAGGAGCCATACCTTGCCTTGCGCACAAACATCATCCAGTTGCACTCGTTCTCATCTGTTGTCACAATGCAAAACTCCAAGACGTTGTTGTGGTACATCTGGGACAGAGAAAATGGTTCATCATCTACTGTGATCTTCATCTACAAGCGGGGTTTTCGCACATTCTGCAGCTCAGACCTTCCAGATTTGAGGCGTGTCCTTTTCTGGCCAATCCGAGAGATCCACGTTGCTGCAGTGCTGACCCACCATAGGTCCAAAGCAGGTTCTTGGAGGAATAACATCTCGTGCAAACACCCCTAAGAGAGGGCATAAACACATTAATGTATAGTAATGTGATAATAAAACAAAAAGCTTAAAACAAAGTGTCGATTGTTCTTCCAGCACTGTTGCCGAGTGGTAAAAACTGCTTTAAGTGTTTTGAGTGGCCCACTCTCACTCCTTTGTTTCTCCGAATGCAGTTATATGTTTGTTATTGACATCTAACTAAAGATTCAATTCTTCATTAAACTCCTCAAAATTGACAAAGTCAAGAAAAAAGAAGAAGAAAAAAAAGAGACTCGAATCAAGTTTCCAACCTCGGGTGTTTTCGTTATTTTCTTTAAACGGACCCCTTCATGGAAATCATGTATCTTAAAGCAGGCACACCACTTCAACTTGGTGGGTTGGGTCACTCCAGAAAATAGATTTGCAAACGTTCATATACTTATGAATCAGATCTGTGTTTATAAACAGCCACAACTACAATATCTGCTTGCTTACCAAGCGGTTCATCAGCCACTGAGATACGGAGGCACAGTGGTCGGGGCAGAGAGAGGCGAGCTCGGCTTTGGATGGGCGCGTCGGGGATAAACGTGACTGGGCCATGCTCTGGACAGTCTGAGGTATATGAGCGCTCACACAGTGTGCACCCTAGATACAGAACAATTAGCACAGGTTATGGTTCTGTGACTATCTGGGATTAAATTCTTTAGCTGTAAACGAATCATGAATCTAAATGACAAACTCACAGATGGTGTAGCCAGGAACCATGTTCTCCTTGCTCGAAGAGGAATCCTCGAGCTGCAGTGTGGAGTTGACGAGCACCAGGTTGTTTTCTGGCCCGAGGGACACCTCCGCTGTGATCGGGGATACGTTGACTGCCTCCAGCCCCATTCCGGTGTGCCCGTGTAGTGACACAGGTTCCAGCTGGCTTTGGCTGGCCATGGAGCCAGTGAGCACCACACTCACAACACCGGAGGTCAGCTCCCCGTTTGTATGCAGCTGTTCCCCAAGCCCTCCGGCTCCTCCCCCCCCAGAGTTACCCACTCGCCCCCCGAGGTGATCTGGATCCATTACCACAGGTAGTTCCAGTCCAGGGGGGCCATGGAGGGGCATCACCCCCCCAGAGGAGTCCACCCCTGTCAGGCCCTCGTGGGGCTGTGGTTGCCGCCGCCCACCGAGCTGCTGCTGGGTGTCTGATACCACCCCGACCCCGTCCATGGTCGCCAGTTCCTCTCCCATCCGGTCAGGTGACATGGGGCTACTCACACGAGACTCCATCGCTAAACCGGTGGAGTCCAGCTCGTGAGCACCAGTCTGGTGGAGGTCGCCCTGACCGCTGACTTGTCTGGAGTCCATGGGCACCAGGCCCTGCTCCAGTGGACCTCCAGGGCCACTGTAGGGGTCCAGACCCGAGGGATTGTTGCTGGGCACAGACAGGGTGCCATCCATGTTAAGGCTGCTGGGGTGAATGTACTGTGGAGGTGGACGGTCTGCCAAATAGGAAAGAATACCTGAGGAAGAACGAGAGAGGGAGTGAGATTTAGGAAGTTTATCCATTCAATCTTTTATAACTGTGGTCATTGGGACATGTAAAACCTCACATGTGGGCTCTGTCATTTGTGACAGCCTCAATAAAAGACATTCACCTGACTGGGGTCAGTTTCAACAGCCATCAAGCAAAAGAATGCAACAAGTGTGAAAGACTCACACTTTACACTACAGCTGAATGCTTGAAGAGATGATCTATACATCTCAAATAAAAATCATTAACCAACCTGGGAGTATGTGCCGGAAGTAACTGCTCTCCAGGTGAGGGTATGGAGGAGGAGGTAGGGAGTAATTCCTTTCAGGCAGGCCGCACATCACTCCTCTGTCACTCAGTGGACCCATGGGGAGCATCAAAGACAGGGCTGAAGGCAGGGAACCGAGGGACGGACCCAAACTGGGGATGGCCACTGGCATGCCTAAACCACAAAGGAAATCAGGTAAGTGAGCGGAGAAGTTGCTAAAGTTTGAGATTGTTACAAACAATCAAATGCAAGTTTTCCTAATACAAATTACAGGAAAAGTTACAGCAACTTTCACACTTGATACCTTTTCTTCTAAACCAACAATAATCTGGAGACATAGTCAATATTATAAAATAGGAAAAAAGTGTTAATTACTAAGGTATAAGCAAAGCAGCTCCTATTCAAAATCACAGAGCCTTATTATTCCATTTATCTTAGAAATATAAAAAATGTGTTTGAACATTAGCATTGTTTACAGACAACTACTGCAAGCCACAGTGTGTATTTCTTAACATGTAAACAATACGTTTAGTAGGATATATTTAGTGTACTTGTTTGTCATTAAAACATTGTATTGTAGCACATTAGATGAGGGGTTTCTTTTTGTTAAAATGGTGAAACGTGTAGGTCAGCATTCCCCAATTTAAAAGACTTAAAAGATCTTGACACTAATTTGGAAGTTTTATAAATACACATCAACATATATAATATGTCAGTGGACTGAGCCGATGTAATACAATAATCATAAATGCACAGCACATCTATACCTCTTTAGAATGTGACCGGGACATCAGCAATCATGTTATGAAACATATTACAGTTATGAGGAAGAAGAAGAGATACTTTTTGATCAACTTTGGGAAATGATCCATCAGTCTGGAACCCATTCTATTCATACTTCACTTTTACTACACATACTAGTAGCAGTAGGCTACGGTAATACAAGTGAGACGCTGGGCTTCAAGTAGGACTCAAAGCGACAACCTGTCAGCAGTAACATTCAAACTCCCTGCACATGAGTTCACTTCTCTAACCTCTACCAAGATATGCTACCGCCTCGTGGAAAATATGAGCTTTCTGTCATACCTGGGGTGGGGATGGGATTGTGGGTGGGGGATGTGGGCAGACCCAGGTGGCTGGCACTCACTGAGGGCACACTGAGCTGGTCCATGCCCACTGGACTCAGGTTCATGTCATTCATCCTGGAGGAACAAACACAAGAGTTCATCAACAAGAGCAAAACTCACAGAATGTATAGCTGAAGTGAGATTTATCTTAGATTTCGTGCACAGATACAGAAATTTAAATACACAGACCCAGTGTAAAGTTTTCTTACATGAACTCAACAGCTAATGTCCAGTGTACAGCTGAATGGCGTTTTCACACATCTCTCCCTGTGAAACAAGGAAACTGGTAAGAAAACAACTAAAAGCATTACTGAACCAGAATCAGCTCATAAGAACAGCCCCAGAAATAGAAAAGAAAGACCGCAAACAACAGTCAACGTTTAAACTGACACGGCGGGTTAGCTGTTAGCTCGTTAGCACTGCTAACTTACATGTTTATAAATCGCCAAAACAGGAAAAGCTCGTGTGCTACAACCAAATGAGAGTGCACGTGTAAATAGACGAGACGGATAATGGTGCTTCGGAGCATAAATGCTGCTTATTCAGAGAAGAGAATGGTATAAAAACAACAACATACCCGCACAATACCTCCCTGAACGGGGCCATGACTCCCGGCGCATGCGCAGAAAGGACACCGCGTGGAGGAGCACAAAACACGGGTCACGTGACAGCCGCAGGAGCCTCACTGGGCCCCCAAATGCACTACAGATGCACTCAAAACGACTCAAAATCCATTTCATATCATGTTTTTGGCAAAATGTACAGACTTTTAGCTCAACACAACTTATATCAAAGGCGTTTTCTCTACATTCAAGACAATATTCACTTTTAATAACTGAGAATGCAGTCTAAATGTGTTGCTGTATCAATTTCCCAGCATATTATAGCAAAGAAAAAGACACGCTACTAAATAAAAATGATAATTTTTCTTACTTAAACATTAATTTACATATTTCACAATTCCAATATTTGCAATCTGTCCAGCTGCTTTTATTCAGGTGATGTAAAGTTACAGGAAATTAGGAGTGAGAAGTGATACTAAAATAAAACCAAAAAAAGGGGTCTGGGTTTCTGTAAAGTAGTTGAGTATTTGTGCTGGTGTTAGGGCTTGTTGAGGGACTATAGTAGTAAAGGTGTCACACCATCTTATCGTAAATATTTCTTTTTGCGGCCTCATTAAATATGTTTATTGTTCCATTTTGTGAGTGTGACTTTCAATCTATGTGCTCTCCAATTATGCAATGTTATTGCATTTTTCTCTCCTCTTTTCAAATGTGATAGTAACAATGACCTGCTCACCAAAAGGGCTTGCAATTAGGCTTAAAAAAGTAAAAGAGGCCTAAATGGATGAATTGAGTAAAGAATCAAAGCAAGGAATACTTGATCTTACTGTTTAATACTACTTTATGCATTTACGTTTAGTAAAGCTTCAAATGTAATTGTCAGTTTTTTGTTTTCCAAAATACATCATGTATTTCTTGAAAGATTCATAGAGCCCTAATAATTGATCGACGTGGTAAAAGGTCCTCTAGAACTAAGGTATCTGAACCCAAGGAGTTTTTCTCTTTTTTTATCGAGATGAACATCTTCTCAGTTTCAACGGAAGAGAAATATATAAACAGTTTTATCTTGATGTGAAAGCATCTCCGCCCAGAATCACACCCACCGTGTCTTCAGCCTCATAAAACGCCAACAAACAAACTTCCTCTGATACTGTGCAGGTACACTTTGAAAAGACAAGCCTTCATTTTTCAACGTGAATTATAGTTTCAAGAGTCTCCTGCGTAAAAACGCGGTATGATTGTGAGGACACTCTGACAGGGTAAGAAAATGTAAAATTAGAATTTGTTGTTAATTCATTGTGGCTATTTCTCGTCGTTCTTATGATTCTAACTCATAATTTATTTTATAGTGTTTTCTAAAGATGTCGATGTCCTACAGTCAGGAGGTCATGGAGCACATTCCGTTTGTCGCCCCGCTGGCTCTGCACGGCATCTCCGTGGATGAGAGCAGAGCGCATTATGGAGACGCGCTGCGAATCGGACTGCCTTTCCACCTGGACGCTTCTTACCTGGATCCAGTTCACCAGAGGTTCCCCTACAGACGGTTATCCTATTTCCCCTTCCACGGACCCCTCGGGGTGTGCGATTACGCCTTGGAGCCGGCGTTCATCCGGAAAAGGAACGAACGAGAGCGCCATCGGGTGCGCTGCGTGAACGAGGGTTACGCACGCCTCAGAGAGCATCTTCCGCAGGAATTCGAGGACAAACGGCTCAGCAAGGTGGAGACGCTGCGAGCGGCCATTGACTATATCAAACACCTGCAGGGCGTGCTGGATTTAAACGCCTCCCGGAGGAGTATGTCGATTGGAGACGCGCGTAACCATCCGGCGCTTCCGCGGAGGAGGACAGAGTGCAACAGTGATGGAGAGTCCAAAACCAGCCTCAGCGACAACGGAGACACTGTTTACTAACTCATGGAAAGCATGGAAATAAAAAGTAACGATTGTTATAGATAACCATGTGTTTTTATTAGGAGTAAGAATGTACCTATAATAAAATATACAGTAATTACCAATCTCACATTATCCCCACTCTCTGCGTTTATTCTTATTGTGTTGATACGAGAAGCGCACACATATAGTAAAGCACATATCTGATCAAAAACAGATACGTATAGATAACAGAAACAACATGTGCCTTCTCCCCTCCCAAAGTTACTCGAAAGTGATGAGAATAATAAAGAGTTTATTATTTTCGTAATATATTGCAGTTTTTACTGTGGCAAGTTGAAGACATCTAAAAAGTAAATACTGTGAATAGTATCTACTAATAGTATCTACTCTATAATGTGAAGACCAGCTATATCAGTTTTTATATATGACACCTTACTTTTTAACTTTGCTGCATTACACGTTTTGTGCTTTAATGTCACTTTCTATTACTCCTGAAATACTTTTTCAGCTAAAATGAGTTTTGACTTGTTCTGTTTTTCACGTTTCATGTCGTTGTACATATTTGAACCACAGGAATGTTTTGGGCTTGTTGAATTAAATGGCTCATCAAAGAGAGTTCTGGGAAAGTGTTTTTAGATTCTAAGGAATTATGGATCTGAGTTGCTTTCTTGCTTTTGATGTGGGAGAAGATTAGTTAGTTTGATTTGCTTGTGTGCTTGTTGAGTTTTTGTTATATATGATATCAGATGATAAAATAAACCTCTTAAAATGTCCTAAACATCCATTGAAACTTGCAGGGCATAGTCAGGGGGAAACACTTCAAAACTGTAATAGACAGTGATGACAAGCACAGAGTATCTATGTTGGCAAATTTAGACTGAATTGATATTACAAATTCATTGAACCAAAAGTTTTGCATTGTGCCGCGTGATCGTTTTAGATATAAGATAACTTTGTGCAAATCAGTGCAGAAGTTTACTTTCAAACCACCAAAAATAAATTCAAAGTCCAGATGAATAATATTTACATTTTGCAAACGTGCAATTGCTTTTGCTTTTTTATCCACGAAAGAAGGAGAAATTGAGAAATTTGAGTTCGAACTGATCTGTAAAAAGGAAAACGCTGACTTTTGAAGTATCTGATTGTTTTCCACTTCTCACTTACTACAAAGTAACAAGGTGCCTACTGAAATATAATCGTTGTTTAGGAAAACAGGGAAACGGTTAGTGTAAAGCAGTTATGAGATATAGTAACTGATGTAAAATTACATAAAACTTCAGTCATCTTCTTAAACTTGCTTGTTTTTTCTTGAGGTTGCCTGAGTGTTCTTCAAAGACCACCTACTTATTGTGCTATCTCGGGCTTATCCGGACGTTTTTCTCTCCTAATAGCTCAAGGAATGTATTTATCAGGCAGCCATCAGCATTATAGGAAGAAACACCACAAACACTTCACCTCTCTTCTGTTTGCGTGTTTATATTTCCCACCTCCGCTGACCTGCATGGAAACATCTCCATTCTCAATTTTCAGGTATACCTAAAAGCCACACATTAAAAAAAACAAAACAAAACAAAACAAAACATGATATTGTATATGAGTAACAGAGCTTTGGAGCGCCCAGCACGGTGCAGCTCAAGCGAACCGTGCAGCTATGGAAGAATGACATTGAGAACCACGAAAGCATGACGAAACTCCCCACAAAAGGTGTTTGGCAGAGCAGTATGTGAATTAGACCCAATAATTATCCAAGTGCTGGTACTCTGGGTTTGATGGTTCAGTGGCAGCCTGAATGAGAGGAAACATGACGCTACTTAAATGAAAGCTTCTGCCCTGAAGGATGTTTTTCTTTTCATGAAGTTTGATTCTAATCTGATTTCTAAGCAGGAGATGCTCTTTTTTTACTGTAAAAAAACAAAACATCGCATGTAATCTTATTCATAACATTTACAAAGGTTTACAAGGTGGTTCAATGCGGTGATTCTTTCAATAATTATGTCACACGTAACCTACACCCTGGTGTGGTGGTGTGCGTTCTGGCCTCACAGTGAGAAGACCCAGGTTTGAGTCGGTTTAGGTGCCTTTTGGCACAGAGAGTGCGTGCGTGGACTTTCTTCCACAGCCCAGAAACATACATGTTAATTTGTGACTCTAAATTGAAATGCTTGTATGACTGTCTGTGCCTCTCTGTGTTCCACCGAGTACCTGCCTTCACACATGTTCAATTTCAAATTAGTGGTAAAGAAGAAGGATGGGTGCCACTTTTAGCACTTTTGAGGCATATGCTCTCCGTGTAAGGGTTGTGAGCCATATATTAAGCACGCCAATGTTTCTTTTTATTAGTAAAACTGCTTGTGTGCAGTGAAAGAGAGAGAGGAGAAAAAAAAGTCCTGCTGGCACACATGCGATAACTCGCCGAGATAAAGTTTATCAGTCGCAGTGCGATTGGTGAGGGACCACCAGGAAAGGTGGCTGCAACAAGTCCCGACAGAGAGCCTCCATGCTGGGTCGGAAATGGAACAACCAGGCACTTTAAAAACACACAGTGATACTGGTGTGTCCCTGTTACACTGCAGACTAATGCTGATGTTTTCAAATTGAACAACAGCTTAAAAAACACACAAGTTGTAAACTGATGCTTGCAGACAAAATCCACGCACGCAAAGCTTTCGGAGAAAGGACTCAAGGCCAGAATCAATAATAAAAATACTAATAATCATAATGAATAAACATTAAATAAAACATATTCAAGGCAGACTTTAAGTCTTTACACTGCTGTCAGAGCTCTTGTACAATTAGTTTATTCTGTTTGAATCTTTTTTTCTGACCAATCGACCAATATAAATATGGCTGCTAATGCAGTCTGATGCAGATTATTGTTTTGCATTTTTATGTGCTTTATATAGATTTTAAAGTAAATGGAATAAGTATGCCGCCTGCACTGAGGCGGAGAAGCGGCACTGCGGAGGGTAAAGGCTGCACACAGGACCATCGGATGGAGGCTACCATCCATAGGAACATGTACGTAACCAGATGCAGAGAATAAAGAGCCACCCACATCCTCCAGGACCCCTCCTGCACATAAACCGACGGAAAAACAGTTTCTACCTGGATCTTAACAGCTTCACCACACAAACACCGAGCGTTTCACAGCACTCATAGGTCATTTTAATATTACTTTCATGAATTATCAAACCTACCTTTAAGCTGATGTTGCTGTATATAGTGCAATATTGTGAATAGATAAAAATAAATATTTATTTTTATTTTTTCTTTCTTTTTTCCTTTGCTATCCTCATGCATGTCAATCTTTATAGAGTTAAACAACAGTCACTCAAAAATATCTTCTTATTCATGCCGAGACCCAGTAGTAGTAGTAGTCGAAGCATTAGGTGAAAAAGGAGAATGCCTCCATTCTTTTTCTCCAAGAATGGCTGTATTTAGTTATTTTTAACATGAGTTGCATTTGTATACATTAAAATTGATCTTAAATTGTAATAATTTTAGTCTATTAGTAATGTTGTGTATTCCTATATTGGTGTTTTTGTACAATTCACCTGAAAAAAAATGTTCCCATGAACTCAATAGGAAATTTGCATTGGGATCTTATTATAATATAATCCATTTCTACTATCTAGACAGTTTCATTGTGCAGAGCAACAGCAGGGTTCGGCTCTGAAATAAATCTGTCACCGACTCAACACGTCAGTCAAGTTTTTCCTCTCCGTAAAACGGCAACTGAAAGCTGGAAAGAACACAAACAGGCAAATAATGCAGCAAGGATGCCATTTAATCTCTTAAATACATATTTACAAGTGGCTGAGTGTTTCCAGCTGTGTGCCATCCTTTGAAATAACTCGCATTATTGTGCATACGTGTGTCCTGGGAGTCAACGGGCCTGCAGTTCATTCAGGAGGGCGTCTTTTTCCTGCTCGAGGAGGGAGATCCGGCGATTCTTGTCACTCACTTCCTATTAAAGACGATAAGAGATAACGCGGCTGTGTCATTGAGACAAACACGACTGTGGGAAACGGTTGGGATATGACTAAACGGGTACCTGGGTGAGGACTGAGTTGTGCCAGCGGAGGTCACTGTCCGCCACAGCGTCAGGCAGTGAGGGGTTGCTGCAGCTGGTGACGTTCGGTTCACACATGACTGAGCCCAGGGAACCGTTGGCCCGCTGGATACGAGACCTGAGTAGGCATGATCGAGCCTGCAGACACAGAAGCGGGACAAACTCCAAGTCACACCAGCCATAGCTTTCATCAGGTGGAGACGACGCTCACCTACATACCTGAGAATAGAGAATAAATAAAACAAAAAAGAGGGTTATTCTAAAAAATCAATTGCAGAGCTACGAGAAATTTTAACATAGGTTATTAAGAGGCTCAAAATAAATAAGAGAGCTTAACATGAAGGTTAAGATATCCAGAGTTTCAATTAGTAAAATCCATTTAAATGCATTTTTTATTTCAGAAAATTTCTTTTTCAAATGAATTTTTTCTTTTTAGGTGTTGTGAGCATGACTTGTACAGGTTTAATTTGACTAAGGCAGCATGGAATGTATGATATGTATATGAATCATTATTTTATGCCACTTTATCCAGAGCCGATTCCAGCTGACTATGAGCAAAGTCAGCGTGCAACCTGGACAGGACAGAGACAAGACAGTCACACAGACCAACAATCACACCGGAACAGGAAATAGAATAAGAATGGAAATGGAAAAGAGGACTTGTCCTCTCAGGGCGCTTTAACGCCAGCACTGTTTGATCCAGACCAGATTTTCATTTCTGGGATAATCCGCTTGGTTTGGGCAGGTGTGGAAGCTCACCTGGCCTGATGCGTCTCTCAGAAGTGCAGTGTGAAAGCAAAGCAAACTAAATGAAGGTGTGAAAATGTTTGGCGCTACCGCCCAATCCAATCGAGGGCGGAGCCTCCCTGAGACTGCACAACTGTACACATGTAAAATAATGTAAGCACATGTGGAACCCAAGTTCTGTGGAGTCATGTCGGCCTGCCCCGCACCTCTGGGGTCCCGTCCTGGAAGGAGACGGTCCGACTTTTGTTCTCGATGCTGTCCTGTCGGGCTCGGTTCTCGTCCAGCCGCTGAAGGTACCAGAAACGAGCGTTCTCCAGAATTTCCAGACCGCACCATAGGGCGTCCTTTTCCCTCTCCAGATCCTTCATCCGCTTCACCTGAAGAAGATATTCAAATTAGTCTTTTCCCCCCACGATACTATTAATACATTTTGAATGTGATTATTGAACACTGTTCCCGTCACGATGGATGTTTCCTGGGGATGAAGCCAACTTTTTAACTGGCAGCCGAATGCAGAGCGGCGTGATCGCGGCCTGTTGTCTTCCAGAGGCCCCAAGTCTTTGTGTACCAGCAGGACCAAACTACTCGCAGCATGAGGCCTTTAGCTCTTTTGTCTACACTCTGCTGGGTTGCATGCACTTTAAATAAGCTAAAACAAAGGCAACACAAGGGAATCAAGATGTACAGTACCAGTGATTCACTTTGGGTCGAGGGATTACAATTAGTTTGTTATTTCAGGGGCCACAGAGGTCAGTGGCTGGAAGTAACTGGTCCGAGTCCCACTGTGGGTCCATGAGCAGGACATTAACCCCCTAACTGCTCAAGGTGTGTAAAGCATGCAGAGCACACACTTAACATCACTGCACTGTAAGGAGAATAAAACAATCATGCAATGTATTCAGATTCAGATTTTTCCAGAGTGTAAAAATCCTTGTTGATGAGCAACTGTTCCTGGGAATACGGAGTTCTTAACAGGAAGCTGTGAGGATCGGACTTGACATGTGGGAATTTATCACCGAGATGACTGCAGTCATGCGATCATAACATGGAACAAGAAAGGCAACGCTCAGTGAAAAGGAGCATACGGATCTTAGTCAGGTTAAGGGCAAAAAAAAATCCTCCAATTTCATTAGTTTGTTTTGTTTGTTAGATGTCATCACCGATCAGGATACTTCTTTTTATTTTTTAAAGATTTTCTCTCAAGCTAAAATTCACGCACAGATCTTCTAGTTTCTCCAGTGTGTTGTTCAAGTAATTTCAAAGGAATCTTACCCAACGTGGGCGCGTACCTGGTAACCCAAAGTACCTTAATGATCAGTAAATAGCACAGCGAGTACTAAAATTAGTGGTGACCACAAACAGCTTCAGTTTCAGATGACAAAAGGCCTCAAAGTGAGGATTTGTACGACAATGTGAAAGGTGTGCGTTTAAACGAGGTTGTGGTTAATTGTGGTAATTCAGTCAAAAGTTGCAAGACAGGTATTTGAGAATCAATCAGAGATGTCTTCAATGATAAAAAAACTAAAAAAAGTGCAGTTTTTGAAATCATTTCAAATGTAGTTTATGAATTCGAATAGTAATATTCTTGAAATCTGTCATTTTTTCTCTGTTACTTGTGATTGCACTTCAGCACACCGTCCCTTAGAGCTTTTATTCAGATTGAGATGTAATGCTGATATCTGCATAGTAAAGTCAGCTCAACATCCTTTTTTATGCCAAATTAACTATAGAAAGATAAATCTTATCAGAGGTAAGACGCGCAAACTTATTCCACATACCAGAAGAGTTAAAAAAAGGCTCACGTATGTGGACCGAGGCTCATGTGTCACACATGTGACACTTTAACAGGCACAGTACGCAGTTATATTTTGGATGTGACCATTTTTGTCTTCGATTTACCTCCATAACACATCTGAACAGCTTACTACTGCCACCGTGAAAACTGCTGATTAGATCGGAGGAAAAAACAAAACAAAACAAGCTGGTAATCCCTCACACACACAAACACACCACCCCCCCACCCCGTGCTCACCCATAGGTAGAAGCGAAGCGCGTCCAGGCTGTAGAGGCTGGTCTTGAGTGGGATGATGACCACGGTGTAGGAGCCAGAGCTGG
Organism: Lipophrys pholis; assembly: GCF_963383615.2. Taxonomy (NCBI): domain Eukaryota; kingdom Metazoa; phylum Chordata; class Actinopteri; order Blenniiformes; family Blenniidae; genus Lipophrys; species Lipophrys pholis. Next base: position 13,203,622 of record NC_137644.1, on the reverse strand, counting down.
CGGGGTGACAGGCCATGGGGAGGAGATCAAGTCACTGACAGCTACTACTACCACCCCATACAGCTGGCCCTGACCACAAACAACACAACGGAGCTCCCCCACTGGCTGACTCAGAATAATAGCGTGGAGAGAGAATGACGGTGTGTATTTGTGTGTGTGTGTGTGTGTGTGTGAGAGAGAGAGAGAGAGAGAGAGAGAGGGAGGCAGGGATGGAAAAAGAAAAAAAGAAAAAGAAAGGCAGCACGATACACAGGCACAGACAGCAGGGTGCCCCCGGGGCGAGGTGATGAAAAATTCCACATGTCACTGCCATGACTGGTTAATCGACATCCAGTGACAGAGAGAGAGAGAGAGAGAGAGAGAGAGAGAGAGGGAGGAGTTGACAGTGTGAGATCAAAAAATAAGGAGAAAAGTCAACATGTTGCAGGAAACAGGCGTCGTGAGTTCTCAGTTCAGGAGTGCACAAGGCTCCACTTTTCTAAGAATAATGTCATCCCTTAAGCGGAAACATCACATTCCTGTTTTGCCGCCAATGGAAAGCGAGTCAACGCAGTTATTCCTCCTCCCAGTCTCAGGTGTGCATCCTGTCCCAACACGTTCCCCGGAATGAGGCATAACCTGAGGACGAGCGATGGCGGGCTGCAGAGCAGGCACACAGGTGTGGAGCGCTGAACGTACAGTCGCTGCTGAGACAAACAAAAAACAGGAGCGGTCTGGTACATTCTGAGAGAGGGGTGGGGTGGGGGGGGTGGGGGGTGCAACAGAGTCAGTTCAGTCCATCGTTACTATCAGAGCTGGTTAGCAGGTCAACGGCAGCACAGGAAATCAGTGGCACATGATTTTCATTTTCACGGCCTCGGGCCAAGCTGGCTTTTTTGTGGCCAGCGGAGGATGGAGGGCAATAAAATAAACAAAGAGCAAAAAGTAAAGAGATGCAGCAGAGGGAACGCTCGTTTGCTTCACTTTTGACGGTGTCATGTTTGTAAGAAGGCTGCATTTGCGGGATGAGCAGCAGAGTCAGGCATGGAAAATGTGTCAAATCTTTCCCTCCCAATGTCAAAGAGCAAATTCTGCTTTACGCTCTTGTTTTGTTTTGGTGAGTTAATCTCCAAAACAAAAAATGTTTTATAAAATGATGTACTAATGAAAATGAAAATTGGAGCTGGTTGAAATGGAGTTGCTCTGTGTTTTAATTCAATTCTAATATATTTGTATTGCACCAAATACAGCGAACTCATTTCAAGGCAGTTTTACTGAGAAAAACTCAACAATTTCACATGAGCAAGTATAAGAGACAGTGGAGGGAAAACAACTCTTAAAAGAAGAAACCTTTGCCAAAGCAGATTCAGAATTGGTGGATTCCTGCCGGAACAAGTTAGGGTATAAAAAGAGTGAACTACTTTCACAGTCAGTGCAGTGCTTTTCAGACGAAAGGTCTCTAATCTAATGATCCAATCTGAGAACTGTAAGGACATTTGTTGGACGTCGCTTATTGGAGATACATTAAAAGCTGAAACTTGCGTTGTTTTCTTTTTGCAGATTGGTAGTTTTCACAAATTGACATGTCTGTTATTTCCCATTTCTGTACTGGTAACCATGCACACAAACAAAAAAACCAGGACATTTGAGGAATGGCTATTTTTCAGTGGAGACTCAGTATTCTTGTACTTCACGGTGACACTCAGTTCGACACTCGTGTGATCCACATGATCTCTTTTCCTTCCTTATTTGATTTCTCCTTTCTATTCCTGTACAGGACGACAGTTATTTTTTCCTTGTTTAGTACCGCTTTGGACATTTTGAGAATAATGTGATTTGGAAATTAGTTTCTTCAGGCAATACATGATAACATACTACTTAATCAAACCACTATGACACACCACAAATCACATAGAGGAAGATCATTTTGCTTCTTCAGGCCTGCAGTCCTGCTCATTCACCAGCAGATGGAGCTGTTAGTCCACGGTGGCTGCTGCAGGTGAAACTCATTCTCGTGTCGACTGTAATTTTTAATAGGAGTGTGAAGCTGTGGTCGCTATGAAACACCAGATGGCGCATAACACTAAACAGCTAATCCAGTGGGACTTCTTCAAAAGTATGTCAGCTATTTTCAACCTCCCTACAGTCGATCCAGTGACATTCTTCTATGTTCTCTTACGCAAGGAACAGACAGAAGCACTCTGCCAAGTAATGACCAGAAAAACAACCTATAAAAAGTAACTTTTCAAACCACAGTAACACGTGACGTATGCATATATTCACTGTGGATGAATGACTGTATTTTAGCTGTGACTTAGTGTCAAAGGTCACTCGTTTGAGGTCGATCACCCTTGAGGCCGTACGACGGCACTCAGGTCAAAACAGGGAATTAAGCTGCTACTGATTAAGCTGATGAAGCCTGAAGGGAACCCATGACCCCTTGTCCTGTCTCAGACATGTGATTTTTCACCTGCATGAAGCCTGAAGCTCCATGAATTCAGGAGATCGTCAAGAACAAACGGCATGTTTTCCACTCTGAGCTGAGAGGATCCAGTCAGGGAACAAAAAGTCACTTCAGCCGTTAACCTATACACTACATATATGTTCATGTTTTCGCCTCTGGGGTATGCCCACTTATAAGTGAGGTCTTTTTTTTTTTTTTTCGTTTTTCGCGGAACTTCAACATGCAAGATCACGATGAGATTCCATTGTGGGGCCCCAGAAGGAGGAAGTTCACCACATTATCTAACAAACAATGTGACTATAATCATGAATTTGACAATATATATCTATGAAATATAACATTTCATCTATAAATCCATAGCACTGGACTATGAAGATTGACTTCATGTGTGTAACACACAGCTTTAAATACACACTTTACGTTGCAGTGGCTTGTTCCCCTTCTCACTTTTTAGTCACTACTACTACTTTGCGGCTGAGACTGGGCCCCTAGTTGCTTCCTGTCTCACTTTCTCATACTCATATGTACTTTCACACACAGATATGTGCTTTCTCACCGTCACTACTGCTTTCGTAAACGCTTTGAAAACAACTCAGAATGAGAATAACACGTGGACAGGCAGATATAAGGAGCTAAATAAGGCCTACGTGGAGTGTAACGAGCCTCACAGATAACAGATTCAGGGCCGAGCAGCAGGGCTAAAAAGAGCCGAGCAGAATAGAAACATTCTTCGCGGGCAAAGAGGCCGGGGCACTCCCTCTTGCCTCTCCGGCCCACTCCAGCAACGGTCACTTCAGGCTCACTGTTCCAGATCATAACTGTGTGGAATCTTTAGCCAGATTGGTAACCCTCTCCTCTCCATAATCACCCCAGCCAAGAATAAAAAACAAATACAAAAAGAAAAAAAAAAGGTTTCTGACTGACACACCTCTGAAAAGTGAACGCAAAACAACTGCTGAAAATGACATATTATTGCTAGATAAGTTGCTTTAATCTATTATAACTCAGACCTTGTGGAGTTACAATTAATATGTATAAAACAGTCAAATACGTTCTTCCAAATTCCAAGAGTAGAGGGACGTTCTGATGAATACCTCTCCTATTAAAAAGCAGCATATTATATGTTGGGTGTACTACGGTTGGACTGTTCCACATCGGTTGGCTGGAAAAAATTAAAGAAGTGTTTTTTTACACTTCTTTCATTTTGATTCATAATTTCCCTCGCAGGCTGGACAGACATTGAAAACTCGAGCAAACAGTTTTAAGCGTCGGCTAAAAGTTTTCCTCCAGGACCCAAACAGTCAAACCACATTTTCTGAATAGAATAGCTGTACCTGTTTACACTCTGAAGGTTTTATGAACAGATTTTTAATGAGGTGTAATCATACAAACATGTCAATGACTGGACTGATTTTCTTGGTCCAGTCATTGATTGATTGAACTTCTGAGCTCTGAAATTTAGGGGTTTTCAAAGTGTCATGCATGCACACACACACACACACACACACACACACACACACACACACACACACACACACACACACACACACACACACACACACACACACGCACACACACACACGCACACACACACACACACACACTGCTGGACTTTGTCATGTTTATGACACATTATAAGATAATATTGTTACGGGATGTTGAAATTGGTGGCAATAAAAACAGAACTGTTTCCATGCTCTGTGCAAAGGCTTCGTGTGGAGCCTACATTACACTTATGTGTTCAAAAACATGTGTTATATAAAAAATAAAGCTGATTTTCCCCTCCATTCTTTTTATCATTACATTATAAATCAAAAGGTACAAAGGAAATCCGGGAAACAGCATCTCTCTCACCCCACGCACACCTTTGCAGGGATACATTCATAAAATATTGTTCTAACAAAAACTTTTACCAGTAAGCCGAGCTGGCCCAGTTACCATCAATACCATGTGCTCCCAACACAGAATTCCCAGAAGTCTCCCCCGAAACACTCAGAGGCCTCCTCTTCCTCGCCTCCTCCGTCCGCTCTATCTCACCTTCCTCCCCCTTTCAAAGGCTCGCCCCAAACATCTGGATCTCGCCTCGCCGCTCATAATTGAGCAGCATGTACATGTACAGTGCGTGAGATCAGCTGTTACGCTTTTCCGCCAATCATCTTTTCCACCTTTTCACCCCGAATTGGGACATAAATCCAAAAATGAAACCTGGACAAAAGATGTCATCAGGGCAGAGTCGCTCGCTGACAAACGCAGGTGTTCAAAGTGGTCCAACCATACGTCCCACTTTCTGTGCAAAACACCCGGATTAATCAAAAAATGTAACGCTGTTATGATTTATTACAGCAGCATTAAGGCTTCTGGGAGCCGGCCAGGTCTCTCCTTTGCCGGCTCGCCGGCTCCTCGTTCATTTGTCCCCTCAGCCCCGCCAGTCACGCACACTCATCTCACAAACACATTCCGTGCCCTCCACTTCTCTTCGTCTCTCCAATATATTGTCCCGCTCACGCACAGACCAGTACGACCCGGCCGGGGGCCAGATGGAAACCAGATGTTGCCCAGATGCAGATAAGGGCAGAAACACATCAGCTGGAGCACATCACCTTTTCAACCTCAGCCGCACGCACAACAAACACACGGCTGAGTTATGAACGGCAGATATGGTGTATTTTCAGAAACAAGTGACATTTATTAGTGTAATCTCGGCTCTTAAAATAGCCATGTAGGGGTTAGAAGTGGAGAGCAGGGTGTTGTGTAATGTGCTCTCGTGTGGCTTTCCCCCATCATGCCCTGCTCTGCGTTGCGCTGGCCTCCCCTCCAGGTTTTGACATTGAGGCAGCCTCAAAGTTATCTCAGCGGGACCAAAACAAGCCCCTCTCTCCAGACACAAATGCAGGCAGGAAAACAAAGGATCGATTTACACCCGCCTCGCTCCGCCTTTCAAGCCCCCACCAGGCTACCCCCACCCCCACTCCCCCCACCTCTCGCCTCTCCTCCCTCGGCCCACACCCACAAACTGCAAAAACAATATTTCAAAGAGGAAAGATGTTATCACTCCAGAGTACACGCTGCTCTGGAAAAAGCGCGAAGCACCGTAACTGTACAGAGAAATGCAACAAGGCGAGTTTCAGGGAATGTACGCTGCTCTGAGAAAATAAATCTGAAAGGTCCTTCCACCGGCAGCCCCCCACTTAAGGCAAGCCCCTGAGGACCCCCCCAAAACCAACAGTGTGAGTCAGGAGGGTCTCCTTGGGAACATTTCACCACGAATCCTTGAAACCCAAATTTCTACACACACACACACACACACACACACACACACACACACACACACACAAATAGAGTGCCCCCCCCCCCCCCCCTCTCTGCCCTCCCCCACAGCTGGGAGAACACTCCCATGGAAACTCCTCCCATTTACATAAGCAGTTTTGCTGACTATTTTTTTTCTTATCCCCTACACGCCCCCCCCCCCCCCCCCCCCCCCTCTGAAGCATTGATAAAAAAAACTTACAAACTCGATGATATGTAGGTCAAATGGTTGACCTAAATGTTCAAGGACTCCTGTATGAGTCTATAGTTAGGATTATGGGTAAATAAAAGTACATATCTAATACTGCAACTCCAGTTTAAGTGGGGCACACATATCATTCAGTTTAACACAAAATCAAAATTAACCTATTTCTTTTTTGGCCTAGAGCTGAAAACTCCTCCCAACACAACTTCTAAAACAAGATGTGATGTTTCAATGCTTTTTGCACTCTATTACTGGAGTCAAGCAAGTTGTTTTCTATAACTCCTGGTCTCTGCAGAAAGCTAAAGTAACCAATCACGCGGTCCATCCATTGGGAGTACAAAGAAGAACATGCAAACTTCCTACAAAATAAAAGGCACTGGAGTCAGGAGGATCCTCTCGCTTTTGAGGCGAGAGCAAACCACTACACCAGTCAGGCCTGTACTGTGGAAACTTGCATTGACTTTCTCATTAAAGTGATGAAGATAATGCGGTTTCTACGCCGGTATAGTTTATTTACTGCTGCACTGCTTTTGTTTTGCTGATCTCTATCACTGCATGTGTTGTCTGTGTATACATAGGACGTATTCTGTGTCAGCAAAGAGACCTCAAATCACCTGTAAACAGGTAGCTGTGAATACAAATGTTTGTGATATTAGATGTTGCCGCGTGCAGGTGATTCTCTTAAAATTGATCATTTCTCACAATAAATTTGTATATTGTGTTGGTTGTTGTTTCTTTTTCATTTTCTTGTGGTATGTATGGAAATCTTGATTGAAGAAAAGAACTTCTTGTCTGTGGCAAACCTTTTCTGCAGTATTGTTTTTTTTTGGAGCTGGTCTTAAACTTTTGATTCAGTTAAATTGTTGTTTTCAATAAATTGCCTTTTGTCTTTTGCTCCCATTTCTTGGTTTTGCATGTTGAAGCTCTACTCAGAACCTTTTTAAGATCCAACACTGCAAAATGCAAATACTTGGAATTTTGTCACTGGACTTAAGACTTTAATCAGGAGTGTATATCTTTGGAGAGTTTCGCACACATTCAGGTTTTTCCCTACACTTCGTCCACACAAAACTCCCATATCCCCAGGGAGAACATGAGAATGTATCAGCGTTTTTCTGTTTTCTGGGTGTGAGGAGAGAATACTAACCAATACACTACTGCATTAATATTGAGAAACGATCACGTTGAAGACAAGTGAAGTGGCCTGAAACAGAGACACAACATATACGTTTCTACCTTTTAGCAAAACATTGCCCTTTATAAGAAATAAATTGCTTTTTAGGAGGTTTAAAATGGGAACACGTCACTGGTGTCAGGCCTGCTGAGTCCAACTATTAATGGTGACTTCCTACTGGATGTATTTATGTTTGACTTCCACAAACTAAGTCATATTTGACCTTAATAGACTTAATTGATTATATATATTTCATTTCTTAAAGGTCTTGCACATCTATTGAGGATTACTTCTACCTGATTGACACCAGACTCGCCAGAAAAACCACTGCCTTTAGTTCTGGGGCATGTAGTGGTAAAGAGACTCTCCTCTTTGTTCACTTGTTCCTACAGTGAATCAGTAACATTTGAAAGAAACAGGAAGAATTTATCTTTTTGATATTGCCAGCACAAGACCCACCATGAGAGCTCCCGGTCTCCTGACCCGAGTCACTGTGCTGAGTGACTGTTGTTGTCGCAACTTACCCATGTATTGAAAGGGCGCTGACCGTGGAGGAATAACAATGGGCTTAATGACTGCATATCCACACAGGCTGGGGGGGGTTTATGTTGTTGAGGGGTGGGAGCGTGCATCCCAAAACACACACAGCGCTGTAGACAACAAGAGGAGGATTAAGAAATTAAGGTGGGACACTGAACTGACTGTAAATACAGCTCAGAGCGCTGACAGAAGTGACAGGATCATGCTGCCCACAGTCTGCCGCTGAACCCCAAATATGAAGCCCACTTGGCACACAGATTAGTGGGTCATTAGCAAACTGGGGCACAGTAATTGACTATTATGTGTCAGAATGAGAGACACCAGAAATCAGTCATTGTTCATCACATGTGAAAGAACGACGAAGAAAGAATACAATAAACAATTAGTATTATTTTAGTTGCCTGCAATCAAACAAACAAACCATTCAGGTCACTTGATGGTAATAAAACAATGTAGAAAGCACTACTGACCGACTATAAACGAAGGAGATAAACTGCAGACCTGCAGTGCAACAGAGCGTGACGTTCACAATAAAACAAAATAGTAAATAGTCGTTCGATGCAGCAAAAACTGTATCTGAAATGTTTCAAATGTTTTTGGGTATTCAACCATCTTGGACAATGGTTGGTGGTGTAGGTGGTTGTGGGTTCTAGTCTGCACCAATTTCGCCCTGTACTTGTATCAATCTTCCCCGGAAAGTCCATAAAAAAACACAGATTTGGCCGGTGACTGTCTCTGTGTTTGGCCTCCTGTGAAATGTCTACACATTGTTAAGTGAGATGGTGTAACCATGAACTGGATGAAGCCATGCAGCTGATTGGATGGATGGGGGATAATAATCTTTATTCATGGTGAATTATCTTTCGCTTTCTCTGGAGAAATAGTGGGCCTCATATGGGGGTGTTGAGGGGCACCACAGAAGGAAAATCAAGTGGTTTCCTTTTCTTTGCAGGATTATCTTTTTTCACTTTCAATTGTATAAATGAAATATGAAAAGTAAAAAAGAGGCTAAACGCTCATATTAAAGAAAAGTGGCTTTATTTTAAATGTAACAGGAAGCTATATAAATTATTCAATAAGTTTCAATGCAAAACCACAATTATCGCTTTGGAGGAATGACTGATAACTACATGTGATTTCCTTGATTTTAACAGCCCAGCTATATAATTACTTATATTTTCACCTAAACATGCGTCACTTATTTGAACCATACGCACAAGTGGCGAAGCTTCGTAGCAGGTACAGTGAATATGTGGGGCGAGAGTGCACGCCCTGTTGAATGCTGAGATTTCTGGGGATTAAGACACTTGGCGTCTCTCAGAGGGAGTCGTGTTGTTTGTTATGATTCTTGTGCTTAACTACCTTGAACCTTTTGCGACTCGGGCCTCATGCGAAACAAGGATTGTCCGACAGAGAAACATTCCAGAGACATGACACGATTAATCCGTCCCGCACTGCGCAGAAAGAGTGACCGCTCCTCAATGGGTGTCACCTGCTTTTACATTACCAGTGAAAAAAAGCCCGCAATTGGGGCGTTTGAGGCGGGAAAGTGTGAGACAGTCTGTGTTGTTAACGGAGTAAAAATAATCCGAAAGTGTGTGTGTGTGTGTGTGTGTGTGTGTGTGTGTGTGTGTGTGTGTGTGTGTGTGTGTGTGTGTGTGAATCCGGTAATAATCTTTTTGACTTAGTTGTGGGGCGTCACCGAGGCAGCAGGCCTCTCAGATGACTTCTGTATGACTTCATTGCAAGTGTAATAACACCCCTGCAATAGTCTGGGTAATAATAGGAAATGTGAGAATCATTTTCTCAATGACAATAGAGAAGGAGAAGCGGTGGTATTTCATAATGGCTGCGGAGAAGAAGCACGTGAGGTAACAGGTGTCAGAAGGGCAAAGTGATGTTAAAAGAAAGAAAAAGGTACATTTCCATACCAGCGAAGATACGACACACATTTTGAAGCAAATACTGTAATCTGGTCGTATTTCTTCGGAAAAAGTATTTACATATAACTTATATTAGTTTGCTATTTCCAAGCTTTTACATTGTTACTGAGTTGACCACAATCTCAGTTAATATTTAAAACCTTCAATCTGCATATTTGTGGTCAAAAGTTTAATAGTTTAACAGAGAAAATGCATTAATTATATTTACATCTATACATCTTTTTCAATCTTCAATATTACCAATTTATGATAATTTTCCATTTTAATACCTCGTCAAGTAATAATTGCTTCAGCTTGAATGACTGAGTTGATTTTATTCTTTGGGTGAGGCCTTTTCTCAGCGCCACCAACTTTCAGAAGCAATTATGGTTAGATATCATAATAGATACCATCTTCATCAGCTAATTATCAGCAGTTATTCTTTAATACAGTATGTGGTCTGAATATAAAGTGTTTTTACACCTAAGCTTATTTCATATTTTTAAGATAGATAGATAGATAGATAGATAGATAGATAGATAGATAGATAGATAGATAGATAGATACTGTAGGCTTTATACATGGTTTACACTCAGATTTTCACTGCAGCCCCCCAGAGGCTGTAACCCACTATAAGAAAGGTAAGTTAAATAAGCACAAATGGAAAATGAACAAATTTTACTGTTTTTGTTGTAAAGATCCTCATGGACCGACTTCATTTGAAAACACTTTTACCTGCACTTGGAAAATGGATGTGTTTATTTATTGTTTTGCCGTTTTAAAGAAAAGAAAACGAGCTTGATTAATTTATAATCAAGCCCTACAGAGGACACGAGAGTAATCAGAGGTGTCCTAAGCCTCCAATGTAAGTCCTGCTTCCAGGAAAAACTATTCAGAACTTTTTTTTTTCTTCCCATCCTTATGTAAAGTCAAAAAAAAAGAGAAGAAAAGTGGCGGGAAAGGGCAAAGTGGAGTCAGTCACGTTGCAGCTCAACGTGACTGGAGCACTAGAACACGGTGCCAAAACAAAACCTGACGCAAGCACTACGCGAGAATGTGTGTCACATTTGAGGAAGAAGGGGAAATGGCGGCCGCTGCCAAGATATTTGACCTACTTCTCGTCTGGAGGCGCGGCGAGGCACCGTGGCGCAACAGTACAGTGTGGAGGAGCAACAAGTCTACGCTGCACTGCGGCAGGAATACAACCAGCAACTTCCCTGCATTACTCTGACAAGGTAGGAGACGGTTTGCAATGAACACTTTAATGCATGAAAACGGCTGCTTTACGCGTCACTCTGGTGCGCTTTTTATTTATTTATTTATTTTACAGACTTGTGGGTATTTGCAACTTTGCACGAATAGTGCAGAGGATTGAAATTATACTTTTATAATGCCATTTACCTCCTGGCTGAGCTCCAACAAGGACAGTTTTGACGGGCACAGCGTGACTTGACTTCTAGAGTGGGACAACGCCCCCTCCCCTCACTCCTCCTCCTCCTCCTCCTTCTACTTCTACTTCTACTTCTCCTGCCTCCTCAGTCCATAACAAACAAGTCGCAGATAATAAGGGGACAGGCGCGACCCACCCGTAGGTAGTATCGACTAGAAACCTCTCAAAGTGACACTTGCTTGCCTCCACGGGACTGTCACGGAACGTCACGCTCACTCCTCTCGACCGGATTGTGCGTGTTGCGCACTTGGTGCAACCGAACGCTCCAGACTTATAACTTTGACACATTGACGCTGATGGTAAGAGAGAACATCTTATCTAATCTTATTTTTCGGTGTGTGTTTGATCCGTTTTTACACTTTGTACGGATGTTAGTTTGACTTAAGTTACATCAAGAACTTGACATAAAATCTGCCAATTCTTGGACGCAATTACGCACAAAATTGGACAAAACTCGTGTTTGGTACTTTACTCTTTTGTTGTGAGTTTAACCAACATTCTAAATTGTGTTGTTTTAATGTGTGTGTGTGTATGTGTGTGTACATAATGTGGGAAATTGGTGTTTTGACAAGGTGCGGCTGTTACTGTACCGCATCTCATAGACCCACATCCTCAGTTACTGTAACTGCGTCACCAACTTCAGCCTGCACGCTCAAATCCCCCAAAGTCACGAATTCATCGCTCTTATTCACATTTTCCACACTGGAGGTTTGCAGAGGTGCACCTTTGCATTTTGGGATGACGGTCAATTTGCAGGGATTTGATAGTTGAATAATTGCGGGTTTTCTCAGGTTTTCTTTCCGCAGGAGTTGGGCACACCGACCACAGTGGCAACCTGACCCACACACTGCGCCCACTTCGTTTTCGATGCATAACAACTTTCACCAGGGCAGTGAAAGAAGGCAATTATGGTTTTGAGCCCGTTTTTTTTTTTTTTTTTTTCTTCAGTGGTGTAAGTCATCATTATCTTGTGGAAACCATCGAGGAAATGAAGGTTGTGCAGGTTCAATATGTAATTATTAGTGAGAAAAACCGAAGTAAGAACTTGGAAAAAAAAAATATATATATATATCTGAATTGTGAATTTTCTTAGTATTTGTACTTATCTGGCCTGTCTGCCACTCTCTCTCTCCCTCTTCTTTTCCTCTCTCTCCCTGTCCTATCCCATGTACTTCTCCCCCCAACCGGTCAAGGCGGATGGCCGTCCTTCCAGAGTCTAGGGTCCGCCCCACGGTTTCTTCCTGAAGAGGGAGTTCTTGAACTTCTCTCCATGCGAGGGAGTTTTTCCTGGCCACTGTTGCTTGTTACACCTGCTTGCTTTGGAAGGGTTTAGTTGGGTCCTGTTGTACTCTATCATTGTAAGAGCGCTTTGAGATGTTTGTTGATGTGATTTAGCGCTTTACAAATAAAATTGAATTGAATTGTGACCTCCTTTTCTGCCTTTGTTGGTTTAAAAACTTTGTAAAGAGGGAAAGTGATTCCTATAATTATAGAGGTAAAGAAATCACTTTGGTTGTAGGTGTCAAACAGTTGCATAATGTTCCACAAGGGCCCCTTCGCCCCCCCCCCCCCAAATGTTAATCCTAAAACGTTTGCGCCTCTGTGGCCCTACGGTTTGGTATTTTTGTAGGAATCAGAAATCAGGCTCGGGGCTTTTCTCCATGTGTCTTGCCGACCCTTGCCGTTGACCTTTGACTGGCAAACGCCAGAGCAGGTGGAGCGTCGCGTTGGTTTTGACGTGCCAGAGCAGTTTGAGATTTATTTGGTGTGAGCTCAGGGAACCTGCTTCGCGCAGTAATTACTCAGCCGGTCAGGGCACATCTGTATTTGATCACATAAAACACCAAAAGGCGCCCAAAGTGGGGAAAGACATTGCTGGTTTTGTGTGCGTGTGTAATCTCGACCTATAAAAGCCCGGATCACACCTCATCGAGTTCGCAGGCCGCCGCCCCGCTCTCACTTTGGTATCTGTGTTTGTTTTCTGATAGGGAACATGGCGATGGCCTCTACGTCAACATCAATAGGATCACATACAACGTCCGACATGGACATGTCGCGGCTGGGGTGCATCGAGGACCTGAGGCTGAAGATGGGACCGGTGCGGCGGAACCTCTTCGGGCCCGTGGACCACCATCAGCTGAACCAGGACTTCCAGCGGCTGCTCTGCATGAGCGTCGAGGTGGCCAACAAGCGCTGGAACTTCGACTTCCAGAGCGACGTGCCGGGAAAGGGCTCCAACATCGAGTGGGAGGAGCTCAAGTACCAGGAGGTGCCGGCGTTTTACCGCAGCCGCATGGTGAGGACGGCGCCGCGGCCCGGAGCAATGATGGCCAAGGGTGCGAGGTGGGTGTCGCATTCCTCCGGTGAGAGTTCGCCAAGGTCCAGCAGCTCATCCGGCTCCGGGGACGAGTACCTGGAAGTGACCACACGGGGGTGCTACCGGCTCCAGCGGCCGTGGAAACGCAGACAATCTACGATAACAGGTGAGTTTCGCAATTATACCTTGACGGATGTCGCCCACTCCCATCGCATCCTCATATCAACCCCCTGCCCTCTTTGCGTTTCTAGATTTCTTCAAATTGAAGAAGAAGAAGAAGCTCCTGCATTACAAGGCACCGTCTCGACAGTAGAAAAGCACAGTGGAGGATCACGGAAGTGGTCGGCGTCCCTCTACACACCTCATAAAGTTCATATGTATATATGTTGCAATTTATAAGTGACTGTCGCCAGCTCGCGCGTGCGTGCGTGCGTGAGCTCAAACCCGTCTGACACCACAGACCTTTAGATTTCAGCACAGTGAAGCTCCCGTCGTCCAAGAGGATCAAGCTCGGACTGCGGAGACGGTTTTTGTGGATAGCTATAAATACTATATATACTGTATACTCTATATACTGTTTTTACTCAAAGCTTTTCGACTATACTGTGAAATCACACTGAATGCACTCTTTCAGGATAGAACAGATGATGGGCTCTCGTTTTTAAGAGGTTGATTTTCTCTTCACAACGGGGCCTTGAACGGTATTTTGACCTCAGTCCTTGACCTGCTTCTCCCTCTTGCCGCGAGTCAGAAGAGGTTTTGATTAGACGTGTTACTATTCCTGGGGCACGCAGCACACATAGCCGCGAGTCTCACCCCGCGGCTCTGAGAGCTGGAGTTGAGCCGGGGGTCAAAACCCCGCCCGGGGGCAAAAAAAAAAGAAGAAATTTGGCAGCGCGACAGTAATTACCTCCAGGTTAGAGGTCAGCAGAGGAAATTTGGTTCTTGAGGTAAAATGGTTATACTTGTACGATAGTGACTTCAATTGTGAATAATGTTTCATAAACTACTATTTATTTATTAGTCACGATGCGAGGTCGTCGTCAAAAATGAAGCAAAAATGGAGAGAAAAGAAATCTGAGTATAAAGCGAGATAAAGGGATGCCATTGCCCCGAAATGATGCTTTTGGACTGGAAAGAAACACTCCATTGTTTCCACCAAAATGTAGGCCAGACATAATTTACACCGTCAAAACATACAACTTTACACACTATATTGCCTTACTGCCTTGTACTATCTGCATAATGGGGTTGTAAAAAAAATCTTTTTGGCAACAGACTAAAAGAAATGTGCTTTAGTGAGCTTTATGCTTTCAGTAATGTAGCCTTTTTCTTCTCTTTTGTCGTCATGTGATGCCCACCGTGTCCGTTTTAAATACGCTCCTTTTCTCCATGAAGGGAATGTAGTGTTTAATCACTGTGTGTGTGTGTTGCAGCTGAGAGGAATCAAAAACTTTTGGTTCTACTTTTGTTTGTTTTTATTTGTATATGAAGAGTCGAACTATGCCATGTTTTCTGTCGCCGTGCCGTTTTCTAAGTTGTTTATGTGTATATAAATGTGTGTGCTGGCGTGGTTGCTAAAAAAAAAAAAAAAAGTGGCAGCTAAACCTAAAAAAAAACTAAATGAATTTAAATCGCTGATCTGTTGTAGGTCAACAACTTCAAATATTTTGAAGCATAACATTCAAATTGAAAAAACCCAGAATCAGTATTTATAGAAGTGCTGTAATATTGAATGCAACTGTTGACCATCGGGGGCAGTGTTGGGTCACTTGAGCGCCAGTTCTTAGTTAGATTTTTTAGTTTTTTTAAATGACATCAGGTCTTGAACCAAAGTGACTCAATGCAGCACCTTGTGGTGACAACTTGCATTGCAAGTCCCAACAAGCTTATAAAAGTTTGACAACCTAATGACTTGTTGGTTTACCAGCAGCACGTCACAACATATTACACCTTAAAAAGGCGGGTTTGCTACTTTTATTTTTTTGCAATCCACTGCGGCACACTTATGTGGTTTGTGTGTTTTCCTCTCGTAAAAGCTGCAGCAATTTCAAACTACCAATGGATAAATAGCCATAACACGGATCCAGTCACTCTTACTACCTCATTTTCGCGATCAAATATGTGGAAAGAGAGACCGAGAGAGATTTTCAAGGGAGGGGTGGAAATGATCGTGGCGCTGCGGTGAGAAGCTTGTCGAGGCTACGTGCTTCGCGTGGAGTTTCACGTCAGGCAAAAGAGTCGGTGTGTCAGAGGAAACTCTGGTGCCATCGGAGGGGGTGACGTTGGTTGTTCCTCCCCTCTCTTGTGGCCTCTGCTTCAACAGCTTTTCCCAGAATAGAAAAAGGGGGTGGGGTCGCGGCAGAGTTTTACCAGAGAAGCTTCGCGACGCAGCGTCTGGATCAAAGGGTTCCTCCGGCCAGACAAGTGGTCTGTGATTCAGACGGGCTTTTGTCGGCCCCCTTAAACGTCTCTCTCTCTCTCTCTCTCTCTCTCTTTTACGAAGCAGCTGCCTCGGGGCTCTGAGGAAAAGAAAATAAAAAAAAAAAATCAGCATGAAAGCAGTTGTTTGTCATCATGTTGGTTTCTCCTCACGGTTCTCCTCGTCTGTAGTCCGCACATGTAAAAATGACACACATGGCTGTGAACTATTGTTAAGAATTGGTCCAGACCGCTTGTTTGTCCGTCAGCTTATCAATGTGTGTGTGTGTGTGCGTGCGTGCGTGAGACCGTTCTCAATCTTCTCAAGACGAAACTTTCAAAGTCTGTATTAACTTATTTTCTTTATTTGTTTGTCTTTGAAGGGAAGTCATTTTGAATGTTTGTTTTTTTTCCCTTTCTTTGCTACAACTAATTGTATTATATCTGAAACCATTTCTTTGCACTACTTCAAACATCGTTGACAAAACTATTTTTTTAAGGAAAATCTTAAAAAACAAAAATAAAAACAAATCAAGAATCATTCAACTTATTTTGGGACACGGTCTCTCATTTATTTGTTGGTTTCTTTCAGCCTTTTTCTTGCTTTGCCAAATCTTCCTCAAGTCTGAAGAACAGAAAGATAAATGTTCAATCATGAATATCTCAGTGTTTCACTGAAGCTACAGGTTCCTTCCCTAATTCACCTGTCGCAGCTATATCAAAGTGTAGTTTTTCCAACTTTGTATACACTTGAATGTATATTTGTATATCATTTGTCATAATTTTATTATAATTTAATTCGGGTTTATGCATCCTTGCAACATGTAAGATGTGTCAGTGTACGAGATCTGATCCAGAAAGTCTCCGTGTTTATATAGAAAATGTAAAGAGATTCCATTGCTGGGGTGCTGGTGCACTGTTGCCTTACATATTGAGTGCTTAAATTATTAAAAAAAAAAAAAAAAAGACCTAATGAGGTATGCTGAAACAAGCAACGAATGTGTAGTCTCAAGTTCTTCAATATGGCTTTTAAGAGCAAGGTGAACGGTAATATTGCGTTGTAGCTCCCCCTGGTGGCTGTAAATTGACAGGGTTTTCAGTTTCTGGAGGAGCTGCAAGAAAACCAAAATAAAAGAACAGCAACAAAGACAAAATAAATGCAATCTGCATTTATTCAAGGATAAAAAGGAAAGGAAAAAAAAAAGCATTTACATTGGCTAAAACTTGAAAAGGACATAAATAGAAATAAAATAAACTTTAAAAAAAACCAAAATGCACCACAGATTTTTACACATTCCACATGTTTCAGTTTACATTCTGATTTGTTCAGCTCGTCTCAAGGCGAATACAATGAAAGTCCTCCCAGATTTAAGTAAAGTAACTCATTTCATACCAAAGACCGGTGACAGGAAATGATAAAGCTTTTCTATTTTACACAAAAAGGCATGCATAATGTAAACTAAAACATTCAAATCTTTTTGTCTTAAATAAGCAACGCGTCAGGAAAAGAACTCAAACCGTCACGTCGTAATTCTCCCACCTCGTACATTGAAAGGCCTGAAAAGACCAATATCTCTACTTCAGTGGCTATTAAAACCTAATAAATCCATGAGGATTTACAATTAAACTCTCCCACCAAGAGACGAAACAAGCAGCCTCTGCTCCAAGCAGACTAACCTCTGCACCACTGTCGGTATGCAGATATCGATATAAAGACCGTTGTAAACTGAAATGTGTGACCACGACACCACAGAAGCAGACTTTTCATAGTGCATTTCTGCCGCTGCGTTCAGGTTTAAACCGTAAGACTTCGGCTGTAAACATCCTGGCAGAAAGGTGAAAGTGGAATGATAATGTGCACAATCAAGTGAACTTTTTCCAAGCTTGTCAGGGCTTCAGAATCCAGCCCCTGAACCTGAATAAAAAGAGGGGGAAAAAACTAACCCTAAACTTCCTGTGAGAACCCAAGAGTGCAAAACATCTTCAAATTAAAACCACGACACACATGTACACCTGCTTATTTTCAAGAATACAATCACAATTTGAAGAATTTCTGATCCTGAAGCAGTTTCCACGAGTCCGATTGTTTAAGTTGAGAACTGCTGGTTGAAACCCCCCCCCCCCAACTCAAATTCGACCTAAAAACTCAGATATTCACATCTTTTAAAAGCCTAAAATATATACAGTGGTACACCGTGTGATGGGCCTGCGAGGCCTGAATTCACAGTCGGAGAAAACTCAAATCTCTCTCTTTTTTTTTTTTTCTTTGTCAGTCAGGCACTTGAACCCAACATCCCAAACTACCTTCACACGGATTGTAGATCAGTCGCATCCAGCATCTTTTCTACACGACTAAAACCACCTGGGCAGACCTGCTGCACCGACGCCGATTAAAACTCCAAACCACACGGCCGACGCGAGGCTTCACAGCTGGCGCTGCCGAGCTCGTCGCGCCCTCCACATGGCGCGCAGCTCTTTGAAGAGCAGCGGGGAGATGAAGGCGATGCTGCCGCCCGTCTGCAAGAGGAAACGGCGCGCCGGTTAGGTGAGCGAACCGCAAGGAAAGCAACTGAACTCACGCAGCGCATTGCTTTTCCAGAGAGAACACAGTGTGTGAACGTTCTATTGGGAATAAAACGTTTAGACGTATTATCGACCCATTTTCGGATCCAAATCTGAAAAATCGCACTTAAATCAAAAAGTGAGTTAGTAATTAAAATGGACAGGAAGACAAAACCTCTTCTTTCAGTGAATACAACAAGTGTGATTATTTATTTACTTAGACATCTCAACATATCTAAATGTATTGACAGCCTAAGTTTTTTTTTGTTTTTAAGTAATTTGAAGGTCTTACCATGACGATGAAGAAGTAAAACACGCTCATCCAGCCCAGCTTGCTCTCAATCAGAGACACCAAGTACTGCATGATAATCCCCCAGAGCATCGGTTACATTGGATTCTTTAGGCTCAATACTAAAGAATAATTCACAGCTCAGCCGTCGGTGTTTCTAAACACGTACCTGCCCTCCGGCCGCTCCTATACTTCCTGTTCCGTCCACGATACCGGTGACGGTCGCCAGAGCCTCCTGGCTGCCCCTCAGGGCGTCCTGGCGCCCCAGGTCAGCCGATATGGCCGAGCTGATCATGTTGGACGGACCGCCGATGAAAAAGCCGGTGGTAGCCAAGAGCACGGCGTTTATCACCTGATCATTTGGTGATCCTGAGGGACGCGGCAGACACACTTGGAGCATCGGTTCATCGGATATTTGCGGTGAGGCGACACGTATTGTGAGTACTCACGGCTGTATCCCACCAGAGCTCCCATTGCAAGCAGCAGGCTGAAGGCCAGGACGGGGGCTCTCTTCCCCATGAAGTCAGAGACCAGACCCTGAACTGTTCCTCCTGACACGAAGAAAAATACACAACGGAGACAAATCAAGCACGAAATCTCCAATTATAATTGGTACCAACGGCTGGAAAAACCCTGGTGCTTACCAAGGATTCCTCCAACGTCGTACCACACAGACAGTCTGTCGGCTTCGGCCTCCTTCCACTTGTAGTTGTTGCTCAAGTAAAAAGGGAGCCAGAAGAAGAAGGAATAGTTGACCAGTTTCAGGCAGGCATAAGCCAGGGAGTACTGCACAAAGGGAGGGAAAGAGAGAACGGCGTTAGGTTTTTCAATTTCTCTCACGAAACTCAGGGGAACATTTCCTGTGCTCGATCAGACCTACAGGCAGCACGCCGGGCAGACAGAAAGCCTCACAGAAGCCGATGGCTCGCGGAGGATGGACCTCGGGCCCGTCCTGCTGCTGATCGGACTGTTCCCTCCTCTCGCACACCTCCACCTCCTCCTCCTCCACCACTTCATTCTCATCCTCCTCATTCACCACCACCTCCTCCTCCTCCTCCTCTTCCTCGTCGCTCATCAGAGGCCTGCGGCTGTCTGTGTCCCTCTCCACCGGGCTGAGTCCAGTCTCCGACTCCAAACTCAAACCTGAAACGCAAACGTTTATTAAAGAGCAGGATAGATTTGTATAAATATATATATATATATATATATATAAAAAATGGCTGCACATAATCAACATAATTAAACAAAATAAGGAAAGGAGTCCTTACCAACTTCTTTTGGCGAGGTAAGAAGGCCAAAGAACACCACCACCCCACCAGCAAACTGCACCACAGAGGTCACCAGGAAGGCATACTGCACACAGCAGCAGTCGCCACGTTAGCATGCGGCTGCTGGCGCTGGCGCAGCGTAAAGCGTCAATAAAGCACGTAAGTGTCTGCGTCTGACCTCATATCCATACTTGAGCACGCTAGAGGCCAGAAAAGCTCCCAGGATGTTTCCGACGGAGGCGCAGGCGCTCCACAGGCCGAACACGAAGCCTCGCCTGGGGATGGAAGCCGTACGGGTGAGTAAGTGGGAGCGGATCGACGTCACGCCACGCCGGCGAAGCAGGATATCGCGGCTGCGAGCGGAGAAGTGCCACTCACCCCGCCTTACCGAACCAGTTGCCCATGACGGCCACCACGCAGGGCCAGACGGCGGACTGCAGCAGCCCGTTCAGCACCCACAGGGAGCAGTACAGGTAGACGTTGTAGATCTGGAGCCATTCGGTCAGAGTGCCGAACACAAACTCCTGCAGACACGGAGAAACGCACACCGACACGACCACACTGCGACGTGAAATCCTTTCTTGAAACATTAATCCCACACGACATCTATAGTGTTTGCTTCTATGATCCAGCTGGCAATATACATACCTGCAAATGTCTACATATACATTTTCTATACATGTATAAGTAGAATGTGGATTGACTTGCTCTCTCTTTTACCTTAAAGTGAGTAGTTCTTTTTTTTTGTTCAATACCAGAAATCCATTATTTTCTAGACATTAAACATTAGAGTGAATGTCTACACTAAAAGGTAACAGATTTCATTTTTGTTGATTCTAATTAAAACTTGTTGCTGTAGAACAGAAAGCTATTTATGTCCCTGGAACCATTTCCAACATTACATTTTACAATTGTAATTTTTTTTTTCGCTATTAATTCTAAAACTATCTTGTATTAATGAAATTAATGAGCCGATTTGAATTTATTGCTCTTTTATTTGATTTCCAACTGGATCCTGGAAATGTGTGTGTGTGTGTGTGTGTGTGTGTGTGTGTGTGTGTGTGTGTGTGTGTGTGTGTGTGTGTGTGTGTGTGTGTGTGTGTATTCCACAGTTATTTAACAATCTATTTGTATGACACAAGCTTTTGTGACATGTTATTTCCACAATATGGTCAACAGTCTCTCATCTTATCATTTGTTTATATCTCTTTCTTCAACTATCTTTTCCCCTCTAGCCGTGTCTAAGCTTTCATCAAACGATGTTAGAAGAATAATGATAATAATAAAGTGTAAATGGTCACATTGTGTACGTACCACAGCAGCGGAGCCACACAGGCCGACGCAGAGGACGTATCTCAGATTGAATCGATCCCCTATCACGCCGCTCAGATACAGACCCTGTGTGGACAAACAAAACCACTTAAAGGACAACCGGGGGAGTGGATTATTTAAGTTCACAATGGGCTTACACTGTATGTTCCAAAAGTAATATTTGCGCTTTGCCTTATCCTGGTGTTGCCTCCTCCTTAGACAACAAGGTGTGGCAGACTGGGAGCACACAACACCGTCTCCTTCCTACTTAGTTTCCTTTCAACTTGTATGACATCGATCTTACTGACTTGTTTATTTCACAGAGAAGATCTCTTTGTTTCTTCGGTATTTATTGGCTTTGGTTAAATTTGAAAAGAATGAAATCAGAGTTATCTAATCTATTCAAGCTTCATTTACAAATTTGACAGATTAATACTTCTACTTCCAGAAAAATCTCGAAATCAGAAAGCTGGTTCATGTCGGGAACATGTTATTCTGCATCGTACTCACCGCTGCATAAGAGAAGAGGAAGATGGAATCCAGCGCTCCCAGAAACAGCGTGGCCTGCTGCTCATCTGCAAACAGATGGTTGTCCTCCCACGTCTGAGAAGAGGCAGACAACAATTTCCATTCTATCCATTTAATCTGCAGCCCCAGTGACATAAATAGCTGGGAAGCTGAATCTGTCAGCAGCACCAAATCTTGGAAAAAGAAGTCAAAACAATGAAACTGCGCTGGAGCCCGGTACCTCGCTGGGGGAGAAGGCGGCCGCGCTGTCATTCTGGAAGGACGGCGTCCACTGAGCGGAGATGCTCACTTTCACGTTGCTGAATGTCTTCCTGGATGCATGAAGCAGCACATAGCTGGAGAGACAGAGGGGATCTTTACTCAAGGGGGGGGGGGGGGGGGGGGCACATCACATGCAAAGAGACCGAGCGTGGAAAAAGTCAAAAACTAAGATATAAATGTTAGAAACTAAAATACAACATGTCACAGAAAGAAAGGCTTTTGAGAAAAATGCAGTTTGAAGGACTAAAGGGATCTTGAACTGCAGCATGTTGTACGAGTTGCAGACGGCACTTTGTTTCACTCCTGGTAACTGCCGCCGTGACATGTTGACATGGACACAAACTGTTGATACCATGGCTACAGGAATTAAAGATTAACTATACCAGTCTGAACCCGGATGAAGGACACGCACTATCACCTGTTCCAGTGAGACAAATGTTGATGAATACCCAAAACACGCCCGGAAAACATTCAGGAAGGTATGTTGCAGCACGTCGCATAAACAGGTCACACGTAACAGGTTTCTAGTTGAGATACTAAACTAGTCTTTTTGGAAGGGGGACTAGGTTTACCTAAAGAAGGTGAGGAGGAAGACAACCAGATGATGGTGGGTGTACTGTGACAGACAGCCACAGCATGAGGGAGGCATCACAGGGGTGGAGGAGGTAGAGGAGGAGGAGGAGGAGGAGGAGGAAGGTGAGGGAGGAGGTGGTACTGGCGGAGGTCTCCGAGGGAGGGAGGAGGGTTTGGCTACAGTCTTCCACTACTGCAGACGGAGCAAAGGCATCACGAGAGCAGCAGAGCTGTGCCTGCAGAGGAAAGAATCAACCATTGTAGATTTTTTTTTTTATTTACTTTTTCTCTTGAAGTCTCAATCGTTGATTCACATGATACTCAAAGAAGACATCTTTGTGTCGAATAATTCTGAGGCAGAAAAATTGATCGATGACCTCTGTAGTGGACATCCTCAGCTTCTTGTGATGCGTCATATTTTATGGTGGTGTGGTGTTGTGGGGAATTTATTTCCCAGGACAATAGGTTTGCCTTTATTGCAGGAATCAGTTCATGCTGCAATAATAACTTTAAGCAGGGATTTTAATCTTATTAAAATTGTATGTTTTTCTGCTTCAATCCTAATAATTTAGCTTTCACTTTCTATGATCACATGAGGATTAAACTAAACAGGAAATCTAGGACACTGTGGCTGAAGTCCCATCACCAATAATGATGTCAACCCTAAATACAGTACCCGGGGCAACAACACTTGGAAAGTTGTATATTTCCTGGAGGAAAAAAAACAACAACAACTGCAGTTTGGCTACAGTGTCACTGTAGTTAAAAGAAAATACAATTTAAGTACTTCCCAGGCAAATCACACCTAAATGCATGGGGGAATGTCCTATTTAGACGATGCTGAGATTGAAATATACAAATTCTGTCGTGCAAAGGACGCCTTTGTCCACCTGTTTATTAATTATCTAGCTTATAATATTTTGATTTGTTTTTTTTTTTATATATGCGCACATGCTGCTTTCTGTCTGCACACACCTGTGTGTCTCTCTCACTGAGTTTCCACGGACAAAAGAAACACTGAAATGACACTTTCGGGACCTTCATTTATATCGAGACAGAAAGCTGCAAAGTCTGAGTAAAAGGAGGACTAACGTCAGAAGAGATCTTACCTTTGGGTCCCGGATCGTCCGTCTGCAGCTTGTTTTCTGAGTGGAGACACTTTACTGTTTACTGTCACTTCCTGTGAAACTTGTACGTCACGGCGCGGCGCACTGCCGCCATCTGCAGGCTAGGAGTGGAACTACAGTACAAAACCCCTCCAATTAAATTAACATCTTTTCTTCAGGGGAACTAATAAAGCTGTCCTTAATGTTTATACCTCTATGTAATCTATGGATGTCTTTCTTTTTTAAAATTCACTTTAAAATCTTTCTTATGAATAAAGCTTTGACGAGCCTCAGGCCTAAATACATATTGACTCGTAGAGTATGAACTATCCAGACCCCTGAGGTCCTCAGGAAGAGGATTATTCTGTGTTTCCAGAGTCACAAGCAAATAAAGTGAAGCATATTTTTGTTACTGTTCTCCTCACCTGTAACAAACTCCTTGATTCTGTCACCTTGTGTAAATATATAGTTTAAACTTTCCTTGGAACGCATTGTGAATTGTCTTGTGTCTGGATGGATGTCAAACATTTGGCCTGTTTGCCAAAACTGGGACAGAAGTTACATTTTATCCTGTTGGATGAAATTTGAAAGTGTAAAAAATTCTAAAATATTCAGCTATTTTCATGTTTTTAACAAACCAACTGCTTCTTCTGATTCATTTACTTGGTATTACAATGTTTTAGCAAGAATAGTGGTGAGAAGTGGACCGAGACATCAGGGATGCGACATTTAAAGCGACAACAATATCAAATGTTGTGTGGCAAAAGATAATTGCAGATATTTCATCAGATTTCTGGATGCAACATTCTTTACTCTCTGGTTTGCCCCATTGAATTTCAAACTTAACAGTATGTGGCTCCTGAACTACGATTCGTTTGACTTCTCTGGTTTACCCATTTGTGAAATCAGCCTAATTTAGGTTGACTTCCTTTTTATAAAATAAATGTTGTTAACCCCTTCACTATGGTCTTATGACCACTTGAGCCAGCTTATAACATGACCTAATGTCTAATAGTTCACACATGTGCAAAAATACTGGTATTTCCCTGCCTGTGTGTTGTTGTGGTACAAACCGTGGTAGTCATCAATACACACATATATCCATCTATACTTCTTTATCCAATATTGTCTGATCCCAGCTGACGGAGTGTAAAAGCGGGGTACAATGCCCAGGACAGATCTTTCAAAAGTTATCTTCGCAATATTCATAGGAAAGAAACACAGAGCAGGCTTATAATTAAGAAAATTACATTTATTAGCTGTTCCTTTGAGGTTTGCCATGAATTTAATGGAGATTGCCTTCATTTTGGAGGGTACAGGAAGTGATCAGTTTTGCCATTGAGTTTTACTTCAGCTGGTATTAGACAGCTGCTCAGCTCTCACCTGTCACTGGGCCATTTGTGGCTGAAAGACCAACAGTCATTGGCTGCAAGCACATTTTCCCTCCTTGTTTTAAAACTATAGCGCCACAACTTATTTCACTGACTTCACTGCAACAGTGAGATTGGATTGATTCGACCAGCAGCCCAAAAAGCCCGGTAAGAAAAACTGCATCTACACACAGTGTTATCTCTTAAGTATTGCAATATTCAGTTTTATCTTTGTGGCTCCTTGTTTGTTTCAAAAACATCTATATGTTTAAATTTTATGAGTGCAATGCAGCTCAGGCTAAATGCAAAAATGAGTATGAAAAAAAGTATGATTGAGATTCAAGCTGTAAAAAAATCCTACATTTAATTGTTTGCCTTAATTATCTTTGACATCTTACTCTTTCTATTTAGATTGACATTAAATCATTAAAATGCAACCATAAGCTAAAAACAGATACAAGCATTTGTAAGTTTGAATAAGTCATTGCCTATAGTCTTCAGTTTAAAACTGAATCAGTGGTCAGAGAAGATGGGCTGTAATGCCACAGCTGCCCGAGCAACTGCAGCCCAGCAACATTTGTGACATGAATTCCAATGAAGTACAGATTTGGAGGGAAAATAATGTATTCCAAGGCAGACTATCCCATGTGCCAAACAAATTCCCATGGAGACCTTTCAGAGGAAAAAACATTAAAGGCATATAAATAGTTTTCAGTCAGTATGAGGGCATATTCATTCATTTTGAATGGCTTGATGTTGAAGTCAGCTGTGAGAGAGAGAGAGAGAGAGAGAGAGAGAGAGAGAGAGAGAGAGAGAGAGAGAGAGAGAGAGAGAGAGAGAGAGAGAGAGAGAGAGAGAGAGAGAGAGGGGGGAAGTCATATTCAGGGTCTGCAGTGAGTGAGGGTGAATAAAAGTTGAAGTTTGCAGAAGAGGCAGAAGGCAGGATGTGTGCATTAGTTTGGGATGAAGCCTGAACTCAGCTCAACATGTGATCAGTCAGTGAAAAAGGATTGAATGAAGTTAGAGGAGCTGCTGCAGACGGTTTAACTGGGACATAGACAGCGCACTGGTTACTATACCAATGGATACTGTGACTGCAACATCCAGTGTAAGATGCTTGCATATCAGTCGTGAGCACATGGAAACTGTACAGAATAAGGAGGTAAGTCATTGGCTCGCCTAATTTATTGCATTGAATGTTTTCCATTTGATTTAATCAAGACGACAGTGTCATTTTCCATTCAGACTGTGACACTGCATTTCTGAGGAGAGAAAACCAGCTGTATATGAAGTTAATGTAAAGTCTTTCAGACTGTATAGGAAGTAACCTGCACAAATGAAACATCATTTTATATGCTTTATTTTGCACCATTGGATAGCTTGATATATAATATATATTAATTTTGTGTCTGGGTGACTAATTTAAAACTTTATTTTCTGTCCTAAAGCTTTGGGAATCTGCTCAGCTGCAGATCAGATACTTTTTGAGGTTGTACAATGGGTAACAAGAAGACTGCCACCTATGTCTCTTATTAATATTTAGTTTACTATAAGGAAAGACATTTTTTGAATTGTGAATTTTTTTCATCTCAAGGTTAAAGCGGCTGCATGTGACTTTTACATTTTCCCAAAAAAATCAATATTTGATTCCACATGTCCTCTTAGTTTCATTGTTTCCTTCAATTTCAGGATCTTCTGAGCAGCTCAAGCAGTACAAAACTAAAATAAGCCTGTCAGTATTGTCAATGTATTGTTTAATTGCAATTTATCATGTTTTATCAATTTCAGTTTTTCTTTTTCACTGAAACATATACAGATAAGTCTAGATCCACACTTCCTGTTGTAATTACTGTCAAGCTTGACTTATATTTGTTATCTAAAATACAATGACAGGTTTCATTGGTACTCACATTACAGGGAGGGTGCGGACAGTGTCATTAAAACTAGATGTCAACTAAACAAATGATGACAGCAGCCTGAGAGCTGGGAAATGCTATCTCAGAGGACATTGAACTTTGGATCGTTGGCCTCGAAGATGTGAAAGTATGCGAGTCGAGACGAGGAGAGCAGGGCAATTCAGTCGCTGCGGAGGTCAGAAGGTGAGCCTCCAGTAAGGATTAAGTGATAGAGAAAGACCAACAACAACACAACGGGGCAAAGAAAAAGACGAGAGGAGTGATTGAGTCACACACGCTGCTGAATAAAGTGTTGGTTTGGGTGATGAAGTGCTTGAGGGAGTTGCACTGAGCTCCAGGCTGTCGCCTTTTCCCTGAGTCTGCCCAGCTGTCCTCTAAATACTGGTCATTACCAGTTCAGAGGGAATATTCAGCCTTACCACAGGGACTACATCAAACTAAAAAGCAGCATGACAACACAGCTCATCAATAAGCCTGACACAAGCGGTCATTTGGAACCAGGCCAGACAGGATGTCCAGCAAATATGAATACCTCAATCCACAAAACCCAGCAGCCAACCAATGCTCTCACTTCTGTCCATTTCCCTCAGGTGCACAGTGATTATGGCTGCCGCTGAAAGAATGAAAACGAAGCAAGATTACATCTACTCCACAGTCAACAGGTTTGTATCCGAGCAGGCTTGTCAACAGGGAACTTCTTGCTTCAGGAAAGAGCATTTCATACCACACAAGTCCTCCAGAGCCTGAGAGAGAAGAATCGGGGTTTAGCTCACCCTTTAATCATCACGTCCATTAAGACAAAGTCAGAAAAGGTCTTTCAGCTGAAGGGTTTCCCATTTCCTCCTGTTTATTTGATAAAAGATAACGGTTTGATGAAATGGGCCCTGCTCCAAGTTTGTGTTTATTTAGTGATGCTGATGAGAAGAAGATGCTCGGTTTAGGCTTGTCCTGCGGCATTTTACTCACAGTTTTCCCACCGGTCCCAGAAAAAGACTTGAGTGTTCCCCGACTGGTAATAAGAATCACCTAGTGATGATCCTAATGGGGAGGGATTTTCTCTGAATCGTGGCTATGCTTATTATTTTTCAGGCATAGGCAACATTGGAAAGGGCAAATTCCCCTCGAAGGAACAAACCTCTGCAGAACCAGGCTCAGAGATGGCCGCTTTCTGCTATTTCGTTCGGGGTTAAGTAATAGAAAGATAGGAAAGGAGAGCCGAGAAGTAAAGTAAAGGTCTCCCTGCAGTCTAAACCTTCAGCAGCACAATTAGAAAATGCTCCCGGGTCTGAACCAGTCCTAACTGTAAGCTTAATTTAATAGGAAAGTTTTAAGCTTAATCTCAAAAAGAGAGACTTTGATAGTCTGAAACGAGGAGCTGGTTCGACACGAGAGGAGCCGGATAACTGAACGCTCTGCCTCCACTCTACTTTTAGAAACTCTTGGGACTTTCAGTAAGCCAGCACTCTGAGAATGAAGTGCTGGGATTATATGGGACTAGCAGCTCTTAAGGGAATGATGAAGCCTGGTTGTTAAGAGCTTTATAAGTTTAAAGAGGAATTTTAGGTTTAAACCTAGATTTCAGAGAAAGCCAATGAAAGTAAACTAATATTGGAGTGACGTGATCTCTCCCAACTCCAGGCCTTTTCTTGATATATTCCAGTCTCTAGCAAAATGCTATGATCAAATATGAAATGCAGCACTGAGATATAAGAGGATATGATTCCATTATCTGAGGTCTTTATTGTTGAGGAAGGAAACCAGAGCGCTTGGTGTTATTTGGTGGAATATCATTAATGTGATTTTGTGTGTCTTTAGGCTAAACAAGGGCTGTCGTGGTGGAAGCACTTTCCATATTTCTTCAAAAGAAAACAAGGAAGCCACACACCCAATCCCAAACAGAACTGGGCCACCGATACTTCCCTTAACCCCATTAGAGAACCTGAATAACCAGAAGGACGTTTTATCTGCGATGGCTCACAGGAGGCCAGCTTTTGACCACCATGGCAATGAAAATGCTCCTGTGGTAGGAGGTAAGATGCCGCGATCCAATGTGGGAAACATCAAGGACAAGATCTCTCAATGGGAGGCCAAGGAGCCTCCTCATTTGGAGCCGACGTGTGAAAGTTTGGGACATTGTGCCACTGTAAAAAAGACAGAATCGAACGGTGACAGTAAAGCTATCGATACACATGGTGGAGACAGCTGCAGAAGAGTCACCCACAAGGAAAAGCAGGACATTGAGAAAGAGAATGTGGGAAGTTATGGGGATCCGAGGCCTTGTTCACCCGCTGAACCGGGTAAACAGCAAAGAGGAGCGCTCAGTAACTGTAGGCCGGCTGCTAACCAAAAGGAGGATAACGTAAGAGAAAAGCAAAACCACCAGAAAGAGAATATTGACACAATTGATGATTCAAGGCCTTGTTTAGCTGCAGTCACAGAGCAGGAGCAGGTGGGGACACTGAGGAGAAACAATGACAGGAAAACAACAGAACAACCAAACCAGAAGAAGAGAGCTGTATTCACGCTCTTTAAAAAGCTGGAGGCAATGGGGGAGAACCACGGGAAACACCCCCAAGAGCTTGGAAACTACTTCAGCCCGCCCACCAAAGACAAGCAGGTGGAGGTAAAGCGAAAGGAGTCGGAAGCTTTGTCTCTAAGCAGCGCAGCAAAGTCTCCCGGGACTGAAGACCGGAAGGGGCAGCAAGAGAATGTGTACACGGAGCCGGGGGAACCCCCCATCAACCCGCTCCCCAAACCCCGGCGCACTTTCCAGCACCCAGCCTCCATGGGAAAGGGTCAGAGGCAAGGGAGCGGGCAGAGGAACCTTCCCCCGCTGCCCTCATCCTCTTCGAAAGCCTCCACCAAACCTCCGTCCGGTGTTTACGGGCGACCTCGGGGTGAGAGAGTCCAAGACGATATCCACAGGTACAGAGAAATCTGCACAATCATCGTTTAAAAGAATACCGTTTCTAAAATAAACATGTATCCGGTAACAATTTGTATTTTTGCATTCCACATAATAGGAGATTGTTTGAGTTTGAAGATCTTGCAAGGAGCCCGCTCTTCTCTCATTCACCGTCTCAGGAGCATCACTATGAAGACATCCTGGGTCAGACATCTGGATTATCTTCTACTGATTTCCTTTAAGGAGTAAAGCTGTAAATTAGAAATACAGAAACAGTAAGGCAATACAGGAGCTGTATTCCTCTAAGTACTGAGTAAAAGTTAACTCCATCCATCCATCGGGCAAAAGGCACAAGTCACCAGATTCACTACTTCACAACTGTGCTCACCACTACACCAGCCATTACTTTACATCCTTGAGCAACATTTACTTTCTTTATTGTATTTCTTACACCAAAAGAAATACATTGCATTATTTAATTACTAGTCAATGAATAATATTGATCATCTTTTCACAGTCATCATAAGGGTCATAAGAGAAACGAAGCAGGAATTGTAGAAATAGATTTTTCTTTTTTAGGACATTTCTGTTATGGTTTATATTGATTATTTAGTAGCATAGGTCACATCCGGAATGTTCAATCCAGAAAGGCAGGAAAAATACTTTCTCGCTCTCTTTATATATATATATATATGTATGATTTGAGATTAAAAAGTTTTTTTTTGTTAAAAATTACAATTCGAACACAGCAGTGGCAAGACGTATTTGCATCTGAATAAAACAGAGATGCCAGATAGTAAAAGATGCCGAGTTATTTACATGAAACTCCACTTTGATTATGCCTGATCATGATAATGAAAACTAAATGGAAAATCAACTGCTAATATGTCCTTTTCCTGTCCTTGCGGTAGATTCCTCCAATGAGAACCCGTATGAGGACATAGAGCTGGAGAGTCAGTGCTCCCAGCAGTCTTTGCCCTCGTCTCCTGGTGCTGATAATTCCAAGGTGTCTGAGCTGTTAACAAAACTTTACAGTCACTGTGGGGTTTTATGAAAAACGTAATTGATTTTTGTTTTTCTTTAGGCCTCAAGACCTGGTTTCTTCAGGCAGAATTCAGGCAGGAGCTTTAAGCTGCTGGACCTTCGGCGGACCAACCAGCAGACACACAGAGCCGGTAGTGGAGGAGTTTCATCCCCACCACAGCTCAGCCCTCCGTCCACTCCCACTGGGCCTGAACACACTGCCTGGGTGCCCGGGGATCCCTACAGCCGGACCTGTCGCAGGATACCAACGGTCTGTGTTTCAATCAACGTTTTCCGGTGCAAAAAATGTTGAAATCCCTGATATGACCTTATACATTTTATAGAGAACTGAATCTTAACCCAAATTTCAATAACGCTGAACTTACAGCTGCTAAAAGAGATATTTACTCACACTGTATCATTATCTAAACGACAGGTTGTGCTGAGGATCAACAGCATATTTGAGGCTCGGAATAGAAAGAAACATCTCCGGAGGGTCTACCATTATGCCGAGACAAGTTCAGGAAGAGGTGACGAAGTTGAAATGTTAAAGTAAACTTCATTTTCCTCGTTTTCATGCCTACATTGTATATGAGGATTTATGGCTTTTGTCTGACAGTAACGGACGAGAACAGCGACTCCGAGAGTGAAGTTGAAGAAAGAGCAAAAGGTAGAGCCTTTTTGCGCACATAAAACATCACTCAACCTTTATAGATGACGCTGCCGTCTTTACATGGACTGTCTCTCATCCCAGCTCAACGTCAACGACTAACAACGGTCAAGTCCATACTGAACCGTCCGAGCCAGACCCGGACCAGCACCAGGAACGGCTCCCTGGAACCGGAGCTCCACCAGCGCAAACTTTTCGAATACTTCTTGGTTGTGTCACTACAAAAGTCAAAGGCTGGTGGCCACTATCTGCCGGAGGTCACGCAGCAGTTCCCCCCAAAGGTCAGAGTGCTGTTTTTATTCGAAGAGAAAGAGAAAGCCAAATCTGTCCCAGCAGGCAGGAGCTTTTTCTAAAGACAAGATCCCACAAGTCTTGCGGAGCTTAAAAACAAAAAAACAAAACTGCTATATGCATGATTACTGATGGAAAAACAGGTATTCAGACTGTAGTTTTCCTTTGTGTTGGTGCAGCTGGAGCGTAGCTTCAAATTCATGAGGGAGACGGAGGATCAGCTGAGGATTATTCCTCAGTTCTGCTTCCCCGACGCAAAAGACTGGGAGCCAGTGGAGAGCTACCCGAGGTGAGGATGGAAAATGACCTTCAATGCTCCTGTTGAGACAATGACACGTAAACACGGCTCCTCCACTGCCACATGGCTGGTCCGCCTCTGAAGAACTGAACTATTTTATCACATGTGCAGTGAAAACCCACCGCTCACAGTCTCTCCTTGTCGTTGCTCGTCCCTCACAGCGAGATGTTCTCCTTTGTTTTGACTGGCGAGGACGGGAGCAGGAGGTTCGGATACTGCCGACGTTTACTGGTAAATAGCAAATGAGCAGAATAAATAAGTTGGGCAGTTACTGAACAGGAAATGGCTAAATACCACGATGACGGCTGAGTAAATAGGAGTGCCAAAATAGTCGGCGTGCCTGTGGGAAAATGGTCCATCTCAGGGTCGGGGCGGAAGTGTGTCAGGCTGGGAACTGTGTATGTGCGGGCATGCATGTGTTTCTGTTTATGTGAATCTACCGTGTGTGTGTGTGTGTGTGTTGCAGTTTGGTTTATGTGTGTTTTAATGTGTCTCCATGTCGTTATTCTTCCCTAACGTCTTTAAAACTGCGCAATATTATTATTCAATTCAAACACCATGTCCAGACTCACTTGTTTATCCAAAATATACATTTTCTTGAATTTCTTAAATGTTTAAAAAGCTGCAACTTCTTTTTTTTTCTTCCCAGCCCAGTGGAAAAGGCAAATGTCTGCCAGAGGTCTACTGTATTGTGAGCCACCTCGGCTGTTTCAACCTGTTCTCCAAGGTAAACTTGGTTATCTGTGATTAAAACACTGACAGATCGTGACCATAGATGATTTGAGCGTGGTGTGTCCATGTGTGCGTTTTGAAGGTTTTGGATGAGGTGGAGAGGCGGAGGGCTCTGTCTCCTGCCCTGGTGCAGCCGTTCATGAGAGCCATCATGGAGGCCCAGTTTCCAGCTCCCGGCAAGACCATCAACATTAAAACTTTTCTCCCAGGTTCAGGCACTGAGGTGAGCGACACTGGAGCAGCGAGAGCAAGGAAATGTCAGTACTGCTCTGGAGAAATGGTCAGGATGTGACGTCTTTGGGATGGACACACAGAAAAGGTTTCAGTCCAACTGGAAATTGTCTCGCTGTGAAGCGAGAATGCTCCCCACCACAGCACAGTGCAAGTTTTTCGTCATGCTTTATTGATATTTTAACATAAGATATGACTTATAGGTTTGCTTTCATTCTATTCAATATAATGTCTCTTTTTAAAGAAGCATCTTAGAAATTCAAGACGGATTCTCATTATATTTGAAGCCAATAACTTTGATTTCAGTAAATAAGTACAGGGACATTTGTAGTAGAAACTCTATATTAAACAATATTCTTTTTTCTTTTTTTCTTATTCACATGTTTGCAGGGTTTTTTGATTGTTACTTTATACACACAAACAAACAAATTAGCCACTTTATAAGCAAAAACAAAGTCTTTAATAATTCAATATTTCTTGTAGAAATCCCCTGGGAAAGTCGGGAAGAAACAAAGAGCCACATGTAAACACACCGTCTCAAAGTTTGATCTGGAAGCTTTTCGGAACCGATTATTTAGAGGCATGTGTGCAGCGGGACCGTGAGCTAAAGTGGCACAACTGAACTATTGCAAAGAAGAAGAAAAAAAAGAGGACCTTTGCAAAGCAGCACATGTAGTCCTGACCTGAATCCAAGTGGAGGAGCGTGAACACAATAAAACATCAGACGAGACGAAAAGCTTTGAAATGTGCAGGCTGTATAAAATAAAATTCAAGGATGAAGGATGAGCAGGCCTCTCTACTAAGACGTTTTTTTTGTGTCCCTTTCCCTCCAGGTGATGGAGCTCTGTCGACCCACCGACTCTCGCCTGGAGCACGTGGACTTCGAATGTCTCTTCTCCTGTCTGAGTCTGCGGCTGCTGCTCAGGGTCTTCGGCTCCCTTCTGCTGGAGCGACGCGTCATCTTCACTGCAGACAAGCTCAGGTCCGACCGCCACTTTTTCCTCTCCACAGTGAAATATTCCTCCTCCGGCTATGTGACACTTCTTTTGCCTCGCCTTTAAGATGTGCGGCTCCTCTGTTTATGTAATTATGGAGATGGCAGATACCGGGTGAAAGTTTCAGGGTTTATTTTCATTAGTAATTTATAAGACATGTGGGTGGTCCAGCACTAGATTATTTTTTTTTTTAATAAATTGGAGGCCAGCCCTGCTTTTTATTCAGGGAACATGCCAGAGAGATATTTTGAGGACAGGCTGTTGAGTTGTTGTTGGGCTGGGATCCGTTTGTTTATTCTGCTGAAGAAAGCCAGTGGGATCCAGAAAGAGCGATGGCAGTAGTAGAGGACAGGAATGCAAAGTCCAGTGATGTCAGGGAGAAAAGCAAGAAGCCTCTCTGGGAAATGCGGTTCCCTCGAGGGGGATATTCAATATTTAGACTCCAATTACATTGCAGCACACTCATGTGGTGAAAGCAAGTAAGTTCACTTCCTGTATTTCATATTTGTTCTTTTGAGTTTTAAATAATCCGGGCCAGGGGTGTCAAAAATATAGTCTGTGGGCCACAAGGTGGCCATCAGAAGGTTCAATCTGCCTCATGCATTGATCTTTTACAGTAGAAGTAAACAGATTTTGTTATTTTGTTCACGGCAGCGATGCCCACAATGCTGCAATGAAGGTTTTCTACTTCATTAGTATTAAAACCACACTTTTAGGGTGTGTCTGTAAAATTTCATGGAACCCACACTTGAAGATTTTAATAAATGTAAACAGAAAATACTTGTGGGTTACTTCTTTGCATTAAAACTAAGAAGACAATGCCACGCATGCTGCAGTGGTTAATCCTCTCGCCTCATTGAGAGAAAGCTGCCGATTCAAGTCCAGAATTTGTCAGTTGGCTTTCCTGTGCAGGGTTGCGACCTGTCCATGGTGAAACTTTTTCACAAAGACAGCAGGGATTTAATCCAGCGGTACCACAACGTTAAGTTGGATGAAGCGTATAGAAGTTATGTGGATGGATGAATAATTCTGCCTCCCATCCTTTGCAATGATTAACTAAGCCTTGTAAAACATGGAGACCAAGTCATTTCTTATTTATTCCATTTTTAGGCAAACCTTACTCATTTTCCTGCAATGTGGATGCCAATAAATTGGCCTACATTATATAAAATATGTGCGTATGAGTGTGTGCATGGGTGTGTAGCCCACATCAGTCCAAGCTGAAGCCAACAGTTGGCAGTCTAAATCCCCTTCTGAGATCACACTTGGCTGTATCATAGCGCCCCTGAAATATGAAAGAGGTTTTGATCATTTCAGTCCGTCGGTTAACTTCCCTCCTGGTCTCTCCTGCAGTACCCTCTCCCAGTGCTGTCATGCTGTGGTGGCGTTACTCTACCCGTTTGTGTGGCAGCACACTTACATCCCCGTGCTGCCCTCAGCCATGCTGGACATCGTCTGCACCCCGACGCCGTTCATCGTGGGCCTGCTGTCCAGCTCCCTGCCCCAGCTCACCGAGCTCCCCCTGGAGGAGGTCAGAGAGGAGACGCACTGTGACTCGAACTCAACACAGAGAGAGAGAGAGATGGTACATGTAAACCACTGAGGACACATTAATAATCACATCAATAATAGGTATACTCATGTGCAGGTTCTGGTCGTGGATCTGGAAAAAAGTCGGTTTCTGAGACAGGTGGGCAGCTCCTACAAGTATGCTGGTGTTTGTTTTTTGTTTTTTTTATGGCTATCGAACAAACTATTCCTCAGAAATGACTTTTCTGTCTTGCTGTGTGACATTTAGTTGGATGACGAGGACTCCATCCTGCCAGCTAAGCTCCAGACAGCCCTGGAGAACGTTCTGGAGAGGAGGCGAGAACTCGCTAATGAGAGAGGAGGAGAAAACACCAGTGGTGAGATGAAACAGTAACTTCAGTAACGTGTTCAGTTATTGCTCTTTTTGAGCTCCTTGAAATGTAATAATTTTCTCATGATTTTCACCCTCCCGTCGCCAGAAACGGCCCACCTCAGCACCGTCGTGTCCGAGGCCTTTGTCCGTTTCTTCGTGGAGCTGGTGGGCCACTATCCCCTCTTCATCACCGGCGAGCGGGAGGACGGTTACTCCTCCTCGTCCTCCTCCCCACTCCCCTGCTCGTTCCAGCGCGAGGGCTTTCGCAAAGCCGTCCCATCCAAGACGATGCGTCGCTTCCTGGAGGTCTTCATGGAGACCCAGATGTTTGGCTTGTTCATCCAGGAGAGGGAGCTGCACAGGCAGGCTCTGAAAGGTACAGAAGAGAGAGAGAAAGAGAGAGGGAGAGAGAGAGGGAGAGAGAGAGAGAGAGAGAGAGAAGAAAAGTCTAGCTGCCGGGATTCGCTCCAGTTCTCTCTAATTTGTTTTTCTCGCCAGGTCTGTTTGAAGTGCGAGTGCAGGAGTATCTGGACTCCATCCATGAGAACGAACATCGGAGGGTTAA
Organism: Lipophrys pholis; assembly: GCF_963383615.2. Lineage (NCBI taxonomy): Eukaryota > Metazoa > Chordata > Actinopteri > Blenniiformes > Blenniidae > Lipophrys > Lipophrys pholis. Next base: position 13,167,047 of record NC_137644.1, on the reverse strand, counting down.
CAGGTTCCTCAAGGGCTTAGGTGAGGATGATTATGAGCTATTCATAGCCAGAATTACTTAATTATAGTGAAACATGTACAAATTCATTATTGTTGGCTCACTCTCACCCTTACTTATCTTCTGTCGCTGCAGGGAACAAAATGAAGTTTCTTTCCAAGAAATGATGCCACTGTGAGCACACAATTAGAGACTGAAAGTGAGAAGAAGATGCAATACAACACGGGAAGACATCCAGGAGTCGTAATCCAACAAACAGAAACTTAATCTTCGTCTCCCTTGAGGATGACACAGAAGGTTTTGTTCAAGAGCTCGTGAAAGACAGTGAGGAATTACAAACTGCACTGAGGATGATTTAGATGAAGAAATTGGAGAAGACAGACTTTCAGGAATATTTATTAATGTCGCTGGTTGATTTTGTGTGTGCAGATTAAACGTACTGGTGTAAAAAAATATATTATATAAGCAAGGAAAAACACTTCAAATTATTTGTTTTGCTGTGTGAAGAGTTCATGGTCACACTACAAGCATGTCCCAAGCCTATCACGGTCAGATTATGAATGACACCAACACTTAGTAGTTTTGTCTCATGCTGGCAGCAGCATTGTGTAACATACTCCGTCTGTCGCAATGCTATTTAAGTCCACCAGGGGGCAGTGATTTATTTTCTGTGAAATGATGAGTTCCCTGACACTGACTGGTCAGAAAATGAAGCAGACTGGCTTTACATGCCCATGAATGCCTCAGTTTTCTTATAGCCAAAACAGTGACAACATCACAAGTGCTTCAAATAAACCCTTTCTGGTTTTGATGTGGCGAGTTATTGTCTTGATGTCGTCATGTTTTTTTCCCCCCATCAAAACGAGCGGCCATGCGTCACCAGCCATCACTTTGCCTGTTTACAGTCTAGAGGTCATTTTTCTGTAAACGTATTCGCCGTCCCTCCTCCAGTTTCAAGATTTCCAAGGATGGGAATTACTTTAGAGTAAATACAAGGAGTATCCGATGACACCGTCAAGGTTTGACAATATAACTTTTCATACAGATGGGAAACTACCGAGATGTGAATCAAAGCCAAGGAAATTGTGTTCACTCAGCATTTGTGTGTCAGTTTTGCAGCATGAGTAATCCTCATGCCATCCCTCTGCTAACCATTCGCTGCTGTGTTTGTGTGTTTGGAGTTATGTGGCCTTTTTTTTTTTTTTTTTTTTACTACAAAGGGCCTTGGTTCAGAGTTGGTGGCAGCTTTACTATTTTTGTCTCTGAGTCATGGAAACAAAGCCGATCTTTTAGCCCACGAAGAGGAAAGCACATCTTTGTCAGCATGAAAACATAACACAGGTGCAGAGCGGAGCATAGTAGTGTATTGTCTGAGGAACGGCGCTCTCGGTTTGTGCGTGCTGAGCAAGCCTGAGGGCCCTTAACCTGTCAAAATGGCAAGTTCTCTCTCACACACACACACACACATGCTGACTCATAAAAATAGATGCAGTGATTACAAAATAACTTTATGTATAGCTTTCTGAAACCTGGTGATGTTTGGAGCACCACACAGAGTAAAAAAAACAACTAAAATGGATTTTAATTGAAATAATCACAAACAGGAGAAAATCAGGCCACATTTGGACTGAAAAGTCCCATTTTTAAAGTGAGGTGTGAAGTTAACGCAGCTAGTAAAGGTAAAATGAAAAATTGTGTTCTCCTTTGTCCAGCAGCAACAACGTTAGATTGAGTGTAGATAGAGTCTATATCCATCTAAACAGAGAAAGAATGAACAGCACAGTCATGATTGATGACAAAAGCAATGCTGTGAATATTAAAATCTATATGTTTTTTTTTTTAATATAAATCTTTATGTAGACGCATGGTGGAACATTTTCCAGGAGTTTTTAAAGAGAGAGCTGTCAGGGGAGGACGGGTGTAGAAATAAAAGAAAAAAAACAAAAAGATCTGGGGTGCAGGGAAGCGCTTGATACTTACACCTTTCTTTTCTATCTACATTAACATATATATACCCCAACAGTCATAGCGACCACTGCTATATTTAACCAGCAGACCACATAAAATACATAAATCAACCTGTCTGATTAAAATATAGTCACGCTAAACTCGAGATTCAAACTCATGTGAATATATAATAGAAAGTTAATTAACATTTCCATTATGCACAGTGCAAGGTATCGTATGTTGTCATAGAAATATTGCTGTAACAACACTATAAATAACAAATAAGATCATTGTTTTGTTAAAACTGAGGATTTTTGGTCAGCCGTTTAGGAGAATCTACAACATGATAATAGCAAAATGGGCGTGTTTAGTTTGGAAGTCTTAATACAACTGTTTATCACACTTATCTAAACATGGATGATTAGAAAATAAATAAATAAAGGATTTGATCAGTAGCTCAGTTGAACTCTATATGGTGATCAGTTGAATTGGTGTCTGTCACTGCATGCAGTACAAGTATGAGTACACGGTGACAGTTCAGTTTTATATGCAATCAGCAATGTTTCATTTACTCAACAGGGTTAAACAGCGTTAATTTTAGAGTCAGAAAGAATGTCCAGATTGGGAACATGCTGTCGATTGTCGATGACGGACAGCTGAGCTCCTCTGACAGCCCCGCGGGGCCTGGACAAGGTTGGGAACCATACCGAGCCAAACACGTACGTTCAGCGGAGCTGTCACAGAGTAACAAATGTGCAAATCATACCGCAGCTTCCTATCTGGCTCCCAAGGTGGGACTGCTTACAGAGCTGTGGGACAGGAGTCGTCTCAGGAAGATGGATGGAAGTGGTGAGAGACGAGCTCTGACTGCCGCCGAAATGTTTGTTCAACCCACTCAGGTTCTGGGAGTTTCCAGCGTGCAATCGTGCGCGCTTGTGTGTGTGTGTGTGTGTGTGTGTGTGTGTGTGTGTGTGTGTGTGTGTGTGTGTGTGTGTGTGTGTGTGTGTGTGTGTGTGTGTGTGTGTGTGTGTGTGTGTGTGTGTGTGTGTGTGTGTGTGTGTGTTTGCAGATGGGTGAAGACCAAACCCAAAGTGTCACATACTGTTTCCTGCTAAACACCCGGCCGGGCCTCAAGAAAACTGGCTTGTTAGTTAGAGTGTAATTATGGTTTCGATTAATTCCCAGCCAGCGAGGGTTTGACCCCCCCCCCCGCCGCCGCCAAAAGCCTCACATCCTGTACGGGAGTATTTCCACAGCAAGACCTCTCGGTGGACTAACCAGGCACTGCAAACACAAATGTCGTGTGTTTTCATCCATGGCGAGAGAGAACGAGCTCTCTTATCTGCCTCTTAAAAACAACAATAGCTTGTTGAAGTTTTAATCTCCCCTCGCAAAGCACCTTTTCGCATGTGTCTATTACCCGACTGAATTCCGCTTTTGCGAGATGTTTCACACCGATTAACCACATTATCCTCCCTCTTGGAATAGCAAACATTCGAGTGAGAACCTGTTTGAAGCCTCAGTCGCACCACATAAGCACGCAGGTATGCCTTTTTAGTCCCAGCAGACATAAAATCATGCAGTCATCACAACCTATTTAAACCAAAACCATCAGTTCAATTATAAAAGCTCCCCAGAGATTTATTGAGCTCATTTGACGGCTCCCAAACTTGCCTTCGACACTCTCTGGAGGCCGCCTCGGCTAATAACATGATTTATGGTGTAATTTATGGAGGCACGGAGGTGTGGCGACTAACAACGCTTGCCATCAATCAGAAAGAAACGTGTGATGTTATTTTCTGTCGTTTTTTGTTTTTGTTTTGAGTGTTTTTGTGCCCCTCCACCCCCACAGTCCTCCATCATAAAGGGGCTTTTGGCTTGAGTTGGAGGGTCGTGGCGGCTGCTACTCCCCAGGTGCCCCGTGTGGCTCTGTGCAAATTATGTGTGCCTGGGGCATTGTTTTCATCGTAAAACAAATGCAATGCCTCAAGGTTCCCATAAAGACCCCCTGTGCTTGATTGGACTTGGGGAAATCCTCTCAAAGCTTCACTAACCCTCATCAACTTTTCTTTTGTTCCTGAGTGAGAGTGGTCATATATGGGAATAGCAAAGTGGGAAAGAAAAAAAGGTAAACGAGCAAAAGAATGGGAGTTTGACGGAAAAGACAAATGCATACACGTAAACACACACACACACACACACACACACACATGCACCGCAAGGCTCCCGAACATGCAGCCGTCAGCTTGTTTTTCCTGAGTTGCAGGTGCAGCGTCCAGCTGCAGCCCTGCCATGCATGCCAGGGGCCTGATTCACCCCCACCCGACTCCTTCCTCTGCAGAGGAGGAGCGTTGAAAGCATCTGGGGAACATAACAGCAGGACAAGGAGTGGCCGGGGAGGAAGATGATGTAAAGAAGAGGAGCGGGAGAGACGAAGGGAAGCGGTAGGTACAGAAATGAGAAAACGGTGTTGGGAGGAGAGGGAGAGAGAAATCCTGTGGACACAGACCAGAAGCTGGCAATGGGGGATGACGAAGGAGAAAGAAAGAAGGGAGGGAGCGAGAGGGAGATGAAGAAGAAGGGCGCTGGACGTGTAAAGTTTGTGGAGACCAAAACTACTCTGGCCTGTGTGTTTAACCCTTTTTGGGGCCTTTGTTTTTCTGTCTTTAATCTTAAATTTTGAAAAGAAGTGAAAAGGCGAGGGACAGAAATAGAGGAAGAAAGAAGAGCAGTGGGCTGGGGTGGGGGTGGGGGGGCGTGTTGGGGGGGCTGAGGCCACACACATAGATTTCCAGGCCTCAGGGTGCGTCAGTCCGGCCTGTCTGCATGTGGTCTCCTATATGTGTCCAAGTTTATCCACACCACTATTACACCACCATTAGTCATAGCAACTGATGACAAGGGTTAAAATCTTCCTCTCTCTCACTCGTTCCTCCAGCCCGAAGGGCCTTTTAAAGGGTTATACCAACATATTTCACAAATTTCCTATCTCACCATTGTCTGACTTTGTCCAACTTGGAGACAAGTCTGTCTGGAGCCTGCAGTGAGCACATGGACAAACACACTCATGCACAATAAGAGGCTCGTGGGGGATTCTTGGTCGGACTATGGCTCCAGGGTGGTCTCCTCCATAAGTGTCCCTATATGCAGACTCATCCCTCTTCATGTGGCTTGTGTGTGTGTGTGTGTGTGTATGTGTGTGTGTGTGTGGAGGTCGTTTGTCTGAGCTCACATGTGCTCCAATAAAATCGGAAGCACGATGCAAAAAAAAGTAGATTCAACAGTTTATCTTAAGGATGTAAGTTGAAAATGTGCAGCTTCAGAAGGTGGTCACATCCTGAGAAAAGACAAAGGTGACGTCTGAAACTAAACCAGACTCTGAATGAGCAGCGGTGGCATGATGCTTTTCTGGAGGTCAGCATTGAAGTTTCTTCTATAGAATGTTTGGAGGGATTATTCTGCTTTAAAAATGAAATAAAAATAAAATTTTTAAGTAAAATCAAAAATCATATTTAGGATCAATGAAGCCTAAATACATCATCACAGCTAAAACAAAAACAATGTAAATGAGGCAAATAGAGTATTATTTGGTTTCTGCACTTACATCTGTGTGACCTTAATGACACATTTATAAGGTGGAAAGTTTGACTTGGTTGGCTTGGGTGCGATTATAAATCAGCCACAACATTAAGACCACTGCCAAATGTAGCTAATAACACGGATTAACTTTTTATTGTGCCACCTGTGACTGGGTGGGATATGTATGTTAGACAGGAAGTGAGCGTTTTGTGGGAGCATCTCCATGTCTGATGTATTCCATATTTGCAGGGGGTCAGTGTGGTAGAAAGTCGTTACGTACAACACACGGGACATCGTACATTGCAAAGATGTGACCGACAAAATATCAAGCAGGTGGTTCTATTGTTGTGGCTGATGTGTGTATGCGAGGATTAACACGACAATCTTGCTGCTCACAAGTGAAGCAAAGCAGTGGTGCCAGTCGGGTTGTTTTATTTGTTGACTGAACTCTGCTCAGTAATGAAGGAGAGTTTTTGCCCCGCCGACACACCAACCCGATCTGGAGACGACTTTACTCTTGGCAACTCCCAAAAAAAAAAACCGAACTGAACCGGACCATCCATGTTCAATGGTTTAGGCAGGGCTGGATCCTTTCCCAGTCAACAGTGATCTGAAGGTAGCTCTATGGGCTTCTATTATCCCATCACATAAACACACACACACACTCGATAATTGGAAAAGAACTTGCAGAAAAGCACTGATCGAGACGAGAATTGTAGTCTTTTGCTGTGATTGACCTCATGGTGCTGCCCACGACAAAAACACATTTTTAGAAAAAAAATGTATAACATATTATAACCAGCCGTCTGGATGAAACAGACACATTTTTAGGTCAACTTTAATATGACAAAGTTGCAGAGGGAGGCTAGTTTGCAGTCCTACTGAGTGTATTCTCATTTAGACACGCTTCAAGTATCCAAAGAGGGGTATTTATTAAAGTATTCCACAACACTGCCCCAAAGTGTTATCTAACAACCCAAAAGGCATTTTTTTTAAAATCCAAGGGGACGAAGGGATCAAATACGCTGACTTGTTCGTCATTGTTTTGGTGCATCCAAACTCCACATGAGAAATGCATAAGCCTTCCCACAATGATGAAAAATCACAATGACTTTTTAAAAGAAAAAATGTCTTTGTGCAGGTTTCACCACATGCAAAAAAAAAAAAATCACCAGGTTCAGTGTGATTTGTCCTCTGAGGACAATGCATGTCTGCACAATCTTTCACAACACCTCTTATCTACTTATCTACAAGTCTTTGGAACATTTCAATCTGCACCAGCAGACATTGTCCTAATGTGGATAGTGAACCGTGCATCCGAGTGCATGCACGTGCACTACTACAAGCCCGTGTGTACATAGAGTGCTTTTTGTGCACTCTTTTGCTTCACCTTTCACCGTTCTTTCTCGGTGTCCCACTCTCGGGCCAAAATTAACAAGGAGGCTGCCAGTCAGAGTCTACAACAATCATAATCTCTTTTCCTGTAAAGTCTACCATCTGTTAAAGTGATAATCTGCATGAAATGTGAGCCACTCGTACCTGCGATGGCACTCAATGCAGCAGCAGCACACGGAGGCCAGCGTGACATAAAACAGCTTGAGTGACAATTACAGCTCTCCATAAAAAGAGAAAATATACAGTAACACGTGGTTTTCACATTAACAAATGTGTGTTTGAGCGTGTGTGTGCTTTTGTCGGGTGCACGCATCAGTTAAATCAGGGATTATTTTGCCACTTGTGTGCATTATCAGTTTATATCTGCCGTGAATACGGTCCAGCCTATCGTTTCGACGGCTCCGTTGACTGTAAATTCTTGGGGGCCGCAGTAATTGGTGGCGTTTTTAACGTCGAAGGGCGAGCATGTTGAGAGAGAGGTGCTATTTGCAGAGAGGGAACATTGCCTGACAACTGTACACGCTGCCTGTGAGTAATGTTGCCATGAGGAAGTACGCCCATACAAATAACCTCTGTCTTTAAGCTGTCACTCAGCCATTCATCACCTTGTGTATTTATTCCCGGGGATTAGAAATGCTTATCTCTTGGTGGTCGTGTTTATTTTCCTCTGGAGATGTCACAAGAGCGCTTTTAGCCGCTGCCATAATGATCTACACCCAGACTTGGGAAGAGGATTTGTCATATTTGAATTTGTCTTTTTTTTTTTTCCTTGCGCTTGATTCTTTTTGTCTTTAATGGTTTTTCATCTGATAACATCCTGGAAAGTCGCCACTATTCAGCAGGGTTTCACATGCATTTTTTTTTTTTTTTTTTTTTGCCATTTTCAAACAACATTGCACAGGTTTTTAACACATGCTGCCAAGGTACTATTAAGTCACTGGAGATATATGCTTACATTTTGATTTGCTCCAAATGCTCACTGGCTCCCGCTGCTCTGCACTCAGGATCACATTAATAGAAAACATGCTGCCACGAAAGAGACATGCTTCTGCTTTAACTTTGGTCCTCTTCATTTTCCACTTCATTCAGACTCCACAATGATTTGTGCTCTTCGTTTTCTTTTTCTTTTTTTTTTAACCAACATTAGTTTGGAAAGTTCTGGAAAGGGTTATTGGGGAGAGACTTTTTTCCACTGATGCAGCCCGCAAAGGGTATTGACTCAGTTATTGAGGGTCAAAGAACAGGTTTGACTCACTATGGTGCAACTCAGAGCCATCTTTAGAATGGAGAAAACCTAAGGATGCATATGAATGAGGGTAAAAATGATGTTTACTTCAGATTATTTGAAAAGTGCAGAGGAAAGAGGGAGAACAGGAAAGAAACAGCCCCAAAACACTGAAATCAGCATGAATTTAGAAATGCTAGTGTAAACATGCAAACTCACTCAACAGATCATTACATTTTTACCAAATATAACAAATGAGAGAATTAAATGCAGAGTTTCTCTTAAGTTCGAAATTATTTCCACCGCGACCAAAGACCGCGTCTTTGTTTTAAAGGCTGCAGACGCAAAGGTCCATATGTGCAGGGTATGAAAAGTTGGCACCCTCACAGGTGAAATTAAGGAAGACATCTGCCACAACATCAGTCTCAGTGCATACGCTGCATCGTTTTCCTCTGCAGCTGTGTGTTCATACACACGACAGCCTGCATGTTGACAATGGCTCTTTGTAAACACAAAGACAAAATGTCCAAATACGAGGACTGCCACCCGATGTGTCAAAGAAGCTGTAAAGTCAACAACAATTTGAAATTAAAAGGAATAATCTCCCTATGCTTGCATGGATTTTATATTTTTGTGTGATTTTGCGTATTTGTGTCCGTCCAGTCAACGATTCAGAGTGAAGACAACATTTTCCATCTCCTCCTGTGACTCTTAGCCAGTCAAAATGTGTATAGAAGATAAATGGATGCACGTACAAAAGTACCAGAAATTTGAAAAACACAACAATAAGCGTTGAAATGCAGAAACAATATCTAGGAAAACTAATTACCTGGACCCTCTAAGGTTCTTGGAACTCCAGGAATGTTCCCCTCGCACCTACAAACACCTGTATACACTCAAAGGTGCGCATCAATATCTGTCAACAGAACTGAAAAGTTGCAGCAATCACACAAAACCTTTCCCACAAAGGGCTTCAACAACGTTTTGCAATGCACATCTGCTGTGGTTACAACTCTTATTTGATTCAGTGTTGTGCTCAGGGGGCTGCTCTGTGCAGTGTTTGCCTGCTAACCGGTAACTATAGTTACTCCTAGGTGGGAATACGAGTGTGAGACTTTCTGTCTCACAATGCAGATGGCCTGTGATGGACTGGTGACCTGTCCAGGGTGTATCCTGCCTTTGTCCGGAGTCAGGTGGGATCGGTTCCAGCGCGCCGCGACCCTGAGTTGGATAAGATGGGATAAAGGATGGATATATTTAGTAATGGGTAAACTGGGTTTTAAATCTATTGGGTTACAGTTCAAGGAGGAACTGGGGTGTCAAACTCCCATGTTCTGGATGACTAAAGTCTGACACACCCAGTCATACTGGTCCGCCTCTTATCAGGCTTTCTGTACAGCCTGTTGATGACACAAACACCAGATTCAGATGTGCTGGATGTAAAACATGCACGACAGTTGTTCTCCAGGTTTTGAAACCACTGCGATCCATTGAAGCACGATCAATGTCACCGAGCTCCGGTGCCAACCCCCGAGAGAAACACATCAAAGTTAACATTTGCCCTGCAATTCAGCTTAAAGACCAGACATTTGCTGTATCCCGTCGTCGTCGATTATCCTGTGAAGACCTGATTAGTTGTTTACATAAATCACCGAAACAGTTCACGGAGAACAGCATGGAAAAAAAATCTTCACACTTTATTTTTGCGGTCTGACTCCATAGTGGCTGCTACACTTGCTCATTTCTGGCATGAGCGAGAGGGGCCGTGGTTTCTGGCTGATGTCAGACACCCAGGCAGACATGATGTACTCTACGTATAGTTCGCATGAGGTAGCAGGCCCGTGTTCTGATAAATGTGGGAAAAGGGGAAGCGGCTGTGCTGTGCATTATCTTATCTGTGTACTGTCCAAGCTGCTGACTGCGCCGCGTCCTGGGAGTGACAGGCACAGTTGTGTGCGTGGAAGCTGGCAGCCAACCCGGGCCTGTTCCTATGTACAACAAGAGGGCCTGAGAGACAGCGCAGAGGTTTGAGATAATTCACTATGGGCTGATATGTACAGAACTGTCTGGAGAGAGAGAGAGAGAGAGAGAGAGAGAGAGAGAGAGAGAGAGAGAGAGAGAGAAATGTTGTAACGGAAAGTACGGCATAGTTGCACCTAGCTCATAAGCTTGTGTTTGGCCGGAGAGCAAACTAGAGACATTTAATGAATACAGGACATATGAGACTTCTAATGAAATCCTCAGACATATGAGCCAATTTGGCTCCCGAGAGCCTCTGACATTTTGTTCCAAAATGGGATAACCATTATTGGAAAAAGGTGAAACTTTGCCTTGCCAAGCAGCACACAATGAAATAGTAAAGAAGCAGCCATTGATAAAACACTGACATGCTGGACTCTCTTTATTTTAGGAACAGTGATTAATGACATTCCCCAGAAGTCTTCCCCCTTCTAATATTGCATCTTGGACCGGAACATTTTCTGCTGCTGGAAAAGCGGCACTCTGCAGCCAAATCTTTTCGACTGTGGACAGAACATGCTGATTGACTGATTGTTGGACCCGGGCCAACGTGTCCTCATTTGAACCGCTCGAATCAGTATGACCTCCCCCCAGTTGGGAGATAAACTCGCGTCAAACCGAAAACCGCAGCAGGTGGCCTGAGTTTGGGTTGTACACTAGCTCTGTGTTACGTTACCTACCTTATACATATGTTATCAATTAGTATAGATCCTCAATGTGGCTGATTGCTCACAGAATCTGTGTCCTCTCGCTTTAAAACTCAGCTGTAGTAAACGAAAGAAGCCTGGCCCGACATACAAAAATGCAGTTTATATTTCAGCAGCTCCTACAATCAATTAAATGTTGAAATGTCAAATAGACCTGCATGGGAGCGAGTGGGTGGTCTCCCCGGGCTGAAGCGTCACTGATTTGCATAGGTGACCACCAAGCAAACCGTGACTAGCGCCGCCATCGATATCCATTATTGATGAGTAACGCATGAAACTGACTAAACATAGTCATGTGAGGATACAGACGTAGCACAGTAGTGCCTGCAGATGAATTCCTCAGACATGAGGCAGGTGTCTGAAGATCTGACCGAACCCATCTGGGAGGGGCGAAGAAAAAAAAAAAAAAAAAAAAAAAAAAGTTTTGATTACAAGAATTTGTACGTCACTCATTCAGAAATATGTCTGGGACTGGTGTTATGTTGAAACACTTGTACAAACACAGACTCTGTCCTTTCATAGAGTTTAGCTGCTCGTGGCTCGGAAGAGCTGCCTCAAGGGGAAAGTCTCCTTCCAGTTAAATTCCACTCAGTCGGCATCAAAGTGCATCCAGACTTCGCCGTGGAGACCGTGACATTGTGAGTCTGTCCTACATGTTTACACGCCGTCTACAAAGAGGGGGAATTTGTATTTGTTGCTTTCCAGCTCCTGGAGGATGGAATCAAACTGGAGCATTGTCCCAATTAGGGAAAGCCTGTCAAGAATTATGTTCAGCAGACAACACCTTTGCAACATTTGTGCTTGAAAATCGTGAATTTTCCCAGGATTTCAAGGGTTAACAGTAGATAATTATTCTGTCCTCACCTGAGAACCTAAATAGTAAATGCCGTCTTAGCCGTCAAAACTAAAATCTTATCTGATGGCAAGCTGAACCGAAGTTTGCTCTCCTGCACAATCTTCATGTAACAACTCAAGACACAATATGAATACATAAACACATGTATGTATCTCCACTGATCACGCCATCAATTTTCCCAGATCCCCCCACCGATTGTGGTGTTAATCAAGACATTGTGTTCACACGGGCCTCCACATACAGTGAGCAGGTTAAAATCACGACTAGAGTTTATTGTCTAGTTTTTCTACTTATACAGATTCTTAGTATTACCCATGTTGATGCCACATGAAGCCTTGGAATGCACTGAATTCATGTTTTTACCTGCAACTGGCATGCCAAACATTTAATATCAATGGAGCCAAAGTAAACTCGGTTGTGTGAGGGTTTTTTTTTTTTTCACACAGGAATGATATTTTGTGAGGTTTACATACATACTTGGGGTTAAAATATCAGCATGAACAAATGCTTTCACCGATTTGGCAATGGTTAAATAAATGAAAGTCCATCCAGTCCTTAACTATTTTAAACTCTATACTTTATTTTACATGGGTCCACACATGGATGTCCAACACAATATTAAATGTCATTAATAATCTGCTCTATATCCAAGGTATGCTGAAGAACACAAACCCAAAATGCATTCTGGAGACGAACCGATGCCGTCCACAGACTTGAAAATTGACCAATTCACAAACCACAAACCTTATCTCTCAGCTCAAACAAAAGTAGGAGGTTAATGTGCAGACAAAACACCATACATTAACGTCTCTTTAGGTTTTAAAAGTGCCACCTGTGCGCACATTATTCACACAAACCGGCCGAGCGAAGCAGCATTCAATAAATGAAACAATCATACACTGTGGGTCTTTGTTTTTTTGGAACCACTTAGCTGATAAGTATGAGCTGCATTGGAGCAAACCTTTCAAACAACAGTCACTGAAATGGTGTTTTATTGCTATTAGGTCCAGATGTGCAGTTATGGGAGCATTCGGGGTAACAGGTTGGGCCTGTAGCCTTGCCAGGAACTCTCTAAATCTCTCGGCTCTTAGTGCTGCTCCTGATGCAGCTCATTAAACTACAATTATACAGCTCCCAGGGGTTTGGGCCTTGGACCAGCTCATTACGAAGGCAGAAGAAAACACCGCTCACAAAATGAACGTTAATAAAGTAATTTGCCAGGACTCAACATTATCTGAGTTTGGTACTTTGTTTCCAAACAAAAAAAGCCGCAGATTTAATCTCTAAAGTGTACATTCTATAATGTGGGGTGTGAACGGACAAGAAGCAGGAAACCCAGAAAAGAAAACGATGCTAAAACGTGCTAAAGAGGGTTACAGATTATTACCACCACAATTGTTTATTGGCTGACCTCCAGTCCTCCGCTCCATAGCGCCCCTCACCTGTGGCATGTTAAACATGGAGTCTGGGCAAATTAAGCTGAGCTGCACAACGATGGGGATCTTTTTAAAATGCAGGTGTTATGGAGAGATTCCTGGGAGGTCCAGGCCCGTTTCCATAACTATTCTAATCAGAGTCTTTCACCACTTCTCAGTGAAAGTTTACTAAGGCAATTTAGCTAAGAACAAATATTAACTTTTACTGGATGACGACATATATGTCTTATTATTTACACCTGTTTTCATTTGTCTGAGTCAGCATTTAAACGGGGAACTTCGTCCAACCGAAGTTAGCTGTAATTTGGAATTTTCCAACAGTTTTGTTCTGCACAGCCTTCTTGAGGCTCAGTATTGTCATGTCAGTTGCTTATTGAAAAAATAATTGGATATATTTGTGTGTTACTTTTAGCTTCCCACAGTGTCTGCCTCATCGAGTCAGATCTGTAAAACTCTGGATGGTCGCGAGGAGGATGTGCGACATGAGAGCGACAACAGCTTGAATGAAACCAGGGAGGCGGGAGACTGTGTATAAAATGTATAGAAACTATATGTATTAGAAAACACTGAATAGGCGTAGGAAATTTAATGTTGAGGCTGCCGGCATGCTTATGTGTATTTTTTAAAATACATATATTGTGAAAAAGAATGAATGTTTTTATTAAAACAAGATAGGGATCTGCAAATGATTTGAGCCAATACAGAAAGTCATTGTCACTCTTATACAAAGTAGCTTCAACTTCAACTCAAGTTTTTTATTCTTAGGATTCTAAAGTCCATTGTATAGAGCTTTTTTTTTTTTTAACTTGGCTGGTGTTACAAAAACGTCAAAATTACATTGAACTGTTCAATCAACCAAGAAGGCCACATTTGTCAACTTACGTTCCAAAATATTTAATATTCCGACGTTTTAACAGCCACTTAACAATGCCAAAGACTGGCTATGAGCACAATCTATAAAATATGGCATACATGAGAGTAGCCCACAGAAACACATGATTAATGAGGTACCGTTTTTTTGTTTTTTTTAATACTATAGTTGGACTAAAAACACTCCTCTAACCATTGACAGTCATCGTTTCAACAATCTCTCTCTTTCCGTTTGCTCTGCTGTTCACCTACTTGTGCTCGGTATTCCAAGCAGGCGCAGATTAGAGGCGGTGTCAAGTGTACCGCTCCACGTCTGGCAATGTGACATCCCTCCTTTGTTTTGACAGTCATTAATAAAAGAAGATAATGCCGCGTTTGAGAGTGTTAAATCCCCTCTATTGGAGTCCGCGGACGAATGTATGCCAAAGCAAGCATTCTTTGTGAGGAGAGGACAGGATGTTACTGTAATACTGTCGACTGGTGCCAGACTGTGGGGCTCGGCCTTGATGATAGCTGGAGCACTGTGGATGCCAGGCTGAATACCAAGACAGTGAATTTACAGAGGGCTCAGACTGTGGAAGGAATGGCTTTGGCAGATACCGATGAAGCCTCGTGAAACTGTATTTTCAACAAGATTACTTAAAAAAAACCCAACTTTAATATTTAACCTTCCTCCATTTAAAAAAAAAAACAAAACAAGAAAACTCCCTTTTAATGTCTCTATTAAGATGATGCCCATCAATTGCGCCTCGACTTTGTATGAAATAACCCAGACTGCGGTCAAATACCATACATGCCAGCCAGCTTGAATAACCAGGAAGTGCAGGGGCAAATAAATGAAAAGTTCAACTGAAACACTCTGAAATATGAAGGATACTGTGGAGACGAGATGCCAGACGGCAGCCTCACGCAGCCCTCCACTTCATTTTGGTAAGAGCTCATGTATCATGTTCTCTGGGCGCCGATTCAAACGTTAAACAGTGGTGGAGCTACACAATGAAAGGGGTGGTAACCACTGTCCTGCTAACAAACCTGGGCCTGTGCACCGGATGTGTTTATTTTAAAATCTCCAGTAATTACTTAAGTATGCCTTAAAAGATATGCTCGGCAGAAGAAGAATGCCGTGTGTATATTTAGAGTAAATGCTGGGATAGTTACGGTCAAAACACTATATAGCAGCGCTAATACACCGCTGACATTAAAATGAACTGCTTCCTGGCACTAATGTGCTGGAACAGTCATTCGAGGGAGACCTCAGCACTCATTTTCTATTAATGCTACAAAGAAGATTTGTAAATCTGCGCTGGCCAGAGAGAGTGTGCCATTGGGAGAGCTTTCAAACAGGCAGAAAGAGATTCTGCTGCTTTATGATGGAGAACCTGAGCCGTTGGCTGTCTGCCATCCACAGTGGATGGGCTTGAGTGCCTGGAGAAACTGACACACACACACACACACACACACACACACACACACACACACACACACACACACACACACACACACACACACACACACACACACACACACACACACACACACACACACACACACACACACACACACACACACACACACACACACACACACACACACACACACACACACACACACACACACACACACAGAACATGCAAACTTCCCAAAATATTCTTGCTGTGAGGCAAATGGTACCAATCTTAACGCTCCCGAGCAGAGGCAGTGAAAATCTGACAAACGCGACGACACAGGGAGCAAATAAAGCAAATGTCTTTTGAGATTTGTTTCCAAGGCTGAAATGAGAAATTCAACCAAGTGAAGTGGTTTCAGCGCAGCTCAGAAAGCCACGAGATGAAAAGACTCGAGCACACACACGCTTTGTGTTTTCATCTTCAATGCAGGGGGGGGGGGATTTAAACATAAGCTAACCTCAACCATAATCCAGGGGTAGGTACCCTCAGTTGGTACACTGAAGCATAACCAGTGGCACACGAGTGCAGGCCGTTCATTATAAAACTATCGTCGTAGAAGGAATCACTTGGACAGGGTTATTTCCTTCATTTCAAAAACAAAACAAAAAAACAAACATACCAAGACTTCAGCTTAATCCCTCATTGTGAATTTGGCTGTCGGCTGAACGTGTGACATTTCACATTGGATTTCTGTTTTCAGTTTGTTTTTGATAATGAACTGGAAATGTCCATTTGTTTTAGCCTCAACCAAAAGTGGTTTACAGGCTGTTTGAGTATTTGTTGCTCTGCAGCGTCTCAAATGATGAGTTACAAGAAGCAGTGTTTGGAAGGAAGTTTGTTAGCCTGTATTGAGAATAACAAGAAATATATATTTACAATATGCCTAGTGGTGATTAAGATAAACTCACTGACCCGTCACTCCATGTTTAAAAGGCTGCTGACCACTGCCATAACTGCTACTTAACAAACCCCTAACCCTATTTAAAAACATAACCCAACCCCAACCTTAGTCTAACCTTAAAGGGCCAGTACGTACAATTTGAGCCATGCCTCTGTTGTACATTGGATTGTGGTGTTGACTGACTTTAGCAAAAGTCTGGCTTCTAGAGGTTTTTTTTCTCAATTCTTTTTGTTTGGTAGCTTCATCTGTTAATGGTGTTTATCTCGCCAAATGGGACTAAATGTAGTGTAAACAAAAGTGTGTGTTAAATATTCCGCGAGCTGCATGTTTGAGTAACTCAATGCACCATCTTATGTTGAAAACTTCTACTGCCAGACTACAAAAGCTGGAGCGACATGTGAAACTGAAGATTTTGGTCGATATAAGCAGCAGCGGATTACAAAATGGTGTCTGAGGTGATTTCAAGATTGTCGTTTTATCTGATTCGGCTCATTATTTCATGATATAATGATATAGATCTTGATTTACGTCGTTGTCTTTGACTCCATTTAGTTCCCCTCAATGTTTCTAAACCATGTTAATTTAATTCACAGGTTGTGCTTTCATTATTTTCAAGAGAAATTACATTTATGGATTAATTTCACATTTCTATTGTGAATCCATGAAGAGATATGCAATACTTTATCTTCTGCAACTTTAAGAGACGTGGATTTCTAAAACCGGAGAGATAACAAAACTAACACATTTCCCATCCAGCTGGAGATTTTAGGAAGAACATTAACTGAGTGACATGTTCAAATCGAGATTGTTTGTACCTTTGCTCTCCTCTGAGCAGAGATGCAAAGCGGGGTTTCTTCATAATACTCTAAGGAATTTATGTGAACCATGTGCTGCCGATGAGAAATTAATGCATTTTCTTTTCATCCTCGGTGCAGCTGTGCACAAAGATTAAAAAACATTTACACTACGCGCTCAACACATAAAAGGGTTTTCAATCTGGAGTCTTATGGTGGCGATTGTGAAGCCCATTTTGGACGAACAAAACGTGGAGCCTGCAGAATGTAATAAACAGTCAAGGTTTGAAACAAGGCTACTCTGACAAATATTGTCTTTGGCAGGAGGCCAGATCCTTATGACTTTGTGCCAGAGGCAGAACTCATCCAAACCCAGAGTACTCTCAAGTGGGCCTGAGTGTTGTTTTGGAGTCTGAGGCAAAAGAGAGGAGGCCGATGGCTCCCTGCGAGACGACTCCCGTCAACACGCACTCGGAAACGGCTACAAATCTGTGTTCTTTCGAAATGTATTACATACAAAGAATTAACTTGAGACAATACGCTCCTGTGGAGTTTTTCTTTGGAATGTATGAGAAGTGTTGTAGTTCACATCCAGGTAATCCCAGTTTAGCCCGGATTGATCAAGCCTGGATTAGTGAGTCATGTACTGTGTGTCACCCCATTGTTGTTCTACATCCTGGCCTTTGTGTAGCTTTAACTTTCACCAGGGGGGGAATTTCTGGGTACTTTCTACTTGCCCGCTGTGCATGTATGTGTATGTGGGGCATTACTGCTGCTACAGGGACCTGAATCTATTTACACAGTAAAACTATAGTATAGTACACGATTCACTCGCAGAGGCAAATATAAGCTCCAATAATGTGAAGTGAAAGATTTCATAATGAGGGCATGTTTTCAAATCTCGATAAGTTTATGTCAAGTAGAAGGTTTAAATCAACAGGAAATTAAAGTAGGTCAACGTAACGTCCTCTAAAGTTATGAAGACACGACTGTGAGTGACAACGAGCAATGTTTCATAACTGCACTTATTTATAATCTGCACAAGAAAATATACATCCTGCTTCTCACAGGTAAATTACAATTTGAAGAATATTTTGGCAAATACATTGGAATTTAAGTCATTTCATCTCAGTGCAACTTTGTTGTCTTTAAAAGTATTTTTATTTATTTATTTTTTGGAAATGTTTGGCAGTTTAATCAGTTGAACAATATCTACCAGGTTGTATCTCAGTAAATTAAAAAGGAAGTATGAATATGATTGTAAATCTGGCTGCGCAGTCCTGAAGAGGATATAAGTGGTATAGAAGATAGTTTTGATGAATGGATGGATCCAACTGTATAATATACATATTATTAGACCTTCTGCGTTCAAACTAAACTGTTTAAGTTTCTCTGCTAGTCTGGCTTTACATTTGAAAGTAGCCAGGTGACAAATTATTGACTAAACATATAAAATGGTGCTACAGTGCAAACAACAGCTGAAAATAGACGACACCTTGTTTTGTATGGAATAAAAACAAACATGTAAATGCTGTCAACTCAATTCTGAAGATTGTTTTTCTATGGAAACGAAATGAGCCCTTCATGTTGGTATGTATAATGTTAACCTGAGGGCTTTGTCCTGTGTCTTTCCCATGCCCCACTGTCACACACAGCAAACGGTCACGTCTCAGCCCAAGGTATTTCCTCTGTCGTTATTATCATTATTAATAATATTTCTTTTCATAGCGACCCGGTGAGGACCCCTGTGCCTTGCCGCATAGCTCGCATTTTTACACACAAACTGTTTACACAGCTGCGTCTCCTTCGGGGTCTGGTTCGGGCCGGACTGGGTAACCCAGATGTTTGGGTTCTGCCCGATGCCATCTGGTCCGCCCCGGCTCCCAGGAGGACTCAGCTGGACGTGGATTTCAAGGGTGAGGAGGAGAGTGGAGGAGAGCGACAGAAAACATACAGTGGGAATCGGCAGCGGGGGGAAAAAAAAGAAAAGAAAAAGGAACAATACGCATGGAAGAAACTAGAAATGACAAGTTAAAGAAGGAGCCGTAGGGAATAAGAAGGTTGAAGGAGGGATTTAGGTGAGCAAGGACACAATCAAGATGGTTGGATGGCGGGAAGGGAAAAGTGTTAGTGCTGGGAAAGGCGGAGGGCTGGATGGTGGGAACTTAGCGTGTGAAACTACGGGCATTCGGAAGCAGGAAACAGCAGGGCGACAGGACAGTACAAGTGTTACACTATATGTACTGGAGAGAGAGAGAGCGAGAGAGCGAGAGAGAGAGAGAGCGAGAGAGAGAGAACCCTGCACATGTGCTGCAATGTTCATCTTCTCACTGATTTGAAAGATAACACATTCCTCTGTGTGATGAGTTAGATTTACAGCTCCTGCCTCATTTAAACCCATCAAACATGCGCCGGCTTCGAGATGCCGAACTGGAAGTTAACAAAACCCTGCTGACGTCCCCATTAGTAAATCAGATCACACTTCAAAAACAGTTATTCATCATCAGTGACGCCCAACCAATGCTGTTCTTTCATCGTTTCAGGGAATTTATAGTTATTTCCTTTTCCATAATGATTCAAATCAGAGACACAAAGAAAGTGGGGGTGTTTCCACGTCTACTTTCAGCAGGCACAACTGCCCATCATGTCAGCATTTGCTAATCCACATTAAAGTAAAGTCCAGCTGAGGCCAAGTGGGTAACTCAACTGTAAAGTACAAAACATTTAACTCCTGATTTTTCACATCAAGCGGACTGATGGCAAATGGCAAAAAAAAAAAAAAAAAAGCATCACTTATCTGAGGAGCCGTCCTTCGACATATTGAAAACATTATACATTTTGATTGCAAACATATTCCCTTCAGGTTTTTCCATTTTCTTTTGGGACGGGCTAAATTAGCCAGTCAATCAGCAAGGCTCCATGCAGCTGTATCATGTTAACAGAAGGTCAGAACTTTGAAACATCTGGACAATTACCTCGCCCTCTGCTTTTGAGTAGCAATCATGTGACTTTGGCACGGAGGAGCCTGTTAATGCCATCTGAGGGTCCCACTTTGGCAAATAATCCAAGAAAAACACACAGTTTTGTGCTGCGTACACCCTTCAAAACATGTATCTAGTGTATCTAGTAATCCAGTGTTTGTGAACTTAAGACAAAGACAAACGAAAGAGTTTACAATCTCAGATTGTTTAACTTTACCAACTTCAGCACCCGTTGAGACGCTGTCATTATGTGTTCCCTGTTCTTTTGTAGACGTATCACAAAGTACCATAAACAAAGACCACGTAGTGATATCTGCATACCATCTCTTTCCGTGACTCCCCCAAAATGAATTTGATTTCCGACCAGACGACATGAGGAAATGGGAGTTTTCTGCGACAGACATGCTGAAGATGCCATATCGCCCTACTCCATTTAAAAATCCATGCACTGTCTGCAGATCGTAGCCTTGGGCCACATCGGTCCCTCCCTCTTTGCTGCTTTCCTGTCTGTGCCCCTGCCACTCTTTTGACTCAGCTCAGCTGTAATAACAATGACTGCCAGGATTAAAGGGTTTTTTTTAAGGGTAGGGGAGGATCTGGGGAGGGGGAGAGGGGGATCAAACTTTATTTAATTTAACCTGCTTTTTGTTAAAGGGGTCCCTTTGAAAAGAGTTTAAAGGGAGACGTAAGGAAAACTTGACGGGTGCGGCTGTATTGATGGCGGCAAACTCAATACAACCAGAACTTGCAGAAAACTCAAGAGTATCAAAAAGGTGAAGGTCAAACTTTATAGCCCACGAGAAAACAAATGACCGGCATGTAACCTGCAAGGTGTCGACAGGATGGATGACTGATGGCACGGAATCACCTATTGTTTTTGGTTTTACGACTTTGAGACACATTTCAGGCTATTTTCTGTATTTTTGTAGCACAATAGATATTTTAAATGGCCTTTACCCATGAAGCAGATTACGCTGCCTCAGCACTCTCGGCGTGCGTCACAGGACCAGTTGCGTTTCAAACGATCACACTGTCATGCTCACACCAGCGGCGTTGGCTGCTATGCAAGGTGCTTGTTCACCACGAGTGTGTCATGATGTTGTATGACTATATGTGGAACTAGATGACTTATAAAGCGCTTAATCAGCTCAGTGAGGAAATAAAATCACACATAACTCTGGCAATAGTCCGAGTGACAAGTTTTTTTTATAGCGGGAGATGCTCTGGTTCCAGCTCGGGGAAAACCATTGTTACTCCAAGTCCTTATCTTCCTCACAGCGTCTGCATGTGGACAAGATTATCAACCGCTCGTCCGGAAGTGACTCATTTCTTGATGTCACATTCATCATCAGTGAAATAATATGGAAGTAGCTCAAGGCAGCACATCCCACAATTTCTCTGCATTTCACCTCTTAAAAGGACGCCCTTACCAAGAAAGGACTAACTAGATTTTTCTGATTCTTACTATACATAATTTATTATTTTATAGATGAGATTCTTCCATTTTATGTTTTATACGTTATGTCTCTCTCTTATTTTTCTTTTCGTAAAAAGGTATTTTTTCTTATCATTTCCCTGGAGACAAACCCTGGATAGGCCATCGAAAGGCAAACAGAGAGACAGACACTCAATTCAGAGCCACCAATGGATCTCACATGCATGTTTTTGTACTCTGAGGGGAAAGTAAGCTCAAACTGCACTCAAACTGGGGTATTTCTTCCCATTCTTACATGACTGTGTGACGATTTCACAATATTACACAAGACACTTATTGGTTCTGATCATCTGCACGTCATCGTGCTGATTTCAAGCCAAGATTATGCCACTTTATTGACACTGCACTTATTCTTGGCGAGCACACACACCGTGTATATGAAGTACGATGTATTTAACTGACGCAAAAACCTGCCGGGTCACACCAGGTAAAGATAAAGCCCTCGTGATTATTTCATTCTGCTGCACGCAGACGTGTGTGTTCCAGGTCGGCTGTTTACACTGCAGGTATTGATTGACTGACTGAACAGACGCATGTAGACTCTTCCACAATCAACATTAATAAAGGTCTAAGTAGAGCATCTCTTAGTTTTAAATTCACATAAAGGGTGTATTTATGTTACTGTGTATGTAAAGAACAGGATTCTCCTCATAGCCTTTCACGTTCATTACATTGATTTACAATCCAGCAGGGGGCGGTGCACACAAATCTGTATGTCACGCAGTCACTGAGGTCAAGTTAACAGGCCCTTCACACCAGAAAAATGATGCAATGTGCACTCTACAACATTTTAAAAATAGGCTGCTGATATATTTCCTGGACGATTTTGTGTAAATTGAGTGTTCATCTCATCTAAAAACCAGCCTGTAAGCGACTGCAGAAGCTCTAGAGACGCTGATGTGTCTGGAGATTGTGAGGAAGAGCCCCCTCCAGACCGGTGAGTAAGTGTGCAGAGGTGGACATGTGTTTTGGGTGGGACGCTCCTTGTGTTGCAAAAGCAGTCTGAGACTTTCGAGGAAACTCAACATCAAAGTACACACATCTTTTCCTCTGCAACATTTCTGAAAATCAAAGTGCATTCAGAAAACAAACCGCTAAGCTTGGAAACTGTTTCTTTCATGTCACAACAGCAAAATTACAGGATCAAAACATCTTTCTCCCGTTCCCAATCTGTCTTGCCGCAGACAGTTAAAGTTTTACTCTTTCTCTTCTCACAGAATCCCAAAACAATTCGTCTCATAAAACCCAGACTCGTCTTGCCATATGTGAAAATGTATGGCTCCCACGGGTGCCCCGAAGGAAAATCACTGGCTGCATGACAAGGATGGAGGATCCTTGTTTTCCTGCTTTTCACTGGAAAAAAAAAAAAAAGAAAAAAGAAGAGCAATGTATGTATATGTATTCTGTGTGGCTGGATGTTGTTTTGATGTGGATGGGTGGTGCTAAATCAGCCCCTGTTATTCAAAGTAAAACTTGCATGATAAGAGTGGTTCCTGCCAGTGCTGGCTGCGTCTTTACAAGGAAATGATGTTGGAAATGTGAACTTGTTTTGCAAACAAAGAGCTCACAGGAGACGTACACATTTTGCACTTTCAGTATTCCCCCAGGATCTGAACCCTGCGACCTCAAGATCATATGATGAACAAGTTTTTCAGTAATGGTATACAAGCCTGGCCTTCAGCACATGATTCTGTATATTCAAACCCGCCTGCTTGCCCGCTGGCTTTCATTACATATGCACGAAAAACAACAAAAGTCCCATAATCCCTTCTGTAAACACTGCTACAGTGGCCGCATGCCCGTTTGTAGCGCTTGTCAAACCCACATACATGAAATGTGTAGCATGTTTGTCATATCTCAGTTAGCTTTTGTATTATGAAGCGGTTTTAAACAATCAGGTCGGGTGTAAAAACAGCCTGTCAAGTCAAAGCTCAGTTTGACAGACGGGTTATTCATATATGATGCCGGTGACTCATTGTTTTTACCAAGGGGGTGCATTTAACAGAGAAGGTGACCCACTTAGCGAGGTACAGCGAAGTTACACAGTGACAGATGAAAAGCTGGAGAACATAATCGTGTAATTAACTTTGACATTTTATCAAAAAATGATCTTTTAGGCTGATAAAAAAAAAAAAAAGAAAGAAAACGTCACTAAACATACATCCATTTAACTTTGATAACACTTTATCCAGGAAGAACATGCAAACTCTACAGAAATGTCCTGAATTGTGTATATTCTCGTTTTGAACGTACACATATCACAGTGCAGCTTAGAATTCCACATCTCTCAGGTCATTAAGTTGAAACAAGTATACAGTATTTCACCTACAGTGTGGAACTGGACTATTTCTGCCGCCGGGGACTGGAGAAGGTGCATCACGGCTCCTTTGTAAACAGGGAGAGTTGCATCTTCCCCCTCAAACCATCAACACTTTGCACTGTAAAGTCAACTTGGGTGCATTCAGAGAGTAAAATATTCTGCATCTGGTTTGTGCAGAAACTGTTCGGCGAAACATAATATGAGGGGCACAGAGAGAGACAGAGTGTGCGTGTGTGTGTGTGTGTGTGTGTGTGTTGGGGGAGACAGTGTGTTTTGGTTGTCGTTCTCTCTTTGCCACTTATCCGTCCCTCAGCCTGAGGCAACCTCACGTCAATAACTTTCCTTGTAAGATGCGCCACATTCACACAAAGAACATGTCAATTTGATTTCACAGCTGGACAAGATGTTGTCATAATTCCTCCGAGAACAAAAGCGGAATTCTCAATTTCTCGAATTTCTTATTAAAACATGTCAACAGTGCATAATGTTGTTTCTGTTGGAATAAACTTTGATTCCATGCGGGGTGTGTGTGGGGTGTGTGTGTGTGGGGGGGTGCTCTTCTTCTGCTTCTCTTCTCTGCTATCAACACAATCAAAGATTGGAAACAGGCACATAAACATAATTTGGTGAGAAATTTGAATATATCAGGAATCTTCCAGCGGTTTGCATACATAGTGGTTAGCTCATCTCTCATGACTTGACCCTGGTTTGATTCCACATCTGTGTGTGGGTACTGTGGCGTCTTCCCACAATCCTAGGATAATGAAAAGATTTATTAAAACAATTATGATAATTCTAATAATTTGGTGACTCTAAATTATCAGTTGTTTGAATGGTGTGTGTGTGTGTGTGTGTGTGTGTGTGTGTGTGTGTGTGTGTGTGTGTGTGTGTGTGTGTGTGTGTGTGTGTGTGTGTGTGTGTCTTGGTGACCTGTAATGAAAGTACTCGGCCTTCAGCTGGGATCAGTTTCCCTCCAACACAAAGATGGATATTTCGTGTATAAAAAACAAAATAAAAACAAAGAAGGAAATCTTAACTTTGTAATCCCCTTGCTGATCATTTATCTGCATTTGATCAGACCTTTTCATAGTTAAACTAAACGCCTTGCTCAAGGACCCACAGTGGTAACCTCTCAGCGACCTTGATGGATGATGGATGTGTGCATGTAGACCACAACCAACAACTGTCAAATATTCAAAGATAGAACTACAAATCTCTTCTTCTATTCCAATTCAACTTGAGGCTGCAGGGAAGCTCAATCGGCTCCAGGCCGACCCCGGCTGAAGACATGCAGGGCACACAGTGGACAGACAAAGACAAGCTCACACACTCACAATCAAACCTCAGTTGCACCTATGTCCACGGACAAAATCACGAGGAGCCATACAATAGGCGTTGCTATGAGCCACTCCACCAGTGAATGAACATTAAGCAGAAAACCTCTAAAAACAGCTTTGTTGTCATCTTTGCTGTTAAGTTCTGCTCATTTGCTACCCCCCCCATCACAGCTGCAAATCCCACATTTTGTCCTTTAGTGGAAAATGTGACTGTTCAAAATGATGGGAAACTTTTACTACACCAACATGTAAACTTTGAAGCAACTAATTGTGTATCATTATGCTTGCTACACTGCTCTGTTACTCCTCTCTGTTTATTTTACTGAAAGCAAAACCCAAAAAGCTCGACTCTAATTGTGCGGTTGGTTTATTTTATTTGTTTGAGGCGGCACTACGTTCCTCCGAGCTTCGGGAGTTGGAGTTCTCTGATATCTTGGGGCGCAGACTCCCCACATGTCTCCGTGCGATACATTTGGATCACAAAACAAACCAACAACCTCTGGGACCGGCTTCAGGTTCGAGTTCTGCCATGCTGCGCCGCCACATTTCTGTTTTCATAACGGAGGGCAAGTCCATATTGCTTTTGAACGTCAGCCAAGCACTTCGAGTCGCTCAACCGTCCCGTTGTGACCAAGACGAACCGTGAGCAGAGTAAACGGCGCGTGTATCAACAAGTCGGCCACAAGCACGCTGGCATGGCACGCACGAGACCCGCACGCAGGCACACAGGCACGCAGGCACGCAGGCATCACCTGTCTGCTTCGTGTCACGCCGGCAGAGGAATGATGGCGGCAGCGGGGCTTGGCTGCAGCAGTTGGGATGAGTGTTGAAAAGACAGAGCCGACTTATGTCTCTTTTCATCCCACAGAGCGGAGCGCGATGTGGCAAACCTGGATTTCATAAGGGGCCCGTTCTCTGACTCAGACCGTTGGTGTGTGGTAAGGCAGCGCGTCTGTTGGGAAGAGGGAAGAGGGGGGGGGGGGTACGACCAGTAAACGGAGCACGGGCGAACCCGGTGACCTCGGCAGCCCTCGTCTTCTTCTTCTCCTCTTCCTTTGCACTCCTGCCATTTCTTTCACCACACGTCCATCACGTACCCACTTTTAATAATAGGCCAGAGCATGTGAGTCATGTGTTGCACTGCACTGGCATGCAAGTGACGTGTGCATACGTTAACCGTGCGTGTGTGTGTGTGTGTGTGTGTGTGTGTGTGTATTATAGTATTAATAAGGTGTGCATGGTTGATTTTTAACTTTAGTTCCAACTTAAATAAAACTGCTATGCACTGTTATGTGTAAATGAAATAAAAATAGTTTTTTTTAAAGTATGTCTAAATACAATTCACACCACAGATTCTACTGTCATGCGTTGGTTCTGAATACACCCACAATGTGAATAAATATCCCAATATTCAGCATAAAAATAAAAATCTGATACTTTAATCTACGATTGCACATTATTGTTCCCCATGGGAAATATTCTTAACAGGTAAAATTAATCAAATGCATGCCATTTAAAGTAAAAAATGTAACAGTTGAAACAACTACCTTGTACTTCCCACAGTATTTTGACTGTAATCCAATTCTCAGTCGTCGTCCTCCGAGTTATTTCCCCTCATTGTCTAAATCTGCATGTTGCTGTGTGCTGCGAGTCTTTGTCAAACCAAACCATGAAATCAGGTTTTTGGGTGACAGGGAATTCTTTGTGTCGAGGGCGTCTGAACACGACAGTTATAGTTCCTCATTATTCAGACCTCAGTGGTTTTCACAGGCCTGTGCGGTTTGCTGCACCAGACAGCAGTTATCAACAGTCTGTCGCTCAACTGCATCGCCCCTCGGCGGTTCAAACGCAGCCCACTCAGGATACACACAGAAACAGGCTCATCGTGGACGTTTAGACGCTTTTACATTGAATACCTGGTGGAGTGCGCTTCCACGGGTTTATGCTTTGTCTGCCGAGTTAATTGGCAGGACGCCAGAAGCCAGAGACCAAATTGACCGAGGTTTTCGGTTTGACGAGAGACAGTTGGTTATCAGCCAGTTGGTAGACAGAGGATACAAATCTGTCACAGCTTGAGGTTTAACTCACTGATAACTGTCTTTGAGCGAGCGCCTCGACTGTACACGCTCCTGCTGATGTGCGACTCCACTTTTTAAAAAAAAAAATAAAAAAAACATTTTTGCAATCGGTCTACGTGAATTTCACTTTAGTGGCGCTGCAGCTCTGGCATGCTTCTGCCAGTCACAAGTCTGGAAACTTATCAATGAGCTGAGACCAGATGATTCTTTTTTTACTTTTCATTTTCCAGTAAAGTAATACGGTAATTGCTTTGGCTTGTTTCTCTATCCAGAGCTGTGCCGCTACTGTCCACGGTTTGTTTTTTTCAGTGATACAATGAGGAAAAAAAAGGCATCCTCTGCTCAAAACATCGCTCCACATCTCTGTTCTGAGGAGACCTTTAAGCCCTTAATGCAGCAGATTTCCCACACGGAGACAGATTTGTCGTCTTTGAATCCCAGAGTTGATGGTCTATCCTCCATCTCACTCTGTCCATGTGTCAGCGTGTCCTCGAGCAAGACACTCAACCCCAAGTTTCTTCCGATACACACCGGCATGCAGAACGTGCCATTTATTGTGTGAGTGAATGGGTGAATGTGACAGGAGATTAAAAAAAAAAAAAAAAAAAAAGTGCACTAAAACTGCTTTGGTGGGAAGATGCACTATGTAAAGTTTTGAAAGATTAAAGATGTCAATATTTTAATCTACAATTATTCTACTAATCTCCATAAAAATATACGTTTAGTCTTTTTTTTATTTTATTATTATTGGTTAACCATTAGAGATGGGTTGAGGAGTAATACAGAATATATTAAATAGAAATGCAGATATTTGTGGACTCCCTATATTCCGATTATGAGTTTTGGATCAAAAGGAGAAAGCAGTATTTTCTATTTTGTATTTTTATGAAAAATCTTTCGGCTGTTTTATTGTAGGAAAGTCATGGAAAAGGTTGCCAAAGTCTGGCAATAGTTTCCTTTCCAGCAGATATCTTATTAGTAACTAATATCATGGAGAGCATTATGGGGAGCCGTTTCTGCCGAGTTCCACTTTTTATTTTCTCGGTATTTCTTTATGTAATATTCTAGTTATTGTGTTGATGAGTTTACCAAAACCTCACTGTGGTCTTGTAGCACAGGCAACCATGACATGGAGGAAAAAGTTGGGTTATTGTGAAAGGGAAAGAAAGCGGGAGGAAGGGTTCGTGGCCAACGGCTTAATCATAAACATGTTGCTTTTACCATGAAAGAAATGCAAAAAAAAAAAAAAGAAGGATAGATAGTGGGGAAAAAAAACAAAAAACGAACAAGAACAAGAAAGCAGCCAAAACAAAAGTGTAACATCAGTCAGGGACATCATTTGTGACTCGTGTCTCCGATCCCTGGGGTGCGCGCCGAGGACAGCGGCGACTGTGCTCAGATGTCCGCCAGGCCTGGCAGCGTTTAAACTCTGTAGCTTTGCATCACGTCTCACGAGAGATGAGAGGACGCAGAGCCCGGCCAGGGGTCAAAGGCCAGAGCGGCGCTCTCCCTCTCTCTCTCTCTCTCTCTCTCTAACTGTCTCTCTCTCTCGCTCTCTCGGCCCCGATCGAATTACAGGCGTCTGAACCTGCTGACACTTCGTCCGTGTGATGAAAGGCCTCGCTGACTCATTTGAAACCCAGAGGAGAGGTTATTTATTTGTCAGTGTCAGGCTTTTAAAATTAGAACAAAGAGAAGAAGAAGAAGAAGAAGGAGGAGGAGGAAGAGGACATCAGTGAGGCTCGTATTTGCTGGTGAGTCACGCGAGCAGTCGTGGAAGTAGACTAGTCCCTCAGCCTTTACTGATTATTGAAAGCAGAAGTATCACATCTCAAAGTAATACTCTTAAATACATCAGAAGTATTTCCAGAACTAAGAAATCAGATTAAAAAATCTGTTTTCAGTTTCACAGTGATTATGCTCCTGAAGCAATTCTATGTAACATTATGTAACAATGTGTTTAGTGGAGGCTTGTTTTTTTTTCGACAGCAATGTTGTGCAAGTTACTGAAAATCAGTACTTGATGACAGTTACTAATTCGTGCATGGCTGTATCGTCAGTTGCTGTGCTGTTGCCGTGACTCACTCTATCAGTTTAGCTGTCAGCACTGCGTCAGTCTAATGACTGACTCAGTGGGCAAGTTGAAAATCAAATTGGAGTACAAAAATGTTAATTTGGTCAGAAGGAAAATGAGAAGCTGCAGTAAAACAGGAGAGATAAACTTGCAGCACAGAGGCAGCTCTCAAGAAGTTGCCCCGTTTCCATGAATTTTTCAAAGTGAAAACGGAAAACTTTGGTTGGGTTTTGGGCGTCCCGTTTACACGACAATGGTGCTCAGAGCCACTGAAAACAGAACTTTTTGAAAACGGTTTCCAAGGGGGAATTTTTCAAAAGTGCTCCAACTCCGTCTCCATGGAGACGGTAGAAAAAAGCAACTCTCCTGAACGGCTGCGTCTGCTGAGCCTCGGTAGTTTTATGATTGAGAGTCACCAAGAATCCCGATCCATCTTGGTCGTATGTCCATACGAATCTCTGTGTGCTCGCCATTGCTGACGTTTACCGCGTATTGTTCTCTGCAGGTATGTGTGTGTGTGGTTTCATTGAAAAAAACAATCTACAGTGCCATCTACAGCTACATCATTGTTTCTGTGTAAACGGACATCGTTTTCAAAACTTTGCAGCGCTGACACAAAACAAAAATGCAAAAACGACTCATTTGAAATGTTGACATGTAAGTGGAGTGAGAAAGACAGCAGCTCTACAACTATTTTTAAACGTGGCAAAAGTCAATGTCAAATAAACTCATAAAAGCCATATTTTTTGACACTGACGTTACATTGTTTACATTCCCGGCAATGTCCTACACGAAACATCAGAAAACTCTTTCCAGAGCCGTTTGATATGTGGCCCCGGGTCGAGAGCTCTCACTTTCATCTGCCTTCGGCCTCTTACACTTGGGAGATAAAGCTTTAACTCCAGATCCTCCTATTGTCTGTGACAGTGGTCTGTCATGTCCATCACACCTGACCCCGGCACCCGTTTGACCCTGCCAGTCATCGGACAGACACACTCCACTGACAGACGGATGAGTCTTTGGTTTGCCGTAAAGACCCTGGACCGTCGCTACAGCTGCCTGATAACCCCAGTGGGGGCTTTGGTGAAAAACAAGAAAAGGCTGACAGCGAACGTTTCTCGCATTCCTGCGGCAGGAATGTCCAGTGTTTGGACTTTGTTTATCAGGACAATGATGACATCGGCGTGCATCATTTCCTGGTGACAGACAAACAACTTGGCCGAGGATTGGATCACTTCGGAGAGCTCTTTAAACTTTTAATAAAAGCAGGAAACATTGGGCCATTAAGATAATGTACGGTATTATAACACATTTTGAATAAACCCATTAGTATATGAAGGCATTTCCTTGGGTACCGACTTAAAAATCTATGTATTTTAAGGTAATATGTGACATTTTACCTTAAAATACAAACTAATCTGTAAAAGCGAAATATATTCCCCCCCGTATGAGTAATGCAAGTCAACATTCAGTGACAGAACAATGTTTCCACAACTCCTTTTTCCTTCCAGATTATTATTTTGAAATGAGTCACACTGTGTTTGCTACAAACACCCCCCGCCCTTGTTAATCTGACATGTATAACTACAAATTCCCAGATCCACAGAAAGCTCACAAGCTTTTTCAACAAAACAGTTGTATAATGTTTCAACTCTGCTTTTTTTTTCCTTTTTTTTTTTTTTCCATACTGTAGGGTAAATTGCTCGTATGACATAACCTGATAGTACACAGCAGCGCGCACTCACACGCTGAAATGTAATTTCATTCCTAAATCTCTACTAATTCAATGGCTTACACGCTTCAAACCCCGGCTGCAACATTTCAGGAGACGAGACTGAAACGATCAATCTACACCTTGGCGGCCGCAGGCTGAGGGAAAAAAAAAAAAAAAAAAAAAGATACTTCTGACAGAGCGAGAAGAAAGGAAAACATTTCAGACGAGTTTGACAATTTCTGTTACTGTCTCTAAAAAAAAAAAAAAAACACCTAAATTTCAGAACGGTAAACCAACGGTCTGTCTTTTGTTGGTCAGAGGTGGACACTCCTGTCCCGGGAGGGTAAGCCTCCCGACATGTTCTCAATGTGCTCGGTCTCCAGCACACCTTCCTTTAATGAACGTGTCACTGTGAAGCAGGGACACGTTGAAACTACGTAGGAACACGGCCCTCCAGGACCGGGCATGCAACCTCTGGTCTAGATTCATGACGCCATCACGGGTCAGTATTCAGCATGACACACACAGAAACCTTTTGAAAAAGGAGTCGGGGCGGCTCGTATCCTGGCAGGTTTAGACACATAAATCTTGATGCCAATTGTAAGTCAGAGGGGGGAGGAGGGAGACGGGATTTAGGGTGTGGCAGACAGACACCGACCGAGCCAAAGGCACATCTTTGAAACCCGTGGAGTTTCCTCCGCCTTCCTGTTTGATGCCGTCTGGTTGTGTGGCTCATGTTCCTCCGTTTCCCCGTCTCCGCGCAGGTTTTCCACCGATGACTCAACGAGGTGCAAGATGTGTTTAATCACCAGCAGGATGCGACTCCCTGAGGGTGGA
Organism: Lipophrys pholis; assembly: GCF_963383615.2. Lineage (NCBI taxonomy): Eukaryota > Metazoa > Chordata > Actinopteri > Blenniiformes > Blenniidae > Lipophrys > Lipophrys pholis. The sequence continues at coordinate 13,135,037 of NC_137644.1, read as the reverse complement.
TGTGTGGGGTACACCCACCCAGGGAGGGATAAAATGCAGTTCCCTCGTATAATAAAGCTTCTTCAGCAGCAGGCTGGATAAAGTTATCTCACACAATGATAGTAAAGCTCAACAGATCTAATTGAAACACACTTGGCGTCATTTTTTTTGTAACCTTTGGACGCCCAGTGGCATGTCGGCGCCCTATGGTGGCAGGCAAATTATCTTATCTTTTGCAACATTAAGTATTGTCCAAATAGTACATAACTTCTAGTTAGAAATTAATATCGAAAATAAGACTTATCGTTACTTTATTCAATGAAAAAAAGCTTTTAATCCTAATGTTCTTGCTTGCATTATTATTGAGCTATATAGAGATGAAGAAACATGTTTTGACCCCCTTTTCAAAATGTTCAACCTCGGCCACAAACCGAACTCTGGCCACAATTAGATATCCTCTTCTGGAGAGATAAGAAGGAGAAAACCTCTGAAACATTAGGTGGGGTTGTTGTTCTTCTTTCACACTGTGCGATTTAGCGTGTCGTTGAGTTCCTGCACACAGTCGCTGCAGCAAAATGAAACGAGTCGCGTCACGATCGAGCATGCGTCGACTGGATGCTGGCGTTCTAGAAGCCATCACCCGTCAGTCAAGACGCCTTTTAGCAGGCCAATTAGACGGGTAATTATAGACTCTGTGAGGGAGCACGTCAAGTCTGTCAGGCTGCCAGTTAGTCACTCGCCCGCTTAAAGCTGATGGTTAAGTGAACATAAATTGAGTAAATAACATAAAAAATGGCAATTTGTGAAAAGAGACTTAATGTAGATGTATATTGGTAAATTAAATTTCAATTTGCCAACTGCCATTCATCTTTGTCGGGTTCTTTCTTTCAAGTACATTTGATGATTTTGCAGCGTCTTTGATCGGACGCAGCTGCAATTTGGGGGGAAAATGAGCCGAGTTGTCAACATGAGGCAAAAATAGAGCCTCTGCTCTTTCATGTTGCTTTGAAAACGGTCCTGATTTCCAGATCTCTCTCAGAGCGGACAAGGAGATTCAACATGAGGCCTTTCAAGCTTCTCATCACTCAAGACAATCCACAAAAGAAGAGCTTTCATACATGATATCGGTTTGTGACCTGCACCAATTACACCCCCTCCAATAGGGAATTAATGTGAATATTTAGGCTGAAGAATCAAAAACTTCAAGGAGGGTTGAACATGTGGGGACAGTGTGCGTTGCAGAGCAGATGTACATTGTGTTGCAGCGTCCAGTCCTCCTGCAGACAGCCAGGCACTCGCGCCGTGCTCTCCATCTCGCAGTCGTCAGCCCTCAGGGACAACAGCTGGCAGGACGCCCTGTGTTTTCGTCTCAGACACGCTATCCCTGTCTGCCACTCGCGCCCGGCCAATCCCCGGCCAATCACGGCGAGGCTCAGGTCGCCACAGAGGTCAGACAGGGCGGTGTCGTCCCGGAGAGGAGCTCACGTGAGACCTGTTTATTTGTCAGAGCGGGGAGCGAGAAAGAGAGAGGGAAGGAAGGAAAAATGAGAAGAGAAAAAGAAGGAGCACGCCTCAGAAATGAAGTTGAGAGTCTCAGTTGGCGGGAAAGCAGGAAGGGAGGAGACGAGGAAGGAGTGAAGGGAGGAGGAGGAGGAGGGAGGCAACACACAGTCCTGGACTCGGCGTTCATGCTATAGATATTTCCACTCATCAGCTGTTAGTCATTGCTTTCGCTCATAAACTGCACACGTCATTCTATGTGGCATATAACATCACCCGACCAGGGACTTCCAGTGATTGCACTGATTGGCCTTTTCCACTTTTTAGGGGGAAAATCTGGTTCTTCGGATGCATTAGTGCACTTTTCCAAGGTAAAGCAGCTGTTCTACTTTTTGGAAAGCAGAGGGAGATCACAAACACTAACATCTGGGAAAATAAAATACTTTTAGTGGATCCATTTAAAGCTTTTTATAGAAATTCCTCACAGCCATGGGTATTGAAGCAATTGTCCTTAAGGAAAATGTGTATATTTTACAATTTACCTGTCTGACTCCTAGACAAGTAACACTGATCCAAATGTGAACGATTATCTCAGTGCAAATTAAATGTTTTACAAATACATTGTTTAGTGCATCATTAATGTAAGATTAACTATAGACTGTGAATTAATGAATGAAATAATGAATAGTTGTAGATTTTCATAATCCAAGATGTTCATGCTTTTTTTTTTTCTATATCTTGCGACCTATTATCGGTCTCTGACCCCCCCAAAAAAATCAGTAAACTCTGAAAGTGCAATTCAGTTGAACAATGAAATATCCTCCTTCACGGTATAAAACATCCAGACAAGTAAGGAGAGACCAAACTCATTCTAACCGGAACTATTGTGCTTAAATCAGCTTGCAAAGGGAAGTAATGGGAAGGAGTCACATGTTTTTAGTTTGATTTTTCCAAGTAAAATAAGATGTTATTTTCCATGAAGATCAACCAAGAGTATGTCCTTTAATATTATCTAAAATAAAATGGCTCCATTCATTCAGACACACAATTTATAGTCACCAATCAACCTCTAATCTATATTGTGGGAGAAAACCGAGATACCTGGAGTAAATCCACACATGCAAGGGGAGATCATCAACCCCCATTCAAAAACTGTCACGTGACACGATTACTACCAATGTATGCTCCTCTCTATTAGTTCTCTCATGCTAATTTTCAGTGGAATACCTTTATCTCTCCTATGTTCAATGCTTCCGTTTTTCCTTTACAGTTTTATGCCACTTAAACTCTCACAGTGAGTTCTGGGAGTTATTAAAAAATTCTATAATCCTGTAAAAAGTAATTATGTTTGAAGTTACACTATAAGTTGCATAATAGTGATTTTTACCAATTCTGAACTTTTCTACAAGTTTTCATTGCAATCCTGTGTCCAGCTTTAGGAGCAGAGAACACATTTTTATAGAAAACTGCAGCCTGCCAAGATGCACGTTGCTGTGATAAATCAACAGCAGTGTCCATGTTCTTTGTGGATATTATCCCAACTGTCTTTGCAGCAGCTCCCCTGCCCCTGTTTTCACCAGTCTGAACCTTGGTCAGCCTCCAACAAAAGCACAGGCCCTCTCTCACTGGCTCTGTTCACTTTTCCATCACCATTCTGGCCTGTTGTGGTCGTCTCATCCCATCCAAGAGGCCAAAAATGTGTAAAGGATCCACACTATGCGACGTGAAGAAAAGGAGGATCGTGCAAATATTGTGAGAACAGGAGGGCATATGAAGCCTCTTTGATTATGATTTCTACAGCGGCGCTTTATTTTTAATAAAGTGGTCAAAACCGTGTTGGTTCATTACATCAGCTTCCTTGTACTATAATTGGCATGACATCACTCACTTTGAAGGTTTCCATACGCCAACGCAGACTCACACAGGAAAGAACAAAAAGAAAAGGCGTATTTTCTTCACCCGTAGGTGACCCAGGTCTGATGGCTTTTCCACATTTAGCCTGTGAAGTATGGATCACATACAGCTCATTACTGCTCCCGGACAAATCCAGATATGAAGAACTAGTTGTGGCAGTTTCCACTGATTTCCTTTGATTCCGTTGGTTCGGTGACGATTGTGGGGCTTTAAAACGATTGTAGTGGAGTGCGAGGTCTTAAACACTTAATTACTGATTTACTCTGGAGCTTATCTGACTCCATCATTGTTTTGGTTTTTTCTTTCTTCCTTTCATTTGGCCCCTTGAACTACACACGCAGTAGAAAGTGCAATAAGCCCGCCGCTGTATCCTCAGGATCTTAAAGGACCATTAACTCTGATTTTTACTTCACCACATAAAGGGACGTAATATATGCACCAAGTTTACAAGTTTGTTAAATCGCTGCCAGGATCTCAGCCATTAGTTTTCCAGGTGGTGCAACGTGAGGCTTTTAAAAATGTGCGGGTACAGCCTGTATTTTGGAACAAACTGGCCCCACCCACTCATGTTTTGAGACACACCCAATCAGCCAGACACGCGAGACATTTACAGCTAAGATACACAAGATAATCAGCCTCATGCTACTTTTTAAAAGTTAAATTCCATGTTAATTAGTCTGTTGAGGTTTCAGTTGAAATTTAAGGAAATAGCATGACTTGACCTATAAAGTATCTTTGGTAGGTAGACAGTAATTGAGCATTCATTATGTTTTTAACAGCCACTCAGGTCCCCCAAGGTCAGTAAAAACGCTATTAAAAAGAAACTATGAAGTCGTTTTTGAATACTGAATGGGCTAAAGTTGGAGCTATTTATTCACACTTTAAATAATGAAGTATCATTATTTCCAGTTATGCAGATGATACACATGTATATATTGTCAGGTCTCCTGATAACGGGGGTCGATTGATGCCAACTGACTCCTAGACATCAAATCCTGGGTGACGGAGATCATGACTTGCCTCTGAGCTTCTCTTTCCGTCCATTTGACTCTCTGGCCGGCACAGAGATGCTGATGCTTGCTTTAATTTCCAGTCGTTTTTGATTACTGCTCTTCACAGAAATAGAAGCTCACATCTGCAATTACTCCAGAAGAGGATTCCATTTCACTGGTTTTAGGACTGATTTTAAAGTCCTTCATGTCGAAGTGTTTGTGCCTTCTTACCCGTCAAACTGGTGATTGAGGGGAGGTCTGTGGAGGATGGGAAAGACTCTTGTGGTGTATTGTATTGTATGGAAAGCTCTCTAAAACTAAAGGTTGATTGATTGATACCCACTGGTGCGAAGGGATAAATTTAGCACTAATGACAACAACCATCAAGCACACAGCAGTGGTACTACTGCCTTATACAATCAGATCCCTACCCCTGCATACATAACCACTTACAAATACACTTTTATTCAACTGTATTTTTAAAAAGCACCACCGACACTCCACTACGTCAGTGTTACACTTAGTCAAACGGAGGTTGAATGTAGAGCTTTTGAAATGTGGCAGTGCTCCTTCTGCTTAATCGTGAAAGCCTGAAGTATTAGATGACTCATATTGACAAAGAGGGTTGAAACTTTAGAAATCCCTGTTGCCTTTTTGGCTGCAGTGAAAATGATTCAGCTTGTATTGTATTACACGGAATGTCATCCCAGCAGCTTCGCCAGAATAGTAACGCTGTGGTGTAGCGGCACCAGTTTGATATGATGAACAGATATATTGTGTCTACAGGTAAGTTCATGTGACTCCAGCATTTATTTGACGTTACGGCATTGTTCCGTCAATGTTTTGTTTTTTTTAATGGACAGTGATCATGAGATAAAAACCCAGGTCAGTTATATTGCTTTATAACTTTCTAAGTGAAACTTGCAAGATGACCTGTTGGTCGTGGTGCAATTTTCTTTTTTTTAATCCAAAACAATTGGTTTTAACCCCCCACACGCACACAACCACAACAATAGTCCTCTACATCTGGAGTTGGTATTCTCCAAAGGTCACGTTCGTCTTCCTGGCAGTCTACCTTGCCTCGTTGTTTCAGTATGAAGACACGCGGTTCCTGCAGAGATATGGCCACAACACCATTCGAGCTGATCCAGAACTCTATCAGAGCTTCACCTCACAGAATAGAAGATGTAAGCAATTCCATAAACCAACTGTTGTTTTGTTAAACAGGACTCCAATCATACTTTCTTGGCGAGGAGAGGCTGCTGCCATGCTGGCGTGACATGTGCTCTATGGGTACAGGACACACCCTCTGTGTCACCAGACCTGCATTTCCTATCAATGCAAAAAATAAATTCCACAGAACAACACCGCATACATTTAATCCCATAATGGCCTTTTATAAGTAGACGGTTACGCACGCAATCTTTGTCCTCAGCAGAACAGAGCGTGCAGCCAGCGTTGGAAAAGCCTTAGAATGGAATTATATTAACCACCTGCTCTTGATCCAGGGGCATTAATAGACGGGTGGAAGTGTGCTGCCTGCGGTTCAGACGTGGTAAAGGAATAGACAGGGAGACGTGCGGCCCTCTCTCGGGGCACATAAAACAAAGGCGGCCCCGGCACGACAGCGAGCGAGACGAGGAGAAATGCGCGAGCGAGGCCGGTTAGGTGAAAGCAGGCGTTCAGAAATGGCACAAATGATGAAAAGGTGAAGTTAAGAAGAAAGGATTTCATCAGATGCCGGTGATTAAAGTTATTTACCAGACAGAACATCAATTAAAGGCATTAAACAGACTCTGTCGGCCTGCTAAAACACTTCAGTTTTGATTAAAAAAAATAAATAAATCGTAATTCCCCGACTTCCCTTCCTGTTGCATGTCAAAACTCCATTAGCAAAATGCCTATAATGTTGTTCGGAAATGCCGTTACAGCAAAAAGCAGGTAATAAGAGCTAGAAGGAGAGAGATGATGACTGATGAGGTAGTGACTCAGAGATAGAAACGCAGAAAATTACAGCGGCATTAAATGTAACCACCTCAGTATGTCACCAATACTTTTCTGCTTCTGCTCCCTCGTTTTTTTTTTTTTTTTTTCCTCTTCTCATCACATCCGAGGCCACAGACAGTGAGCACCAGCCGGCTGGCAGGATCGCTTACCCAGCTACTCATCTGGAAAGCTCGAGATGAAAACAGGTAAATGCATTCGGCAAAGATCCATCGCCCGCTTCCCTCCGGATCGTTCTCCTCTCCTTCTATGGAAGTGAGAAGTGGCTGCTCTCTCAAAAAGCCAGGCTCAAAGACGAAATACGCCGGATACATATTGCACTTGCCGAAAGCTATTAAAGGAGCCTTCTGGTGCCTTACTGAGAATTTACAACAGACTAAACGTGAATTGCCTGTGATTAGTGGAGGAGTACATTAAGTAACTCCGGAGGCAGCGGAGAGTTAATTAAAATAGGCTTACTTTTGGGAGCGCTTAATATGTTTTTGTGTGCAACGAATTATTCTTGGAGCCGCATGGCCGAGTGGCGCTTAGCGTCACTGCCTCGCCGCTGCAGCAACACGAGGCTCTTCTGCGTGGAGTTTGCATATTCTCCCTGTGCATGCGCGTGTTTTCAACAGGCACTCTGGTTTTCTCCCACTGGCCAAATAACCCGCATTCAAGGTTAACGGGAACAATCTAGACCAGGATACGAAACATTCTGAAACACAAGGCAGATATAGAAAAGGGATTTTTATTGAAATACAAAGAAATGACGTGGGAGAATCAAAGTGTGTATATATAAATGTATGTATGTATTTATTTATTTTGAGAAATAGTGGGCTATATGTAGGCTGCTCGGACTTAGACATTTAGTTTGAAATTTGCCATTTGATTGAAATAAAGGGGTAGAGTATATAAATTAATCTTTATGCCCGTTTTCATTCAGGAATTTGTAAACTAAATTGAACTAAACTATACATTTCTGTGTATACGAGTGTACGCTATCGTCTCAAACATGTACAAATCAGTATAAAAGTTTGTTTTTGTCTTCTCAGTGCATTTCATCATGAACAAACCTCTCTCAGCTGTGGACTACTCTGCACTCCCTGATCTGATCTTCTCCCTTTGATCAAACAGGCCTGATTCAAATGAAACTGTCATCAGACTGCAACGGCCTGATAATGGCAATTCATCTTGAATCAGGTATGCCGAAGCAAAGGATGCCATGTGGGACATGCAGGCCAGTCGACGCGTGTGTGTGGGAACATGTGGGCATATCTAGAAAACGTATTTTCCCCTGGCTGAAAGCGGTTTTCAATCGACACCGTCAGCGATGTGGCCACAGGACAAACGGTTCCTCCCACATCGCCACCGTGTTCTCTCACCCAGGTTTATTTACTCTAATACAATAATCAAACAAGACCAAAGCCACTGGGCACCACATCCTGAATACTATACAGTCAGGAGTCTCCGTACACACACGACTGCAACTTCATGATGACTGCAGCTAAAATCAATTGAGAAAATCTTAAGCAACACTTTGATCCACGTTATGCCTGCGAACGCCGTCCTGTGTAATTATGTGTGCTTTCAGTGTCATAATAATTTTGCAAGCAAAAGCTATAATCCAAATGGGTTCTTTGGTGTGGCTCTTTTTCTTTGTTTGTTTAGCTTTTGTGGCGATCGCTGCTTAGGCTGACTACCCACTTCTTCCTCCTTAATACCAAACAAGGGGTGTGTGTGTGTGTGTGTGTGTGTGTGTGTGTGTGTGTGTGTGTAATCTGGGCGAGTTTCGGTGACATCATATATCAAACAAGACGAGCGCTTGCTCAGACTAAAGGACTCAGACACACCGAGTTTTGTGCTTACTCGGTTTATCACGCATCTCAGACACAGGATGACTTCAGTCTGAAGCTGAACGCTGCAGGCTACAGACAGTAGACCTATGACTTGGCTCAACGTGTGTTGATTCTCAGCTGTGTATGAATGTTGCATTAAGTAAGAGTGTATGATCATTTCATTGGAGATCTCCCACATTACAAAAATGAAGAAAAAAAAAGTTGTATTAGTTCTTAAATCGTGAGATTTCTCTGTAAATATCGATTAAGGAGATTTCAAGCAAAACTGAAGGTATAAATGATGCATTTTAAATTTCAAAAACTACTGGCTTCATTCACCGGCAACCATAAGAAATCTGCCTGTTCTCTAATTGAAGCTTAGAAAACTATCATGCCGAAGTAGCAGATAATCTTTAGCTCTGTTGTTTTCCACTACGTTAACTCACTTATTTATCTCAATGTTTTATGGAAAATGTAAAAGATTGGCTCAGACCACAGAATAACCATGTAGGTTCTTCTCCATCTGGAAAATTATACTAATCCATTACCACATTAAAGGTCCCATATTACACAGTTTTTCAACTATTCCACATAAGTGTCAGAGGTCCAACAACATTGTATTCAAAGTGTATTGCCCCAAATCCAGCCTTGGTCCTGAATTTCAGCCAGTCTAAAAGTTCCTCCAGTGAGCGCTACAGAGCACAGGCTGTTTGTGTCTGTACCTTTAAATGCTAATGAGTGTCCATGCCTACTCTATGTCTGTATTCTGGTAGCATTTGCAAGGAGAGAAAAAAATGGTGCCCGCCTTAATTATAGAGGACATTGCTCATCTACCTGTGAGCGAGTCAAAGGGAGTACCCACTACCAGAGAGTGATTATTTCCCCAAGTGACATCACAAAGGGAACATTTCTGATTCACCCGTTTCAGAACACATTCACTAAAAAGAGGAGTGAGCAAGTGAGATGACAGACTTTCTTCACTTCTGGAGCCTCACACACAGGGTATAGGGACGGTCAGAAAACCATTATAAAGTCATTTTTGCATAATATGGGACCTTTAAGGCCGATTGCCGTCTTTCAACTAAGCTAAGAGAAGATGTTTTAACGTGAACTTAAAAAGCCTCATTGTGGAGATTTTAGATAGATAGAAACTTTATTGTCTGTTCTTTAGTAAAAACAGAAATTCGTCTTCGACACGGCTTATCACAATTAAAAAGACACACACAAACACATGCACACACAACAGATAACAATGCAGCCTTTTGTGGCTGTTCGAAAGAGAGACTCAACCTTCTTTAACTCACTTTCTACCCAGTCTTCATACAAAGATATCCTGAACAGGAGAAAAGGCTCTGGACAGAGTTTCAAAGTCATAAACATGTTATCTAAGGAGTAATCACTGTGCTTCACGATGACAAATTGTTGCTCCGTGGCTTTCCGCTGCAATTACCTTAGATGAACAGATGAGATAACCCTTCAAATATTGCTTTGTGGTTATTTGACGCTGCAAATGAGCAGAATTGACATTGTCAGTCAAAATTAATGTAATACAAGGTGTTCAAAGTAGCTTTCGACAAGCAGTAACCTTTACCTGCCAAAATCCAAGTAAGTCATCAAGAAGTCTTTACGATGATTTGTGAAGGAGTTTGTGAAACTAAATTAATCCCAGTGGATGTATTTTGAACGTATGAGTGAATAAACAGGCCTGCGCCCATCTCCAGACCTCCCTGCTGGTGTAAAGCAACACTGCGGGGAAAATGAACGTGTTGCGCTTTCCTCAACTTTCTCAGCTCCGCTTTGATTACAGTGTAAACACAAATTACGCCATGTTTGTGTATTTTGTAACATGGAGACCCTCTTCGGATGCCTTATGCTGCAAAAGCGGCGACGGAATATTCACATGCAGCGATTCTCAAACTAGTTTTAGTCTAAAAAAAATAAAATTTAAGTACATAAGATTTTAAAGATTTTTCTGTTTACGTTTTGTGTACCTCCATGCGGAGTGTGTGACGTGCCTCCAGGGAAAGACTGCTGCATATTGGTGGAGTTTGCGTGTGTGTGTGTGTGTGTGTGAGTGTGTGTGTGCGCAGCCTGTCAAATGCCAATGAGTAATTTAATGCGCAAGCCACGCCACATCCAAAGCGAGCCTGCGTGTAGAAGTACGTACGTGTGCGAGACGGCATGCATCTTAACGGCAGAAACCAAACAACACGACGGGGCTTAGAGCCCATTAGGCTGTCAAGGTGCAGCCCTTGAACTTCTTTCATAATCTTTAGCATCACAGCAGTCGTCTTTTTTTTTTTTTCTCTCAGATGTGCTGTCAACAGTTTCACACACACCGAGCGAGCAAACACTTTAAAAGCACGAATAGCGAACACACGATGCCAGCCACCAAACACACACACACACACGCGTCGTTCTTCGCCGCGACCTCAGCTGCGAGTTCATTCTTCCCTCGCACATATGGAGCTCTGGCAGCGTCTCCGTGCTCGGCTGCTGCCCTGCTACTATCAGCACATTTTTAATTGCCTGGCTTTCGAATATAACAGCCCCTGCGATGACAGCACGCTTGTTTATTTTTATATGCAACCATAAAGGCCCCAATAGGCCGGACCATATAAGGCATATACTCTATATGATGTGTTGCTCTCCGAGCACTTTTTTGTTATTTATAGCCGAGCGTAAACAAAGAGTGGTAACTAAGGAGTTTTCTTGCCTCGGGTTACGTTGTGATTAGAGAAGGAAGCTGTCGGGAGAGTCGGGGATGATCCTTGACAAACTTGACCTCAGATGATACGCTTCATATTAGTCAGCTCACTTAGCGCGCCCGCTTCACAGCCGTGGGTTCAAATGCTGGCCGGGGCCTTTCTGTGCGGAGTTTGCATGTTCTCCTCGTGTGTGTGTGTGCGCATTTCCTCCCACAGTCCAAACACATGCATGTAAGGTTAATTGGTGACCCTAAATGGAGGCGATGTCAATTACAAAATTCAAACAAAATCCATTTTGAAATGAGGAAAACGGATTTCAGCGTGTCAGTGGAACAACAATATGGTACTTCAATGAAACACCGAGAAAGAATCTTGACGAATTGTCGCCTCGATGGTTTTCATACAACACCTAAGTCACAATTTAAGTAATTTTGTGTGGGGAAAAAAAAAAAAACAACTTACTTGAAACCGTTTCAACCCTTTTAAGCATTTTAAGCTAATTAACTACTTATTTATTTGGTCGCTGATTTTCCTTTTTTTGTTCTTGACAGAAGACGGTCATGAGAGTGGTTTCAGAACATTGGCCAATTTTGTTCCAACTGTCATATTTCCAAGTTGTAATTACGATAAAGTTCAACACGCCGCCAACGAGCCTTTATCATACTGCCCGATCAAGAACAACTGGACCAACCGCAGCTCTTTTAAACTGCACCGCGCAGTACAATGGCACTCTGCATTGTGGCAGGGGCTTATGCAAATAGCTCATTCTCACACCCCAATTATGTTTCAACTGTCATTACCACTGAGCCTGGTATTCCTCGTATCTGCATGTAGCATTGAAACAATCATTCCACGACTGCAAATTAGTTTCAAATGACAAACTAAAGCAGAAAATGCAAATCTAAACACAATCCGCCACCTTTACAACTGTACAGGATTAGCTTCTGCTATTCTATGTAAAGGTTGCGTCACTTTGCATAGGCACCGCCTCTCGGCTTTATATGTAAATCGTTAAAACCTGCGGTTGCAGCTTGGATCCCGCCAATGCTAAAATGACGTCAAGTTTCAACCGTGAAATTCTGCTGCTCGTATCTTATACTTTGTGCATCAGTTTCACTTCTGGAGAATGACTAAGCCTCAGTTACCGGAGGTGTGGACTGAGGAGTATGTATTACAACAGCTGACAAAAGAGCAGGGCTTATTAGAAATGAGAGAGTACCAGTCACACCTTTCTGGGAAAAAAAAGAGCAGCCCAAGCAATGATGACTGGAATGCCACAATTTATATCCGTCATGTTGGTGCTTTGACCCGACAAATGTTGACTTTTTTTGTTTGTTTTTAATTACCATAGTCAAACCCCGTAACCTGACTCTAAAGCAGACAGAGACAACTGGAGCCCCGGGTTAACCAGGTATCAATTTAATTGAATCCCAATAAATACATGCAGAATAACAGCAGTCGTAATTTTCATTTCAAATGTGCTTGGCGATCATTTGATGCTTTCGTAATAAAAGTTGGCCAAAAGGACGGTAAAATCCCCCAAACGACTTTTTTGCACGCCATGCTACGAGATCCGTGCCTCCTTCTTACACGTGTCTGTTGGTCTGACGTCATCTAGCTTTGTGCTCAAGACCCGCCCTTATCCCTGAGAGGTTTACACTGGTAATATGTTTAATATTGTCAGTATCCTGAAAAAACCCCCAAAAAAACCCCAAATCCAACACTAATTCAGTAATCATGTCAGGGGATATCCTTGTCGTTTGTCGGGGAAAGTCTTTGGCAACAGCATTTTAATACATAATCAAGGATCCTCTTAAACAGCTACTTAGATCTACTTTCGGCAGTGTGCCAATGCTTCAGCCTCTGATCTTTGACCATTATTTCACAATGTTTACGATTGCTAATACACCCTATAGCACACAAGGCGTTTAACGTCTGACACTGCCAGCGTGTTTTCACTCGCTTATGAAATGACTGTATGCAAATGTAGTAACAAGACGAGTTTTAAAGTTTTTGAACTCCGGTATTACAAGTTGGAAGTGATCAGAAAAACAAACTGCACGAGTAAAAAAAAAAAACGAAAAAAAAAAAACGGAACTGGTAGAGTAAGATGGCCCTGTGAGACCTGTTCACTACAGCTTGTTTTTTCAGAACGTGTGACCCACCCAGAGGATTGTCAGAGGGCGTGATGCATCAGCTGACTGCTCTGGCACAGAAAACGGTTGTCTGTCTCAATGCAAGCGTCACGTGGCGGAGTTATTTTTCTTTCAGCCTGCAAGTTGTCTCTGTGTGTGTGTGTGTGTGTGTGTGTGTGTGTGTGTGTGTGTGTGTGTGTGTGTGTGTGTGTGTGAATGTTTGTTTGTGGCTTGGTAAGGTTAAGTGGCTTCAAAACCAAACAACCCCTCCTAGAGATGAGCGTAGAAGAGCTGTACTAAAAGAGGCACTCTGAAGCTTTCAATACGACGAGCCGTGAGCAAAGAATAGAGCGGTTTGTTGTACGTCGCATAATCCAAATAACTGTCTCGTGTTTGGCTTTATTCAATCCAAAACAGTCGGAAATGTTAATGTGCCGATTATTAAACTGATCGATTTACACCAATTTCAAGTAGCGTTGGTACAAAAGTGCTTCTCGTACTTTCTGTATATCTTCCTGACTCAACGGGATTTACAGAGAAATATTTCTCTAAAACCAGAAACTGAACATATTTTTCTTTTCACGGCCATACAGCTGGTTTCTCCTACCGATTCCTAATTTCACATTGTACATAATTCTCACAATGATTGCGAGTTGGCCAAGAGGCTTGGTTAAGACTATTGCATCATCATTTTCATATGCTTATTATGGTTGTACACTGTAGAAGTTCTTATAGGAAAAAAAAAATAATCTTCTTTATATGATTATGCCTTAGTTTGTGCAGGTTGAAATATAGGGACACTGATTCACAGTGTAAGTGAATGCTCGAATGACATCCCTACAGTGAAGGTCAAAAACGTATCCTAACACATTTCAAGCAGTATTTTAAAATACATTATAGCCTGAAATGAAGACTGGCTCATCATAACTCACTTCTCTGGGCCTTCTGTACACTTTACAAATAATACACACACATACACGCACAGAGAGCATGCGACGTGAGGAGTGCTCCCTATACTTAGTGAACTTCTGGCGTTTTAATGGGCCTGACGTAGTTCCATGCTGCGGTCTGAGGTCTCTCCACCAGCGTCTATTTTCCCTCTGAAACTAAGAGTTGGAAAAAAGCACAGAGCATTAAAACAGGCTAAAAATGTATCTGATGGCAACCACCGTTGGCTGAAAATAGCCCCAACAGGGTATTATTACCATTAATGAGGGATAAATTTGTCGGCTGACTTGCTCTAGAGTCAGGAGAGTTTAAAATTATGCTGGAGTTTGTCTCTCTGCCCCCCATTCACCCACTTTTATTCATTTACTTTTACACTTTGGCAAATGTGAGTAATCAAGTGTCTGTGTGTGTGTGTAGTGAACAGAAGAGATGTTCAGTAAAAGATAACTCTAATTTGTGTTATGTCATTCACAACCCTGACCGACTCGCGAGCTCACGAGACCCCTGTGCTACATCAGAAAGTCTTGGTCGCCCATCCCTTCGTCAGCTGTCCACCTCTTTTCCTTTCTCTCTCTCTCCATACATCCCACTCACTAACATATCGCATTTTAAACAGACAGTTGTAGTGATTCCCTTCACCCGTCAGTGGTCATAATGTTCTGGCTGGTTAGCACATCTTGCCATTTTTATTGCACGCTTTGGCTCTTTTGTTCACTTTTCCATTCTTTAATCAACTGGTGGCATGTCTTTTCCCACCCTGAAGGACAATGACCTCTTGCTGTCGCCGTGACAACGCTTCCTGTTTCAGACGTTGCCGACGGTTGTTTACGAACTTGTCCAGTCTCCTGCGCTCCACGAGGACATAGTGAGGTTGTGTCATCCGCGCTCACTGACCAATCTCATGTGCCGCTACAAACAGCAACACACGACGTTTCTATGGCAACCTGACGGCTGGTCAACAAACAAGATAGACAAACTTCTCTTTTTTTTTTTGTAGCTCCTTTCCCCCCCTTGGTCTTAACTTAGAAGTTTTCCAACGCCAAGGTTTCCTCGTGCACCTTAAAAAGACCTGAGACGAGCTGAAGTGGAAAAACAAAGAAAAAAGAACATAGCTAAGATGACATGGTTAATTTTCTAAATTCAATTGAGATTTCGACACAGTGGTTGGGTTTTAATATTTCATTATGTGTTGTATGTATAAGTGGACACATTTTTGATTGAAAGATGGAAAACGTATGGAGTTCACTCTGATTCCAGGTCATCCGTAGGTAAAAGAGCCTCCAGTTGTTTTCTATTATATTCTTGGCCATGTTATGTTAAAGCACAGAAGGACGCCATCATTCTACACAGGATTTCTTTGTTCCGTCTGTTCCTCACATGGGGCCGGTCGGTTCACGATGACGCATTAACCCCGTATGAACCAGACGCCGCGAGATAAAGGAGGTGTGACGAGAGAGTAAGAACAGAAACAAAGAGATAAGGTGAAGTATTACGAGATATGACGACAAGGCAGGACAGGTGGAGAGAGTACTGGAGTGCAGGGCGGTTCTGGTTGAGGTGCAGGCTGGGAATGGGGAAGGAAGGAAAAGTGAGGGAGGAAGAAAAACGTGAGGGAGGGAGAGTGTCAGGGAGTAATCTTATCAGGAACCGTGTATCACAGTGGCCTGCTCTCGTGCACGCAGATGAGGGGGAGTTCTTCACGGTGAGCCAGGAATAGTCCGGCTGACGCACTTACAATGGATTGTGCAGAAGTGAAAATAGAATTATCTAAACCGTGCATTAATAACATTTGTCGAAAAAAGTCCAGTCTGCATCATTTATGGATGTTTAAAATAAAAAATAAAAAAATATTTTTCAAATACACAGGACTAGAAGCACACGTTTGCACAAAACATTGCGCATGTTTTGGCATTTGACAGATCCACACTGTGCATCACATGATATCAAAATACGGGGTGAAAAAACAACAAAACTGTCATCTGCCAACATTGTGCAACAATGTGGTGAAGCACATGCTGGGGTCCTGTCTGAACACACAGGCACCAGGAAAAAAAATAAGGTTTTTATTGCTCCAGCGTTGGTAGTTGCAGACAATTTAATCTTAAGTATAGACAGAAAACGCTTTCATGTTGTTGTTTTTGTAAACATTAACATTCTCAACTCCAAAAGGCATGTTTGCCTTGTGTGTATAGGTTTTCTTCAGCTTCTCTATCCTCCGCGCTCAAGTGCCCCCTGATGGACTGGCAACCGATTCGGGGTACATTCTACCTTTGGTCTAAGTGCAGCTGGGATTCGCAAATAAAAAAAATGGAATACAGAAGGAATTAAGGGCGTATTTTCACCACGAGTTTACATTATCTGGTTTGAAAGCTTCAATGATTAGAATGAAAACTGGAGATCTGTTTTGGATTGTTCGTAGACACTGTGATGCCGATTAATGACCTTTGTAATACAAAGTTCATTTTTAACTTGACCCATTTTCAGGACAGAAATTTAACCTGTTTCTGTGGCCTAGCGTTTCATTGTTCGGCATTGTAAGTGCATATTCCTGTTACTTCAGAGACTCACTGTGTACTATCAGCGAATCATTACTGGTTTTTGAAGTAGTGCCTCCAGGGCTGAGGGAGAATTGGCGTTGCTCTCAGATTGAATGCAGGAGTAACAGAGACTGAGAACTGGCTTTTTTTTTCTGCCTTTTGAGGGAAATAGATCAAATTTAGAAGATGACGGATCCCATTTCAACTTTATCGGTATGATGACATGGCTCCTCTGGGTTAATTGAATGTATATTTCAGCTGTCGGGGCAAAGAGGCTCGATGAGCAAGTTGAGTCAAAACAATGCAGCCGGATTCGGGAACCATTTGGAAAATCATTGAACAACTCTTGATTGATTTGTGACAAATACATTCTTCCTCTTTTTCCACTGCACACTAGTCTCTACCTGAAACCTCTCAGATGTGATTACTGCTCAAATTACAAGTGGGCTACATTCAAAAACAGGAACATACAAGATCCACAAATACTGCCTTGAGCACAGATCAGATTCTGATTCATATGTGTATATTTGTTTATGGACCCTAAAAAAATAAGAATGAATTGGGGTGAAAGTACTACGTTATCTAACACTTGCCTATTTACACAACCAGCTGAAAACGTCAAGTTTAACAACAATTTCTCCTCATGCTTTCAGTTGCCAACTAATGAAAACATCATTTCCATGTTCAATGTTGTTTTCTTCTGACCTATTTGTGGCTGAATGGTCCATGACGCTGACCCGTTAGAGACAAGAGCAGTGAACAAAAACAAATCAGTTGAAGGACAATAAATCTTTTCTTTTTTCTTTAATGCGGGCGAACATTCCTTTCACATTACATGTAGTATATTTTCTGTCCTTAGTTGACAAGTTATTTTTTTTTTATTTTTATTTAATACTGAGCGATGATAACCCAAACAATAAAAACTTTATTAGTGTTGTGCTGAAAGCAATCCATCCATCCTCTATACCACTTTGGCCAATTTAGGATGAGGGAGGTAATCCGAGTTTATGACCCTGGACAAGTTTGTTTTTTTAATGTTAACCCTGTGATGGAGTAACAACTCCTGATTTACTGGCAATATGGGGTGAGAATACTCCTTTTTATCTATAGAAATTAGGGTTTTCAAAATTGACGTGGTAATGCTGATTAATCCATCATCATGATCAATATGTTTTTGAAAAAGAGCTTTTGTTAACATGATCTGTTAAAGTTGTTTTATTAAACACTTAAGTGCAGATATATTACTTATTTTTTGAGTCAGGTTGCTCATGCAAAATGAAACGCGATAAATATAGATTAAAAATTCAGATTTAATCATGATTAACCAAAATTAATCCACAGCAACCCTGTGATTAATCTGACTAAAAATGCACTAATATAAATTAATAGAATTGTGTGTTTGTGCATTAGTTTTTAGTTATTAGCTAAACACAAGCTGATATATCAAATAAATTAATAAACCCTCAGTGTGTGTGACGTATTCCTCATGTAGCCCAGCAAGGACATACTGTGTGTTTAGTGCGTGTAACGCAGACATAATCGCTCCCTGCATGACAGCTTTATGGATAACGCTGAAAATGTTTTGCCCGAGTCATACCGAGGTCACACCTACTTCGAGTTACAGTATCGTCACACGTATCGCCTACACACACCTTCACCTAAAAGGTACGTTTACACACCTACTTATTAACAATTGAACTATACACATTTGCTTCTGGATGCACATCTCCAGAATGTGGATCCCATCACGTCATCAAAACTCTAAATCTCGGTTTTATTACCACGTCTCTGCTACAGTTCCGTACGTCTTGTTGAGGAATGCTGGGGAAAAACACTGGCACGGATTGCAGCGGTGGCTTAACCTCCCGGACAGGCTTTACAGTTCGGTCGGAAAAGTACCTCCGTCTGTTTGGAAAATGTCCCCGGCCTGCACAGTGCACAGAGCGGGCAACATGCCAACACCCCTGCACCTGTGTCTCCGCCCCGCCGTTTTGGAGGGAAATAGTTGGGCTCCTGTTGAGTTGCTGGTTGGACCGGTTTGTCCAACGGAGCCAAGAGAAAAATTAGGCCCTCAAATGTGTTTTGTTTTTTTTCTCTTTCCATCAATATAAGTCACACGATTTCAGATTCTATATGATATAGGATATGTCCCTATAACCAGTGTTTTAATGTCTTTTTTTAATGTTATTGAGATATTTCTTACTACATCAACTTCTCCATAGTACTGTGTGTGTGTATGAATTTACTGTCTTATTGGGAATTGCTGGGTAATGTTTTTATGACTATCAACATACTGTATAATACATAATATGAATATATATTCACACGGGTTGAGGCAGAATAAGGTTAAAAACTGAGCTTTAACTAGTAAAAAAATTTGCAAATTTATTACAATAACAGGAACAATATCACAAAAAGGACCTTTTCTATAGCCAAAAATAAGTAATCAGTGGTTAAATTTGTTTATTTTCATATACAGTTGTTAAGATCCAGTACACATCTCTCTCACGAGTGAAATCACAGCCTTAATAAACATTAATGTTGGATCATTCATCATATTTGAAATGTGAGATCAAAGCACTTTGGTGCAAAAGACTGAAAGGGGGAAAAAGTATTGAAATAACAATCTTTGATTATTTAAGGAATAAGTATTTATAAAATAAATTTAATTTCGCATTGGCCATAAAAAGCTGCACAAATAATTACTGCAGTGAATTTTACACAGTCTGATTGCACCGTCTCTTGGAAAGTGGACTCGGTGTGGTAAAGCTGTGCGTCCCCACAACCCCAGACAACTCGTGTCCCGTTATCGACTTCATGATGCGTTCACGATGAGCTTGCACACGATGGAGACAGCAAAAGCTGATTGGGTCAGTAAAGCAAACTGCTGGATGTTGAACAAACTGTATGCATGTGCAGTGCCAGCGATATCTCCATTATTAATCAGTTGTATGTGACTGCTCAGACAGGAAAATATTCTGGGGGGGGTTGGAGGGTTGTACATTTCTGGAAGGAGCTCAAATACCTTGCATGCCTCTCATATGAAAACTTCTATGGCTCAAGACTTCAAATCATCCTCCTCCATTAATAGACTTTAATTTCCGCTTTGGAGTGTAATTGGTTCTTATCTTTCACTCGTCCCTGCCTCTGAGCCAACGTCTTCGCCGTGCGATCACCTGAAATGACTTCTATGGTGCACTTGCACTTATGGTGCGCCAGATAAAACCTCATCCTCTGAGGAGTGAAGACGAAATGGCGAAAGACAAGAGGTGAGAAGTGAAGCAGTGAGGTTCTCTGCTCCACCCGAGGAGCTGGAGATTTTCCAAGCCAGAGTCCAAAAACAATTTTCTGCCCCTCTCTCCACATGAGGCTCCACTCTGTCTCTTAACACAGGCCCTAATTAGATTAGTGTACTTTATTAGTGGTCCAAGAAAGAAAAAAAAAAGGAAAGGTAGGGAGACATACAAAGCAAGTGAAGGAAAACAACTATGTCGTCACTCTTTGATCCCCCTCGCCTGTGAAGTACGCTCCCCGTCCCCTCCATATGCCGCTCATCATCACCAAATATTCCTCCGCTTGCACACGCATTTGCCCCAAAGGTCGAGCGCAGGCGAGAGCCGGAGCACGCGAACCCGAGCCTGTCTTTCATTTGGCTTTTCCAAACGCAAACGGGAGACGCGGGGGCCAAAAGAGACAGGGGGAGAAATTACGAGACGCGCTCCCAACATTCCTTTCAATTTAATGGCTGCTGCAGTATGTCCTGTTTTGACAAGGAATGAATTTGGGGCCCCGACACTCTCTCCACGATTTCCTACCAGCGGGATGACTTATGGCTCGGCGGTTGCAGCGTATAAGAGGTCCGCTGCCAAAAGGTTTTTCAGGGTGTCAGTTTTGGGGTTGAAACATTATCTGAAGCTCATCAGTCAACCCTGGATTTTCTGAAACACGAGTTTCCAATCTGCCAAATGATCACTCTGTCTTCCAGTCATCAACATGTGGTAAATCAGTTTTAGTTTCCCTTCTATCGCCGATACCGGAAGATCCATGGCCTGTTTTTGTACGGACCTCTAAAAACTTCACAACTTGCTAACTGTAGTTTATCTTGTTTTAATTCTGAAAGTATTGTTATTGGGGGGGGGGGGGGGGGGGGGGGGGGCTTTCTGTGTGGAGGTTGCATGTTATCTCTGTGCACGCAAGAGCTTCGTCCCACGACGTTCCTCCCTCAGCACAAAACAAATGTATTTGAGGTTGATTTCCGTGTTTATTCACTGCCTGTTCTGTGCACAGAGGGCTCCATCTGTTGTTTTCCCGTTTTCCCTGGTTTGACCCTGAATGAATGAATATAATTGTCCTTACAATACGGATTGGCCTGATTGCATCCTCTCCCTCTTTTATTGCAGTTAGTTCACCTTACCTGAGCATCCAAAAGCTAAAATGGACTGAACATGAACACCGCATGGTTTAATATTTGTGGTAAAGTTATGGATCAATGGAAGTAGCAGAAGCTGAAATGACTATATATATATATATATATATATATAATATGTCAAGGCTGCTTGTAGTGACAAACCAAAAGAGGGAAGCAATCTGCCGCAGTTCCCCACAGATCTGGACGGCATTGGAGCAACTGAACTTTGCCATCTGGTTAACTCTTACCACTCTCACGGTATCATTTCCCAAACCCGTCGCCTTGAACTAACATTGACATACAAATTATTCTCCTAACTACACATAGATGAAATATTGCCGTGGACTGGAGTACATTCAGTAAATGCAGGAAGAGGCACGTCTCAGGGCAGTTAGGGGGGTGGTTGTGGTACATAGAGGGCGAACAAGGTTAAATAAATTCTATAAGCCACTTTAAAGTCGAGTTTCCTCTTTAGCAAAACATACATTGCCCAGATAAGATCTCCTCCTCATTCCTTCTACCTTCTACATGGTCTACTGACTCCTCTTTTGTAGGGAGGAAGACAAACAGTTTGACCACTGACCTTGTGACACTTTGAAGTTGACCAGCGGTCCCGCCGGCGGTGGGTAGGTTCCCGGACAACATTGGAAATTAGAGACCAGGGTGATAACCCCCTCCCAAAAAAAACCACTCCTTCCTTTTTCTAGATCGGCGGGAATGAGAAAATGACCCCCTTCGGGGCTTATCCCAAGATGAAAAGGTAGTTCAATGAGAAACGCGCCAACTGACTGACCATTAGAAGTCATTGGGTTGTGATAGTTTCACTTAAACGTGCAGTGAAATGCAACTTTCAGAAAATATCTGAATGACTTCAGAGGTCTGTTTAGTTACAAAAAAGGTGGTCAATTTAATTGCATGCCTTTCATATATCACGTAAAACCATATTCTGGCTTCCTCTTAAAGCGGATTGCCGCCTTTCGTCCTTTTAGTTACTGCAAACTAGAAGGGCGTCACAGAGTCCCACGTTTCATATAACAGAGGTTAGTCTGTTAATGATTTACACCACTCGAGCAGATGACACAGGTCTTCTTCAGTTGGAACTGATCAAATATTTCCGATGGGGTAAGATATCCTAAAATCAACTCGTTCTCCAGGCTTTTGCAATATTGAAGTCTTTCCTTGCTTGAGAGCAACACAACAAACGCTGCAAGCTGACACGCAACACATCATCTCATTGTCTTGTTCAACAGGGTTAAACAACAACTTTCATCTGAAGCTTTAATGTTTATTATTCATTTTCTTTTTTGGCTTATGGTGCCGTTTCGTTCTTCAGAAGTTCCTGTAATGTCATGAACAGCCTCCCCTCTGTTGTTTTGTGGTGGGCTTGTTCAATACTTTAAAAGGCAGAGGTTTTCAAAGTGTGGGAGGATGAGCCACTCCTCACAAAGCCGGTAACAAGTTGCGCCTCCACATCTCTCACACTGCACGAGCCTCGTCTCCAGACAAGTTGCAATTTTTGGTTGAAAGACGGGTTTTGTAATGTTTTTCACGATTATAGGATTTCATTGTGAACCGCTGCCGGAGTCTTTATATACAGGCTGCAACTGTTGGAAATGGTGCACCTGCAGTTTTGCACACAAAGCTTATTTTCTGTAAGCGAACATGACATAATAAATAAAGTAAAATCAGGAAACTACAGCGGCTTGTTTCAGGAGCGTATTTTCGGCGCGCTGCGCTCCGTGGCGAACAGTTTGGTTGATGTTTTATTGGCTTCTACGAGATGCTGCGTGTGCACTTCTGCTCTCCTGGCGAACGTGATAACGCCGTCCCCTCTGGTTTTATCCGACTCCAGAAAAGCCTTCGAATGCGAGATTACCGGGAGAACTCCAGTAGTGCAGGACCAGATAGGAGAACTGCCGCAGATAACGTCAAAATCATATTCATGGTTTCCTCGCAGTGGTTTCCACTCGCTGCAGCTCTTGTGTTTGATTTAGTGGGTGTTGCTGCCAAACACACCAGTCCTCCCTCCCTTTCTGTGCTGATGATGGCAGAAGATGTGAAAGCCGAGACATTCCTGCAGTTGGGTGGTAGGATTTCTCCATTTATTTCAGCCTCCTCACTCTTTTCCTCTCTGCCAGGCTCATTTTCTACATTTATCTCTCTTTCTCTGTCAGATCGGTGAAAAGCTTTTGGTTTCAGCTATCTGCCCTCTGTTCGCTCCTTCGCTCACTCCTCTTCTGTTCCCTCTTTTGCAGGCAAGAAGAAAAAAAGAAAAAGAACGCTGCCCGCATTCTGTGCATGTGTTTGCGCTGCAGCGGGGAGCCTTCGGGATGTGACTCAGCAAGCAATCTAAGACAGCCCCTATCATAATGACTGTTCATTACCTACAAGCCCTCATATAAAGATATATTTATATACCCGAGGACATAACCCCATCGCTCATCTACATAACAATTATGGCCCATTTTATGGGCCGCTTTGGAGCCAGAGATTAAACTCAGAGGGCACTAAGTCGCAGAAATGAACTGTATGACAGACAGCAACAGTCATGTTCTGGTTTCATTTTGCTCAAACCCGCAAGTTTTCCGACCAATCTCTAATGCTTAGAAGTATCTTATGAATCTGCACTGTTACCCCCTGCATTCATGACCTTGGACTTTATCATCTCTCATATGGCTTCTTACAGGCCCAAATATTGTTTGTGGTTTCAAATAGTGCAATATACATATACATCTGCTTAAATTATTACTATGAGTCACGCAAGTGTGCTTCATTAAGAAATTAATAGGAAAGCATGTTCACTTTTTTGTTTTTTTAAATCATGTTAACTTGCATTATGGTTATCTTTGTTCTGACTGACATAAAAGTAGCTCAACAAATAACAACTGAGCTCAATATTAAGCCACATAGACATCTATTAGCATTGGCTGTTATATTTGTTACTTTAATTACTTTTCTCAAGGGTCATTTTTTAATGTAAAGTTGAATTTCTCTTAACACAAGACTGGCAAGTTAGTAAAGTAGAAAAGTGGAAAAAAAAAAGTTCTCCAAATACTGTTGCCTTGGACATTTATCGGATACTGTTGTCATAATGACATTACAGAAACTTGTCAAGCTTATAGGGGCCAATTTAACGGATACGTTATGATTATATTAAAGCTCATAGTTCAGAGTACGTCTGCAGGAAGTGTTAGTAAGCCATTGCAATGTCAGCTGACATGATACACCTATCCTTTTAATAAGCATGGTGCTCGTGTCACCATGGCGACACACATTGAAGTATCCATTTGGAAAAATAAAGTCAGAGTAAAGTTAGGGTAGGAGTAACTAGTAAGACTACATTTTATATTTGAAGTCAGAGACTTTTGACCCAATATCTAATCACGTCACCCTTGAGTGAGAAGGAACATTTTTGCCAAATTTGAAAAAACAATCCTCCCCAAGGCCTTCTCCAGATATTGCATTAATGATAATGAAACACAAACATAACACCTCTAGTTGCGACCGTCGCCGATGCAGCGGCGTTAACCTTGGACACGCTGAACACAGATAAAACAAGCCACGTTTATGGAACAGTGGGAAGAGTAAACAAGATTTAAAAGGCTGTATAACCGGTGTGTACATATGCTTATGTAAGTTTGCACACACTCATCCCATCCAAAGCTATTCTATTAAACAAGGTACTTTCACATGGTTTTCAGTACTTGGCAACTAACAATTAGATTTCTTGGGTATGTTTATCTAAAGTCGGTTGGAGTGTATTCCTGGTGACACTGGGGTGGAGGGGTCCAAACACAGAATAGACTGGCTAATGGAGACAATCACAATCCCACAACAGGTCAATCACAGGGCAAACGCAGGGAGACACGGAAACAAACTAACTTCAAACACATTTTGTTTTCGACTGTGGAAAGAAACTGGCGTATTTAGAATAAAGCAATAGGGGGAGAAAACAGAACCCCTGCAACAAAAACAACAACAACAACCCATAACAATGGAGGTTAATCTTGTGCTGGTTTTGATTGTGAAAAGGCTCATTAATGCAACAACGAAAAAAAAAAAAAAAACAGAGAGACAAGTCCTTGTAACCGTCCATTTGATCAGAACGTCATGCTGATAAAGGAAGAAAAACTGTACAGAGTTGACTCTAAACTTAAAAAAGGCTTGAACTGGCATATTGCAGGAGGATCATTCGCAGCAAATAGGAGCTACTGGAACAATCTCACTTCTGCAGAACGAGACTAAACTTGGCTTCTGAACGCAGAAAGATAAGCAGATGTGGAATAAAATCCAGGATAAGTAACCCTTGCATGAAATTAATCAGCAGCTCAAGGACATTAGTAAAGTGTGACAAGTCTCCGGCGACAAATGTCCCTCAAACACTAAGAGCTGATGTCTGCTGTCATTTTTTTTTTTTTTTTTTTTTTTAGAGTTGAATTTTGAACCTTGTCAAAATCAACGACTCCAGCTTTTTCATCAGTCTGTCAGTTGATTGTTGCACACTGCACTTTGTCCCAGTGCACTTGAGGCAAACCCAGCATGCGCTCGGTTTATACAATGACCCTGCAGCTTAATCACAGTTAATAATCCACCTATACAGCCTCATTACACTTTATCAGAAGCTTAAATGCATCATCAATCATAAAAAGGGACTATGTTATTGGACGCGGCCCAGGTACTCACAGGTGTGCTTTGTTGATTTCAATGTGGGCTAATTTCCATTGTGTGTGTGTGTGTGTATGTGTGCATTTATAGTGAACAGATGGCTAATGTCCAGAGGAGAGATATGCAGGTGGTGCCGTATTTGTTAAGCGATATCATACAAGTCAGACTCGAAACATGCAGGTTCTTTTTGTTTTCAAAATGCTTCGTGAAATTAAAGACAGAAACGCTAGAATTAAAAACAAAAAGAAAGGGAATGTATTTGTTTTGTTGTGAGAAA
Organism: Lipophrys pholis; assembly: GCF_963383615.2. NCBI lineage: Eukaryota > Metazoa > Chordata > Actinopteri > Blenniiformes > Blenniidae > Lipophrys > Lipophrys pholis. The sequence continues at coordinate 13,109,153 of NC_137644.1, read as the reverse complement.
CGCACTCGGTGGTTTTCTTTTAACTGTGTTGTACTGGATGTGACATTTGGTTTGTGGTTTCACCAGAGACAGACTTGTTGTTTTCTGTTAGAGCTCACTGCTTCCTCCTCTCTTTCACACACACACACACACACACACACACACACACACACACACACACACACACACACACACACACACACACACACACACACACACACACACACACACACACACACACACACACACACACACACACACACACACACACACACACACACACACACACACACACACACACACACACACAGTTCACCACTGCCTGCGTGGGTGCAGGTTTTCTTGCCCTCTTTTGATGTGATCGATGCCAAAAAGGTGTCTGATGTCCCTTGAGCTTGTGTTGCGTTCTTCAATACGTGTCTCTAAATGCTAAATACATAGGGGAACTTTAACAGTGAGAATGTGTGGGAAGCAGCGGTGTGCGTGTATGTGTGAAAGTTGGTTGCAACTTATAGCAACGACCCTAACACCCTAATAAAGATTTCGAAAAACAAACTGCAGTCACGTCTTCTTTATCTACGTTTCCTCTAAAACCGAACAAAATCCTACATTTTGAATTTAAAAAAAAAACCTCATCTGTCCAACAACCATCTTGATGCAGCGAGGCTGTCAAGTTAAAAATGTCGAGACTCAAATATACATTTCTTGAAAAGGTATTCCTGAGTCAATCCTACTTGCAATATGATGTTTGGCATCAATTTTAAAAACACACGTCTGCCTCCCACCAGTCACCTCCATGCTGTGGTTTCTTCCAAACCCGGAGGGGAGATGGCCTTTTCAGTGACTAATGCTCCACTTCTCTCGCAGCAGCAGTCGAACGCAAATCAGCAGCATGGAGCTGATGCTGCAGATGTGGGGTTTTTAAACATCTGCAAATCATTTCTCTGGGTAAATTGAGGCGGCCAGGATAAATGCGGCCAGTGGCAGCGGAGAGGATGCGCTCGCCTCGCAATAAACTGAACTCCTGACTGTGGTTGTGGCTGGACTGGGCAGCTCCCAGACCCCGATGTGGGTTGTACGTTGTGAACCGGGAAACGTCTCAGATATGCCTAATCACTGTGTCAATCACCTTATCATTTCTATTTTGTTATGGAGGGGGCCTGTTGTCATGGTTGTAATATTATCTTGTGGACAGGCCTGAGTTCAGATACAGACACACAACATTACTCTGAATAGCAGCACAGGTACTGCGGATTTACAAACAAACTGCCGTGCAATTATAGCGGACGTTACGGAAGTTGTTACGTTCCATTTGCATTGTATTTGGTTTGTGAGGAGCCATAGACTGGAGCACTGTGAGATGCAGTGAGACTTTGGTCGTTCCAACTTCATATCGATCAGAACAATATCAGGCCAAAACTGGAGGTATTTCAAGGTCTCCATGGTGAATAATATCAAAATCGTTATCAAGGATCATAAAGCGAAATCAGTTTTAGCAAACTGAAAAGTTTTCCTTTGAGTGATCTGGCTGAAGGGCCAAAGTCTTTACAGATTTAGAAAACAGATGCACAGCTATTTGTTGGTCCACAATATTACTGACAACACAAGTAAGTTAAAGTGTGAAACTGGGTTAGGATTCAGTAAAAAAATCAAAATGAAAATGTTGCCCGCTCAACCACACAGTGTTCAGATTTTTATCTGAAATGGTGGTGCAGAAAGCATTGTTTGATTGTCAAAAGAATAAGAGGAAGAGTACAGATTAGAGGACATCAGAGAAGCGGAACGAGTTTCCCCGCCGCTCAATTCCTTCTCCCTCTGGGGATTCATTAGATGTGTCAGTCGGCCGAGGTCGCGACTTCCTATCTTACGTCAAATCACATGGGTGTCAGCCTCGGGGCCAGATTGTATTCCCTGGAAAAGGTCAGTTGCCTTTCACCCATGTTGCCCTCGTCCAAAAACAAACTTACATTTGTGCATACACACACACACACACACACACAGAAAAAAAAAGAGAGGGGGGGTTAACCTAAAGACCTTTTCAGCTTTCACTCGTGTGTTGGGGTGAGATGAGCAAACAAATGGGAGGTCAAAATAGAAACTCAATAAATGAAGGGGAGGGGTCACGGCGTCTCTCCACTCAGTCGTGACTCTCAGCACAGACGCTCTAATAGCCAGCCTCCATTATCGCCCTTCCACCACGGTGACAGTCACATGCTGAGCTTCGCAGCTCGTACCCGCCGCTCAATATTGGGCAACGTAAGGCGGCCTCAAGTGTTTCTGAAAACTGCAGCGTGTGCAGCTTTCATCCAGCCACCAGCGGCAAGGAAAAAGTGATTGTGGTAAAGGTTACGTCTGTGGGATTTGGCCTGCAGACGATCGCAGCGAGATCTGAATTTGTTTGCAACCGGAGGAAGTTACTTGTGAGCAGCGTCATTCGGCACATTAAAACAAAAAAAAAAAGCCCCACATGCTTTTCATTACAGATGAACGCTTTATCCAAAGCAGGCTATCACAATTATTAACGAAGCATGGTTGATAAACTCCTGCTGCCCGTGGCATCATGTGATTACTATTACTTTTCACAATTTTGCATGTAAAGAGTGTTGAAATTGCCTCAAGTTGCTTGGCTCTGTGAATAGTGACATCAGTTTTGTTGTTTTGTTTTGGTTCCGACGAGCTAAATATTTCTATTCCACAGAGTTAATCGGGGGTTTTCCAGCCTCCTGAACGTAAATCCTGATAAAGTGTCCCTCCTCTTTCACAAAGCTGACGGCTGGCGGACTCACGGTATCCACTGTAGGCCGAACCGCCGGTTCTTCATCAGCTGGTTCGTCTTTCTCCCATCGCCGGGCGACTGCCTGGTGAGTCCTAGCAAGAGGCCATTTGCTGCTTTTTTTTTTTTCCAGCTTTTTGCTCACCCCCCCCCCTCGCTCTCCTGTGGAACAGCATTTTGCCTCTTCCATGCCCAACATCTTTCACCTGGTCTACTTCCTTCTCTGGTCTCACAGAGGTCGACCAATCAGAGCGCTGCGATCGGCTCACAGGTGATCTCAATCTCACTTCAAACGAAGAACTGCTGAACGCCCCAGCAGCATTGGACGACATCTTTTCTTCATCAACCAAAATACAATACATTTCATGTACATGACAAAAAACAAGATCAATACAAATTTTAAATATACAATGCAACATACTTAAAAACCAACACTATCAACACACGGCTACCAGCCAGCAGAGAATTAACAGTGACTCTGTGTAGAGTCAGTGTAATGACAGCAGGCTTTAATGAAGGGATAGAACTGTTTCATCGAACCCACAGACGTTTCAAATTTGATCCTTCACGAAGGCAATGTTGATTTAAAATGACTGAGTTGAGTCAATCAACTGTTTTAATGCTTAATCTCATAATTCTTACATTGAAAGAAACTGGTTCACATTTCTCACGTTTTGTCCGGTTAAAAGGAATTCGGATGCAAGTGTTGTGCCGGTGTGATCCTTCGCATCAAAAACAAGAATTGCACAGAGGAAACGTCAGAAAAAAACAGACGTCAATCTGCTCGCAAATGTAGTCATGAGCAGTTTAATGGCAGTCCGATGGAAGTCTGGAAGTCCACAGTAGAGACTGTGAAGTTGTAAAAAGATTAAACACACATCAGCATGACAAACAAAAGCTTAACTCGTTTTAAGAAAGAAAGAAAGACATAAACATACTTGACCTATTGAAATATTGTTAAACTCACTGAGTTTTCAGCTCAAACGACTTTATAACACCTCACAGACGACACTGCTCGAGAAGACGTCACTGAGTGACGAATTAAACTGAAAGACCACTTAACGGTGTCTCAACTGACCTTTCTGAACGGAAAAGCTAACAGAAACATTCGCTAATCAATTTAAAAGCTAATGGCATGCTTTGGAAAACGGGGAGTAATATGAAGCACGTGTGGTTTAAAAACTCCACCTCCGAAGCGCCGACCTAAATGCCTGGAGCCTGAAGGATTTTGGTCAAATCAGACATGCCACCTCTTTCCGTACGCTCCTCTTAATCTCCGTCTCTGACCCCAAGCAGAATTAAACAATCTCCCCGCGGCCTTTATGTAGTGACCGAGCCTTTAACAAACCCCCCTCCCACCGACCCTCCGCCCTCAACTAGCCCCTCCAAAGGGTCGCGACCCGAACTCACCCAGTCATAGCACCAATCAGACACATTAGAAGAGTTAGCGTTGACCTGAGCCTGACCTGCGAGCGCTGATACTTCCTGTAGTCACACGTCTGTCCTCGGGTCAAACATTACTCATCGCTTTAAAAAAAAACAACTGAAAAAAAAAAAAAAAAAGATCACCGCTGTGAGGTTCAGAGATTATCTGAGCCTGATTTCTTGTCTGTGTTGTTTACTTTTTTCGCAACATGTTGCAGAAGTGACATTTACACAGCGTCGACTCAAAACACAATACCTCAGTACCCGGTTACATAAGTCAGTAAAATAAGCAGCGTGCGTTGAGGTCAGCCAGTCACACGCGTACTCAGATTACACCGTAAGTGCATGGTTGCGTGCTATGTTTGCATACACACATGCAATTATAAAAAAAAACAAAACCCGTCAGTGATTAAAGGCGAAATCGCCCTCCCTGCTTTTCAGGTCTGATTTTCAGAGAACGAAGCATTCAGGTTAATCTTGTTCCCGGAACATATGGAAACACACATATACTGAGCTCTGCATGAGCACGACTGTTGTGCACGCAGGGAAAAAAAAAAAAGACATGGCCTCAGGTTATTGGCTATAACACGAGTCACTTCAAGACTTGATTATTGCCTCATTTCAACCGAGTCGCTCTTCTGCTCTTCCTGTTTCGGGCACGCGTCACTGAACCCTCAGGGTCAGATGAGAGAACTAAAAGCTGCATGCTTGAGCCATGATGGTGTGTTTGCAGTCCCCGAAGAAAGGAAGAAAACTTCAACGTTTGAGTGGCCTTGAGGTCTAAAGCCGCTCGTTTCCACATCGCAATGATTCACTGTCTTTATACTTGTGATTTCTATGAAATCCACCCCTATCATTCATAAGCACTTTAACCAGAAGCAATATTTCACATTTACTTCTCCAGGGCAAAGACGAAAAGTCGGTTTACACCTGGTGTTAACGGGCGTTTCGCACCTTTCAGTGCAAGATGGATGACTCATAACTGCGCCTTTAGCAGAAGTGAAGTAATGGTGGTAACACAATCCGATCTGAAGTGGTTGAAACTCAGGATATGGAGAAGTGTAAACAGTCAGGGCAGTGATGGGATCGCCCAAAACGCATGTTAAGAATCGACCAAAAGAGACAGATTTTGACTCACATTCACGCTGACCGGCAGGAGAAAACGCGTGGACAAGGAGAACACGCAAACTCTACAGAAAGAACCCAAGCCAGTCTATCTTTTGGTGCGCGTGCGAAGCGTGACGCCATCCGTCCATCTTCTATGTTGTTTGAACGTGTGCAGGGTCGCAGGGCGCAGAAGCCGATCTCAGCTTACCCTGGGCGAGGGCAGGATACACCTGGACAGGTCAGGTCAGGAACATGTTTTTGCAGGAAGAATTAAAAGTGAATCAATTCAACTGGCATTCAGTGGTCGAGTCTTTTTACTCAGGATTCAACTAACTAAACCAAATACATCCTGCTGTTGCTTCCCATTAGAGACACTCGACTTAATAGTAGCAGATATCATGAAGCAGCAGTGAGGAATCCGACGAGTTTGTGAACTAATGCAACCAGGCAACTGAGTGGAATTCTGGCGCTCTGGAGGACGACTCAGCGTTTTCGTGCGTTTGTGGCTTTTTGTCGGATTCAGCAGTGGCTTTCCTCTTCGGGTCATCGGGTCCATCTGTTGTCCCACACATCAGGAAAAAGTAGATGATACGTACACAAGTCTCTGTCGTAGAAGCTGATGCACCCGCCTGTTATGTTGTTGTTTTCTCTATGTTATGTTTGATACGAGGCCAAAGCTGTGAAGTTGCGACAGCATTGTCGTGACAATTCATACCGTGGTTAACATTTACTGGTTAACTGCGCTCAGTCATTTTTACAAACCGAAGGAGTTGAATTAGTATTTATATCCAGCGCACCTCCAGCTCCTCAGCAAAGTAACCAAGTGGAAAACCACTCATGCAGCATGAAATCACATGACGGATGCAATTATTTTTGAACGACTTTTATATTAAAAACAGCTTTGGCTTTGTTTGGCTTGCATTGTATCAGCGCAATGATTAAGTTGCACACATTACAGCTGAAATGTAGAAGGCATCCAGAATAAGGAGCTTGTCTGTCTAGTTTTTGCGCTGATCGAGTGAATTCAGTCGTCTGCATTCGCTTTATCGAGCAGTACTTGTGTGCATTGGGAGGCGTCGCGGCAGCCCTGCATAGCCTGAGTGACCCCTGCTGCAAGACAAACCAAACACTTCGGCACTGGGGCAGGCCGGCCAGCCTCTGAGGTCACATAGCCGGGCTGCATGAGTCACCCAGCCCAGAGCAAAACCAAAATGTGTAAAGGCTTCACATTGGCAGATTAGTTTGTTTACATCCTGCGCTGGATGCGATTTGGCCAGGATGCAGCGAGACGCGGCCAAAGAGCCGTGCCTTCTCCTCCTTCTCCTTCTCCTTCTCCCCGCTCTTTAACTCGATCCTCCGCCGCCTCTCCCCTCCTTCGTCTCCCACCTCGCTCTCCCTTCCTTTCCTTCTTCCCGCTCGGCTATCTCCGCTTTATCTCTCCCGCTTGCGCCGCTGCCAAGAGCACATGACCACGAGGCGCGGCGGAGAGGGAAACGTAAAACAGCTCAGCCCTTGTAAAAAAAAAAAAAAAAGTTTTAATGAAGTTTTGGGGAAAGAAATCTGACAAATTAATAACCTGAAACACATGTGGAAGTTGTATTTCCTGTATAAAGTGAGACGTTTGCTAATATAAAATCCACACACACACACACCTCCGATCGGACTTTGCCAAGGTATGAGCTCATACTTTGCGAGGCCCTCTGCTGAATATCTCCGCACAGCGTCAGCTCCAAGATGTCAGCCTTTTATGACCCATTTCTTCTCTCGTTATCTGCAGCGGTAATTAGGGGCCTGCTAATTTAACGCCGGGAATATGGAAGTGTTTTCCTGACTGGGAGGCGGATTCAGGATGGCTGGGGTTTGAAACCACTGTGCGGCGGCGGCGGCGGCGGGGGCTGATTAAACCGCTCGCGTATCTTGAGAGGTACAGTTTAGTATACGTCAACAAAGCCGTGACTGTATTGCGCATGTGATCGTCTTTTTCTCTTCAGCTCAGCGCGATGATGAAAGAGGTCAAGCCGGGGTAACAGACTCGCGTGTGCAGGAAGACACACACACACACACACACACACACACACACACACACACACACACACGCAGGGCAACCACACCCTCTGTTGACCGGGGTTTTGAGGTCATGCCCAGTGCAGCTCTTTGAAATCTCTTAAAGTGGTGATATCATATTTGGATCACACTATACTCAGCTCGGATTAGTCCAAACCAGTGGTTTTCAAACTGTGGGCTGAGGGCAATATTGTTTCCTTTACGGTTTTGAGAAGAAATTCGAAAGTCGATATTGAACAAAACATTATCAAGTCCAGCATTCAAACTAAATGTATTACAGTTGAGGGGGGACGGTGTAGTACAAGCTCCTCTGAAACTTCGAAAACCTCAGAATTTAACAAAGGTTCTTGCGTTTTGTTCGTCAGGCGGGTTTAACTCTAAGAAGTGTTTTGTGAGCTCTGGTTTTATTAAATCAATATGCTGTGATTCAGTTTTGCATTTGTTGAACAGTTAGTGGGGATTCTGACAAGAAGGTAAACGTGACTTTGGAGCACTAAAGCCAAACAGCCAGATCCAGGAGATTTGTGGTTCCAATCTGAAAACCATCAACCTAAACAGATTTTTTTTTCTTTCTTTTTTTTCGCTTTTTGAAAACTGCTTCATAGGTTATCTTCCCTCAAACCAGGACTGGAAATCTAAGGAACTAAAAAGTGAATTTTAAGGACTGGAACTCAGTAACAAACCATCTCTAAATGTCATATGAGTCCGTCGAACGTAAAAGACTTTTCCTAAAGTGAACGATTTGACCTAAGTAGACGGGCGACGTTAACAAAATGTATCTTACATGTCATATTCTATGTGTGACCACTGTCTGACGAGTATTCAGATGTCATTTGAGCCGCACAGCTTTGTTAGTGTTGTGTTTACATATCTAGACTGTATAATAGATCACGTGCCACAGTCACCTCCTGCAGTTTTACTGGGCTTCACAGTTGCTAGGCAACGGGCCGTCGATTTGGGAAGTCGTTGTACTTCATCGGGAAGAATTAGGCGTCCCCGAAGTTCATTAAAAAACCTGCAAGCCGCCAGCATCCTTGTGTTTGGTTTGTCTTTTTTTCACCTCCTGTAAAAACATGAAATCTCTCACTGTAAAGCCGACCCTGAAGAGTCACATAAATATCCACATGCACTAAGTCAAGCTCAAAGCAAAGACCGAATACTTTAACTAAAATTTGACTGACTGAATTATTTCCAGACAAAATAGGAACCATCGGCAAGTTTCAGAGGGAAAAAAACAACAAAAAAACATCCTCAAATAGGAAGTGACCGTAGAAGAAAAACAAAAAACATTCTCTGCAATGTTGCGCATGCCTCTAAATATAGTCGTCATTTTACTACGGTTCTGGTATTTGACATTTTGTGCTCGAAAGTCACAAGTACATGTTGTCTTCAAAAAAAAAAATATATAAGATTGTCAAAAAGAATTGCCACAATCCTATCAGAGAAGTTTTGAAAAGAGGACCATGATCTCACTGGAAATTACTCCACACACTCGTAAGCCAGTATGGGAATAACTCCCTCTCTCTCACTCCGTGTTTGACTCCTACACACTGGTATCAACAGGAAAGAGTCAGCCAATGAAACTAATTGGGTGGTGTGTGTCTCGTGAAAAGAACAGCCTGTACTGTCCTGAACTCCCGCCCACTGCTCTCTGACTGGCTGGCTCCTAAGTGGCCTGCTTTTCTTCTCTCTGCTGTGATTGGAGGAAGTGCATGCCTATCCCTTTAACTTCACCCCCCCACCCCCCACCCCCCCCCCCACACCCTCCTCCTCTTTTCCTCAGGACATACCCTTGTTGTTTTCAACTTTAGAAGCAGAGCTGGCCCGAAAGCATTCAGCACAGTCACAGCCTGCACCCTGGTGCTGCATCGGCACTCGGGGCTGCAGCTTCTCTTCTTCGAATTGTTTCAATCTGACTCAGAAGAAGCCTTGTACAGTGGAGACTTACAAGATGCATATTCTGCAGTAGTATAATCCACACAGAACTCAGCTCACTACCGAACGGATCCCTAAAACCCCAGTTTAATCTACATATTTCCTCACTGGCAATGTATCTTATCTACAGATGTATAAGGGACTTTGAATCTCCGTCATCCATCTGAGTGCAAAAGCAGATGAAACCTGTGATGTGGTTATATTCTGATGTGTGTCATGACTGCAAGAGTAAGTGGTTGGACCATGCTAAATGTAAAGCCAGTGTTTGTTGAGGGTGGAGCGGTTGGCAATCAATGCAATGGGCAAACACACTTGTTATAACAGCTTTACTTTTCCTTAATTGCAGTTTGAAAAAAAATTATAATTAAAATACACACAAGGTAAACAATCCATTATTAGGCTCAGTTTTGCAAATTTATTGATTTATCTTAGAAACAATAATGAAAATAGATATTTACAAAAAGAATGCACAAAATGACATTTTGGGAAGCTGTACACACACACGTACACACACACACACGCACACAAAGACACTCAACATAAATAAGTTAGTATGTTTTCAGTGTTTCTCGAAAAGAAAAAAGAAAAGAAAAAAAAAGTCGCACACAGGTACACTTCAAAGATTGACCCCAAGTGAGCCGGTGTCACTTTGTTTCTCTGCCCTCACAACAACAACAAAAAGAAAAGAAAAATTAACAATAGTGCAATGACATGTTCCACATGAAATCCACACCGCGAAGGCAATTCTTTGATTCACATATTTGCATAAAAAGAAAAGTCCAGGTGACTTTAACATATTTTATCTATGTTAACCCGGACCACAGGTACTACTACACAAAAGGGCGGGACCTGGAGGTCGCTAAAAAATATGATCTTACCAAATTTAAGAAAAAAAACTCTTAGGATTATTAGCAAATACTGTTATAAAAAACAAATTTGGTTGGATATTGCTCAGCAGTTTTAGCCACCCTCCCCTCCCTAACCTGACCCCTCCAGAAAAGAAAAAGGCACAAGCTTTGCCCCCCCCCCCCCCAAAAAAAAAAAACAACAACCCCAAAACACATCAAACAAACAAAGATGGGAGACAGGGACACATTATATGCATGTAAACTTTATCTATCATGGCTATTCCCAGTAAGATGGACCTTCAACTTACAGTGTGGCCATCTGGGCCTTCAAAAACCAGGATATATAACACTGGGAGAATAAAGCCACAGAAAAAGTGAAGACATTTTGCTTTCACATAAACCCTGACTTTTGAAATCTGCATTTAAAAAAGAAAAAAGAAAAAAAAAGAAAAGGTATATCAATTACCTGAATAAAGATACAAATGACCACTATAACAAAATAATAGTTCTCTGTTGGACATTGCACTGCAACTTCCCGAGTCAGATTCACACACTTATTATAAACGGAAAAAAAAAACAACAGGTATGAAAAGCATAACATGCTTTCGTATGTGCTACATTTTGAAACATAGGTAGTAGATAATAAAAAATAAACAAAAAATATATATATATAATAAATTGAGCAAAAATCCATTTGCACACTGCTACATTGTCTGCTGCTTTTGAGGCAATTTAATTATTGTGAGTGCCAAAACTTGATAGTGTACATATTCAGTGCTTGAACAGCCTCCTCCTCTTCCTCCTCTTCCCACTTGCTGTCAGAAAAGGCTGATTTAAAAAAACAAAAAATAAAATAAAATAAAATAAAAAAACAAAAAAAAAAGTCTCTCCACTCTGTCAGATGATGAGAAAAGGCTACAGTATTCCACCAGCAACAGGTCGCTCTGCTCTGTGGGACATAAAGAGGAAACGGTTCTGGTGAATGGTGCAATTGAAAAAGCAGTTGCTTATACTTGGAATCCTTCATGCACGCTGAGAAAAAGGTGAACACTCACTACAGGGGTGTTGTGTAAGAGCTGTTTTTGTTATTTTTTTTTTTTTTTTTTTTTTTTTAAAGAAAATCTGCAAGTCTGCAGGGCTGATGGTTTTGTAGGTGCAAGGAAGCAGTTGATTACTGATGCTGATTTCTAACCTGGCACTGTGTTGTTGGTTTTTTTTCAGTGCGCCTCCGCGCTGCTCTCTGGCCCGCTGGGTCTCCGCACACTTCCTGCACCGTCCGACTCATCTTCATCGTCGTCTTCGTCAGTATGCAAAATTTTACTCCGACGGTCACTGGCGCAAGAACCTGGCGGGGCAAAGTAAACAAGTAAATAAACAAAATTTAAAAAATAAATTAAAAAAAAAAAAAAAAAAAAAAAGGGACGCGCAGAAGAAAACGAGGTTTACGCGTCCACCTGCCCAAACTTTTATATTGAGTGATCGAGGGGAAAAAAACAAACTTAACTTTCTAGTGTGCGTTTTAACAATAAGCAGCACAGATATGATGAGAGAGAGAAATCAGGCTGCGGGTGAACCCGGGACACATCTGTTTCCCTGCGCCTCCGTCCTTGCGGCGCACGGATGCGCAGCGCCAAAATGCGAAAACGGAAAAACAAAAACACACACTGCGTGACAGCTCCCCTCTCACCTGAACCGTCCGATCGTCTCTTCCTCGAACCGTTTTTCTCCGGCGGTCGCTCCGTCTCCCCGGCGGCGTCCTGCCGGGTGTCACCGCGGAGCACGTCGCCTCCTCCCCGGCTCCCGTGAGGTGCCCTGAGGTAAAACTCCGGCGGGTCGCTGTCCACTTCCCACTCGTAATCCCCCGGACCGAGCGGTCGCTCGTCCACCGGGTCGAAGTTGTACGTCTCCCGAAAGCCCCGCACCTCCTCCTGCAGCGTCGCCGTCACGTACCTCCGTATCTCCGCCGGGTCAGGTGTACCGAAGAGGTTCCTGCGCACCGACGGTCTGGAGTTGTCCGCCTGCCGCGCGTCCACCCGCTCCAGTGTCGGGCTCGCGTTGGAGAGGCGAACATCTGACATTTTGTTGCACATATGACAGCGAGGCGCGACGCACAGACGAGAACCAAGACCCTTTAAAAAAAAAAAAAAAAAAAACACAACACAAAAAAACCCCTCCTATTTCCAAGTTGTAATCCTTTTCAGATGCAAAGCCACGGGAGGAATAATGCATGCATGTCCCGCGTGTATCATCCAAAATGGGAATAACGCGTCTCCAAAAGAAGCGAGAGAGAGGTGGGGAGGGTGGGTGGGTGGGTGGGGAGGGGTGTTTAATAAGAGAGCCACTCCTGTCAAGTCCGTAGTAAAGGCAGATGAAAACACGTCAAGTCACAACAGCCAACATGGCGTTGGAGGGAGGCTATGAGTGAAGAAAAGTTGACATCAAGGACTATTTAAACAGAGAAGGCGATTCATTGGTCTGCGCGCTGGGACCGCCCATTGAGCGCTCTTAAAGTTGAACAGGGGTAACGACAACAGAGGCGCGCTGGAATAACACCCTGCGCGAATATGACCTAATTATTCCGAGTCAAGAAAAGCGGGCGGGTGTGGTGGGGGGTGGGGGTCAGTCACACACTCCAAGACGGGTCCTTTTAATCGACCGACGACTTTTTAGAGATTCAAACTCACTGAATTCTTATGCGGTATGCTCGCACCTGTGTGCCCATGCACTGGAAGATGCACGAGATAAGTCAAATATTTACTGACACGTGATCAGCAAAGGAAGGAGGGGTGTGTGTGTATGTGTGTATGGGGGGGGGGGGGGGGGGGGGGGGGGGGGGGTTATAGTATCTGTGGTCTCACTATCACATGACTCAATCATCAGATGACTATGAATTCTGAGATGTGGCAGCCTGATCTGACTTGGTGTCACATAGTAAACACACACCTGAGTCAATCAGTGTCAAGGTCACTGAAGGACAGTGCTGCTGCAGCAGAGCGAGGTGGTTCTTACTGCAGATAGGGGATGAAAAAATGAAATCTGGAGTGAAATCTGCCACCGGTGACATCAGCGCTTGCAGCAGAGGCCTTCCGTCATGGCTGGCATGGTGCCTATCGCTGTCAGACTTTGCCACCGGGGTTGGTTTGTGTGTGTGTGTGTGTGTGCTTAGAATTCAAACACCGATCGGGAGCGAGTGAGCGGCGGGGCTTTCAAATGCACTAGAAATTTACCTCCCGAGGGAGGGAGTCTCATTCTGCGGGAAAAAGAAATCCGATGTTAATGCCAAACCTTATTGAATTCGTTGTGCGAACGCCCCGCCGATGCGCAGATGTCCTCGGAACGACTGAGTGAGAAAACGGCAACAGTAGGCGCTACTTAGGCAGGAGTTCACAATGTCCCAACTTCAACTCCACAGCCAGTGTCATCTGCATTCCTCTGCAGTGATTGCCAGTGAAATAAAAAAAAAAGAAAAAACCCACTGGCCTTTGAGGCCATGCCGTTTCAATTAACCCTTGAAAAGACTGAAAACATCTCGCTGATAAATACAGCGAGGCCATCTGTTCTAATCGATGTTATCGCCAGGCTCACACTCAATCTATAATGTGTTTATGCTGCCGCGGAACTGCGCCCCGGCTCAGTGCGGAGTGATCCACGGAGTGAAAGCAGGATTTTGGCTCATTAGACGGGGCAAAGTGAGAAACGAGGCACGAGAACATTTTGTGAAGGTCACACATGCAGAAGCAATGCCTCTCGGGTGAGACTTGTCCTCACAGTCGGGAGGGATTGGGTCGGCCTGAGGATTGTGATCCATCACAATAAACGCCGCTGTGCAGAACGGGAGCGTTCCTACATTTTGCAGACAAGAGCAGCAACCACTGAACATCTGACTGTGAATGAGTAGTAGGAGCCAATCACGAACACAAACGTTACCACTTCGGGGGGGGGGGGGGGGGGGGAGAGATTTATTCACTGATCGCACAATCTGTTAGATAAGTGTAAACAGGGAGGGAGAGGAGGCAGATGGATAAAGAAGCTTTATGTTCATGTGCTTCGCTTAATCTAATCGAACCACAAGTGGTGTGCGGAGACCGCATCAGTAAATCTAACTCGCACAAAATCCACTGATCTTGTAACCAGCGTGGCGGCACACAGGAAAGACATTCACAAAGGCTCTGGTCTCACCTACAGAGGCTTTTACTTTTGTTTTTTACTTAAAAAATAAATCCATGTGTAAACCAGAGAGGTGTGACACTAAAGGGAATCTGACTTATGTATTCCAGTATTCCATCCTTTTTTTTATTATTATTTGAGGAGAGAAGAAACATGGATCTTTTAGTCCTTTTCATGACATATTGTAATTACCAGATACATTTCTGAATGGAACAAGACATCACTATCATGAAAATAATTACTCAGATATTTGTGATAACGTTTGCTCTGTACATTCATATCTAATCAATAATAAAACACCGGCAGGACAATTATTAAAAAAAAAAAAGAAGCTAAATGTTTAAGAAAATACAACTTTTTCAGGACTTAATTGTAACAAAAGCTAGACTGGTATGAACAATAAATACTAGTGGCATTGCAGTCTGATTTGCCAGCCTGAAGCAGAAACTGGCAATGTCAAGGAGGGCGATGTTAATCCCCCCCACCCCACCCCCGCCCAACGTTACAATAACCCCTGTAGTGATTGATGTCCAGTCTTTTCTCAAGAATGTTTCCAAAACACTGTGAAGGTACTTTGTGTTTTCTGGACCTCTTGCGTCACGAGACGGCCGTCTTGGAGCTCTGTTGCCTCTTCTTCGCCAGCTCAGCCTGAATCTGCTGAGGGAACTGGTCCAGGTGTTTGTTCACACACCGCGTGCAGAACCTCTTGGTGTAGAAGAGACTGCAGTCCTGAAAGAAAAGCCCAGCAAAAGGTTCACACCGGTGCCCCAGTCGCACAGAAGCACCTGGTGGGACGAGACACATTCATTCCCAGGATTATTCGCTACACATTTGTGGGAACTGGATTCACTGATTCTGATAGCGTCACAGTCACGAAGATCACTCAGCAGGTCATCTGATGAAACAAAAAAAACAAACCCTGGAAATCACAGATTCCTCTGCCAGGTCAACAAGTGCAGCTTTTAAATTAGATTTTATGTCCCTAAACGGTGGAAGTCCAGCACAGTGGCAGGTCACACAGGCTCAAGGCTGATTTGTCCCTGCAGACACAGACCAACACTTGTGCATCGAAGGCTCAAGGAGCGTGTGATCAGCTGGATTACACGATCACGTTCTTGTGGCGTTCGAGGAGTCTCACCGATGCAACGCAGACACGCAGGCTGCACAGACTGCACGTCGATCCCAGGACCAGAAACTTCTCCTTCTCTGGACTGAAGGGGTCCTTCGTCATAAAGCACTCCTCAAGCAACCTACAGGAAGGACACACGGGGTTGTTAGCAGTGTACACCGATGGTTTTGACGCCGTAAATGTAACGTAGAGGTGGGATTGTTTTGGTTGTTGTCGTAGCGCGAGTCAGTCGCGCAGCGGCTAACGACGTTAGCTTTTAGCTCCCCGAGCTCTCGAAATGAGCCATTTCACTTACACTATTGCTCTGGTGTTGGGCGGTTTCTGGCCGTAGTAAGTAAAAGGGCTGCTTAAACCACATAGCTGGCAAGTAAATGTTTTTGGAGGGATATCACTCGTAGTTTGATCCATTTCCCTCCTCAGCACAAAGTTACATTAGTTCCTGGTTTCGCCCCCATTCGGTGAACGACCGTTTGTTTGCACGGTGCTCTACCGCCACCTAAAGACCTGGTGGAGTACTGCAACAGACAAGGCACACGGTCAATGTAGTATGATGTTAAATATTTAAATACTACAACGACCCTCGGATGTTTTTAGACTTTTACTGCTGAAAAGGCACTTTTAAATGTTTCACCTGTAATAATACACAGTTAAATGTATTCTTTTTGTCAGTTCCCATTTATTAAATATATGTGTAAAGAGTCAAGGCATGTTTGAGATAGATAGATAGATAGACAGATAGATAGATAGATGTAGAAGTAAATTTGTTCAGTACACACTGTTTAATCCCTTACAGCCCATGCATTCCTCTCTGCCCACACTCTTATTGTTCATTATTGACCAGTGGGTTATATTTCCTAGTCCCCAAACCCAAATTGTCAAAGTAAAAAACCCTTTAGAGAATTTTTTTTTCTGCTCTTAGAAAATATTTTTCTCCCCATGTTATCACTTGTCTTCAATAAGGACTAATTATAAGTTCTAGCAATGACAGTGTGATACAACAGGCATTTAAAAGAATATATTGAGTAAAGGATTTTTTTTTTTTTAATAAACCTTTTCTTTTTTTTTTTTTTAGTAGGCTCTTTTCTTGTGCACTTTAATATGACTCATGGAACTCAGGCTTAAATCATCCAGTCAAGCTCCATTTTTCGAGGCCAAGGCCCTCAGTTCATAGAGGCACATGTGCTGTTCTTCCTGGTCACCAAATTCTTGTCATATTTACAAAATAAAACAGGCACCACTTTACCCGATTATTGTGTTTATTGTGAAAATAGTCTATACAGGCCAGGCCAATACAGCTTGTTCTTGTTTTTAATAGGAGGATATGTACAAAACACCTTGTACTCTGTAACACTGAGAATCTCACTCTGAAAGAAACTGTTAAACCTGAGTTACTGCAATGCGATTAAAATCCATACATGAAATCACAGTATTAAAAAAGAAGAACAAAACGTAATATGTGGTGTGGTCACCACGGGGGGAAAAAAAAATGAGGTCAGACTGAAAAAATGTGTCACTTAATGAGAACTATGCATTGACCTGCATCAGTATCGTAGTGAATTTGTAGTAAGGCAGAAATAATAATAATGTGTGACAATTACATTTGCCTCAGGCAAAATCAGCACAATTGAGCAATATTAGCAGCAAGCCCCGTTGAGTGCATGACTTCAGCGGTCATATCAGGGCATCTTGAATATCCTGTATGTACAGTCAGGTTATAAACTATGTACATTTGCACAGCATGTTCCGATTAGCTTCTGTCCACGTGTGTGGTATTGATAGTTAATGCACAACTGAAAATGTGTAAAATGAAGATAACCCCCCCCCCCCCCCTAAAGTTTTTCATATTCCCATTTTATAACAGCTGCCTTCTAAACATGTGAATCTACATCTGCTGTACACTACTTACAGTACATTATTAATAAAATATTACATAATGTCATGTTATGCTGGATGCACACACCCAGTCTTGTGTTTAGAGTTAATATTTCAATGCACATCTAACTTTTCAATACATGTCCCGGTATATTTCTTGCAGCAGAGGGTGCAGCGAAGTGTCCTCCGTCGTCTTGATTTCCTGCACCAACTGCGCATGCTCAGTGACCAGCTCCCGGAGGTCAGCGAGTTTCTGCAGCAGCCTGGGAAACAGGAAGGTGTCGTCCGGATGGTTGGCCAGCAGGTGGAGCCGCAGGGCCTGGACGATGCTCTCCTGCAGCTGCTCCACCAGAAGTGCATTCACCAGGCCAGGGCGGTCTGACCGAGACAAACACAGGTCAGGGTTTGCAGATCTACACCTCCAAAGAAATGTCACATCGTCTGTCATCCGGGGCCCGTTACCTCCACAGCAGATAATAGCGGCCACAAAGAGGGCCAGATCACTGTCGTCCAGCTCGAGAGAGTTGAAGCGGGTTGCAAACTGGAACTTGGGCTCCATCATGTCACTGAAGGGCCGTCGGAGGCTCTTCAGAAACTCGCGGGTTATGAAGCCTCCGCCACGGGCCACTAAGAGCCCATCTTTGTTCATGCAGGAGGCCAGGAGGGTGAAAAGGGCCTCGTAGACGCCATACTTCAAGAGAGTCACCTGAAGTTGGATTATAAGGGCAGAAAGAAGGGCACGGAGGCATTTAAACACGCTTACTCTTTAATCTTGACTTGTCCCATGACCGCGCTGTGTTTAACCCACCTGATCATTCAAATCCAGGCTCTGGAAGCCCGGCACGGCCTTGGCGAACTCTGTCAGCTCCGTCACCGTCTCCACTGAGGCACTCTGGCAGCAGTGGAAAAGTCTGGCTTCGGCCTCGCTCTGTTGGAGCGCTCCACACGTCACCGCAGGAATCACCTGTCCGGCCTGACGGCTGCTCTCGGTCGCCGCCTCGTCATCGCTCACCAGGTGAGTCGCGAAAGTCTTCTCCGCCAGCTGGAAGGTCTGCATGTCGTGGATGATGAAGGGCTGCTGCGAGACACGGGAGGAAGAAACTATGCTTGTAGTGACAACAGTCGTGGACGGAGCTTTAAACGGGGGTTTTGTTCGTTTCCGTTACCGGGCTGCCGGTTTTCCCCGTGAGAATCAACCGCGCTTTGGCCTTGTTCATGTTGAAGTTCATCATGTACGCTTCGTGGATCTGCTTGACCAGGAGCTTGTGGTCAGCCTTCAGAGGGCTTTCCTCTTCTTTCTCCACCATCTTGCTCTCCTCCTTGAGCTTCAGCTTCTCCGCCTGGGGCATCCGACCAAACCGGATAGCTGGTGCAGAAAGTAAATAAAATAAAAATGCTCACCGTTACAAAGTACGACTAGAACTCGTCCAGCAAAAAAACGCAGACGGACACGTCGGGCTGCTGCTGTCAACGTGCACGTGTCCAAACAAGCAAACAATCTGGTGCTTTTTTTTTTTGGCTTCTATTTCCACTCCTCTGAGACACATCGTCCTCCTCTCATGTTTCCGACTCCGCTCTGCCTGCAAGTAGGAGGCCGCTGCAACAAACCCAGTGACCCCCTCAGCAAGTCAGCGCAGATGACAGGCCAGATGTGGAGCTCTACCAGCTCGTGGTTTTTTTTTCTTTCTTCAGTGTCAGGCCGACTGCAGCGGGACTTTTGTTCTATAAAAACCCAGGCAATTTAAAGCACATTGAGCCGGCGCGAAATCACAGAGGGACACGTTCTGCTGTCGGAAAGTGTTGACGGAGGACGTTATCGCCGGGGTTTTTACACAACTGTATTCACAAAGGCTTGTTAGAGCTTCTTTCACTGAACTTTAATCGCACTCTCAACAGGTCACTGCAGTAGGAATCCATGCAAGACCCTTGACCTCCAGCTATCCAGGTTGCATCAGGAAGGGCGACCCCGGATAGTCATGGCGACCCGGAAAGGCCGACGCACAAGAAGTATTCACAGCAAATAGATTTCAGAATGACTTTTTTAAATCCCCGTTTTCCAGTTGCTTCTTTTAATTAACAACTGGCAGCTCATTGTACTCGCTGTGCATCGGCAGGCAGGATAGTATGAACACAACTCTGACCGCAGGACTGGAAAATATGTCAGATTTAAACCGGAGGTGTCAAATTCATTTTAGTTGAGGCGCCACATACAGTTCTATTTATTGGCACAGTAACCTATAAATGCTGACAACTTCAAATTTTCAGTTTTGTTTGTTTGTTGTTTTTTTTTACTGTCGAAGAGTGCGAGTAAATTCCATATTTAATACACATTTTACCACAGTGATTATCTCCAAATGTGTTCAATGTGTTAGTTCGAGGTGTCAGTGTTGTGCTTTTCCTGCTAATGTTAACAATATGACATATTTTTTCTTTTCAGGTAAGTATTCAGCATCAGTTTCAGCCTATTCAGCAGCTTTAAATGTCAATTTCTATCGTCCTTATTCTGACAAGACAGTGAGTGAGTGCTGCCGTTGAGGGTTAGGGGTGGGAGACGTGTCACCATTACCGTTGTGGGACATGCCAACAGACAGGCACTTGTGGAATCTGCAGTACTGGCACTTGTTGCGGTTCTTCTTCTGGATCTTGCAGCTGCGTTCACACTTTTCATACTCGAGATTGAGCCTGATGGTCCGTCTGAAGAAACCCTAATCAAAACAAACAACAACAACAACAAAAAAAAAGGCGTTTAGCAGTCCTTAAGCACGTGTCAAAATGTTTCGATATATTAATAAAAGAAAAACATGAACGAGAAGCCCTTCATCACTAAAGACACTCGACTGTTGAGTATGATAACTGAATGTGTCAGACGTCTATATCTGCAGTGCATTATCATACCACACGTGTGTTTTATACACCTCTTTGGCGTGCGTGTCGACATAATGACATGCCCTTGAAGATGTGCTTCAAACGTGACCCTCCCGAGGAAGAGCCCTGATTGGAGGAGACGTCCTCGAGCCATCCAGCGCACACTGGGATACAGGGCAGGAGGGCAACACAAGCTAACAGATGTCCCACATGTGCGAAAACATATGATCCTCTGGTGCACGTTCGCTCGCACGTATCTACATCCCTGAAATTGCAGCGAGGACATTCCTCAACCTTCGCCGTCGAGAGGGGAATATAGATTTTCGGGCTGCACATCTGGAGCCACATGCTGGTTGAAAGGTATCCGCCATCGTATTACACAAGGTTTCAGCAGCGTTTCCTTTGAAAAAGAAATCCCGATCCACTCCCAATACGGGCTGTAAATCACTTCGGGTGACATTTGTAACCCCGAAATATGATTTTTGTGGGGGAAGATTGAATGAAATGTACACAAATACAGGGAAAGGAGAAGTCAGACTGATCTATAGTTGAAAAGGAGTGATCAGAAACCCGTTATAAGACAATGGAGCTGCTCAAGGAGGAAAAACAGATGTTGCGTGTTTACGCCAAGCATGTCATTGCACGTCTGTGTGTGTGTGAGGGGGGGGGGGCACGTCAGACAGCAGTACAGTATGAAGATTTATTGCCTGAGATGTGAGTAATAACACCTATGACACCAGCTAAGATCTGTGTTGGGAAACAATTTTCCTTGTGGCAAATGTGTTTTTTGCGCTTGTTATCATGTGATTTACTACTCCGCTCCTATAGACCGTCCTTGTGCGCCTATATTTCACACCATAATCACCACAGTGCTCTGCATTTACATTCCCACCCGCTGAAAGCTCCTCTCTTTCAGAGTAAGGTGTTGAAAACGATACACAGACGCGCCGCAGCGCAGAAAACCGTGACCACCGCATGCCACCGGCAGGAATTTTTTCCATGATGGCGATGACGCAATATTGCCAGTGAGGATATTCAGACGCCGCCGGAGTGCACTTCTCATATGTGCAGAGTCCACGGCAGTTCAAGGTCGACCTGTACCTCCGTGAGAATTGCAGCCATCTGGCACGGCCTCAGTGTCCGTGTCGGCAAGACGAGCGTTACCGGCGGCGACGTGCCGACGTGCGTCACGAGCCGAAGCCCCATTAGGAAGCAGGGCAGGTTTTGCAGCAATGGCTCCCATCTCAGATGTTTGTTGTGCAACCAACAGGACCGGGAAAAGTGGAGTTGTGAAACCTGGGCCTCTCCGCCGAGACGTTAACGGCCATGACACACTGAGAAAACAGGCCAAGTTGCGATACTAAACAAGCGTAGCGTCGATTACATTAGTGTAAGCACTAAGCTGTGGATTTCTTTGTTATAATCTGAATGGGGGTGGAGGGGGGGGCTATCTTCAAAGCAGACAAAGATAGAAGTCATAGCAAATAGCAAATAGGAGCTAAGATTAGCAGCAGCAACCTTCACTCAGCTTAGCGCGATACGGCGCTAAGACAAACTCACGTGACGCCGCAAACAATGCAGAGATTATCTCGAGTGCCTTTAATATGCAAACATGGACCTGATGACTGGGGACAAGGGTCTCTAGACACACAATGTCCTCTGCGCCACAGTTTTCTGATCAGGGGAATTTCCCACATCGGCGACAGGGGAGTCCTGCCGAGCAAAAAGTGATTCACTATTAAACTTCCAATCTCGCCAAATCCTTGACGAAGAATACACAAATTCCATTTATCATTTAATCCCGAGAGTGATTCTTTTGGGAGCGCGGTGATCGGCTCGGCGGCCGTCTGGTGCCGAGGACCAGCTCTGTGTGTTCATGAACATGAAGTGCGCTGGGCTCCGTGCCAAGCAGGGGAGAGGTGACAAGTCAACCAAGGCCATTGGAGTACCACACTTCACATTGCACGGCCACATGTCTCAAACTTTCCGCTGCCCTCTGTGTCATGCGCCTCCGCATGCCAGGGCCTCGCGTGTGTTAATGTGTTCATGCGCATCTGTAAATTTACACAGAGTTACGAGGGACAATCCACAACAATGTTGGATTTTCAGTTGGTCGGACCGTCCCCACGCTCCTCACCTTGCAGCCTTCGCATGCGTGCACCCCGTAGTGGAAGCCCGAAGCCTTATCCGAGCACACCCGGCACTCCAGGTTGAGGGGGCCGAGGCCGTCCTCCGAGCCCGCCACTGCGCCACACACACCAGAGGACGGGCTGGAGGCGGGAGTCAAGGTGTCTAAAGGGCGACACAACAGGGAGTGAATGTACAGGTCAGACTCCTTCGCCGTGTCGTGGGACATCACGGTCCAGACAAGAAGAGGAGGTTGATTAAACGGAACTACCACAGCATACAGTGACAGCAGCTGTAAAAATAACTAGAGACTTGAAAAAAACCACAACAAGCTTTTCAGGAAGTGAAGCAAAATGAATCAGACATTAGTAATGGAATGATTCCTGTCATTGACGCTCATATTCGACAGTTTGTCCTGCAGCTTTTTCCAGTCTTGCTCAAGGACACCGTTGTTTTCTACCTACCCAGTGAGATGGAGCTCCGACACCCGGGACCAGTACTCTGGTACTCCGGGAAGTCAAATCCGAGCGTGTCCCCGATAGACTGGGAGATATCTCGAAGGTCCTCCATCAGATCTCCACACAGCGGACTATCCAGGAGGGAGTCCCCCAGCGGGGACGGGGGGCTGTAGAGATCCCCCGCCATGGTGCTGCCGAACCAGCAGGTGCAACCGCTCACTCGCCACACTGTTGGGAGAGGAGAGTCACATTTTTTTATTTTATTGATCACTATAATCAGAATAAAAACAAACACACGCCTGGAGTCTCCTGCGTTTCATTGCTTTATAAAGAAGCGGCACAACATGAATGAAATCACGCATGAGTCAGTGTCTGTGTCCATCTTGGGGTTCTACACAGGCTGTATCCCACTTTCTCTTGGACTTGCCCAAAAATGGCTTAATGCAGAACAGATGTGCAAAAACACGAGGTTCAGGAGCATCAAAGAATGAATCCACAGTCTTCTTGGTTCCCTCGACCGGTTCTCAAGTGAACGCTGAACACAAAAATGTCATTTTCAGTCTTGAAAGACTTGAAATGCTTAATTTGTAAATTCTTCACTGCATATCCCACTGCTAAATTCCAAGTTCTAGTCACTCCTAGAGTAACTTCACTTCAATTCCAACAAGCAATAACTATAACTATTCATTTACATGAATAAACTCTGGTATTCCTCGTGGTATCTATAACCTATGACTGTAAACGTGTTGTGCAAGGGGAGGTTAAAATGTCCTTTCGCTAAGTGCAACGGGTTCGCAACCTGTAAAATAAACAAGTTTTTCTGGTTTTAGGTTTTGCCGCACAGCAGACAACCACCCCGAGGAAGAAGCCCTAATTTGAATTGATTCTCCTCTCTGGATTTACTAGTTCTGTAAGTTCTGAAACATTTTCTCTGTAAGATAGCCATGGTTTGAACCCAAATAAAGAAATGTGGAAGAATATGACAATTTAAAACAACTGAACCAGAGGGGAAAATGGCTGAAAAAATGCTAAAACTGCCACCAAAAGTGTCTAAAGATGTCGAAAAGTGCTAAATACAGTAATGAAAAACAACCGTTTTTTTTATTTATTGGCTTAAATTGTATGTAGAAAATGGTGGTTTATGTTCAATTTATGAAATTTTTGACCGTTTTTCAGCTCCAAACTAACTTGAATTGGTGGAAATTGAGTTAAAACAGAACTGTTGGTTGCAGACCTGTGACGCCGGGCCTTGATCACAAAGCGCGGCACGATGAGGCAACACACAGACGACTGAAATGAGGTTATTGTGTGAGAAGTGAACCGAGAGTCAACGGCAGCACGTTACGTCCAATCAAAGGTTTTCACAAGGTAAAGCCCCAATCTGTCCAGCCAAAGTACACATCAGCCGTGTCATTTATGCATACGCCACATTATAAATGGTGTTTACATTACGAAAGTGCGTTTCTCCATCCGTCTCCTGTGGATCACTTCTTGGACAAAAAAGTAAACAGTGTACCTGCCAGGGTTGTCAGTCCGTCTGAACAGAACAATGTTTTAATAAGTGGATCCTTTAAAGCATGTGTGTAGGAGCGTTTGGTGGGGCTCCCAGCTGCTCCCAGCGGGGCGGAGAACATCTGCTGGAGCCGTGGCCAATGCTCGTGTTCTGTAAGGCTCTCTCCGACTTCCAGCAATTCATCGCACCAGATGTTCCTATAGATTTATTTGCTTGGCGGATTAGAACTCTGCAGAGCTTCTTTTTTTTTATTATATATATATATATATATACTTTGGCAGGAGAATGTCTACGCTTTAATAAGAAGGAGGTCAAGAAGAAAGACCCACAAGTTGACTATCTGATAATACTGTTTATTTATCCTTTTTCATGCTAATTAAAACGAACTAGATTGTACAACTGGTACTTTCAAACTTCTTTAGGTGGTTGACCGAACCAGAGATGTTCTTTGTGTATCAAACGTGCCCTCAGTCAACTCTACAGACTAGGTGATTAATCCGGGCATGTTTGTTCTTGTTTATCTCGTATTTGTGTTGCACCATTTCAGCAGACAGGTCCTGACAGTACAGGACTGCGTAAGGGGGGGCTGGGGCGGGGGGGTAAATCAGATTGATTGTTTGGATGTATGCTCATCAATACTCTTCTTTCCGGTTTCTAACCAAATAATGTGACATTAAAGGTACAGTAATAAGCTAATAAAAGCAAGCAGGAGACATGAGGTCATCCCATTGATGTCTATGCTGAAGTCAGCATTTTAACCAGCCTGTCAGTCCTCCATCAAGAAGAAAAATACAGATTGATTAGAAAAACTATCTCACAAGAACAAACGTCCAAAAGTCAAAATTCAGACAAAGTTAAAGTTTCTCATTGTACAACAGTATCATTTCCTAAATCTTATGAGTTAAGTTGATGGACTGGTTTAACAGCAGCTTGTATCTTCGAATCAAACAGTCAAATGATATATTGGGTAAATTTCCATAAAGCAACAAACAGCAAGTAAAAAATAATTCATCTAGCAAACATCAAGCTGAAGTTTTTCCCCTGGTAGGTGCAGACATGACTGGATTCTATAGGAATCGTATTCCTATTATAGATGTTTAAAAGAGAAGAAGTTCCATCAGCCATCATGTTACTGGACTCTAACTCTTCTTTGATGAACTCAGTCTTATCAGACCAACTTGTGGTGACAAACCATACACTATATGACTTATTTGTAGAAGTTGAAAACATGTTTTGTTTCCCCTTTATTGTCAAATGAGCTGTAAGAGGTCACTGCGGTTGTTTACTCTCCTCAGGTTGGAATATGAAGAAGGGTGGGGGGGGGGGGGGGGGGGGGGGGTCGACAGGACTCAGGCTATTGCCTTTATTTCCCATTCCACAGATGGCTCCAGGTCCACATTGTGTTTTTAGTCCCAGAGGAACCACAGCCACAGACAGCCTGCTCTATCTTTAGGTCACAGGAGAAGAGGAAACAGGAGCTGTGACCAGGGACGTCTGATGGCCTCCACCAAGAGTCACACAACAAACTCACATTAAAGATCAAATCAGCTGAGCAGGTCAGAGATAAACGATCACCCATTTATAAAACCTCAGCAGGTCTGAGTGTATTGTTCTGACCTTTGATCTCTTTAATCAATCCCCCCACCCCCCCACCCCTCTCCCGCAGGTAAACCATTTATTTAAATGTCTCTTTATTTGTGCTGCAAAACACAAACAAGACTGACAAGTCAGGAAGTTCATCTGATGCTTTTGAAAACAGAAACAAGACGTCTGCGGCCGCAGCAGCAGCTTGTTAAATCAACACCACGCAGAGACCCCCGAAGCCTCTTTAAAGTTTTACAACTATTACCTCACAGGGAAATAAAGCTTGTGATTTACCTTCGGAGGTGCAATCCGAGACATTCCCAGAGTCCGTTGACAGAGGAGGAAGAGGAGGAGGAGGAGGAGAAAGGAGGACGATTTGATCCCGCGGATCTCGGTGGTCTCTGCCGAGGAGCTGAAGCGTCGCCTCCTCCGTCAGGGAACTTTCATCCTCCGCAGGAAATAACGCAGCGAGCGAAGCGCCGGCGTGACGCGCACACCTCCGGACACACCTATGCGCTCAGCCAATCAGCGTCCGCCGGGCCACGCGCCCGCTTTTTTCCGCCGGGGACGTGATGCGAGGCGGCGGGAGAGGTCAGGGGAGAGGTGCCCGGTGATGATCCGTTCCCTCCGTTCCCCCCCGGTAAAAACACGGGACGGCCATAAAAAGCCGGAGCTGTTTGGCTCCCCCTGCCTGCTGCCGGGCTCTTCATTAGAACGGAGGATAATCTGGAGGAATTATACAATAACCTCTTTTAATCGTATTATTTAACTCAGTCTGGATTTTCTCGACTACTCCACATTTGTCAGATAATATCCAGACATGCTGTGGAAGTGATTCTTGTAATTAGATATAAAGATCACCTTATATTACTTATGTAAAAGGTCAAGAAATCATGTTTTATAACACATAAGTGCCAACAAACACTCTGACAACAAACTGAGTGAACTCTTCACTGTGATTGAGGATTATTTGATATATTACAATATTCTTATTAAACTTTGTTATTAAATGTGTATTTATTTTTATTTAGCATCTAAACAAAACATAATAGCTGTTCCTTTACTGTATCATTAGTTTTTCTCTCTCTCTCTCTCTCTCTCACACACACACACACACACACACACACACACACACACACACACACACACACAGACACACACACACACACACACACACACACACACACACACACACACACACACACACACACACACACACACACACACACACACACACACACACTTCTTGGTTGTCTATCTATTAAATTTAAAATGTATATTTTGTCTGCTTTTACCAATAATTGTTTTTATTAAATTTTCCTATGCAGCTTGCCCATAAAACAACAAAAATTATTTTTTCCAATGTATATTTACCATTCTTTGTTGAGGTTTACCTGTTTGTGGAAACAACTATATACCCTGTTAGGAAAAAAAAAATCAAAGCTTAATCCAATAAATAAATGTTTAACTATAACAGTACAGTTGTTAAATTTCAATGTAAAATTCTAATTCATTTTCGAGATGTAGAGCGTAAATCATTATAAGAGAACAAGATGTTTTTATTTCTGCTTTTTGCCAGTGTGTAGATTCTATTTGCCTCCTTTGGTTGGATATTAATGAAGAAATGGGTCATTCTGGGTCAGAGTGATGAGTTTCTTGAGGCTTTGTCTGCTCTACTATCAGTTAATTACACCTCTAAGGTACAGAATATATATTTTTTTCCTTTTACTCACACGCTGAACAAATGTCTCCCGGCGTAATTTGCTCCCTTTTCTTTGTGACCTTTACTGAATAGTGAGATACACTTTTTGTCACATTACTGATGTGAAACACTCTTCACATGCAACATGATGAAGCCGAGCGAACACGTGAAATCGTTCAGATGTATACAACGTCTTTAAGTTACGACTATAATACGCGGCTGTCTGCAGTGTAATCCCCTGTTCTTCCTTTACGGCTCTGCTATGAAGCCTCGTTAAATGTACAGCTCGTGAGGTAAATCCAGCAATAACTGTACATCCTTTGTCAGGACTGTCAATCTTGTAATATCTGGCGCCATCTACTGCAAACCCCTGCATGGCATGTCATGACTCGTCTCCATCCTGGGACTTATTGGGATGTATTGTCTTTTCCTCTTGTGTAGAGAATCTCGATCACACTATGGGTGCTCAGTGTCCTCCTATACGAATAAGTAGGAGGGTGATTATTTATAGTTTATTTGCTTTTGCCCCTCGCCACCTCGTTTTCTGCTCCACAACTGCCCTCACACTGTGTTCCACCTTTTCTTTTTTTTTATTATCATAAATTGATTTAGTTTGTCATTATTTACAAGGGAAAAAAATCCAGAATGAATGACCTTAGTTTTTAAGACAAAAAGACAAATAATGAAAATGTTTTCCACACACTTGAAAACATTTTTTCTACAGAAAAGATGAAAAGATAAATGTCGGAACGCTCCACAGCCGCCGAGGCTTTTAAAGATTAGTATATCAGCATGTAATGGGCTCCTTCAGGGGGATTACGGGACAGAACAACATTTCTAATGTTTCATTTCAATAACTAAGACTTTGCCGTTGCATCTCAACACAGTGAAAAAGATTAGACTCCAGTCGTTGTTTGCTCGGCTGTTTTTTTCCTCAAACTTTATTCAATTAGTGAAGAAAACATACAAAAATGAAAACACAATTGCTGCATTAGAAAAACTAAGATTACATTTTTTTTGGTATTGACACTCACCCGTTCGGTGAAATCTTAGTAAAAAGGCCAGGTTTGCTCGTGAGCAGAGGGGTGAGGGGGGGTTCGAGTGCTCCTGTGATGTATTGCTGCCCTCCAGGGAAGGCAGTAGGTTGTATAGTTAGCTCCTGATGGGGGCAAAATCACAACCCTGAAACCACACAACCTACTACCTCACCCTGTACGAACACCATGAGTCGCCCGGGTGGGCCGGGAGCAGTTGATGAGGATACAGTGAATTATACTGAGGTTATTTAAAAAAAATAAAATAAAAAATTGTATCACATGATGAGGAAAAGTTG
Organism: Lipophrys pholis; assembly: GCF_963383615.2. Taxonomy (NCBI): domain Eukaryota; kingdom Metazoa; phylum Chordata; class Actinopteri; order Blenniiformes; family Blenniidae; genus Lipophrys; species Lipophrys pholis. Next base: position 13,080,272 of record NC_137644.1, on the reverse strand, counting down.
CATTTACATAAAAAAAAAGTGTATTTTTTAATTCTTAAGAGAGAAAATAGACTACATATATACATGAAACGTCACAAATATACTCATCTAACACCCTGCAGGACCTCGTTTACGATAAACATCAAACTGACTTTGCAATTATTACCACAAGTCACTAAAAATGACAAACGTTACAGGTCGAGTTAAGACGAAGACACAACACAAACATAAGGGCAGGTGACCCTGGGGTTTAATTTCCCTCTGTGGCGGTGGCGGTGGACGAGACGCCATCACAGTCGCTTCAGGAAAGACAGTAAGTTGTATAGTCATCTGACAGCTTGGGAATGACCCTAAAAACTATACAACCTACTACCTCACCCCAAAGGACAGTCGGTCTCCTGCCGGAGGCTCCGTCGTCACGCCGCGATCCGCCGTCTCTGCGGCGACGGAAAGTCAGAACGGTCCAGAACGACACGGGAAACGCAGAGAAGACGTGACGGGTGATTGGTTACAGACTGAAGATGTAAAACGTCATAAATTTCAGTGATTATACAAATTCTTTTAGAACATTATTGTATTTCACGAATGTACACACACACACACACACACACACACAAACAGACATATTCATTTATTATTATCAATTGTGTGTAAATCAATTTCTTTTCTTGGAATTGTCTGGATAGCGCTTTGTTACTGTTTGTCGTTTTAAATATAGAATTTACTCGGCGTGTGTGTGTGTGTGTGTGTGTGTGTGTGTGTGTGTGTGTGTGTGTGTGTGTGTGTGTGTGTGTGTGTGTGTTCGATGAGAGGGTATTACTGTATTTGTTTATATTGTGTAAAACATTGTTTTTGAATGAAAGCTGCTATAGAAATACAGATTGATTGGCTGCTTCCTCCCACCGAGGCGCCCTGCAGAGCACCACAGGTAATCTTCCTTCCTTCCTGTGTCCATCAATCTCTACTCGTCTTCTTCAGAAATACCTTTCTTTTTTTTAAAAACTCTGTACATATTGAATTTATTCGCTGTCAAGCTTTAACATGTACATACTGATATTAACTTTTAAACATTTTATTCTATTTATTTATGTAATATTTTATAATTATTTGTTAAATTTGCAGCACTGTTGAGAATTTATCAGGGATTAATAAAGTGTTTCTATTCTATTAATTTAATATTTTCCAGTTTTTACACTTACATATATATATTTCATTGGAAAAATCTAGTTTTTCTCAATAATTCAACCTCAATTCAAAAGTGCTCACTTAATAAATGCATATGAATTTATATCAAATTGTATATCTGTTCTCATTTTCTTTCTCCGTTTGGAGGTTGCAAATGAAAGTGTTGAGATACTTCCTTGCGTGTCACTTGAGCCCGCCGCAGGCCGCCTCATCGCCGCGGGCCTGCGAGGTCTGTCCACTCGCCTCGTCTCAGGTTTCCTGAGAAATGAGAAGAGTGAGAGTGAGCTCAAAGGTCGTACTTTCACTACGTGTCAGACACACGAGCAGAGCGCGGCGACACAGTGTGTGTGTGTGAGTGTGTGTGTGTGTGTGTGTGTGTGTTGGTGAAGGGTCAAGGCGACAGGTTGTGGTTGTTGCATGGAGCTTCCTGCTCTGCTGTGGTTTCCCCTCGAGCCGGAGAGCAACGGGGGAGACGTGAGCGGAGCGAGGTGTGTGCTCGGACTTATAAAAAAAAAAAAAAATGAGTCAGTGCCTTAACTTCTCACACGCATTCACACACACCGGTTTGTGGCTGTTTTATTGCAGGGCGGTTATCCCATAAATGCCACACAAATCTCTACGTGAGCTACTTAATGTCCGAGCCTTTCATGGTAAATGTGTGTGTGTGTGTGTGTGTGTGTGTGTGTGTGTGTGTGTGTGTGTGTGTGTGTGTGTGTGTGTGTGTGTGTGTGTGTGTGTGTGTGTGTGTGTGAGGTATCAGGTTTACACAGGAGAGGGCCTTTTACTTAAAGGGGTCATTGCAAGTACATTTAGATAAATGATGATTTATGAAGGTTCATTTTTTTTTTTTTTTTTTTTTGCTGCACTGAGAAAAGACCTGGAAAACTAAAGGGAAAACCTTTTTCCAGAAACAACGTCTCCGTTACACGGGATGATTAAGAGACCTCAATCTGAACTGTTGGAATTGGAAATGACGTTTCCCAAACACACACACACACACACACACACACACACACACACACACACACACACACACACACACACACACACACACACACACACACACACACACACACACACACACACACACACACACACACACACACACACACACACACACACACACACACACACAGGCCCTAATAAAAGCAGCTGACAGCTAATTTTATGGATTATCTACATCGTGGGTGTCTTCGGTTCACCGGCCACATAAAGTCTGATCTCACACCAGTAAAATGATAAAAGCATAATAGTTAAATAACAATAACTCGAAGATTTTCTCTTCGTTTTAGTGGAACAACAAAGAAAAAAAAAGAAAAAAACCCGATATAATCACCAAACTGTTCACATTTCATCCACTTAACACTAAAGCTATGACGAAAACCTGTAATAAGAATTTAAAAAAAGAACTCCTACAAACATAAACTTGTTTTTTACATTCACATTTTGTTAATTTTCTTCCTTGGCCTAAGCTCGTACACGCTGCTGAACTGGATTGCACCGATGAGGATTAATAAAGTCGTCTTCGTGTGATTCTCACGTGTTCCTAACGTGAACAGAAACTCGTCACCTCTCAGGATTTCTGCAGACGTCAGCATGCATCTCCAGGCAAACCTGAATTTGGTGCGAATGCTCCTTGAGCAATGAGGTGGATTATTTGCTGCATCACCCAGACAGACTGGGAACAGCAGTTGTTTACTTTTATGGAAGAAATTGAAGTAAACATCATCGATGTTATATTTTCATACTTCTGATCGCCGGGTCAAACCCCCTTGTTTGGGCCACACGTTCGACATTCCTGATCTAGAACAACCAGAGAAAATGTATTTCTGGAAGGCTGAGAACCGGATTTAGACGTAATTTAATGAGTTTGGCGCTGCAGACTAAGGTCCTTTCACCTGTTTTACTGTAGGCAGGCAGAAACCACACCGTTCTGTTACATTCTGCTAAAGTTAATTTCATGATATTTTAAATATCTAGAAATTATGTTCATAAGAGTGTAATCATTCCATCATCTAGTTTTATTAAAAACTAGACGATGTTATAAGCTCGAGGTGAAATGACACAGGTTTGGATGAAGTGTCAAATCATGCTGAATTAATAAAGACGGACCAGGACGGTTCAGATTAGGCCCTGCGCTCTCTGAAGTGACGCGTGTCTGCAGTGCTGGAGTAAAATCTAAAAATCGGGCAAACAGGAACCAAAAGCCTTCCGTTTCATCTCGTGGCGCCACTGGAAAAATCGGGCAAATCAAACGACGGACGTGAGACAAAAACCCCATGACACTGAATCACACTCGTGACTGTATTTGTGCGGCAGTCTGCTGATCCGCGCCGCGGCCCAAACTATCGACGGAGGGTTCAGAACGAGGCGGGAAAAGAGTCTCTAAGACGTTTCAGGGCTCCTTCTTAAAAAGTGACTCCTGCATGCAGTTAAGCAGAGCCGCCAACAGGTGTCAGGTCTGCCCCAGAGCGTGGCGGCGGCGGCGGCGAGCATGAGTGCAGAGAGGACTCCCGTCACAATCAGGCCTTTGTGCAGTTCCGGGGTGCCAGCCGGTGTGCCCTCGTGTCCTGTTTCCCTCTAATCTTCATTTGACCTTTAGGCTCACGGCTTTTCCCGGCCAGTTTTTCCTAACTTATTTCCTTTAAGGGGATTATCTTGGAGCTACTGCATAGATGCACTCATTGACACTCACACACACACACACACACACACACACACAGAAGATATATATATGTATACGTGTCGAAGCTATTTATTAAGACGTGTCACTCTCTGTCACATTGGCGTGTTCGAGACACGAATGGCCAAATTTGACAATTTGGAAAGCGTGTTCTGTGTCTGAAGGCGGAAGAAGGAACCGAATCATGCCAATTCTGTCTTAAAGACCAAAAACACTCCGGCTCTTATTTCTTTTTTTCTTTTTTTAACCTTTAAAATGCAGCTGCAGAGTGAAAACCAAATACACACAAACATTGGAGTTAACATGAGAAAATTAAATAATTCCATAATTATTTAAGTTAAATATATATATGTGTAGATTCAATAATTTTTTTTTTTAAAAACCTCATTTTAAAATGTAAAAAAAAAATTGTGACCTTGGTCTGGATGAAAGACCAGGAAAAAAAAAGTTAATCCCAAATCATGAGCCTGCAACAGAAAGAGACAGGCAGAGAGATAAATATAATTACACACACACACACACACACACACACACACACACACACACACACACACACACACACACACACACACACACACACACACACACACACACACACACACACACACACACACACACACACACACACGGGTCATAAACCTGCCAGGCAGTTACTTGACTGTATCATTAGTACAGATGTAACATATGTTAGAGTGATCAAGGCTCAGGATCCTGCAGCTGAATATAGACGGGATAACTACATTACTGCATAGTAGAACTGCATTACTGGGATGAAGGAGCTTAAATCCATCCCTCTGAGAAGCTTTCTGACAAGAGGAACTTGTTTCTCCCTCCGTGTCACAAGAATTACAAATTATAAGTTGTGGATTCATGTGTAACTTTTATTTAAATTTTCTCCAGTTCGACAGATTTACATTCATTTAACATCTAAAATTATATGGTGAATTTAAGTAAATTGTTATCATATTAAAATATAGGCTACCGCAGTTAAACAGGTATAAAATATATATATAAAGCTGTAAAATTTAAATTGTTTGACTTCATTAATTTTTGAAGTGACAAATAATTAAAACAAATGTGAAAATATGAATTAGTAACAATGTGCAAGCCCCCACCTCTGTCTCTCTCTCTCTCTCTCTCTCTCTCTCACACACACACACACACACACACACACACATCACGAAAAGCGTGTAATTATAGAAATTTACACACAAGAAACTTTATGTATATTTTATATGTCTGAATTAAAAATGTAGTTCTTAAAAAAAAACTATTATGTTTGTTGTTTTTAAAAGTACTGATGAATTTGACAAAGGAGAAATTAAATAAAACAAATATAATTTATTTTATTAATGTCCTATTTTTATAAACATAGTTGAAATTGAAAATGAGTTTTCCCTAAGTCTCACACACACACACACACACACACACACACACACACACACACACACACACACACACACACACACACACACACACACACACACACACACACACACACACACACACACACACACACTAAATGCAATGTTCTCACATGAAACATGCTTCAATAAAAAAATTCTTCCTGCAACACAAAACTTGACGGCTGACCCAAATTCTTCCTCACATATCCAATTTTCCTCATACACACACGCACGCACACAAAGTGTAACCGAAGCACAAAACTTCCCAAACAAATCTTCCACCTTCTACTTTTCTGCTTAACAAATTCAAAGTCTTTTTTTTGGGGGGGGGGGGGGTAAATGATCAGCAACAAAGATCATTCAGTCTCACACTTCCATCATAGTTTTAGCCGCTCTGAATAATAATCAATAGCAAACACGTTTAACAAAATCTAAATTGCGCACGTTATCTAAAAAAACAACAACCAATAAACAAGTGTTTTACTTTGTAAAATGGGGCATTGTGCGATTTCAGTCCATGTGTGTGGATCATACTCAAACGCACCTGTGTCTTTGACTGAGACTGTGTGGCCATCTGTAGTGCATGCTTTGTGTGCGTGTGTGTGTGTGTGTGTGTGTGTGTGTGTGTGTGTGTGTGTGTGTGTGTGTGTGTGAATGCTCAGAGGAGGAGGCTGTGCCCTGCACTCCTTGCGAGAGGCGTGGGAACCCCATTCATCTCAGGAGCCAGGGTTCATTGTGGGGTACACAGCATCAAATGTGTCTGGGGTGTTTGGCCGCGTTTGAGTGCGAGAGTCCTGTGTGTCTGCGACAAGATGTGGTCCGATGCGCTTTATTCTCGCTTATCACGTTTCCCTCACTTTTTTTTCTCCTTTTTTTTTCCCCCCCGTGTGTTCTTTAACAACAGTCTCACAATGTGTTATCAATTTTCTCTCCAAGGAATCAGTTCGGGAATTCAAATAATTGGCGAATAACACAGAATCGGTAAACTCCATTAAAAGCGAATAAGCTGCCATTAAAACCACAAAAAAAAAAGAAACAAAAAGATAAGCGAGTGTATTTTTAATCATCTTTACAAAAAAAAAAAAAAAAAAAACCTGCTTTGGAAATTTACCAATATTACGAGGTGGAAAAAATATTTTTTGGGATGCACCGATTAATTACGCTAACGTCGGCTTCTAAGTTTTCCTGAAGTCTGTATTGAAAACTACAATGCAGCCCTCCTAAAATACTGTGCATACAGTATGTGTGTTTAAGAGTTACACAGATAACATGAGGAGGACACAGCAAGAAACAAACATCCTACATCTGAGTGCCGCTCTGTGTTCGGTTTTAGTGCTGCACCTTGTGAGCCGATTAATAATGAGAATAAGTTTTAACTCCTGAGTTTTCGCCTGACTGGAGGTCTCAGTGGATGCGGTGAGCACGGGGACCGACGTCAGGGTTTCCTGCAGGGCGACAGTGATAGAGGAGCTGGTGCCAGGCCCTGTGGTGGGAGAGTGGTGGATGAATAGGCCTGTCAAACGTAGGATGTAGGTGGGATGACTACAGCTATCTGAGATGACTCACGCTGCCTCCACTCCTACCTTTTGGTCATGGTCGACTCTGATGTGCTGAGGTGTTCAGTATAAAGCCACACACACACACACACACACACACACACACACACACACACACACACACACACACACACACACACACACACACACACACACACACACACACGCACACACACACACACACACACACACACACACACACACACACACACACACACACACGGACGATCAGTGTGGAGAAAAAGACGATATTTTCAACCTGAGATTGTTTATAAAAAACGGATAATCAAAAGATGCATGACGGCGTTGATGAAGGGTGTGGCGCATTTTTTAATTATGTGAAAAATGTGACAAATAAAAGCCCAAATTAAAGCTCGATATTCTTTTTCGTGTGTGACGCATGTGTGGAAAGAATGTTGATGAAACCTCACATTTAAATTTTCTTTTTTTTTCCAAAATAAAAAGCAAACTGCTCTTTTATAGTCACCTCTGAAATGGGATGGTATAGCTCATATTGGTCAGAATATAACCAAGAAAGTGTTTACAGCCTGTTGTGTTGCTTGTTTTTGCTGTTAAGAATGCAAAAAAATCTAAATAAGCATTTTAAAGTTGCCCCACGCGAATACAGCACTACAAACTGTATGTACAAAACGACCGTTCCAGCTTTATTACAGCTACGTGTCAATGTCGACCCGTTTTCAAATCATATACCGTCTCTGACAGACAACAAACGTCACACCGGTTCAGGAGAATCGGGTTTTAAATACAGGAATAAAGGGTGAATGACTGGGGCAGAAGAAGAGGGAGAAACGTGCTCACATAGGGACTGAGAGAGAGAGAGAGAGAGAGAGAGAGAGAGAGAGAGAGAGAGAGAGAGAGAGAGAGAGAGAGAGAGAGCGTTGTGGTGGGGCTCGGCCTTGTGTAGCAGGCCTTGTCTGGCCCTTAGCCCAACATTACACCACTAGTCCCTCTCTGCTCCCTCTGAAACCGTTTCTTTATCATACCCAGAAAAAAACTCCGGCTGGGAATCAAAACTAAAGGTCGGAGCATCGCAGGGAAGACTTTGGCTGTGTTTCGTCATAATTCAAAGTCCCATGCCATTTTCCTCCTGGTTTGCCTATATATAGTTAAGCCCTCTCTCCCCGGATAGCCCTGGAGGAAACAACACCCAGACACCACGTTTACAGACACAAGCGTGGAGAACGGGTCCAACCATGTAGCGCCCCGCATTTGTTAAGCCAAAAGATACCCTCAGCATGCGCGTATGCCTCACAAAGTAAGTATACATGCACCCAGACTCTTACCTCGACACCCACACATGCTCTCTCGACTTACCCGGTGAGACTTTGAAGCGCCTGGCAGACACCAGAGCCATCGGCTATCCGGGATGGAGCGAGAAATCTCCGACGTTCACAGTTCTGGACTCGTCGGGAGCTGCACAGTGTACGTCCACAGATCCTCTCTGTAGGGAAGGGCAGAGAAGGAGCTCGAATTCAGTCACACAGCTCTGCACTCTCTGCAAGGAGTAGGCGGGCACGCCAACGAGAGACCCATTCAGAGTCCCAGAAAGTACCAGCCTCCCTCTCTGTCTGCCTCAACGCCTTGGCTGTGTGTCTGTCTGCCCCCCAGTCTGGGATTTACCCTGACGATCCGGCTGCCTTGCCCCAAACCTGTCTCTAAGCCTCGGGTAACCAAACCCCAGCTAGCTGCTTTCTAATATTTACTAAACCACTACCTCTCTCGTCGCTCCCCTGTCTGCCACCTCCTAGTCTGAGACTGTCAGGGCCCGCCACAATGGGGAGGCCATGTGGGTTTCCCATGGAGTCGCGTGTTCCTCCCGTCTGGCAGTTAACAAGGCTTTGAATGAGGAATGTTAGCAAACAGAGCTGCTGAATGTCGGATGAATGCTAAGCCAGGCAGCCAGTCATATCACAGCACTGGCCCGGGCATATGAATAATGCAGAAGACTTGGCAGGGAGGATAGGCGGAAAGGCTCCGCCTCTCTCTGCCCCTTCCTAACTCCACCCGCCCCTCCTTCTTTTCCCCGCTCGAAACTCAAATGCCTTCACGGGAGCAAGAGAGACGAGCGAGAGGGGGAAGGAAGAGAATTCAAGATCTCTGCTGCTACTCACAAACAGTCCTGCGAGAGGAAAAGAGTTACACATGTACACATACGGAGCTGCTACAAATCCGTTCCTGAAGCACGACACTTTTTTCCTGTCGTTGGGAACATATCACACTCTTTTTTGGATTTTTGTGTCTTTTGTGTAGAATTGGCACCTGTCCCAGAAAAAGCCCCATCGCTGCTCCGCCCTCCTGCTCCCCTTTCACTGGAGACTGCCCGAGAGAGCGAGAGAGCGAGAGAGAGAGAGAGAGAGAGAGAGAGAGAGAGAGAGAGAGAAGGCAAGGGGGGCATGAGAAAGAGAGGGTGGGGCAGAAAGCCCAATAGAGGGACAGGTTTAAAGATGGAAAGGGTGAGGAAAGGTGGAGGGCAAAGTACATAAGGGCAGAGAAAAATACACGAAAATACTCAACTTGATACAAGAAACATGCAGATGTAATGCGAATAAAAAAAAAAGAGCGGGTCCAAAGATAAGCATGCAACCAACTGCTGCCTTCCTCCAAAGCCTTAATGGAGGACCCACGAGGAGAAAAAAAAACCAGGCATGGCGCGCAATCAAGCAACACAGCCTCAAGACCTTTGCAGCAAAATCACAGATTCTACCCAGTCCAGTTTATCTGTACCGGCAACCCAGGCGAAGAAGACGTGAGCGAACGCACGAGGAAACTCGTGTTCCAAGAATGTCTTCAGGAATGGCGCTGTGATCACGAAGCAGGAGTCAAGCAACGCCACTTGTTGCATGATATAGAGGAGCAGATCTTGCAGAGAGAAATGAGAGCAGGCAGAGGGTTAAAATCCTGAGACTGGGAGTAGTAAAAAATCCCTCCCTCTTTTGGCACAGACCAGCTAAAGGGGAGGGCCTGCTCTGTAGAAATAGCAGCAGAGCGTTTTTCCCCTCTTTTTTTTTTTTTTTTTTTTCCAGAGCTGCAGCGTCCTAGTCTACCCTCTCGCATGTGGCCGGGACCCAGGGAGAGAGGAGGAGGAGGAGAGCGATGGATAGAAAAAGAAGCGAGAGCAGAGAGGGGAGGGGGCGAGAGAGGGAGGGGAGAAGAGACGTGAGTGGAGGAGAACGAGCTCAGCTGATGATGAAACAGGGACGTGTGGGAGTGCGTGTGCACTACGCGTTTTCATCACTGGCACCGGTGCAACGTGCGCATGCACGGGGCAGGGTGGGGAGGCAGCCAAGGTGGCGGTAGAGAGTTTGAGGGGTGGGGGTGGGGGGGTGGGGGACACGGTGCACTTTTTCTGAAGAGGAGAGTCGTCGCAAAGACGCATTCCCGAATGATTACAGGATTCTGGGACGACGTGCAACACCTGATTCTAAGATTCTAAGATTCGAGCAAAAGATTAACAAAGTAGCTCTATTATTTATTATTTATTTTTTTCCAGAAGCTGCCGCTGCTGCGTTGAGTTTGCGAACAGCCATTTTTCTTTGACCCACGTGTCCTCTAACACAAAACTTCCAGGCGGCGAGGAAGCTCTAAATAAAGGCCAAAAAAAAAGAAAAGAAAAGAAAAGAATGGCAGGTACGATTAGTGACGAATTCTGTTTGGACCCGGGGCGTCCTTTTGCATGATCATGCTCAGGAGTTAAAAAGCTCAACGATCCGCCTTGGCACGCAATGAAAACCAGATAAGCACCTGGGTGCGACTGACCCGCCATGATTGCAACAGTGAACGCTGCTGTAAAACCGTCTAATATTTACCGCAGTGCGCCCGCTATGTGCCATCGCCAGGCCACCTTCACCCTGCTGCGAACCGCAGCAGCAGCGGCGGCGGTCCTGTGCGCGAACAAGGAGAGATCTCAGGCAGGAACCGAGCGATAAAATGGACTCTGCTGATGACTCCGCTCATGTCCCGCACCCTCCTTCCCCCCGCCGCCTCCCGTTCTGTGTCCAGCCTATTCTGTCTTGCACCCTTTCTTGTCCTGTCAGTAGCACAGTTAAAGCCTACAGTAATAAACAGCCCTGCACTGAGCGTTTCCCTCAGCCAGATACCACCCCTGCTGTCTCCCTTTATCCCTCCGTCTCTCTCTGGCTGTCTCGTGCACACCTGCTAACCTCTGCATCAGCACGCTGAAGGTTGTTTCACACCCGTCCCGGTCTCCACCCAAAACTTCCCTCCCCGAAAAAACTTTTCTCTGTGGCCAGAATGTTGCAATGCCTCGTCGCTGTTTTCAACAGATTCCCCCATGGCAAAGAAAAAAAAAAAAAAAAAAGACAACTTCCTCTCTTTTGGACACCATTCCCCTCCCCTTCAGTCTTCTCTTTCCCAAAAGGAACTCAGAACTCAACACTGGCAAAATTTCCCCCCTCTTCTCTCCCCGAAGTAGCGGCCGTACAAAAGAGAGGAAGAAAAGGGGAAATTGTCCAACAAAACGTCGGATTTCACATTGAGCAGTGCAGCTAGCTAGCCTCGATTTTAAATCTGTCGTTCTTTTCCACACGTCGCCTGACGAGGATTCACACACAGTCAAACAGATGGAAGGTGCAGAAACCTCCTCATCTTTAGTTGGTTTTTTTTTTTGGTTTTTTTTAATACAGATGTTCCTCGACTGGGGAGAAGTTGGCAAAGAAAACAGCAAGTACGAGCTGGTGAACAGCAAAACGAAGGAACATGGCCGCTTGGTTAGCTGCAGTGTGTCCTACCTCGTTGCTCTCAGTCTAGGAGGCTGGAAGAAAAGGCGTTACGCTGCTGTGTGCCTTTCTACCTCACAGGACGGACTTGGAGAAAGAGAGAAAGAGGGAGAGACAGCGAATGGGTGCACTTGTCTTGCAGAACTCTCCTCAGTTTTCCACGGGCTACAATAAAACTCTGTTTCTCTGTGTTCTGTTTCCTGCTGCACCGCCGCACGTATCACAAACACACGATGCACAAAAAGACGGAGGACGGGACAAAAAGGACTCCCGATCACTACCGGGGACAGAAATCAGGCAACCGATGGTTTCAAATGCAGTTTATCGAGATAAAAAAGTCGCTCAGGTTTCCTGATGAGAGAAAATAAAAACGGGTCGGGGACCAAACGGTTACCGGGCTGAGCCCTGTGACGTCACATCTCGCCACGTCTTTGAGCCAATTGCAAGTGCCACAAGTGCAAAATTTCACTGCAAGTGCAGGCTGACTGCACAACAAACAACGATGTAAACATAATGCACGTCGCCGCTGCAAATTGAAGACGTGTCCCCCTTGTTCTTCATCAACCAGCAGAGACACTGTTTCTGCAAGTCAGTTGTTTACCATCTAACATGTGGCAGGAATTCAAAAAACTTGGCAGGGGCCGCTGCACCGTACGTCGTGCAGAGTTCATGCGAGGATACGGCTCTGGTTTTGGCTCGGCTGCCAACTTCTGACACTGTAGCCCTCTGCGCGGCCTCGCCCCTGCAGGAGCGGCCTGCGTAATGCTGCCATTGAAGAAACTCCAACACGAACAACCTCCTTTATGACATCTTTATATGTCCACAAACACAATCTCCTCCATATATTAACAGAACCTCTTCACCTCCAGGTGAACGCCGGGCTGTGGACTGCCTTGCATAGTGTTTACTGTAATTGCGCAAAGAATTTATTAAATTGCCGACGTGTGATGCTGCCTTGATATGAACATCTGCTGCTTTGGAAGTAAAGACAGATTAGATGCCGGAAAGATCCTTTAACACCGAGTGTCTAAGTAAATCTTCCAGTGATGTACGATTCACCATGAGAACGTATCTGTGAATATCTCACAGCCAACACGAGTTTTAATGCACAATGAAGTCAATGATACAATGGTCTTATCAGACTTTTAGTGTTTTTACATCCTCGTGAGTCATCCGGACACACTATTAAAAATACACAAACATACAGAGATTAGGATTTATAGCACATACACACTGTCACGATATTCAATGACGCAAAACACAAGAAACTGCACGAATTACAACATGAACTGCAGTGAAATTAAAGCGTCTCATCTGAAGGCGTAAATAAAATACAGAAAATTAATAAATAAATAAAAACCTATGCTCAACATTTATGGTTTTTCTTTCCAGTACTATACAGGTAGTTTTGATTTATTGATTAATAAAACTTAAGCCGAGATAAATGAGCCCTCCTTTGGACCTATTGTGTTTAAAATGTCACAATGTAGGGAACTGAAAACTTTCCCCTGAATGGCGAGTAGTCACACAAGATTTCCCCTTGTTGCATGTAAAGCCTGGAAGTTACAGCTTCATCTGTACATTCCTACTGTGGTGAGCACACACACACACACACACACACACACACACACACACACACACACACACACACACACACACACACACACACACACACACACACACACACACACACACACACACACACACACACACACACTTAGACACACTTCCTCCGCTCTTCGGTGACCAGTGCGGCGGGGCCGGATCCTTCTACAAGGTGGTCTACTGAGGGGCCCCTCGGCAGCACGCGCCTCAACAACTTCTCCATTACAGCCGTGACCCTTAGGGTCAGCCTCTGAAGGGTTGTGAACAAAGGCCATGACCTCGGGGTCAGAAGTGTAACGCCGGGGGCAGGCTGGGGCCCCATGGCAAAGAGAGCGTGCTGTTTGCTTTGAAAGGTAAGGATCACTAACACAGAAGCCTAATAAGGATTAAGGGGCCATCCCCTTTGGGATGTCAGTCTGGGGCCTCATACATCAGTCTCTATTAACCTCCGTGACCCTAGGCGGCCATTATGGGGCTGCGGGTCACAGTCGCTTGCGCTGCAGAGCTGTAAAAGCTAATGCCGCATGCATCCTTGAACTTGAGTGCTGCTGATTACATGGACAAATTGTTTCAAGAGATAAACACCCTGTCAAATAGGACTCGGTCCCCTCTTTGAAGAGTTGTGTCTGTCTTTACACTTAAAGCAGGAGCATGGAGACTTCAGCTTTCAAGGAGGGCGCTTCAAGTTAGAAAGAAAAGACTTTTCCAACAGGTTAGGTGTCAGTAAAGAAACAAAGCTGGACGATGAACGCAGAGAAATAAAAAATGTGTCCAACAAAAAGGAGTAAACACTTGTCGAATTTATTTTATATGGCTTAAGAGTGAAAGCCAGAGACGCGTCGATGCAATTTCGATTGAGGCAGGTGAGAACATCTAAGAGACAAAATCACAAAATGGAGGACAGGAGGAGACAAGATGGTGGCCTGAGTGATGCAGCCACTCACACTCTGGTTAAAACCGGGGCAAACCCCCATAAAAAAAAGCTGCACCTTGTACAACATTTAAATGCAACCCTGTAAATAAAAGTGTGTTTTAAAAGCTGCACCGGGAAGCCGCAGTGAGACGACAGCGTGCGAGCTGAACATCTAAATTCCTTCAGTCTCTTTGGCTCCAACAGATACAAAGATACAAAGGTTAACCCTGCGCACACTCTCAAGGATGAAGAACAGACTGTGGCAAATTGTCGAATAATTTTACAGAAATGTCACGTCGAAGGAACTCTTTGTAAAAGTTTTTGTTTAAAATGATGCATTTCAATTGGTGCAAAGCGTGTATGTATTTTCAGATACTTCCTGCCGGAATTAGAAAAAATGAAGTGTTGCAGTATTTCATCCTCATTTTACCCCCGTGACATATGCTGAAGAAGCCAAAGATGTTAAAAAAAAAAAAAAGAAGAAGATATTATGCGCACAGTACGTCGACATCAGCATTGATAAATATGTATGAAATAAAACCTGACTATTTAGTGAATACTGAAACCATTCGGAATCTAATTTACTTCAGTAAAATAATGATTTGATCATATGAATATATCAAGATTTTTTTATGTTCTTTATCTATTAAAAATATACAATTATGTTGTTTTATTTATAATGTGTAGATTTTATTTAAAGGAAAATAACTATGATTTGAGTTTCAGATATGTCACCTACTAAGAAAAAACTAAATGTTTTTCCCTTTCCCCCGCGAAAAAAACTACACCTTCAAAAAAGGAACGTATTTTAAGCAGCATGTAATTATAATTTGAATTTCCTGCATCCTGCTGCACTGACTTTCAAAATAGATTTCCCTTCTCCCTCTCTCTCTCTCTCTCTCTCTCTCTTGCTCTCTTTTTTTTTCTTCTCAAAACTTGAGGGTGAAACACCAAAGTTGGAATGAATGTTTTATGGAACACATGTTCATCATGTACAACAATTTTTTTTTTTTTGAAGTGCATTATTTAAAATATATCATATCGATATAAAGTATCGGAAGTATAGTTTTTGCTGGCATTTTTTTAATAAATTACAAGTATCTGGGTTGAGCAATCAAAATCAAAGAGGGAAGTGTGTTCATTTGTCAGAAATACTTTTCCAATATGAAATTGATGTTCCGACAGAGACGAATTAATAAATAAAGCTGTGGAAATAAAATAAGCCGTTAAAATAATGCCCATTAATGAATTTCGGACCTTTTAGACACATTGAATCTTTGAAGAAAATCCTCTTTTTCATGGACGCATCATTTAAAACACTTAGATCTGACAGCATATGTTTAATTTTTTTTTATATTGTATTAAAACTAGCAAAGACTTTTTTCTTTCCAAAGTTACTAAGATATTTGACAAACTTAGTTTAGGAAAGTCTTGAGGGAATAAAGCTACAAAGAGACACAACGTGGTGGAAAGCTACAAGAACAACTAAAACGAAAATATAACTAAACTGTTGTGACGTGTTTTCTGAAGCCAGTTCACACTTTTCAGGGTCAATGACTGAGCACTTTGACTCAGATGTATTTATTTGACAATCATTAAGCCACTCACCTCTGAAAACCCAGCGTCTGTGTGCAAGGGAGCCTATTCGGCAGCAAGGAGAGCAAAGGTTGGAGAAGAGCAGAGACGAAATCGATCTGAGCGCGACTCGGCTCGAGACGAGCGGCCTAAAACAGCTTTTAAAACAGGCAAACGGACAGTAAATCCTAAACAAGCAGCACTCTGACGGCGTCACAGCTTGTCCTTTCTGCAGCTCTTCTTCATTAAAGTAAGGGCAGTGCTTCGGGAGAATGATCGTCCTACTTTCAGTTAACCATGAAACTCCCCTCTCTAGGTCATTTTGCAACTGTCTGGTTCATTAGGAAAGTTTGGCTTCTAATTTAGCTACCAAAATAAATCGCCCATCTTCAAGATGTAATGAGGGATTTTTATTCAGGGAATAAAGAAATGTCACTCTGACCCTTGGCAAAAAAAAAAGAAAAGAAAAAGAAAAACTCCAAAACTTTTTTCCCTTGTTTCTTTGATGTAAATTTACAGCAGAACTAATATAGACTCAATCAAGCTTGTATTCAATATTTTCACTCGCAGCATCTGCAAATGTAGACAAGACAGAAAAAGAATGTCCTAAATTCACAGTGAAGTGCTTCTCAAGGTTAAAACACTTGTGTCACTTCAGTCTGTCCCTGATTCATCATGACAAAACAAAAACAATTCACTGAAACTGTAATTAAGCCGATTAAATATATGGATAAAAGTCAAACTTTTCAGACGCTTTTCCTCTTCTACGTATGAAAATTCACGCCTCATCGCGACACACACAAGCACCTCTCATCATTCACGGATACTCACTGCTCAACATTTTGGGGTCCATCCCATGAATAAATGATCATTTTTTTTGCAGCTCTTATTAGACATCGGCTCGCGATGCGGGTCTCTGGTGTTCTCAGGGAGCAGGAGCACCTCTTAAGCACTCGGACCTGCTGTTGGCTCTAGTTTAGTGCCACGTCACAGAACCACCGCACCCTGGACGGGGCCTGTGTGGCCTAGCGTGGCCCAAATAGGAACCCTGCGCACCCGAGCCCCCTTCGGGACGGTACGCCCACATTTAATACCAGGAAGATGGCGGTAGCTGTGTCTAGTGGGAGGGGAGGTGGGGGTGGGGGGATGATGTGCAGCCATTATTTATTTTAACTCTATGACTTGTCCCTGATTTAGTCCACATCTCCTCAGTTTGAAAATAAATGAATAAATCCGACACTTGACCGAATGGCAGCATGTTCAGTCGCCCACATCCAGTTCAGCTGACTAACGGTTCAGGAACGCATCGAATGCAGCGTTCGTTGGATTTCATATTGAGCACGAGTCTGAACACACAGGCTGCAGGCCTCGCACATGCAAAGACACACACATACACACATGCACACACATGCACACACACACACACACACTGGAGTCTGGAGCTGTCCGGGTTCCACGAGGTAACAGGAGGCATATGAGTTTTTCTATGTGTGACCGACGGCATGCATTCACAAGGTTCTGAATTTAGACAATTTGTTTAATTATTTTTATTGCTGGTTTACTGAGGTTTAATGAGAAAACCATTCCCAGACCGAGAACAAGTGTGTGCATGTGTGTGTGTGTGTGTGTGTGTGTGTCTGTGTGTGATGCTTAACACTAACTCAAGGACGACCCTAGAACATGTTCAAATTGAAAGATTAAGAGTGCTAATGGGTCGGAGGATCTCCTCATTGCTGCTTTCGTTGAGTATTTATCTTTAATTGGATTTTACTGAGACGTCTCCCAGAGGGAATCGGCAGACTCATTTCTGAACTGTCCCCAGAACTTGATGCAAAACGTTCAGACAAATAACAAAAAGCCGGCATTGCACTAAACACACAAAAAAAAACCTTCAACTGTATGTAAGAATTGTTGCTGTCGAACCTGATCTTGATATTTTGTAAATTCCTAAACAAAGACCGAAAATATTTACCTGCATATTTTAACTGTTAATTCAAGTTTCTTTACTGTTATTGGCTGACCTCATTATCAACCTCAACTGTTTGTTTCGACACCGTTTCTAACTTTGATTTCTATCCGGAAACTTTTTTGTCATGAACATCACCTGAACTGTTCGTTATAGCTCCGTGTACGTTTTGTTCTAAAGTCATATTCCAACATTTCTACACGTATCGCTCATCTGAAAAGACTCGCAGGCACGAAATGTGCGCTAAGATATCAAACGTGCCTGAAATGATGAAACCGCTCAACAATACTTTGAATCCACCGTTGTTTTTGTTGTAAAAAAGTATTGACTCACTGGTGTCTGTTGCAGTGTTGCTGTCGACTGAGAGGGAAGGAGACGCTGGCTCTCAGGGGTTAAGATGCTAGCAGTCATGTGCCTGTCGGCTGCAACAAAAGCCTGCCTATGTAGGGTGCATACAGATGGAGTGAGTTCCTTTGTGTGCAGCGTTTCACACGTCGCAGCCTCGGAGCTGCCAGGTCTGGCTCTCTGGGCCTGGCTGCAGGCCTAGCTCCAAGCTTGTAGCACCTGACGCTGGGCTCTCGCCTCGCTTTTTCTTTGCCCGGGACCCGGTTGCAGCGAGTTTCCGGACATAATGGGGACGGCAGTGCAAATAGTGGGTCACACGGCTCAAACACAAACAATCGACAACAAAAATACGGCGGAGCGCAGCGCAGCGCTGCACTCGCGCGGGCTCGGGTCGGCACGGCAGCGGCGCTGCGAGATGCGGCTCCCGCTCGGGTCCGCCATGAAATATTTGACTTTGCTCTCCTCCGCTGTCTGTCAAACGTCCCAGCGAAATAATCTCGGACGCTACTCAGAAAGTGCTGGCGTGTGTCTCAATCATGAGTACAGTTGTGCGTGATGTGTACATACGTTTTAAATCCTACTATATACACGGTGTCTGCGTATGTCGGTCTTCCCTTCTATATTTATGCTTTGTGCGCCAACTCACTAAGGGGAGTTCCTTATCGAGTGCACGTTAGTGTGTACGGTGATTAAACTAATTAATGCCCGGAACAAGAAAATGACTCATTTGCCCTCTGACTTGGATATAAAGGGAGCAGAGCGTTCAGTTGCTACGCAGACTGTACCTACGCTAACACATGTAAACACATTTTAAACAGAAAGGAGTTTGACGCTGACGTAAGAATGTGCATCTATAATGCAGAATTACAAAGGAAGTGTGAGTTATACCCATGTTTGACCTTGAGCAAGGCATTGATTCACTCAGCCATGAAATCTTTAAGTATGTAGACTCCAATTGAAACCTGCATCAACATTGATCTGCACTCAACGAGACTTTATCAAATATGTAAAGAGCTAAGCTCACTACTTGCTCTAAGATCATATTTCTTTTTTTTGAGGTTTTTCAAATAATCATGTCGTCGGTAGAGAAAGATCATTCACTGTGCTGTTGATCTTGGATGCCGAGAAGCCCCAAGTGAGCCACATGAGCGAAAGAGGCTACGCTCGGTAGAAAATATTCCCATAAAAAAAAAAAAAAAGAGTCAATTTAGCTACCCGTCCAAAAATCACAATAAATCTTTAATGAGACATTTCTCTTTCCTCTCTAAAATGTTCCCCTTCAAAAAGGCCCACTGGCTCAGGAACAACAGCTTTGCAACACTGGGACCAACACTGGCTTCAATGGTTTAGTAAAAAAGTACCTCCGTACAAATTAGCAAGCAATTTACTTTAGACATGTGAAATCATTTTAACGTGCCACACTGGGAGCTTTATATGAATATTAACATGTATAAGAAACAGACATCTGCTTTAAAGATTATTTCTAAGCTGGAAGTCACTGAATTGAAAAATTACACGTTAACAGGCTCGACATATTTAAGCCAACAGCCTCCATTAGTTTCCATTGGGAATCTGACAAACCTACAAGGTCTTGTTTGTTTCTAGAGACAGAGAGAAGAAGTTGTTTTTTTTCCTGTAATGACACAAGTTTTTTAAAAGAAGAGAAGAAAAAGAACTGAAAGCCGATCGAACAAAGTGATACTTTTTTTTTTCTCTTTATAAATGGCACAATGGTCATTTCTGCTGCCATCACACTTGTGAAGTGTGCAGTGAGGCTGGTGAGGTGCAATTAGCCCCCACATATCATCATGCATTGTTCTACACCAAGTTCGAATTTTTTTTTATTAAGAGTGTAAACACTCTGGATGCAAAACTTTGTGTTAGTTAGTGTGTGTGTGTGTTTGTGTGTGTGTGTGGTGAAAGAAAGTCTGTACTCTTTTTCTTTTTTTTCCCCCTTTCAGACACACAAAACAAACCCCCTCTGTCACTCAAATAAGTTGCATGTTAATTAAACTTTTGTCACCACAGCATGGAGAGTTTCTGTTTTCTCACCCTGCTATCACCAATTAAACACACATGCATAAACACACACACACACACGTATAGGAACCACATGCTTGAGAGTTACATACAACCAGGATACGCCGGCTGGGGTGCCTGACAACCCCAGCGATGAAGGAGATGTGAGGGAGGGAGTGAGAAGAAAAAAAAAAAAGTTACCCTAGCGTGTTAGTTTTCTGCCAGGGAGTCCCTATTGACCTGTTAAACCTTTGTGACTGGAACAAATGCAAATGGCGCTGACTTGTTCACACAAAATACTAAAGGCCCATTCAAATGAGGCCCCGGGCCACAATGCAGCAGAGGCTGAACGCTCTGTGGAGGCTGGGCTGCCCCCAGACTGAGAGGGGGAGAGAGAGAGAGAGAGAGAGAGAGAGAGAGAGAGAGAGAGAGAGAGAGAGAGAGAGAGAGAGAGATCCTTTTGGCCACTGCAGAGTTCATTCTGGTTGTCTGGTGGAGAGCAATCATCCACTCTGATTACTTCTCCTTCATGAACACAGACACGCACAAGATAAAGTTACCTTACACCTCTCCTGTAATTCGGCCCTCTGGAAATCACAAACACTGTTGCACTGCGCCGAACTTTACCCCATAATTACCTCGTACGCAATGATTTGTAATTGGATGCTCGTGGACCTGAACTCGTTCTGTTATCAAGTATGACACCAGTCACGCCTGATATGCAGACACGGCCTAATTAGCATGAGCTTTTGCAGTGATAGTCATTGTGTACCTGCCACTAATATCACATTCAAAAGCGAGATGAGATCCAGAGGAACACATTATAAGTGAAGAGAGAATAAATAATGTGAATAACAACATCAGACTGCAGCTAATCAATTGATTATTCCTGATACTGGGGAGACAAATAACCTCATTAGTGAAAGCGCTAAATAAATAAATAAATAAATAAATAAATAAATAAATAAATAAATAAATAAATAAATAAATAAATAAAGTGAGGTCTATCCATGGCTTCACGTGCACGTCAAAAATATTTCAAGTGTGACTGCGGTGTTTACGAGTCACAGAAATGGAAAGGAGCCAGACAACCCAACGGAGGATTTCCATAATCACTGTCTCAGCTTTTCAAACTGAGATACGAGATTTCCATGAGTCAACCGACAACTGGGTTAACTGGGTTACAAAAACAAAATATTCTTACAAATAAACGAGACAGTGATGCTAAAAAACGAGTGCAGCCAGAGCGCTGTGGGAGGCTTGGAATGAAACATCTTTAAAGACTATACTTGACGTTTTACAATCTTCACTGTAACTATTGTCAGAGCCTGGTGTGTCTAATGTCAGTTTAGTCTGCGATATGTATATTTCTAGTGCTGATAACTAGAATATCTGATTATATTTTTAAGCCCGTCAATGAAAGATGACGTACTGCGTGGAGGATCATTCATTGTCCGACTGTAAATTTGATACTCTTGACAAATCTCCATGTGATACTGAAGGAAGAAGCCTTTTCAAGGAAGGTAGCGGGGATTCAAGAGCTTTCTGGTTCCATCTCCGTCCCTCTGAAGAGAGATCAGTAGGAGCCTGGGGATGAGGCTCCCGAGCACATCTGGACAACACCTGTCCGGAGGGGAGGCTGCCTACTGGACCTCGAGCTGGAGTCGTCAAATGAAGGGTTTCTTCGCAAAGATAGGATGTGGTGGGAAGTGGACCAAACGCTCAAAACTTACAGTGTCCACCCACTAAATCCAATCCGCTGTCAATGTGTGCAAACTTAACGAAGAAACAAGTTTGGTTTTTTTCCCCCCTTCTATAATTGGCTGCAGTCCTCTCACATCATATAATTTATATGTATTTATACACCTCCTAAAACACACTGTATCTGCTTTCATAAATTACACCATGACTCACTGGCATCTGACTTGTGCGCTTTGACTTACACTTAATAAATTTAAAGTGAGCAATAGTAATCTGCATCATAAAAACAAGGCTTCAATGATCGGATGATTGATATGCAGTTAAAAAAAAAAAGAAGAAGAAGAAGAAAAGAAGTTTCAGTTCCACGTTTCCCAATTTTAGATGTTTATAAATCTACTTTTAAATAAATGTGCGTACCAAAATGTTGTTGTATTTTTTAATTCAACAATGAGTGGGCATGTTGAAATTGTTTAGCGTAAATGTTTCAAGTGTAAATGTTTCATTGAATATCTTAGGCCTGTTGTATATGGAGTCACACCTGCAGAGGTCACACATGAGCTGCGCTGCAGTCAGACAGCACAGTGTCGTTTTCAGAGCAGAGCAGAGCAGAGCAGAGCAGAGCAGAGCAGCACAGGCAGAACCAAACAACACAAAACGCTTTCAGGCAACATTATTTACAAATACTTCTCAGGAGCAATAGAAGTTACTTTTTGGGAAGGGAGTTACTTGACATTTGAAAATGTTTTTTTCTTTATTTTATCAAGCATTTCTTAGCTTTAGGTTGTAATAACTGTATACTGTACTCTTTCACAACATATTCTGCCTAATGCTTTACTTAATTTCAATTTTATATATAAATATTTTATTTTTTTACTTTTCCCCCCGTGCAAACTCTATGCCAGAATTACTAGTCATTTTAATTGGCAGTTTAATTTTTTTACATATATATATATTCCAACACATCATCATCTATAATCAGACACTATTCAATTTAGAAGTTTTAAATATATTCCACCACTTCAACACTGCACTGAGTGAAGCAGACAGATCAACATGAACCGAAAAGGAGTCCAAGCAGAATGTCACAGGAAAATACCAACTGAGCTAAAATATCATGACCCCCCCCCCCCAAAGAAAGCTGTCCCACTTATTGTGAATAAAGCAACTTCTAATGCATCATGCATCATTCACAGCCGCAGATAGTTATTAATTCTTCTATTGAAGTTCCTAATGTTTGCAGAAGTACAGAAGTTGTTTTGTTTAATAAAGAAAATATCAAAAACTATGTGAGAAACATAAACATTTTTTAATTTAATGTGAAATCGAGGCCGCAAAAAGGAGCACTCCGGGGTTGGATACATAATTCAGAAGAAGCTCTAATCGCTGTGGCTTCAACAGAGCACACTGTGTATGTTTGACACTCTGGTGCGCAGGCAGCATACTGCTTTCCCATTTAAAACAAGATAAAACAAGACAAACGAGATTAGGAGGAACATCGAGTTTTAGTGGCGACGTGTCTGGAGTGAACCCGCTGAACTCTCTGGAGTTTAACATTGATCTCACAGCAGTGAAATCACACGGTACCACCAAACTCCACCCCATGCAAGTTACGACAAACTACTACCAACAAGAATTTATTGAAGACAAGCGTGTGTATTCCAACAGCCAGGTGTTTTTGTCCGGAGAGGTTTCCATTCAGTGACTTTCAGAGTTGACACACACAGAGGCGACCGCGACAGTCGGGCTTCGAAGAATTAGAAGACAAAAGCATCGTCCGCAG
The DNA here is from genome assembly GCF_963383615.2 of Lipophrys pholis. NCBI lineage: Eukaryota > Metazoa > Chordata > Actinopteri > Blenniiformes > Blenniidae > Lipophrys > Lipophrys pholis. Next base: position 13,056,802 of record NC_137644.1, on the reverse strand, counting down.
TCCTCAACAAGTTGCACCTTTATACTGCAGGTGCATATTCTAAACTATTCTTCCTGTGAATCACCACATCTGCACTCGGCGAGCACGGAACGTCTCGTATCCAGCACACTTCATTGAAAAACCACATTTCCAAACAGCATCGATTCCATGAGAGTGGAAAAAAAAAAATAAAATAAAAAAAAGTTCACATTTTACGAGGAGTGACCGTGTTGTTCGGATCGACTTCACGGAATGGGAATAGAAAATCACTAAATTATCATGCAACATGTTTGTTTATTCCCGGAGAGTCTCATTACATAAAATCCACAATGATCAAATCCCCTCAAAGTGTTCCTCTCAGGGGTGCAGGCGTGCTCGTCTCTCCCTCGCTGGAAGAGGCCGTGTGAGCCATGTTGCTGGACACATTCTGGCTCAAATCTGACTCTTGCTTATTTATGGTCTATTAAAACTTTATTTGCTTGCATTGTGACGTTAGGCAGAGACAGTTCAGTTCGAGCGTCGCTGTACTTTCTGTCTCAACTGCAGTTTCGCATCGGAAGAGGGGCGATGCCCAGAAAGTGTATTTGAATTATAATCAGCAAGTTATTAAAATGGGATTTGAAAGTCACCCCTAATTACTTTTTGATTACATTTTTAAAATTTTTTTTTTTTTTCAGTTTGTCTATAAAATAATAAAACGTTGGACACACATTTAAAAAAATTAAGCGAAGTTGTTTAAGCGTGTGTGCTCACCTGCTTCGTAGCCTCGGGACCCTTATCTTCCCCACACGTAGTCCACTGCACCAAAAGACAAAACAAGAGAAGAAGAAGAAGAAACAAAAGAGAGTGAAAATCCACATCAGCACCATTGAAGCAGCACAGCTCAGTAGTTCTAACCTCCACTGTGAAAACTGATGGGAGATCAGTGATTGATTAGGACGCGTGGTGCAGGGTTTTGTTGCGTGCTGTTCTCAGTGTGTGCCAGCACAAGCTGGGAACAGGACATTCTTACTGGAACATTTCTGCTGTTACAAGTCGTTGCTGTTGGGCAAACGATCGGCTCGGATTTATTCATTCTTCTTCTTTTTTTTTTATGCCGTTCAACCATAAGTTTTGTTTTTAATCGCGTAATTACGATCCATATTTTTTTCACGTCGAAAACAGACATCTCCATGACGCTTTTTTCTCAACTCAAAACAAAAAAGAAATAAATATTGATTGTGTCTTGGGCTCTGTACAGGACAGACGCATGTTCTCCGAGTGGCTCTATAATCACCAAATAAATGCCAGAATTATAAAAAAAAAAAAAGTTAAAAAGACACACCAAAAATTAAGCGTGAGGCTCGGGCCACTCTGATATCACATGAGAAGCACAGTTCATTAAAACCCAGAGTCCATCTTCCATTATTGTTCCTTGCCAAGCACGTATCATCCATGTACTTCTCTATCTTGCTGCAGCAGCAGTGTGTCTCACAACGATCCCAGTTCAATCTTGCACACATCCGGCCGAAGCAGTTAAAAATTTTTTGCAAACACATGAAAGAGGCTGAGTAGGGGGTTTCAGTTAATATCTGGTTTTATTTCATTTCCCTCAACCCCCCCAAAAAAAAAAAATTTAATCTTGCTTTGCCGCAATATGTACATGAAACCTTGAAGATGAGATTATCTACAATTAGGGTTTAGGTCATGCTGCTTCAACGTTTCTGACGTTTGCCTGGGTCTCAGTTTGGTTCTTGAGAAAAAAGAAAAAAAAAATGTTTAAAACAGATTTGAACTCGGTGAACTTAAAACTGATTGATTTCACATAACGTTTCAAAAACGATTACAGCTTTTTGACGTCAGCATTGTGATGCACGCTGCCAGCGTTCAGTCATGTCTGGTCATTAGAATCCAGGCTGTGTCCAGGGATTTAACGGAATAGTTCAGGCAATTCGTCACTCGCCCAAGAAGAGTTTTATCAGCTCGTTTGAGCTCTTGTTCTTTTGAGTGTTATCACAGCTTGCAGAAACACAAAGAGTTTGAGAATCCGCCGCAGAGTCCTGCACACTGGCCTTAATAAAGCCAGTTTGTGTAGGTGTTTTTATGATCGCTTTGCTCTTCCAAAGTGCACAACGCAGGCAGCCTCTTTTCCAGCTTTGGGTATGTTAAACCGAACCGGAAGAACCTGCACTGCTCCCCACAGAGCCCTGCTTCATTTGCTTTCCAACATCAAGCCCTCACACGGAACCCCCCCACCCCCACCCACCCGCCCCCCGAATCAAATCTTCTCACAGGACTTGTGAACTCTCCATAAACCCACCGATTCCCTCCAGAGTGGTTGCTGTCTATCCGACATCCAAGGAATTTCAAAAAAACAGAATAGGGGGAAAGAAAAGGCTGAAATAGACAAAAAGGTATAGAGAATACAGAATGAAAGAAGAGAGAGGAAGAGTAAAGAGGGGGTAGGGGGGAGAGCGAGAGAGAGAGAGAGAGAGAGAGAGAGAGAGAGTGAGAGAGAGAGAATAGCAGGCCAGATTGCACTGTTGAATCAATGCAGTGGCCTGGTCTCCCTTTTTTTTTTTTTCTAGTTCCACTCTTTTTTTCTCTTTTTTTTTTCTCTCTCACTCAAATGATTCACAGTGGAAAGAAAAGGCCTTTTCCCTGTCCTCAGTTGAACTCCACATCAGCTTCCTGTTAGAAAAGCAGGGAGGAAACACCCAGAGCAACACACGCGTGTGCACGCACGCACGCACGCGCGCGCGCACACACACACACACACACACACACACACACACACACACACACACACACACACACACACACACACACACACACACACACACACACACACACACACACACACACACACACACACACACACAAACACACACACACAAAACACACACACAGAGGAAGGCCTTCACTAGTGGATTCTTAGCTGCCAGAGAAATTGGGTCAAGCACTTAAATGCCCTGCAGAGAGATGCAGAGATATAAAAAAGTGAAGTGCTTGGTGGGGACAGCAAAGAGCACATCGGGGAGACAAACACGTACGCAAACAATCGCCTGTTGCACTGAGAAATGCACATACGGTGCGGGGCTACGCTGTCAGCTCATAGCGCGCCACATTATTAATACAGAAGACAACTGAAATAATCAGTGACAGGCGCCCACCTAATGTTAATACAGCATCCATCTGTGCGGATTAGAACATGACAAGGTGGCTCTGTCGCACACAATAAAATAGACAAGATATTTAAAACAGGCGAGGCGAAACACCTCCTAAATCCCGGAGAAAACTGAAGCGGTACGTGCATGCGTTCACAAAACACCAAATGACCTGATTAGAGAGTGACGGGGCTCTCTGTGTGCCTCGGCGCAGCTAAATACAGGATGGGACAGCATGCTGCAGTATCAGCCACGCACGCCAAAAATCCCCCCCCCGCACGCCAACTCCGCCGCCTACCACCCTCTGACCTGAAATGCCCTTAAAGAAACAACACGCCGCATTCATCATTGCATCCAATCAACTATTCATAGAAAGGCCGGATTGCGCTCGGCCTGATCTCGCCGTTTAGGGTTTCAATCAATTGCGTGAGATATGAGAGTGCGGCAGGGTGTGTGGGAGGGAGGCTGGAGCTCTGCTTGAAAGCAAATGAGAGAAGATTTCTGGGTGAATCCAAGCCTACGTCTCCTCTCTTGTGTTGGCCGCTGCACAGAATGGCCCACAATGAGAGTCTGAGCTTTCATGGTGGCAGCCCAAATCAGAAGATAATCACGCCAATTTTCACTCGGCAGCCATGTGTGCTCTCCTGTCCCACTGACTCAGTGCAGAAATGAGCCGCAGTCCATTGTCTGCGGCCCACCTGTGTTTCTGATCAATTTTCTTCAAGGCACCAAGGGAGTTTTCATGTTTACAGCAATTATTGTGCTTTATAGCCATTTATTATCACTGGATCACGTAAAAACACTCTGTTTGCAAAATGTGCGGCGAGACCAAAAAGGTCGCCATGACCCAGCTTGTATTTCAGCTGCAGACGCTTCTGTTCCTTCTTTCCAGTGAAAGAGTTTAGAGACCGAAACATGGAGAAAATGTGGCAGTGGCACATGTTTCTGTTAGCGAATGCCGATCTCCAAGAGAAACACTGCTGCACTGTGATTCCCACCGATACTCCAGTGTGAGCACAAACCTTAAACCTTATACAGAAGCCTTGGGAGCACGTGCAGAAAACAAACACAAGGCAAAGCACATAGCCAGATGTGCAGGATTTCAATACAACCCCCCCCCCCCCCCCCAAAAAAAACCCATCCAAATACCACCTAATAAAGTTAATTTTTATGCCACTCTAAAACTTTGGACTTGTGGTGAGTGTAAGGTGCGTAGGGCGGCACTACTGGTGTGCGACAAGTTGAGGTCATCTTTGGCATGCATGATAAGTAACGCAAAATTATGAGGGAAGGTCACAAATACCGACTGAAATGCTGTGAAACAACCAGTTACGATTATAATTAGAAATTATAATTTCCCTGCAAAACATTTAGTGCACAAATTACCTGCAAAGTTGCTTTACTTGCTTGGAATGAAATTCACATTTTTTATATGCAATATTATCATATAAACTAATTTTAGCCAAAAAGCTTAAAGCCCTTGGATTCAGTTGTGTGACATGATCTGTCCTACCTGATGAATGTGCAGCACCTGTTAAGGCTGTCGGTGCCCACGTTCACATTAAATACCACATAAATCCAAATGCACCTCAGTTTGAGAATCTCACCGGAATTCCAAGTTTATTTTTATGAAACCTGTTCTAAAAATAAATTTGCACTATATAACCAAGCCGCAGCTGACTTGGATTTCAATGAATTAATTTCATGTAAAACTTCTCAGAGGGGAAACCACATGTGACGCATCGCGGGAAACCACACAGCTCGAGCATATACTGTATATCTTACATAGACTGATTACCTTTCATGTAATTAAATACCAATTTGAACTGAAATCCGACAAACTGCTCACATGAAGATGTGAGGTTTTCCTCCGGATGGACGTGATCCTGCCGGCTGCCTATCTCTGCCTGCATCGAGGACAACAAAGGGGAAGATTATGCCTCTCCGGCGAAGGGAAACTAGGGCACGAATAGGCGACCTCTTTTCTTGCATTACGAGGGAGAATTTACAGTCTAACGACCTACAAAGTGAGAATTGATTTTTTTTTTTTTTACGTGTCGATCTATGCAGGTCCAATATATATAAATATGTATATACATTTTTTTTTTTTTTTGCCTGACTATTAAAAGTTTACCAGGAGGATTCTCAGAACAGTCATAACAGTGTCACTGACCCAATCCGAGTCAAACAGTCCAACTACGCACTGGGAGCGAACGTAAACACCTAACCGACACACAAACACACAAACAAACAAACAACCGGCGGATCTGATTACGCACCGATCAAGTTCAAGTCAATGGTCTCGTCCTCCGGGGGCGTCCGACTGCCTGTCCGCCTGGTTTTATACTTCCCAGAACCCGGCGGCGGCGCGTCTCCTATTGTGCGTCTGCACGCAAAAAGAGCAGACAACAATAAACCACGAGGTGACAACATTCGGAGCTGGTGAAAAGTCGTCATGCTGGGGAGGTTGAGAGCCGATCCCGGTAATGAAAGTGTACCGTACCCCCCCCTCCTCCCTCCTCCCTCCTCCGCCTCCTCCTCCTCCTCCTCCTCCTCCTCGTCTCTCCTCGATCGCTCCTCTCGCCCCGGCCGTCCTGCCCGGTTCAGCGGGGACACAGACGCTCAGACGCAGGGTGCAGACTGCGCCGCCGCCGTGCGTCCCGCGCCGCCGCCGATCAACCAGATGCGTCAAGTTCAGCTGAGGTGAAACGCCGGTTATACAACCAGCCCGGTGTGTGCGTGCGTGCGTGTGTGTGTGTGTGTGTGTGTGTGTGTGTGTGTGTGTGTGTGTGTGTGTGTGTGTGTGTGTGTGTGTGTGTGTGCGGGGCTTTGCGCGATCCGGTGGCTTATTTCATGTCTTCTCCAAATGCAGGGAGGTAGAATAAAAAAAACAAACCCAAAAAAAAAAAACTAAGAATATCAGCAGAAACTACTAGGATGGTAACCCCCCCCCCTTCTCCTCGAGCTCGTCCTGCCCCCTAAAAAAAAACCAAAAAACAACTGCTTTTGTGATTTTACCTGAAAAAGTTGGTTTAAAAAAATGTATTAGCATTTCAGCTTTATTTTTTTTATTTCTTTTAAGGCTGCAGAGTAGCGATAATTCTTCAAGCGCGGTCGTGATATTAAAGGAATAACACAACACTTTCACGAAAGGTAAATAAAAATCAAATGAAGCAAGACACACTCACTATGAAGTCACATATTTAACCT